>NC_058371.1:153498396-154121896 GCF_018350175.1 Felis catus | reverse complement strand
GTAAAAGAATTGACCAAACTCTCTTCTGTGTCAATTTCCACTTTGTGAAATCAATATAAGCATCTTAAAACTCAAAGAGCTACACAATCTTTTCGAGGTTGAGATGTGAATAATGTTGAGGAAATATTAACCCCACAGCTAGACATGCTTTGGTCCTCATGCACCAAGCTTTTCCTAGAGGATGCTGTCACATAGTATGCCTGTGCATGCCTATGAAGGTGAGGTAAGGAGGAGGCTCAGGAGGAAGGGGCAGATCTATCCAGGCTGTGAGTTGGTCATATAATTTTAACTTGACTATAATCTTGTTGGAATAGTTTTGCCTAAGATCTGGGATTAAAGAAAGAAAGATCTCTGCTAATATGCAAAACACACTGAAGAACTTTGCCTCAAATTATCCCACCAGAAAGTGTCAGAGCACAGGTTTGAAAGTAGGACCTTGTTCTATTTCTATGTTTTAGATATTGAGTTTATATGTGAATGCTTTCATCTATACTACAAATATGATTAAACAGATAAGATAAACAAAAACCTAATTAAAGTCCTCCAACAAATTATTTGTCTCCAGATAAAACTAAATGTGTAAAACATAGACCTCAGCTAACTTTCTAGAGGTATGTGAAAGTATGCCATACAGCTTTCTGAATATATTTATTGATCACCTCCAGGTATTTGAACATCCTGTATCATTTGACTGAAATTACTTTCTTACTTTGACCTTGAAAAGTATTTTTCAGAACTGTGCTCAAAATATATGCTCATTTGGAAGATGTACTTGGAATCTTTAGTCATACTTAAGTGCTTCCTCTTATGTGTTCCTGAGGCACCTTCTTTATTCTACCTATATTACAGCTTACATTAGTTTGATAGAAGTTTGGCAAATTTTTTTCTTCATTTGAAAGAAAATATTATTGAAAAATAGAAGATGACACACTATCGGCATAGTATATTAAATTAACACAAATGATGTTTAGTAGAGCTAAGTCTAAAGAAAATAACTTGTACCTGCAGTAAAGCATTGGTGAATTAAATGAGTAAATGTAAAATATTTAAGTCTATAAGATATAAAATCTTGTAGTTATGCTATCATTTCTAGCTTTAGCTGATTTATTCTTTTTTAATTAATCAACCCTATTGATTTGGATAAGAAGTCATCCACTGTGTTTAGTAAAAGTTTATATAATTAAAATTAAGCTATTGAAGTGCTTGGGGTCAGTGCATTGATGGGAAGAAGTGTCGGTATTTAAACAGATTCATTATAGAACATTGGGAATATGGTCATAATATATTTTGATAGTGAGGTGAAAGTATAAAAATAAATGTCTTGAGACTGTCTACATTCAAACAGGGTTAATTCCAGTGGGGCTGAAATATTCTACAAACTCTTTATCTACCTTCATTCTGAAAAAATACTAGTAAAACAATGTTGTTGTTATTAATTGATTCCCCAGATACCTTGAAATTAGGAAGGAGATCCTCACTGACTGATAATTATTCCACTATGCCTTTTATTATAAATGAATTTTGGTATTCTGGTTAAGGTATAACTTTCTATAAATTTGTTTCAAATTCGTATGACATATAAATCATATGAAATGTGTTTTAAAGCTATGGTCATTTATTCATAACCTGATACATTTGATTGCTTGACAATAAAACCTTAGTATCTCTCATTAAGAAGAAAACAGGGCTCCTGGGTGGCTCGGACTGTTAAGCATCCAACTTCGGCTCAGGTCATGTTCTCAAGGTTTGTGAGTTTGAGCCCCGTATCGGGCTCTGTACTGACAGCTCAGAGCCTGGAGCCTGCTTCAGTTTCTATGTCTCGCCTTCTTTCTGCCTCTCCTCTGCTCACGCTCTGTGTCTCTCTGCCTCTCAATAATATATACATGTTAAAAAATGTAAAAAAAAAAAAAAAAAAAAAGGAAGAAGAGGAAAACATCTTGTGATGCCTGGAATGAACAGCTGGATACTCACTTTCTGTTTTCAGTCCATAATCACAAAAACACTAATCATATACTAGACATGAAAGTGATTAATGTAATTATGTATCAGTTATGCACATGCATGGCTGTGAAATACATTAATGCATATTTCTTTGATATACTCATGATTCTATACAGATGAAACTCCTTGTGCTGGGAAACAGGCAAGACCATAGTCTAACATCTTTAAGTTTCACTTTATCAAAAGGTGTTTTATAGGTAGTGGAGAATTTAACACATGCAATAAAACTGAACAGGGAAGAATTCCTTTCAAGGGCAAACCTCTCTTACACATTTTATGGTTGAAATTGGAGACCGCCTATGAATTTAAGCTTTGATTTGAAATCCAATATCGGAGAATGATTCTGGGCATATTTGAAAGTCTAATTCCTTGTATATATTCAGTGATTCTTCTAATGCTGTTCTAAACTCTCTGGGCTAATGTTAACCTTGATAATGTCCTTAAAAGTTGGTTATTGCATCATTTTCTGATAACTTATACATTTGACACCAAAGTACACAACCAAGAACAGAATAATATATTTTGCAATATATAACTATAAAGATTTTACGTGTGTGAGTATAAAGAGTATAATTTTTACAACTGGTACAAAGTGACTACTTAAGGTTTGACGTTAGACTTGGCTTGAGAGTGAGGTTTTATCTTGTTTAATTTCTTCATAAATAGAGAATATACTTCATTCACTAAGAATTTCACTAAGCAACACTGTTGTTTGTATTGAACTAAACCTCTTGAGGTTCACTCTCGCGGAATTTGAAACTTTGAAGCCATCTTGGAAAAATATCTTACTAAAAATACATTTCAGATCATGGAACTTATTACTTACTTAAAAAAATGGAAGACTATTTTATCCTTCAAAATAAATGCACCTATTAGTTTATAATATTTATTCTTTTTCTCCCTTGATTTTTAGAATCTCATAATAAAATATAGAGCTCTGTTTTTTATCTAACTCTTCCCTCACTACGGACCCCAAGTTAGACCACAGTTTCTAGAATCAATAAATTCATGTGTTTGGCATAGTAAAACTAAATTATTTTGACTTAATGGAGGAGAAAAATAGAAACAACTTTCAAGTTCAATTTTCTTAGATTAGTAGTCAATAGATAACTAATTTTCATTAGAATTGAGGTTAAATAATTAGCTTCTATGAAATTTTTTCACAAAGCCAATTTAATTTCTAAAACCAGGCCATTTATAAATGATATGAACAATGTTATTGTTTTTAGATATTGAAAAAGCAACCACGATGATAGTATTAGCCAACACTTATAATCATTAGGTACCAGACACTCTTCTAAGACACTTACATGTATCAATTCATTTAATTCACTACAATACCATAACCAGGATGATAGTATTATTCCCACTTTAGAGGTGATGAAGTTGTCACATGGCCTAGAATCATGTCCAACGTCTAGTGTGTAGAAGAATCAGTAATCAAATGAAAGCAGTCCAGTGCCACAGCTGGCTATGATTTCTTTGAGGGTTAACAAGGAAAAGTTTCAATATAGACAAACACAGAATGAACTTCTTAAAGATACACTAACTTCTAAATTCCTCACATTTCTATAATGGGCTATTTTTGTATAATTTGCCCAAAGCAATTTTTCCTTTCTTCCCAAGGGAGCACATGTAAATATTTCCAACTTCTATTTCAATAAAGTCAATGTCCCCCCTTTTTTTGAAGTAGATAGGTAATAAATCATAAATTATAAATAATGTTTCAGTTTCTTTCATCTTCTTTTCATCTAAAAATTCTTGCCCTACATTTTTCCATCATAGATACAACTCTTGAATTTTTAGGTTGTCTGTAGCTCACTGAGTGAAAATGTGTGTGACTGGCACTTAGAGCTAACTAAAGTACTTCTGGATAAAGCAGAATATAATAGTTTAAGATAAGATTGAAAGATAAATTTCAAGAGTATGAAAGAAAGGAGAAGAGGGAAAGGATAGCATAATGGGGAACAAATGGTACAAATTAAAAAATAAAAAGCATAAAGGAAGAAATCTGTGTTCTTTCTGGACATCATTTTGGCCAAGAATCATATTATCATAGCATAAGGGAAGCAGGATATATTATATTGATAAATGGGTGAAAATGTCCATAATCTGTGAGAATGTGATCTTTTTGGAAATTTAGAGTCAAATGGATAAAAACAAGGCAAAATGTCTCTGATAAGTTGACATATACAGATTGATTAATTCAGTTGCTTGGAAGACATGTAAGTGAAAATGGTATGAAAATATTTTGATAAATCTTACTAAAGTACTCTTAGAAATCACAAACGACCTTCCAAAATACTGTGCTTAAAATGTCACTTCTATCCAAGACTCAATTGACTTGCAAAGGGTCATAAATATTGTTTTGGCTACATGCGAATGTATAAATGCCACATCTTTTCTTTCCTGATAATTCCTTCTTCTTCAAAGTTCTCTTAAGTTTGTTAAAAATAGCATATTAGTTCTTATAAGTAACTTACATTCTTATAACTTATAGTGCTACTTCCTGCTTTATATGTCTACCCTACATTCCATCTATTTTAAAGGACAAATTCAAATTCAGATTTCCTTGTGAATCATGCCACATCCATAATTTACTCACAAACTCTTGTTTAGTTTATTATTTACTTAAATCAAGTTACAAAATCTTCATGTCCATTCCGCATATTTTTCCCCATGGTTTTTGGCATCCAGAACATGATAGACACTAAACAAAAGTGTGTTACCTTAAATCTCAACAATTCTGCCTACAGTAAAAACTACCAAAAAAGCTTATGATAATCTTGTTGTAAACTTGCATTTTTGTCTTTGAAGGGTAGTTATAAATTAAGAAAAAATAAGTTTATTTCTCAGATTAATTTGAAAGGGAAATGGAATATTTTTTTTGAAATGGAATATTTTGAATGTAAAATTAGTAGTGACTGATAAACACTCTTCTAATTTCCAATCAATATACCAAAGGGTTCCATTGAAACATTAAAAAATTAGCAACATTGTACAGAGAAATTAAAAAAAATATCAACATGATGCCTGAGTGGCCCAGTCGATTAAGTGCCCAACTCTTGATCTCGGATTAGGTCATGATCTGACAGTTGGTGAGTTCAAGCCCCACATCAGGCTCTGCATTGATGGCACAGAGCCTGCTTGGAATTCTGTCTCTCCTTCTCTCTGCCCCTCCTCTCTCTCTCTCTCTCTCTCTCTCTCTCTCTCTCTCTCTCTCAAAATAAATAAATAAACCTTAAAAAATATCGAAATGAATGATGAGATTTTGATTGAGAGAAATTGAAATAAAAAACACATTCATGGATTATTCTCTGACAAAATAAAATTTAAGAGTAACTACAAATTACATTTCAAAATCACTGCTGTTGATTATTAAATTCTGTTAGGGATCCCCCTCCTCCAATATATCAACTGTTAATACCTCTACCAGTAAGGAAAATCCCCTACATTTTACAGAGCTAGAGTTAGGAAAGATTAATATAACTTGGTAGGAAAATCTAGGATTTGAACTCTTCCATGAACTATTAATTGATTAAAATCTTTTTTTTTTGTGATAGCTTACGCAAATCCAACTCTCCAACTTCAAAATATTTTTTCTACTGTTTATTTATTTTGGGGAGATAGAGAGACAGAGTGGGGGAGAGTCATAAAGAGAGGGAGGCACAGAATCTGAAGCAGGCTCCAGGCTCTGAGCTATCAGCACAGAGCCCGACGTGGGACTCGAACCAACAAAGGGCAGGATCATGACCTGGGCCTAAGTCAGACACTCAACTGACTGAGCCACCCAGGTGCCCCTCAACTCTCCAACTTCAGATTCTACAACATTTTCATGTATTCCTAGACACCCCTTTCTGGTTCTTGATATAACAAGTCATTATAAATCCTGATCTCGACTGCCATGTTGACCTATAATATTGATCTTCTGATTTCTCCATAGACTGTTCCATTAGCAAGGATGGTACAGGGTTATCATTACTGTATAATGCTCATGGGGAATTACATAGCCATGTTTACCCACTAGAGATGGTGGCCACCATATATCTCTCATTCCACTGTTAATCATCTTGAACTGGATTCTCTTCACTACCACTGGATAGTATCTCTGCAAGTTTCCAGAGCTTTTAAAATAAATGTGGAATATAAGAACAGTTTCCAATTTAGGTATTAGTTCCCAGAGCTTTTATTTTTTTAATTATTTTTTAAAGTTTTATTTAAAAAATATTTTTAAGTTTAGGTATTTACTTTTGAAAGACAGAGAGAGTGAAGAAGGGGCAAAGAGAGAGAGGGAGAGATAGAATCCCAAGCAGGCTCTGCACTGTCAGTGTGGAGTCTGATTTGGGGCTTGAACTCACAAACTGTGAGATCATGTCCTAAGCCAAAACCAAGAGTCGGATGCTTAACTGACTGAGACACCCAGGCACCCCAGAGCTCTTAAAATCAATGTGGAATATAAGATCAGTCTCCAATTTAGGTATTAAAATTTTTACTTCAATCTAAATATAAAGTTTAGTCTCACAATATAAAGATTTCCCCCTTATGCTAGCCTGATACTGGTATTTTACAGCAGGAATGGGGTAAGAAAATATCTGTTGCTTGCTTCTTCTCAATGGAGACTCTAATCTGGCATGTTGCTCTGTGTGTGATAGGTAAGCAAATATTGGTTATTTATCATAGGAACACTTAAATGCTGGCTACAGAATATATGAGAGTGGAAAAAAAAAAGCTTTAGAAAAAGTATTGTTGCCTCCCAAAGAAATCAAATTAGCTCATCTTCTACAATGAAATACCTGAGATGGATGGTCTGTCCATATGTATAAATTTACTAGTCTAATCTGATGTACAATGTCAAGTAAAACTATACACCCTGTACACTTTAAACTTCTGCAGTGTTACATGTCTATAATGCTGGGGAGAAAACAGTATGTCCCAGAAGACCTGGTTCTGGGACATATTTATTTTGGGTTCCAACTCTACTTGATGGCCAAAGAACTTCTAAGCCTAGTAGAAAAGTAAGAGACCATGGAATAGGCTAAATAACTTAGAATAACACATGGGACTCAGACAACTATAGTGGAAAAACAGATGTGATCTCACAGAAATGAAGAAGGCAATATTGATAAGGCTCATGGAATAGGGAGGGTGCATCTGAAAAAAGTGGAGAAGCATAGCAGCAACAGGGAAGGATTCTGTTCTATCAGCTGCAGATACTCTAAAAATGTTCCCATCTTTGAACGGAAATTTCAGACAGACACTGTAGGCAATAGGAGGTCAAGTAATGTTGTATAATGATTCCTAAAATGTGCTTTTGATCTTTGGGGCCCTGCAAGTTTGCAAGGCCTGAAGAAACACAGGTTTTAAGAATAATTTCTGTATGCTACCTCTCCCAATCTTTTGTTATCTTCTTCAGTTTTTCATCTTGTTTTAAATACACAGAAACAATCAAAAACACCCTGCAAGTTTGGGGGATAATTTTACTATTTACTTTTCAGCACATTTTGAATATATTATAGTCATGACATATATGAAATTGTATATGCTTTTCTACTTAGTTTTATATAATAACAAGTTATCTGTATTAATAAATACATTTTCTGATATTCATGGACATAAACTATCCTTTTTTTGAGTTATTCTTCTGAAGGTTTTACTTTGTTGTGTGCTTATTATTTGTTTTTCTTTTCCTAGTTTTTGTATAATTTATTTATAATGTCTGTATGATAAGACTACGAAGATAACATACTTCTCAGTCTATTTCTGTGAGGTAATTTCTTAGAAGTAGAATTTCTGAGTCAGGAAAATGAACTTTTTGAGTTGGGTTAAACTTGGGAAATTTTTTTTTAGTCAAAGCTCTGCCAACCTATTCTTACGTTTGGATGATAAAAGAGTAGATTTTTTTTTTTTTTTTTTGCTTTAAACCCATATAAGCCAGCCTTTTATGTATAGGTTCTTATGATTTTTAACAACTTTATTTACTATGAAGGAAATGAAGGCTTTGAAAGTGGTTTGAATTTGCCTGTATTTGTCAGTCATTTGAATTCTTCCTTATTGAAGTATATATGTACATTTCTGCCCATTTGTATACTTAAGAATATTCTTTTGTTATACAATAAATAATTTCTTTTAAAAATAGAATCTCATTTGGACACTACCCCCTTTTTAGAGGCATGTGCTAATAATCAGAACATTTGTAATAATATTAAAAATTATGAACATTAATATATAACCATGAAAAATTTGTATTTTTAAATGTTTTTTGGCATAAGTGCTCTACAATTTACATAATGCTGAAAACTTTTCTATCATTTGCAAATATATCTTGAAGATCTATGAGTGTTGACTGATGTAGTTTTAGTTTTTAACTTTCAAATGTATTTATTATATCACTATGCCACATTTTATACTCTCCCCTATTTCGCCATCTAAAAACAATGCTAAAATGAATTTTAACATACATGTTCACATTAAGATTCCTATTGCTATATAAATACCTTTTTAAATATAAGTTTGTATTGATATATATAAAATATCTTTTTAAAATAAGTTTGTCAATAATTAACTTTTTAATTTTCTCTAAAACTTTTGGGTGAAGTCATGTTTTTGATATACAGTAAAAAACAATTCAGACTTTTATATTGCCTCTTATCAGAATCTTTCCTGTTGGTAAGTAAATATAAGAAGTCAAATTATTTATCTTGGGGGAGCTGATATGATGTGGATACAAATAGTCTCTGATGTTCTGTCTGATGCATCCAAAAAAAGAGATATTTATGTTAATTTGTCTGGGCAACTTCCCCTCAAATTACTGATTGGGTAGACATTACCAATATTTGCCTCCTGACTCTCAGACTTCTTTGTTTTTTCTTCTACTTTCTCTCCTTTTATTGATATAGAGCTTCCTTTTATTTATTCCGTTAACTAATTTACAAACCCAGGTCCTGATCTAATCTATGACTTATTATATGTCTTTTTATGAAGGAGAAACAAACTGGTGGCACAACTTTTTCTGGTCACAGTTATCCATTTTGTTATGGTTGCTTTTCATTTGTTTGTTCTGATCCTCATAGTCGTCTTCCTTTAAGTGACAACACCTGGGTGGCTCAGTTGGTTAAGCATCTGACTTTGGCTCAGGACATGATCTCATGGCTCCTGAGTTTGAGTCCTATGTTGGGCTCTGTGCTGAGAGCATAGAGCCTGGAGCCTGCTTAGGACTCTGTGTCTCCCTCTGTCTCCACCTCTTCCCTGCTCTTGCTCAGCCTCTCTTTCGAAAATAAACATTATTATCATTATCATTATTATTATTATTATTTTAGTTAAAACATCAATGCCTTTAGTGAGGACTTGTACTGTATTCTCTCTCAAAGTCCCCTTGACTCCCTCATGTTTTATGTTTGAGTCAATTAATTCATGTTACCTGCTTGTTTTCTATATGTAGGTGAATATTTAGCTCTTTTGATAAGTTGAATTTTCTTCTCTATGAATTATTCCATTATCAGCTCATCTTTTATTTCCCCTTTTCCATAGTAACCAAGACTAAAAATATAACTACTGCCCAGTGAGCTCAGATGAAAAAGTTATCTTATTGCAGCTTCCTGCCAAGCTTTAACCAGAACTCATTCCAAAATTGTTTCTCTCCTTTGACTGTTATTGTTGATTGTAGTTTCATATTAATCATTAGTTTTAAGTTATCTATGATTTTAATTCTGCTCCCATTACCATTACCATTATTTTATTTCACTATAGTGACACGTATCTCCTACTTTGGGCATCAAAAACAATGTGCTTCAGCATTTCTTTCTCTGTTATTTTAAATTTATTAATAATTTCAGAATATTAAATTTCCTAGGAAGTCAGTAGTGTTTTTGTAACTAAAAATCTGTTCAGAGTATATTTCTTCAACATTGTCTTATTCTCATTTATATCAACAGTTCTATTGTTGGAGTGCTACATCATCTCTATGTTGGAAATGCCCACAGCATTTCCTGTGACCCTATCTTTCACAAAAGTGTGAAAGCTAAATCTTTCTTTCCCCAAAATGGAAAACCAGACTACTACACTTAATGCCACTTTAAATTTTTTACACCTGGGTGACGCCTGGGTCACTCGGTTGAGTGTCCGACTTCGGCTCAGGTCACGATCTCATGGCTCATGGGTTCCAACCCCGTGTTGTGTTTGTGCTGACAGCACCCTGTTTGCTTTGGATTCTCTATCTCTTTCTCCCTCTGCCTCTCGCCCACTGGTGCTCTCTCCCTCAAAAATAAAGAAACATTAATTTTTTGTTTCAGTTTTTACAACTGAAAAATTAGAAAAGACTGAAAGGCTTAGTAACTTATCAAACTTCTCAGACTGTAAACAGCATCTCTAAATTTTTGCGTTTTGCGCCATCATCTAAGTACTGGTGCACTAGGCATGGGACATTCTGAAGTACTCTTTCTGGTATAACCACAGTATATACAGAGATGGGTAAGGATAAAAAAAGTAGTACTAGAGGGGAATTTTGAAATTTTCCTATAAATGGTGGAGATTTTTCTTTGAGGTTAAAAATAAAGAGTCTGAATAATTTAAATGTACAGAACAAGAAAATCAAAGTCAGAGTCTTTTGATCAATGCAGGAGACCTGAACTCTTAACTCCAGTGGGCTTAAATAATAGGTTATGGGTCGTTTACAACCTTTTTTATGTTTTTAACATTATAGGAATGACAAAGACTATCTTAATTATGAATTTAATTATTTACAAGATTTAATATTTTTTAATTGACAAATCTTACAAATAAATGACATAAACAGACTGCCTAATTTTTCTCTAGGAAATATGTATGCTTACGTTTCCTTCTTTTCCCAAAACCTATTACCTTTTCTCCTGTCCAGCTTTTCTCAGTTGTCCAGAAAAATACATCATGATACTATAATCCAGAGTATTCTTGCTTAAAATCAGTTTTCTCAAAATTTTCTCAGACTCTGATATCCCTGTCATTATTATTTTATTGTTAAATCATCTTGTTTAATCTCTGCCTTTTGTGTTTGTAGTATAAAATACAGTATTTTAAAGAAAACAAATCTAGAAAAAACATAGCTCTATTAAAATGACAACAAATCTCAACACATAGCTCCTAAGACTCAATGAATTTCACATGAAGTGAATCTCTCCACAATAACATAGTGTTCCTCCCTCCTCTTGAGGCCCCTGGGGTTTGTTACAAGGGGCTTTGTTGTCTATTATATCAGTGTAATTGCCATATTGTAGCATCTCAGATTTATTCCTGTGGAACACTTGTCAGTGAAGGCTGCCTTCATTTTCTGTTTTTTTCTACCACTCAAAATTCAACACTAAGCCCAGAACAGAACAGGCATTTTCTTCCACTGATAATAGATGATACATAAAGAAGAACATTGTAATCCCTGTTCTTTTTTATTTTTTATTTTATTTTATTTTTATGACTTGAATGCTATCTTTGGAGAATAAACTCCAGTGGGACAGTAAAAATCTATAACAGACAAAAAAGGGAAAAAAAGGAGGCTTACATATATCATAGGATGCACAACGTCTGCATCCCTGTTTTGGGGCAGATAGCGGTGCTATATCAATAATATTTTTGTTACCTCATTTGTGTATTTGATTCTTTCTTACTCCTGACCTGCTTTGGAATCATTTATTCTGTACCCCATGGTGGTGTGCTCGAGTGCTTGTTGGTACTTGACATTTTCTCTACAAGCCAGTTCAGCCACCACTACAGATAAGACTGAACACTGTCTCCGTCTTTATATGTGTCTATAGTGTATTGCTTTTGTCTATTTGCTGCTGGTTCTTTGTAGGAAGAAGCCTGAGTTACTTCCTTCTCTCAGCTATAGATGGAAGTAATTCCTTCATAAAAACTGTAACCAAATAATTCTATCATTTCATCCCTTTCGGGTCATCACCCTGAAAGCACCTTTAGTCCTCTCTCTTCCCCATATTTTTAAAAATATTTTTTTTATGGAGATAGAATTCACTGCCTAAAATTAACTCTTTTTAAGGTGTACAATTCAGGGGTTTTATTATTATTATCCTAAAGTATTCATAAGGTTCATTCTATACTTTGCTGTCTTTTTTTAATTATTATTACATTTCTTTATTTTTGAGAGGCAGAGAAAGACAGGGTGTGAGTGGGGCAGGGGCAGAGAGAGAGAGAGACACAGAATCCGAAGCAGGCTCCAGGCTCTGAGCTGTCAGCACAGAGCCCAATGCAGGGCCCGAACTCACAAACCGTGAGATCATGACCTGAGCTGAAGTCAGACACTCAACTGACTGAGCCACACAGGCGCCCCTATACTTTGCTGTCTTTATATCAACTCTTTTTTCATTGTTACTCTCTTTAACAAACATGTCATTCTGCCTTCTGAAACCCACATTCTTAGTTATAAAACTCTCCTGCAACTTGAACATTTTCCCATATACTTTGCCTCTATCTCATTGCACTAACTGAAATCTGACTGTCTGCTAAGAGTATAACTCCTGTTACAGCTTCCTCATTATCTTGTATCCCACCTACATTAGTGCTAGGAGACGGGGATTACATCCAATCACTCCTGAATGTAGTTTCGGGATCATTACTGTTCTACCCTCATGTTAAAAGCATCTGTTCCTTTGAGCATTATGCCATCTGGCTGTGCCTCTTCCTCCAACTACTCAATTTTAGTCACTATTATTTTACCAAGTATATTATAACTCCCTCTCATTTACTGAAGAGTGCAGTACCTAGCATGAATGAGTCTTCTCTGCTCTAAATTCAGCCATTATTCTGGTTGACTACCACATTCAAATGGACTATACATCCAGCAGTACACAATATAATACACATTCTTGTTTCCCAGTGTTATACAAGCCCTCAGTGCTGTCCCCTAAATGTTTTGTTTTCAGAATTTTCTTTCTTTTTTACAGAACTTTTTTTATCGTGAACTTTTATTACTCTTTTCAAGCACATAGTCAACCACATCTTTACTTATTCTTGGTAGAGTTCTTGTTTCAGCACTTCAGAAAGAAAATAGAAATGATCAAATGAAAAAGTCTTAACTTCTTAGTGCCATATTTAGAATAAGGCTTTGTCTTAATATAAGGCTTTGTCTCCTTTCCCACCTTCCTAATGATCCATTTTGTTATCCCAACTCTCTCATATATTTTTAATTTTCCAGTCTGTATTCACCTGTCACTACATGTTTTCAAATAATCATGTGTATGAAATATTTACAAACACAAATTAAAAAAAACAGTCGAACATAAAGAACTTGCCTAAAATCCATATATGACTTCACAGACTATTCTACTTGTTTTTTCCCCCTTGATGGCCAAATCTCTTTGTGAATGTTGTGTACTTTTACTCTACTTCCAAAATTCACAGTCCTTCCTCAAAGTATGGAATTCTCAACTTTCTTTCTTTTTTAAAAAAAAATAATATTTATTTATTTTTGAGAGAGAGAGAGAGACAGAGAGACAGAGAGGTGGAGTGTGAGTGGGCAAAGGGTAGAGAGAGAGAGACACAGAATCTGAAGCAGACTCCAGGCTATCAACACAGCCCAATGTGGGGCTCAAACTCACAAACTGGAAGATCATGACCTGAGCCAAAGTCGGATGCTCAACCCACTGAGCCACCCAGGTGCCCCTCAAATGTATTTCTACCATATAATTTAGTCATACCATCCAATAAGGCATTATGCTTAGTTGGAATTGCTGTAAGAGAAATATCATGGACTAGATGGCTTGAACAATAAACATTTTTTCACAGTTCTGGAGGCTGGGAGTCAATTTCTTGGTAAACGCCCTTTTTCTGGTTTCCAGATGATTGTCTTCTCATATCCTTACATGATGGGTTCAAGAGAGAGGGAGAGAGAAGCTCTCTGTGTCTGTTCTTAGAAGGACATTAATGTCATAGTGAGGGCTCTATCCTCATGACCTAATCACTCCTCAAGTGCCCATCTCCAGATACCATCACAGTAGGTGTTAAGGTTTCTATATGTGAAATGCAGAGGAGGGAGCCAGGGGGAGGGGCACAAACAATCGGTCCACAGCATGCTTTATCTCACAATATGTACTCATTACTAAATTCAATAAAATGTTAAAAAAATGTTAAAGTTTTTGTTTCCTATATCTTTGAATAGCATCTGAATGATCAAATCTCTCCCTTTACTTGAAGCAGTCTTCCATGGCATGTTTTTAGTCTGTTTTCTATAGCATGGCATTTCAAGGATTAATTAAATGTGTTTTTTTTCTGGCCACGTATCAACTATTTATGGGTTTTATGTATACCAGCTAGGGCTCTCTTGCAAGATAGAGAAAACCCAAATTAAATGGACTTAATCACTAGAATGAATGTATTGGGTCCCATAACTAAAGAGACAAGAAGTAGTTGGTTTACGGTGAGGCTTTATAAAGTGCTCAAATAATGCCATCAAGCACCCAGATTTTTTCTTTCTTGTGTGCCTTCCTCCTTCACACTTTTCCATCGTGATGTTAGTTTCCTTTTTAGGCTCCGCCTAGGGCACTCTTACTCTGGTTTCCTCAGAAAATCAGTTGGAGTCATATATTGCTATGGCAGTCATACACCTCTCATAGTCACATTACCCCATCCAAGGGAAGAATATCTACTCCTGCTCATTTTGGAAGAGTTCTATTTCCCAGAAGCTTCACACATAGTTTCTCACATCTCTCCTTGACTATGAAGGGTAATGGTAAGGCAAAGCGATACTTTGATTGATGTACTCAGCAAAAGCCTATCTGGGTCTATCTGGGTCTTCGGATAGAACTAAACCCAGTAAATCCATGTTGGAGAGTGAAGCATTTTTTTTTTTCAGAAAGCAATTATTAACTTTTATCTATCAAAAGGTGAAAACATATTTGGAGGTTTATAGAATGATAAAATACATGTACTATAATGGCATTTTATTTTCAAAACTCTTGTTTAAACTATGAGTTCTACATGAGTAATAGCATTCATTCCCAAGTTTCAGTGATTGTCTCTATACAGTTTATGCCCAAATTTTATATCACCTGCTCCAGTTTTTGTGCTGAGCTCCAGAACCCAATGTCTATTAGGCATCTTACTAGGCATCTTTATTAGACCATCTTACTGGCTGCTCAAACCTCAACATATTAAACTTTTATTTTGTACTCCAACAATTCCTTATTCTCTGAACCACTTTGGTATTTGTTGAAGGACATCATCGAGAGGATGTGACCCCTGGTTGACCCACTAGTTGGACCTGGGCAATCAGAGGCCCCTCGCCTCCTCCTCTGTCATTGGAATGTACATTGTGCCCACCATTTCTAGAGTGGGAGCTGTTCCAAGGACACAACCTTGAGAGAATAAGGTGTTCTTGAAACTATGTAAATGGTATATGTGACTGAACTCAGTGAAGACCTTTACATAAATTTTTAAGATTCTGGCAGGTGGGTACAGAGATATACTCATTTTGTGGCCGCCCAAGACAAGCTTTGTCTGTAAGTTCTTTTGCTTGTTAAATATGCCTCCTCCAGGGGAGCCTGGGTGGCGCAGTCGGTTGAGCGTCCGACTTCAGCCAGGTCACGATCTCGCGGTCCGTGAGTTCGAGCCCCGCATCGGGCTCTGGGCTGATGGCTCAGAGCCTGGAGCCTGTTTCCGATTCTGTGTCTCTCTCTCTCTCTCTCTGCCCCTCCCCCGTTCATGCTCTGTCTCTCTCTGTCCCGAAAATAAAATTATAAATAAATAAATAAATAAATAAATAAATAAATAAGCCTCCCAATCTGGGATAGTCTGCCTCCCTTGGGTCTTTCCCTGCCTGCTGTGTACAAGGGCCAGTTCATAAACCAACAGACTTGATGAGATTTGCTAGAGAAATCAAATAATTTAAATTTCAGTGACTTACAACAACAGATATTCATTTTGCATGTCGTGTGAGGGTTACAGGTTGCTTCTGGGTCTCCTCTGAAGTGCACATCTGACCCAGCTTGTTTATTACTCCACCTGCCACCTCATTCCAGGACTCAGAATAAGGAGCAGCTCTCATTGGAGAGATGCCAATTTTTATGTCAAAAGATAAAATCAAAGAGGGGAGATAAACCATGCACTCACAATCAAAGTCTCTGCTTAGACATGACACATGTCAAATGTACTCCTATTCATATAACCAAAGCAATTTACAGGGCCAAGCCCTACATTAACAGAGAAGAAGGTAAAATTGAATATTTGTAAGAATAATAAAACCTACCATAATATTCTATTTGCTGGAAACATGTGGGTAATTATCCTGTTTGTTATCTACATATAGGATAAATCAGAGGTCTCTAAACCATCACAGCCCCATAGAACATTCTGTGATGATGAAAATAATTTATAATATGTGTATTATATTAGTGTAGCTATTAACCACATGTAGCTATTAAGATTTAAAACATGGTAGTGTGTTGGGGCGCCTGGGTGGCGCAGTCGGTTAAGCGTCCGACTTCACCCAGGTCACGATCTTGCGCTCCGTGAGTTCAGCCCCGCATCGGGCTCTGGGCTGATGGCTCAGAGCCTGGAGCCTGTTTCTGATTCTGTGTCTCCCTCTCTCTCTGCCCCTCCCCCGTTCATGCTCTGTCTCTCTCTGTCCCAAAAATAAATAAACGTTGAAAAAAAAATTAAAAAAAATAAATAAAACATGGTAGTGTGATCAAGCAATTGAATTTTTTATTTTATGTAACTTTAATTAACTTAAATTCAAAAAGCCACATGTAGCTAGGGGCTACTGTATTTGGACAGCAAAGCTCTAAACTCTATTACCGGACAATCTCAAACTCCTGTTTCTCTTCAATCCCCGCTTTACTGTCTTTTTTGTACTTACCCATCTTTTCTCAATTAGGTGAGAGAAACTTAATTTTGGTCAATTTTTGGTATTGCTAACACCCACTTTACAAAATAGTTTCTAAATAGCATGGTGGTGTGAGAGGGCAGGAGTATATTAAATTCTTACGTCATTTCCTGTGTAGTTATCCACTAAGTTATCATCTCTTCTGTGTCCTGTCATTTCATTTAGTGGTTAGTCTTCGCTGTGATTAAAAATCATCAACATTTTAGTGGTATACAATAGCAAAATTGATTTCTCACCTAAGAGTCTGTATCTTGGCTGTGCCATGGCTGGATCTGATCGGGCTCAGCTGGAATGAGTTTCAGGCTGCAAATAAAATCAAGTCTTCTCCATTCCAAGATCCAGGTTACAGGAATGATAGGTACTTGGAAAGTGGTCTTTCTGTAACTGATGGCACAGCACACTGGGGCAAAGACCAACATCAGTGACATTTAAAACCTTTGCTTGGAACTGGAGAGTTCCATTCTACCCACGTTCCACAGGTGAAATCATGTTTCAATGACAAGTGCAGAGTCAACTGGGGCAAGGCAACAGTTTGCTTACAGTGAACCAAGGCAAGGCTAAACAGAAAAGAAATAAATGTAAGTAAATAATAAAACCAAATATTCAGTATACAAGCAGCAATTTCCTTTATGTGGCAGAGGAGAAGATATTCAGTAAATATTAGATACTTTTGTTCTTTTCTTGCTCTGATGGGGCACAGAAATAATACTGAATGTACTATAACATCATTACCCCATATCCATTACGTCCCTGATCTCTGGGTGACTTCCTGGAACTCTGACCAGGAACTCTGACACTGTATCTTATTCTTAGACCAATACAACTGGCCCCCTTCTTCAGTTAACATAGTTTCTCAAGCCCAGAAAAGTCCTTTTTTGTTCCTCTGAAACGATTTGTCTAGACTCTAAAGATAAATTCTCTCATCCCCACCTTATCACCTCAAAGGCTTAGGTTTCAAGCATTCAACAACCAGACAAAACTTGCACAGTTTTCTTCTTTGAGCTGTGTTCTGTCCCTCCTTTGAGACAGTTAGGACTCACCATCAGCTTGAAACATGGAGAGAATGCATAGAAATTTCAGGGAAAAGGAATATGGAATATCATTTTTTTAAATCTATCTATCTATCTATCTATATTTTAAAGTTTATTCATTTATTTTGAGGTGGGGAGGGAGGAGGAGAGAGAGAGAATGAGAGAGAGAGAGAGAGAGAGAGAGAGAGAGAGAGAGAGAAAATCCCAAGCAGACTCCATATTGTCAGCTGGGAGCCTTGATGTGGGGCTCGAATTCACAAACTGTTAGATCATAACCTGAGCTAAAATCAAGTCGAACACTTGAGTGACTGAGCCACCAATGTGTCTCAGACGGGATATCATTTTAAAAATAGTATCAGTTCCCACAAGTAGTCTAGGAGAGCTTAAATACTTTTTTGATATCATATTTAAACATTTAATCTTCACTTACAACTGGAAAAGACAGTAATTATACTTAACAAAAGCCATTAAAGTGACTGAAGTGATTATGGTCATCAGATGATCATACATATAATCAGAATTATTTTGAGAACTGGCAATAAAATGTGGAGGTGATGTAACCAAGTAAATACCAGAAAAATTAGTGTGCTCAAGTTCACACATATTAGTAAGGGCAAAACTAGGGTGTCACAGTTATGATAAGGTATTTCATTCTCTGGGAATAGTAGAATTCCTTTTTCTATAGACATAGAACTAAAATAAACGCCTTTATTGACAACTGTTTGATATATTCCAAACTTGTAGCATTTAACGGCAGTTTAAAAGTTAAGGTTTAAAGCATTCTCTGATAATCATTACCTCAAAAATCCTCATTACCTCAAAATTAAAACTAGATAAATTATGCAATGGAGACTTTGTACCAAATCAAGGATTCCTATCAAACACTGAAATGCATTTAAACACGAGATGTTTTTAATCAAAAAGTCCCTTAAATGATTTCTTATTCTGTATTCTCTGCAACAGAGTCAGAAATTTGTGTTTTTTTATTATGCACTGTAGAGTAAAAATGTAATTTTCAAATGATTTTAAAAGGAGTTATGTTCTTACTAGAGCACAACAAATAAGTTAAATATTTAGGAATAAGTGCAAAACCTATGCACTAAATTTGTTGTTTTCATTTTTTCCCCCTAAAACAGATTCCCTGCAATTGGGTCTAATGGATTTAATTTTTTATTTTATCGAAATTATTACCATAAGGAATCACAGTAGTGTTAGTTTTATTTTACTAGTATCTCCTCCACTCTTCAGTCTTTTCATTATCTGTGTATATTGCTAATTAAATTCTACTTTTCTTTCTTTTCTTTGCTTATCATGAAGAAAAGAGGATGTGGTCTGGACACTGCCTACTTACATAGAAGGACTGCTAATGTGGGACAGGTAAATTGATGTCTTTTCTCCAATTAAACGTAAGTAGGTAATCAAACTGTATAATATCAAATATTTCTGAAGCTCTGAAATGTTAAATTTAAGAAAGGCAAATTAAAGGTAAATTGAGCTGCTAGGTAGTATGTCTGTAGCCTGGGTTTATTAATTCTGTAAACATCAGAGGTTTCTGATTAAAAACCCTCCTTAAAGCAGCTTAATAAAAGAACAGGGTTTTGTTGGATAGTGACTAATCATGGTTGTTTTGAATCACAATGTGCCAAAGAAAAGGACCACCTGTAAACCCTCTCTGTATCAGCGAAGGCATTAGTCTTCAGATGGTGGGACCCGAACCAAACAGAAGCAACGTAGCCAGACTCTAATGGGGGGACTTACTAACCAAAATCTATCCACAAGTACTGAAACCCAAAGTTAATTATTGTGATAGTTAACTGCTTCTCCAATACTACAAGCTACAAATTAATTATTTATATTTTTCAAATTCCTCTATTAAATTGCTCGCTGGCCTACTGGGAGGATCATTAACAAATGTAAATAAATCTCTGCTTCTTCTCACCCTAGAGCACACATTTAGAGTTGTTCATGTGAGAACTGGCTTGATTGCAAATCAGTGCCTGTAATTTGGAGCATCTATCTTTGTAACTCTCATTTAGAGACCCTATTTTAAACCACTGTGTGTTTTGTGTGTCCATAGCATATAAACATATATTAATATGTCTCTCCCATTCAACAGCCAAATTGATTTCTAGGTACTCATCAGTTTTACTGTTCTTGAAGAAGTTTGCCAAGATCATTGACGTTCTTGTCTGGATTCCAAGGCAGGTATTCAGGAAACTACAAAACTTACATTTTAAGTAACTATCACAAATACAACCACAGGATGGAGGTAAAATCTGTTCTACCATATATGCACTATGCTGGAAAGGGGGAAAAAAAGCATAAAAAGTAAAAATATTTAATTTATATATTTTAAGAAAATTAAAAAATGACCTACCTTGTTGCTAATCTATACTTTAAGGTCACTCTCTGCCTTATAATAAATTCTGATTGCTAGTTCGCCATTGATTCATTAATATTAATGACCAAAACCCAACATTTCAAAATCATTGTCTTCCTCTGACCCTCAGTGTTTTACATAGGCGCTCATTTAATAGAAACTTTCTTTTTTAGGTTTATTTATTTATTTTGAGAGAGAGAGAATACAAGCAGTGGATGGGCAGAGGGAAAGGGAAAGAGAGGGAAGACCAAGGAGGCTCCACAGTCAGTGTGGAGCCCGACGTGGGGCTCCAACTCACGAACTGTGGTATCCTGACCCAAGCAGAAAGCAAGAGTCAGATACTCAACTGACTGAGTCACTCAGGCACCCTCATTTAACGGAAACTTTAATCCTCACAGTCACTCAGATAAGAAATCCCAGTGCCATATTAAATTCTTTTTCTCAATATTGTACATTCAGACAATTTTCAGGTCTTAAGAATTTTATATTTTATTACTTTGTTTTTTAAATTCATACACTTGACACATTTATTGAATACCTACTATGGGTCAGCAGATGTTCTTGTAGTGGGGATTTCTGAGAAAAGAAAACAGATGAAAATCTTTGTCTTTACATTGCCGATAATTTGGTAAGAGACATTTAAACATTAGAGAAGTGTGGGACGCCTGAGTGCCTCAGTCAGAAAAGCGTGCAACTCTTGATCTTAGGGTCATGAATTCGAGCCCCAGGTCGAGTGTAGAGAGTACTTAAATAAATAAAACTTAAAATAAATAGGTAAATAAATAAATATAAAATTAGAGGGGTGTCTGGGTGGCTCAGTCAGTTAAGCGTCTGACTTCGGCTCAGGTCATGATCTCACAGCTCATGGGTTTGAGCCCTGTATCAGGCTCTGTGCTGACAGCTCAGAGCCTGGAGCCTGCTTTGGATTCTTTGTCTCCCTCTCTCTCTGCCCTTCCCCCACTCGTGCTCTGTTTCTCTCTCTCTCTCTCTCTCTCTCTCTCTCTCTCTCTGTCTCAAAAATAAATAAAACATTAAAAAAATAAAAATAAATAAATATTAGAGAAGTGAGGAAAATGTGCTAAGAGATGATGTCCACCAGGAGAAAGTGGTTCAGGGGTGGAGGGAAGTGAGATAAAATGCAATTTTTTAAATATATGGCATACACATTTTTATTAACATACAGTGTTAGATGAGTTTTAGGTATGCAGTATAATGATTCAACAATTAGGTACATTACTTAGTGTTCACCACAATAAGTGTAGTCATCATCTGACACCAAACCATGTTTTTACAATTGTATTGGTTATATTCCTGATGCCGTAGTTTTATGTCCATGACTTAGGTTTTTTGTAACTCTAAGTCTATACCCCTTCATCCCCCTTATCCATTTCACCAGTCTCTCCTCTTACCCCACTTCTCTGGCAACACTGCTTGTTCTCCATATTTAAGAGCCTGTGGCATTTTTTGTCTCATTTTTGTTCGTTTGTTTTGTTTCTTAAATTCCATAAAGACAAGAGATAACAAGTGTTGGTAGGGATGGGGAAGAAAAGAAACCCTTGTGCACTGTTGGTATGAATGTAAATTGGTGCAAGCACTGTGGAAAACAGTATGAAATTTTCTCAAAAAATTAGAAATAGAAATATAATATGATCCAGTAATTCCACTGTTGGGTATTTGTCAAAAGAAAACAAAAAACAAATTTGAAAAGATATACGCACCCCTATGCTTATTGCAACATTATTTACAATAGCCAAGATGTGAAAGCAAACAAAATTTTTATCAATAAAATATCTGACATATTTTAACAGGTGGTTCTAGTTACTGTATCACTATAGACTGTGGGCATAAGCAAGGGAGCCAGAGAAAGCAGAATAGAACCAGAAAGAAACGTTTGAAGGTTATTATAAGAATCCAAGGGAATATAATGCTGGATTCAGTAAGGTTGAGTACTGAATAGAGTAAGAAGTGGTAGGATATTTGAAGTCTTTTTAAAAACTATGAGGAATTTCTAGTGGATTGAATTTCAGGAATGGATGAGTAAAGAAGAATCAAAGATAAATTGAGGAGATGCCTTTTACTAAGGTAGTGGAGACTTCTCGGAAGACATTTTGGAGGGAAGATTAGAAACTTAAGATTAGAAATATTATTTTTATGATGCCTCTTAAATATACAAGTGAAAATATTAGGTAGACAGCTGGATCCAGCTATCTGGAATGCAGGGGGTAGAAGCTGTATTTATATATAACTGGGACTCAGCACATAGATGATATGTAAAGCTTAATTACTAAAGGACAGTAAATATGAATACAAAAGATAAGTATGAAGAGTACTCAAAGATTTAGAAAACAGGGAGGTGAAGAAAATATGAACAGAAAGATGAAGAAAATAGTTTAAAAATATATAAACAATTGAAGAATAATTAAAGGATATATAATAATATGTAAAGAATAATTAAAGAATAGGAATACATAAAAAAGAATGTAAATAATTAAGGAACTAGTTGGAACAACAAGAAACGCAGAAGATTAATCAACTTGGAACATTAGAGAGGTAGGAGAAAAAATAAATAGTGTGGTGTTCTAAAATCAAGTTAGAAAGAGTTCTAAGAAATTAGTTCTTGGGGCACCTGGGTGGCTCAGTTGGTTAAGTGTCTGACTTGATTTTGGCTCAGTTGTGAGATCAAGCCCCATGTCAGGCTCTGCACTGTGTGTGGCACCTGCTTAAAATTATCTCTCTCCTCCCTCTGTCCCTTCGCAGCTCACACATGTGCTCTCTCTCTCTCTTTCAAAAACAAATATTTAAAAAAAAGAAAATCAAATATTTTATCTTTCTTCTTTTCCCTTTGCCCCTAGGGCTCATGCTGGTTCTCTCTCTCTCTCTCTCTCAAAAAAAAAAAAAAAAAAAAAAAGTTTTCTTATGCATTCTAGACACTTGTTCCTGGATATGTAATTTGCAAATAATTTTTGTAGAATATCTTTTCATCTTCATATCTGGATCTTTTGCAAAGAAAATCTTCCTTTTTATTTACTTTTTTTTGTGTTTATTGGTTTGTGTGTTATGAAATCCAGTTTATGGCCAGTGCTGTTGGTGTCAAGGCTAAGAACTCTTAACATTTAATCCCCAAGATTTTCTCTTATGTTGTCTTCTGTAAGTTTTATAGTTTTACATTCTACATTTAAGTTTATGATTGACTGTGACTTTATTTTATTTTTTTCCTAGTATATCCACTTGTGGTACCATTTGTTGAAAGAACTATTCTTCCTCTTTTAAATGGCTCTTACACCCTCATCAAAAATTAAGTGTATTTATATGAATCTAACTGTGTTCTTTATTTGGTTCTGTTGATTTATCTGTGCATCCCTCCACCAATACCATATATTCTCGGTTACCATAGCTATAGAGTTGGCTTTAATATTGAGCAAAGTGATTCCTACCACTTTAATCTTCTTTTTCAAAATCATTTTAGCTTTTGTAGGTTTTTACCTTTACATATAAATTTAAGAATAAGCTTTTCTGTGCCTGTACAAGAAAAACACATAAATCTTGTTATATTTGGATGGCAATTATATTAAAACTATAAGTCAGTTGGGGACAACTGATATCTTCACTGTGTTGAGTTTTTTAATTCATAAATACAGTGTGTCTTTCTGTTTATTTTCTTATTCATTGATATTTTCATTAGCAATTTGTAACTCTTATAGTGCATGTATGTATTATGTTAAATTTATACCTATTTTATTTTTCAGCATGATTGTAAGTAGTATTTTTGTTTGCAATTTCAGTTTTCAAATATTCATTGTTAATATATAGAAATATGCTTGATTATGTGTTGATATTATATTCTGTGACTTTGCTGAAATAATTATTAGTCTTAGGAGTATTTTTTTTTTGCTTTTATTTATCGTATTCTTGGGATTTCATGCATAGATAATTATGTCAGAAAATATGGACTTTTCATTTCTTTTTTTGTGACTTCTATGCCTTTTATTTATTTTTCTTTATTGCAATAGTTGGAACATGCTAACTTTTTCAATAATTAGGGATTTACAAAATCCATGTTACTAAGTCAACATTAAACTCAATTCCTGCTGTTTTACCACTTGTTCACTGGGTAAGAACAAAGGTGGCTGATTGACATTCACAGTTTGTATATATCTGATCATTAATACTCTCCTCTACTGAGGTTGATCTTTGGTACACATTCAAATGGGGCACAGATAATCTTACACTTTTTCCTGAACTTTCTTATAACCAATTTTCTAATTGTGTTTCCCTGAGTTCCTGATGATTTAGCCAAAATGTTAGTTACTGCTCATGAATTGATGATTCCTACCTCTGGATATCTCTTCTTCCAGAAAAAATAAATAAATAAATAAAATAAACTTATCAAACTCCCTTTAAGAGCCTTTCCATTCACTATTGTTATTTAGAGGCACTCTTAATTGGAGCAGTAATGGGGCAGCTATCTCCTGTCACACATACAGCATATTGTATATAACCATCTCTAGACTAGAATTGGATTATTAATTCCCAATAAATTCACCAGAGTGACCTTCCCATGAAGCTATAAAGAAAACCGAGAAAGGAAGAAATTTAGGAAAATTAGGAGCTATTAGAATCAGAGCTAATTATTCATTCAGCTTCCTTGTATTAGGACCTGTTCTAGCCTGATATTGTATATACCACTTCCATTTAATAAAGGAATACTTCTATGCATACAAGCATTTATGGTATTAGGTCAGATAACATCTCAGTTCATATTAGGAAGCCCTGTTTTCATGATAACATCTGACTCACAGTCAAGAGGTCAGCCTCCTCTAAGGCCCAGGAACAAGTCAGATTCTATTTCTTAAAACAAACAAACAAACAAACAAAAAAACAAAAAAAAAAGGGACTCTTTTTAATCTTTAGGATTGTAGCAAATGAAACTTATGTATATGTTGCATACAGACTGTAAACAAGCCAACTAGTCTTTGTACCATTTTTTTTAAGTAATAGGAGAGGCCAGATGCAGAATAATCCTTTCCCTTTAAAGGAATATTTAGACATGTATTAGGTAACTAGATTGCTAGAAATTTCACTGAGTTATCAGTGAGTATCAGTTTTTACCATACATGTGTCTTAGCAGGGTATAAGGAACAGTTGCTACTTCCTGCTTAACAGGTCTAGTCAGCATGATATATTCAATATGGTGGACTGGTATAATGCTCTGTGGAGTGAAGAGGCTATCAAGGTTTCTATAGACAAGATTAAGAAATAGAGCTGGAGAATAAGGCCATGACAATATAGGAATAACTTTGATGGGGTTTGTTAATAGGTATAGGGAAGAAAGTAATTCCCTGTCAATGAGTGCGTATGCCAGGGAATGTTTTGATGTGCAACAGTAAAAACAAAACAAAACAAAAAACCAAAAAACACATCTGGTAGAGAAGTTGCCATTGGTGCTTACAACTAATTAAATTACAATAATTATGTTCCTCCACCAGTCTTTTGCATACTCCAAATGGGCAAATTGGATAGAGATATGGAAGGAATCACCACTTCTGCATCTCTTAAGTCCTGATGGTGACACTGTTCTCTGCAAACTCTCCAAGAATGCTGTATGTTTTTTTGTTTGTTTGTTTGTTTGCTACTTTGGAAGATAGAGACAGTAATAAAAGCTTACAGTTGGGCTTTCTTACCATAATAAATGTAGGAAGCCAGGATATCAGTTTAGGGATTGCCAACTGCTTAATATGTCTGTTACAACTGTGCACTCCAGAAATAGAAAATAACCACAGGATCGTTTCAAAGATGGATCGTACCCTCTGTGAGACAGATTCTTACTAAAATCCATTAATCATCTGACCTTCGTATGTCTTTAATCTGACTGATGTGCCATGGTGGCAATTATGTGCCAAGAATTAATGTCATTTCAGAGGCAGTGTCCACTACTCTCTGAATATCTAGCTATTTCCCATTCTTTCGTGTACACCCATTCTGGTAAATGAGAATTTTCCCATGCCATGCGTGGCGTGCAAAGAAGAGCCACTACAGAGCTCTGAAAACTTCAATGGAAAGGATATAAAAGTCTGAATTATGAACAAGAGAAAACTTAAGAACGGATAAAGGGAAATAAAAGATAAGTAAATAGTTACTTAAGCTGGACGTACTAATGGCCTACTTTATCTAAAACAGAGCCTTGCCAGCACAAGGTTATTTTTAAGGCAATATTGAGAATAAGTTTTTGTGTAACTGCTTTAATATTTCACTGTCAAAACACCATGTATCTAAATAGTATATTTTATTTATGTTATTTGATTTCAGAATCCATGCTCTTGACATTACCTAAAATCTATAGGGAATAAAAGTGTGGAGACAGTCACAAGACTTTAACAGTTTAATTGATAAAGGCCCACCATAAATTTCCTGCAAACTAAATTGTCTAATATTGTGACAAGTGTCACACTATTTGTTGCCAGAGATTTATAGGTGACAAGGCAATATACTATTTTTTTCACCCCTACGTGTTTTCTGTCTGAAGCTGCCTACATATTTGACTATGTTCCTGGGGAAGAGATTGCTCTTTTTGCTCAAGTATGTGGCAGGAAGTGTCACTTGCCTGTTGGGTATGCTGTGCATTATTTATTTTCTGCACTCCTGTCTCCATTTCAAGTTACTTAAGATAGTCTCTTATGTCTGTATGTTATTATATAATTTTATATCCTAATGTCCTGAAACTGGATATTCATGGTCTGGTGCCCTTTATAAACTGTACAAAATGAAGCCTATGCTGAACTGGCATACTTTTCATCAGCCACAGTATTAGAGAAATGGGTTGAAGTGCTCACCACTTTTCTGGCTCGTGACTAAAGCACGGCTGCTCAGTATCAGTGTCATAATTGTTTATCTTTCACTCGCCATGTTCCCACAGTGCTTAACATGTTAGTTTGTTTTATATTCAGTCCTTTTATTTTCCGTCATGCCAAAACAATGTGTCAGGTGAAGAGAAAAGTTGGAGGTAAACAACTATTTTGTTGTGATATAGAACCCCCCAGTCTGAACAAACACATCTCTTACTTTTAACACAGAGGATTAGGGATTTCATGAAAGCATTAAAGCATTTTAGAATGGCAGTTGTTTTTTTACTTTCAACTTGCTACTAAATCATTCATTATATGTGACTCTGAGTTACTGTCTAGCCACCATTCATAAGTAGAAAGAAAGAAAGAAAGAAAGAAAGAAAGAAAGAAAGAAAGAAGAAAGTCTAGTTAAACCAAAGGAAGATAAGATGATTCATGCAAAATTATGAAATGAATAGTTTTGCTTCCGGTTTTGTCTCATCACTCAAAAATCTTAATGTCATCTTGGCAAGGGTTCCCTTTTGTGTGTGTTCTTAGAATATATTCCTCTGATCTAGATGCCATCCCTTCTTAGGGAACCACAACTCATTATTTTTGAGCTCCTTTAACAATCTTCTCTTGCTCTGTACCTCATCATTATTTTAAAAAGGCTTAGTTTCCAAGGCACCTAGGTGGATTCCAACTTCAGCTCAGGTCATGATCTCACGGTTTCTGGGTTCGGGTCCTGTCGAGTTCTGCACTGACAGCTCAGAGCCTGGATCCTGCTGCAGATTCTGTGTCTTCCTTTCTCTGCCCCTCCCCTGTTTGTGCTCTCCCTCTCTCTCTCTCTCTCTCTCTCAAAAATAAATAAATATTTTTTAAAAGGCTTAGTTTCCATAATTTTGAAATAAATAAAATAGTAATAACAATTTCTGCAGTAAAAAGTATGTTTTCCAGACCCCCTTTGCCCACAGTATGTCTTTATATCCAGGTGTGTGCTTCTTGAGAGGGTGGACTGCATTCCCTGAGTCAATTTTCTCATCCCCCAATTGCTCCCCAACATTTTACCATTGTTATGCTCCACCCATGACCATCTTTACCAAGGCTATTTTGCCCACCACAGTTACGACTGACATAATGGATGAAAAGGAAAAGCATTTATTCAGTCATTTTCTTGTTATTGATCCTACTGTACATCGTCACTACAAAACACCCTCTCCTAAACAATGTCATTGACTTCCATGACACCACGCTCTTCTGGATTTTCCAGCTATCTCATTGTTGGGTCATCATTATCATTTGCTGACTTTTCTCTTAAGTACTATTTCTGTTCTTCCCTAGATGAACTCATACACTCTCATAATTTCACCCAACATTTATTCTGCTTATGTCTTCAAAATAGGTTTTTAGCCCAGTGATCCTATCAGGCTGTAGCTCAGTATATTCCATTGCCTTCCAGATTTGGATCAGGAGACTTGTCCTGGTCCAGCATTGCTTGTGACTAAGTGCATAATTTTGCCTAATTGACATTTAATTAGCAAACTATTGGCTCCCACATTCATCCATATAATCAATCTTACACCTCTCAGTAATAATGGTGATAGTGTTATTAGCCTTGTTTCTTTTATCTTTTGTTTGGTCTCTTAAGATGTTCATGAACCATAGGGGCCTCTTAGAACACTAACACAGTGAAGGAGTCATTGTGCACTGAGTAATTTTCCTATCTTTCTGTTCTGGACCTCGTACTACGTGGCTTTCATGCTCAGGATCAAAATAATGCTAATGCATTTCCAGAAATTTCTTTTAAGTTGCCAGCAGAGAAAAAGTGGGATGTGTAATACAAAAAAAAAAAGATACATGACAGAAACATGTCCATTTTATCATGAAAATCACAATTTTACTGTAAGTCCTATCTAATGCACTTCAATTTTAACTAGAACTTGGTCCGTGGTCACCTGTAGCTTTAAGGGAGTCTGAGGAGATTGTATACATTCATAATCTGAATAAATGAGATCCGCGTTAGAAAAAACAAACAAACAGAAAACAGAGGAGAAGGAAACATATTGTATATGCAACCCTATATGTTGCCTACATAATATAATATTGTGTAATATTACATAGGTGGCATGAATATTATATAGGCAGCAAGACATGTAAACTCCAAGCCCTAAGAATACTTACCCACGTGTAGGTTATTGAACTCATCAAATATTTGTATCCTCATGCTTCCTTT
Source organism: Felis catus (assembly GCF_018350175.1). Classification (NCBI taxonomy): domain Eukaryota; kingdom Metazoa; phylum Chordata; class Mammalia; order Carnivora; family Felidae; genus Felis; species Felis catus. The sequence continues at coordinate 154,092,570 of NC_058371.1, read as the reverse complement.
TATGATCTTTTGTCTTTCTGTAAAGTCTACTCATGCTCAATTTACCTATCTTACAAGATTTTTGCAGGCACTTTCTCTTTCATAAAACTTAGTCTCCCCTAGGTTATGGTAGGGGTCTTTCCTAAGAGAGTTCCTTTTCTTAGGTTTAGCTTAGAACTTATCATTACATGGTCAATATTTACTTTGACAGGGAAGATGTTCTCTAAATGTCCATTTTCCCTTTTGCATGCTTAAATTATTTATATACTGTAAAAATTCCAAGATTTTTTTAAACAGCATCTGTTTAAGGCCTCAAACTTTATATTACGGAAGTGATGATAGTATATTAATCTGTGGTGTATATGTAGCACACACTGGTTTGGGCTCAATTGCACCCCATAGCAGTCAGGTCTGCTGTCTTATGTTTTAAGAGATACTATCTATCTATAATACCTTAACCTAAAGGAGTTATCCTAATGGTAAAAATATCCCTGTTAAATTGGTAGAAAAATAACTTGAATGTACCTCACTTTCTAGAGTGCATAAATAACAGTACATGTATCTTGCATTTCAGTTTTATAGAATTCCCCTGAAGCGATAATGGAATGAGAAAAAGTGTATGCATGTGAGAAAAGATGGGAAATGAAAAATTTGTGAAGAATGAGCTCTTTTTAGGTCCTCTCATCTTTCCATCTTCCACCTTACCTCTGTTGGATGTTCTAATTTTTGAACCGATTTCATCCCATCTTCTGGCTTTTCCATTCAGTGATTTTTCAACCCTTGGTGAATTAGCCAACATCTCCATGCCTCAGTAATGTTATCTGTGAAATCGAACTAATAATAGTATATGTCTGGTAGGTTTGTAGTGAGTATTAACTGTAGTAACCTATTAAAATGCTAAGACCAGTGCCTCAAACATGCTGAGTGTTGGATAATATTATTTTTATTTCTTTTTAAAGACTATGAAACAAGCAATAGAAAGGGACACATTTGATACCAAAGTAAAGTGTATGTGTATGTGTTTTATAAAGAACTACCAGCTATTTTCAGTGTGTTACAATGATCAGATGAATATACCTCAAAACAAGTTCACAGAGATTTGATGACATGTGCTATCTTTGATGTGAAGATAAAGCTTAATCTTATGTGAAAAATAAGAATTGAGTAGACCTGACTTTTAAACTTGTTGCCAGAAACATTCTGGTTTTGTATTTGCTTTTGTTTTAATTTTTGTTTGTTTTCCTTTATGTCTATTGAGAAGTTTAACAAGGTTGCATTTATACCAAGAAAGATTAGTTCTTCATGTGGATTTGGGCATTCTATGGACCAGAGTTTAAGATCTGGTTAGGCTTCTTATCTGTGTGTCCTTAGGGAAGTCACTGAACGTTTGTCAACCTTATTTGCAGAATAGGGATAATTCCATCTGCTTTGCTTTCAAGAGAATTTATGTGAGGAATAACTAAAGTAACATGTATAAAGCACCTAGCACAATTCATGGCACATGGTAAGTATAATAAGTTCATAAATGTAATAATTCTTACCATAATTAAGCAAGGACATAGGAAAACTATAAATAAATAGAAGATGATTTATTAATTTCAATTAATTGTAATTACAACCATTATTGCTCAGGAAATTATTGCTTCATATCTTCTAGTGAATAAAATATCTCTTTAAAAATAAATACATTTGGAAAAACAAATTAAAAACAGATGAATGATTGCTAATCATAATCTCTGAGAAAGGGGACCGATTTTATGGCAAAAAATATTAATAATAACAACACTGATAAATTGATGCTTTTATTTCCTCAAAAAGGATAAACATTTACCCAAGTTTGGACAGACTGAGTCCTCAAAAGAGGACACCCATCCTGTGAACAATGTTTGAATGTTTCAACTCTTTCTCATGGAAACACTTTTCCCTATATCTGCACTTCACTGTGCATGAGATAATCATGCAAGATGTATAGTAGGGAGTGGTTTTAGGATTTACATCTATGGAAATGAGGGACAGGAGGTTGGATTTAGCAAAGAAAGAAGTTGAGCTCATTTGCAGTCCTCAAAGGAAGCTCAGACAACTCTACGGACTAATCTGGAGCATGAATTACCCTTCAGATTTGCCCAAAATGATGCAAGAGAGAAATATTTTTACTGTCATGTTAATAAATCTTTGGATGTGGGCTGCCCTGGAAAGGGATTGTGACTAATGATGAGGTAGTACTCTTTGAACAAGGCAATTCCCAAAGTGGAGTCACAACCAAGAGATACCTGACCCCAGCAATCCCAGTAGGTGTGTAACAAGTCTTCTTTCCTTAGGGACTCCTGGGTGGTGCAGCACAGCACCTAACATGCAGAGAAGTCATGGCAGGCGATGGTAGAATACTTCCCCTATTAGGACAATAGGTGTAACTTAAACAAAATGTAGTCCCCAATATAGTTATTCTCCTAGTACTTTACTAGAAATGATGAATACAGCCTTTGGCTCTAATAATGCATTTAATACTCCAGTATGTTCTTTTTAATCTTCATCAATAAATAGTGTCCAAAACAGTTTGCATTTACATGGGAAGGAAAGGAGTTTACTTACGTATGTGGTCTCAGTACTAAGTTCATTTCCCTAGTATTTGTCAAAGTATGGTTTGAAAGGACCATGATAAGGTTGATATATAATAACTAATATGCTGATGACATTACTCTTTGCCTTTTTTCACATACACTTATATAAAATTATTTTTTGAACAAAAACCCATTGTGAAATCACTACCAAATATATAGTATGAATTGTTGCATGTATTGACCAGATATATGCATTATATATATAATTACACACACACACACATATATATATACACACACACACACACACACACACACACATACAATTTTATCATGTCAGTTGTTATTTCTTTTAATTATCAGTGTATTTAACACTGCTGAATATGCCTTTCTCTTTATTTTCTTACTCATCTAAAACTGGAAGGCATAAAGGGTGGTATGGAGAAAATATAATAATCTTATTTTACATTAAGCTTTGTCTGAAGAAAAATGTTAACAATGAGTACAGTGTTTGTGGACTTGGAATAACTCTACATACTTTATTTGTGACTTTGTGAAAATTAGTTTTCTCTAATTTGGATAAAAATTTTATGTTATGCCAGTTTCCAAATATATTCTAAGAAGCTAAAGTCAATGGAAGTAAAATGGTCAAACATATGCAAAAGTTTTTGAAGTTTGGTAATATGTTTGTGAACTTTTTCAGGTTTTAGACTTGAGTTGCAACGTGTTATGATATATGATTATGGCTTAAAAGGAGTTTTATTACATGAGTAACATCAAAATATTTAATTGTATAACATATTTAAATATAGGCTATTGATGTTGCATTCTGGAGCATTAACTTTGATCGATCAACTCATGTTTAATTTTTATGTCCATTAAACTTAAATAAAGCTCAAAATCTTACAAAAGTGAGGACAATTAGTACATCATTCTTTTCTACTACCAGACAAAAAGAAAGAAAATTACATTCTGTGATGGTTATAAAGTTACATTATTGCAGTCAACCTGCATAAAGCAAGAAATGAATACATATAAATAAGATATAACTATGATAATTAGGCATTAATTTATGCCCCTTTATATCTGTAAAATGTACAGCTCCATCATCTGATTCACTTTGACCTACCACTGTTTAGGGGTGATCTGCAATGTGAGGATATTTAATGTTGTTCATAAGAAATTAAGAAGAGGGAGTAAAACTGCTTCAGGCAATACAATCAGGGATATTTTATTTTACTTTATTTTCTTTTTTAAATTTTATTTTAAAGTTTACTTATTTACTTTGAGAGAGACAGAAGCAGCATGAGTGGGGAGGGCAGAGACAGAGAGGAGAGGGAGAGAATCCCAAGCAGGCTCTGCACTGCTAGAGCAGAGCCCAATCCGGGGCTCGAACCCACAAAGCCATGAGATCATGACCTGAGCTGAAACCATGAGTCAGACACTTAACCAACTGAGCCACCCAGGCACCCCAATCATGGATATTTTAATTAAAAAATTATTTCAAGTATACTGGTGTTGAACCAAAAGTTGACAGACCTCAAAATGACTATAAGATTTACATGAAAAAAATAAAACCCCAAACCAAACAACTCAAAACTACCTCTGTGAAACCTTCATACAAGCCACCCCCGCAAAAAAAACAAAAAAACAAAAAAACAAAAAAAAATATTTCCTATAAGGTTGAGGTACTAAACCTGGTAATCACAGACAACAGAGAGAATTTGGGGGGGGCCATCAATTTAGACGAAGAAGATTAAATATTTCCTCCCCATTCACCTCCAACTGAAATTTGCTTGTTCTCCAGGATATGTATCAGGCATAATAGCTGTATCAACTCTCAAATACCCTGGGTGAGTCTGTGTTACTTCCAAGATCCACTGTGGTTCTTAACACTTGCTACCCATTGCTAGTTTTTAATAATGTTATATGCTTCCTTAGGGCTGATACAGTATATTATTAATAAAGAACACTCCATTTTACATGAGGATTTGTAGTAGGAGCCAAATTCCTGTATTGAGAGAAAGAGAGATAGAAAGAGAGAGAAAGAGAGAAATTAGAAATAATCTCCTTTTGAGAGAGAAATTTGGCTACTGAGGTTTAATTGATTCAAAGTTCAGTTATCTGCAAACAATACATTGGAAGTGAAACTTAGTGTTCCATGATATGCTAACATTAGTAATACCTCTGACTTTTCAGTAGGCGAACTCACAGATCTTTTCATGTCCCATATACTAATTGCAAATACTTCCTAATATCTTTTATTCTCATCATTGTTTTGAAATTATGACAATTATTAATCTCCATTTTTTATTTAATAATCATATGCATATGCTTAACTATAGCACACTCTAATATCCTCATTCCATTCCATTATTATTGGTTTCCTTTGTAGTGATATATATTGTTTAAAATATTTATTTTAAATATTTTGTTTTCTGAGCAATATTTAAAGATATTACTCTGAGAAAGAGACCATGGGCTAAACAAGACTGCCAATGAGATCCGAGGCAAAACAAACAAACAAATACTAAACAAAACAAAAGTCATTAGCTAACACCTCCCACAGAAATGCTTCACTAAATTAATGAGTCAGAAAATCTGGAAAATGCTCTGAAAATTCCGAACATGTCCTGCTTGTCTGTTGTACGTGGCATGGCTAAATCTGTGTATCTGAGCAGGACAGAAGGGCTGGTTCTCCAAGAGTGAAGGGAACATTAGGGATGATACAGAATGTGTAATCTTTGAAGGAAAATGAGCATTCATCACATAATAATTAATTTCACATAAAAATGGAAACAAATTCTGATTTCAAATAAATTTGAGTAAACCTGAACCAGAAATATATATGTATGTATGTTTATATATTCCTCTGACATAATACATGTGTGTGGATTAATATATTAACTAAGATAAAAACATGTATATACATATCATGTATATGTATAAAAACATGTATATACATATACACATAAACATACATATCTCATATGACCCTTCAGAACTCTTAGTTCTTTGTTGAGCACTGAGATAGTTATGTATTTCGAAACAGTTTTTAATATTAGAATGTTCTTTTCTTCAGATATAATGTAGGAATACATTAGAAAATTCTGGCTTAGAATAATAACAGTAAAAGTAGAAATTCTTCCATGCTACTTCTTAACAAACAGTAAGGATATCTCAGAACAAAACAGGAGGGAGATCAATCAGTAAAATGGGAGGACAAGATTTCCAGAGGTCAATTACTAAGGCCTCTAGGAAAGGTACGGAGTTTTGAATGTCAGTGCTGCAGGGTTTTAGGCTAGGGTAGGATTGGGGAGGAGCTAGAGAGAAAGTAACTTTAATATTTTATTTTGGGAAGTTGACAGGATCAAAGTCGGCTAAGAGTTACAAAGAGAATATATATCTATGCAAGAAGATATACCTAGGGGGAAGATTCAAGAACAGGCATAATAGCTGTATCAACTCTAAAATGCCCTGGGTGAGTCTGTGTTACTTCCAAGATCCACTGTGGTCTCTTTAACACTTGCTACCCATTGCTAGTTTTTAATGTTGTACGCTTCCTTAGGGTTGGTAAGGTATATTATTATTAATAAAGAACACTCCATTTTACATGAGGATTTGTAGTAGGAGCCAAATTCCTGGTCTTGAATGAGAGAGACAGAGAGAGAGAGAGAGAGAGAGAGAGACAGAGAGAGAGAGAGAGAAGTTAGAAATAACCTACTTTTGAGAAAGAAATTTGGCTACTGAGGTTTAACTGATTGAAAGTTCAGTTATCTGCAAACAATACACTGGAAACAAAACTTAACCTGTGCTCATTCCAACTATGCTGGGCAATAGAGTCAAGATTGTAACAATAAAAATAGTAAAAGTTGCCATTTATTGAATCCTGATGAGGAGTCAGGCAGTGTGATGGTAAGTTTACCTGTGCTTTTCATCTATTCCCCATGGCAGTTCATGAAATGCATATCATTATTATCCTCAACTTACAAACAAAAATTTCATGATTCTTGGAAAAGTTGTGTGATTTGTCTCAGGTCACTCAGCCAGTAAGTGGCAGAAATAGGATTTAATTCCAATTTTTAAGACTGGAATTAAAACATAGGCTTTTAATGATTTGAAAAGTCTGTCTCCAAATTCAAAGCAAAAAAAAAAAAAGGTGTTACTTATTTAGGGGCCAGTTGGCCATTTGGGAATATTAAACTTTTTTCTGTTTTCCTAAAGTCTTCGTTGCAGAACTATAGTTCTAAAACACATAGTTAAGTTAATCAATTAAATTTTGCACCTATATAAACCAGCCACAAATTTAGGTTTCTAAAACAAATCGTAGCAAGAGTTTCATTTTGTCCTAAAGAACACTTGAGTTTATAATAGGTTTTCATGGAAAGAAAGAGTTTCATTCTGAGGAACAATTTCTTTATCCTTCAAAGGGATAAAATGCATATCCACTTTAGAATACATTGTAAGAGGGGCTCCTGGGTGGCTCAGTGGGTTAAGCGTCCGACTTGGGCTTAGGTCGTGATCTCGCAGTCGGTGACTTCAAGCCCTGCATAGGGCTCTGTGCTAACAGCTCGGAACCTGGAGCCTGCTTTGGATTCTGTGTCTCTCTCTCTCTCTGCCCCTCCCTTGCTCATGCTCTGTCTCTCTCACCCTCAAAAATAAATAAATGTTAAAAAAAATTAAAAAAAAAGAATACATTGTAAGAATATAAAGAAGCAATAAATGGAAACACATCCACTGTGATTGTTCTCTTTGCAGGTATTGGTCTAAAAGCCTGGCTTAATAAGACTAACAATTTTTAATCAAATGATTTAACTGAGAAGACAATTTAATTAACTGAGCACAGATGCTTAACCTGTGCTAGGTATCCTGGTCTTTCAATTAAGAATGATGAAACATTTTAAATTATATCATTCCATAATAGAGTATCAATTACCAGCACTCTTCACTTATGTTTCAAATAAACTTTCAAGAAAGAGTACCCCTGCAGAATCACTGATACCCTACTTCCAACCTTTAATGTGTCTTAATTGTTCTTTATTTTAATTTTATTGATAAGGCCTTGACAAGAAATAGAGATCCTTTAACCTTCTTTGTTATTAAGTAAAGGAAACTGCTTAAGCAGGAATTCATTATAGAACATGAACCTATAAAGTAGAAAACTAATATTCATGACTTTATATTCATTGAAAAACCTTAACCTTTAGGAATCATTAGTTTTCAGGATAGTCCATAAAGTTAAACTGAGCAGCACGAGGGCAGATGTAGAAGATCAGGGAGGAGAGTAGATCATAAACACCATTATCATTTAACATTGGCGGAGTAGCATTTTCCCATTTTCTATGCTTTCCACCAGTAGCAAAATATTTTGAGAGCTTAGATTTCTTAACTAATCTACCAGGGAAAGTGAGTTGCTTTTTAAAACATTATAAGATAGTAAATTTCCCAGTGTGTGTGTACTTAAAGTTCTGACTATAGAAAAATCCTTCCTATTTATTCTGTCCAGGTTATTGAGGCTGATGGGAAATAAGTTATTAAGACACCTCAGGGTTTCCACCTTCATGTGGGATGATTGTGTTTGTGTGTGGGTATTTCTGCGGGGGTGGGGGGGAGGTTTGGCTTCAAAAATGTATCAAATAAATCACCCCAAAGCTCCGAGTCTTGAAATGACAATCATTTCCATTAAGTGTATGGGTTGGCTGGGTTGTTCTGCAGATTTGGGTGGGGCTAGGGTGATCTCAGCTGTTCTTGCTTAATGTGCCTGCAGTCTGCTGGCACGCCATCTAAGGGCTTGCTGATCTAGGATGGCTTTAGTTCTCCTCCACATGTTCCTCACATTCCTTCAGCAGGTGAGACTTGATCTCGAGCTAGTGACAGAATTCAAGTGTGAGAACATGGGACATACAAAAAGACACCTTGGAAGCCTCTGCTTATGTCATGTTTGCTGACATTGACAAGGGCAAGTCACATGGCTAATCACCAAGTCCTAGTGGGAGAGTACTACAAGACACAGGGCAAAATGTGTGGATGTTGATGACATTAATTCTGGCTATTAATGCTGGCTGTTATGAATATTAGGGGAGAGTTGAAGGTAAGAGTTAAGAACATCATCCTTACTCCTGTGTTCATAGTAGTATATGAAAACCAGATGCTGACCTGGTCTAGTCACAGATAACAAACTGGATGTAGTCTTGCTTTATTAATAAATGCTTCCCTTTCCAAGAAGTCTCAGAAGGGAGCAAAAGGGTCTCTTTTATTATTTTGTTTTAGGTGAAAATAGCCTGGCTTGCTAATTAATATATGATTCCAGGAAAAAAAGACGACATCAATCTTCAGTAATTTCCGGTCTTGATACAGGATTTCTGTCTGAGCTACTCCCCATCTGAACACACTCCAAGAATAGCTGATAATACTTTACCCTCCCATCTCCAGTTTCTAACAGCTTTTTGAGCACACATTATGAGTTGATAATGAAGGTTTATTGCTCTAGCTCACCCCTTAAATGCTCATTATATTCCAAAATTATGCCTTTAGCCAATTCATTCTTCCATTCTTATTGGATACCATGGCTGGTGATACATATATTTCCAACTTCTAATTAGTTACAGCACATAATTCCAAACCTATTATAGATCACTATTATCTATGACATGGTCAAGGTGAAGAGTCCAATGTTCATCTTTTTTTCTTTGTAATCTATATCATAATTATTTTTGGTCTGGGCATAACCCACTAGGCCTTAGAGAGTATAGTGTGCACTTTGCACACATGAACTCACTTTTACCTGCTAATTTATTCTTTTCTTCTGACACCTGGATCTTTTTATATTTGTGTCTATTATTGATTTTGCTTGCTGATCTGCCATCTCTCTTGAGAGAAGAGTTATTACTGTGCATTATTACAAATCAATTCCCCCTTATAGTTGGGGACACCAAACCTCAGCAGGATGAAGTGGCTCATGCAACATGATTAAATACTTAAGTGAAAGAGGAAGGATTCAAAACCTGAATTTCTCAAAACAGGAAGTATTGACTGGTTATTCACATAGGGGATCAAGCAAAATTTACAAAAAACAGTTAAGATATACATTGTTCTCTTAAAAAAAAAAGAACATTTTTTTGGGCCACCTGGGTGGCTCAGTTGGGTAAGCATCCAGCTCTTGATTTCGGCACAGGTCACAATCTCATGGTTCATGGTTTCAAGCCCCATGTCAGGATCTGTACTGACAGAGTGGAGCCTGTTTGGGATTCTCTTTTCCTCTCTCTCTCTTCAAAAACAAATAAACATTAAAAAAATTAAAAAATTAAAAAAAATTTTTTGAATGCTTAAAATGATTCCAAGCATTAGCTCTTCTCTAAAATAGAGCCAAATTATGCACATAAATAGCTGTATGGAAAAATAGAAAGTAATGGCTGGCATAAAAAATACTAATGCATTTTTCAAAACCAACATTTAAATTTTGCCTCCCAAGGTAGTATTATTAGGACAAGGCAGTCAAGAGCAAAACCACATAAGTATGACAACTTTGTTCTCTTGTCCTTTATCAGCTCAGCTTTCTCTATTCTTAACACAGTTTCATTTTGACATGGATTGATAACTTTTGCTATGTTTTTGTTACAGGACACTATTCAAGATATCTTAAACACATGCTGCATTATATTTATTCAGAACATATATTAAAATATGCTCATTTATCTTATAAATATTAGACTGGCAGATAGTATTGTGTGACTCCCCGAACAGATAACGCTTTTTCAAGAACACGTATGAGGTTATAAATATTACCTTTCTAGCAACTGCATTTTTTTCTTTCCTATCTATGAAGAGTAGCTCAGTATCCTGATCAGGTTTCACCACACAGCACATACCTAATGATACATGAAGAAGGTAACAAGGGTAAAAGGTTAGACGAACTGAATGAAAAGTTGTTAATGAGCATATGACGGTATTCATGAGAAGTTTTGAAAAGAAAGAAAAAGGAAATTTTAAAGTTTTCTCGTCAATTTGCTGTAAAAAAAACAAAGAAGTTAGAGAATTTTTCTTTTTGAGAATAAGTCTTACACGTGCCTCTTTTGCCTTTCTCCTCACTTTTACTCTATCCCTTCATCCTTAATATAATCTACAGGCCTGGAGTGTGAGAACTACAAGCAATTCAAGATAAAGAAATTTTTAATAGTAAATTTAACTTGCCATTAATATAGTGAAGGGTCAGAAATACCTGAAGTAATTAAACCAGCTTAAAAAAATAGTTGTCTGGACGCTGCAAATGTTGTTCTGTTGGTATAGTCAAGAATTTGACATATTCTTGGTTGAAGAGGTAGTTAAAGACTGGTGTCTAATGCTGCTGGGAGAGATGGAATTCTTTATTTACATATATGAAGTCCAAATGGAACAACATTTTATTGAACTAAATCTGAACCAACCATCCTTAGCAGAATGAAAATAGTCAGGCAGCATTTTAACACTATAGTCTGCTCAATGTTCTGTGGTTCTGTGCTTTTGCACATAGGACAAGCGGTAATAAAAACTAAATGGTTTTTAAGGATGACATTTTAAAACAATTGTTGTAAACACACTTTTATAATGATAATATTGTATGAAAGTAATCTTTTTTTTTTTTTAATTTACATCCAAGTTAGTTAGCATATAGTACAACAATGATCTCAGGAGTAGATTCCTTAATGCCCCTTACCCATTTACCCCAACCCCCCCTCCCACAACCCCTCCAGTAACCCTCAATTTTTTCTCCATATTTAAGAGTCTCTTATGTTTTGTCCCCCTCCCTGTTTTTATATTATTTTTGCTTCCCTTCCCTTATGTTCATCTGTTCTGTGTCTTAAAGTCCTCATATGAGTGAAGTCATATGATATTTGTCTTACTCTGACTAATTTCATGTAGCATCATACTCTGCAGTTCCATCCACGTAGTTGCAAATGGCAAGATTTCATTCTTTTTGACTGCCGAGTAATCAATGTAATTCTTAATAGTTAAGAAAGTTTTATTGTGACCATTTTATAATAATAGGTTTGATTTGAAATTTTACCCATTTAAAAAATTTAATAGATCTAATGATATTTATAATTCATTTATAATTCATTTATATCATTATAAATGATATTTATAATTCATTTCCAGTGTTATTAGGCAGCAATGACTGAATGATGTCAATGTTAAATGCAAAAGTAAAATAATAAATGACATCTTAAACTTCACATTAGCCTAATATAAATAAGTATAAGAAAGTGAAACCTTTTGGACTGCTTAGTAGGGGAAGTTATTTCTGAATTATTATAACAAAGGGTGGCATGACCTAAATATGTTAGGGGAAGAAGTAAGATATCGTGGTGGTCATAAACACGTATCCTAATCTTGATATATGCACAGAATAACAGGGAAAGGGCAACATGAGACTAGAGCTTGGTCAAAAATCAAAGATGAAGGCGCACATGGGTAGCTCGGTTAAGTGTCAGACTCTTGGTTTTGGCTCAGGTCATGATCTCATTGTTCATAGTTCAAAGCCCCACATTGGCTCTGCACTGGCAGTACAGAGCCTGCCCAGAGTCTCTCTCTCTCTCCTTGTCGTTCTGTCCCCCCACCCCTCCCAGGAGTGAGTTCTCTCTCTCTCACTCTCTCAAAGTAAATGAACTTAAAAAAAATAGAAGATGAAAATATCATGTGTAGTGGACTGAAATATGTGGAGTATAAAAATCAGTGTAAGAGAGTGAGGGCTTTGAAAAGAAAAAGGCAAAGCCCTACAACCCAAAACAATGAAAGGACATGTCATCAGTAGTTCAAGTGTGGTTACATGACAGTGTTCAAAAAGCCTCTATTTACTATTTGCTCAAGATGTCGTTTTGTAGACTTATAATCAGAACAAGAAACTAGAATGTTCTAACATGATAAAACTGATAAATCAACTATCCTTCATAGAGACATATACCTTTACAGTGGCTTGTGTTTGGTTGATAGAGTTCCACTCCCTTGCTCAGTAAAAACTGTGAACTCTTATTTCTTTTGAACATGTTTTTGCACTTCTGAGTTCTATGATTTTGCACTGTATTTCTTCAGTTGATCAATTTAAAAACAATTGATTTAGTGAAATTCTAGTGCTGAGGCAGCACCCTGTTAGTCTTTTTTTCATTTACGGATTCCTTTTATCGATTCTGAATATCTCTGAAAAATGTATTGTTTACTTTTTAAAAATTATTTGATTAAAGTTTATTTACTTTTGGCAGAGACAGAGTGCAAGTTTGGGGGGCGGGGCTGTTGCAGGGAGAGAGAGGCAGACAGAATCTGAAGCAGGTTCCAGGTGCCAAGCTGTCAGCACAGAGCCCGACATGGGGCTCAAACCCAACAAACCGTGAGATCGTGACTTGAGCTGAAGTTGGATGCTCAACCGACTAAGCCACCCAGGTGTCCCTGTATTGTTTACTTTTAAAACTTCTTAGGCTTTATAAACTGTGATCATCCTATACATATTCATAAATGAGTTTTTACTGTAAATAATATTTTTGAATGAATCTATATCAATGCATATGTATATAACCTAATCTTTTACTGTTATATTGTATTCACTTTTTTTTTTTACTCTGGCTTTTTAAGTAGGTCAATTATAAACAGCAAATTTAAGGAGTTACCTTCTTTATTATTCGTTTGTACTCTGCCTTTTAACTGTGACATTTAGTGAACTTATATTTACTTAACCAACATAGTAAGGTTTGTTTTTACATATAAGTTTTTGCTGGTTTTCTGTTTCTCTGTCAAGATTCTTGACACACAGGGGCGCCTGGGTGGCGCAGTCGGTTAAGCGTCTGACTTCAGCCAGGTCACAATCTCACGGTCTGTGAGTTCGAGCTCTGCGTCGGGCTCTGGGCTGATGGCTCAGAGCCTGGAGCCTGTTTCGGATTCTGTGTCTCCCTCTCTCTCTGCCCCTCGCCCGTTCATGCTCTGTCTCTCTCTGTCCCAAAAATAAATAAACGTTGAAAAAAATTAAAAAAAAAAGATTCTTGACACACAGAAATTGTGAAATAGTAAATGTGTTTCTCTCAACCATTGAGTTTTGGGATTGTTTTGTTACAAAGCAATAGATAAGTAATATAAACCATGAAAATAGTAAGAGAAAACAATCCCTTAACTATCATTCTACTTGAAAGGTGACTTTGACCAGGTATTTCCCACTTTGCTTCATTAGTCCATTATTCACTGTTAAACCAGATTGACATTTCATTTTATTATCTAAAGATAATGCATATTGTACTCTTTTGTACAAAGAATACCTGCTTCATGAAGCTTCTGTTACTGAACAAGCTTCTTTGGGAAGAATTTTGGCAGTATTTTTTATTTGTTTATTTTTTAATGTTTTTATTTATTTTTGAGAGAGAGAGACAGAGAGACAGAGAGAGAGAGAGAGAGAGAGAGAGACAGAGTGTGAGCAGGAGAGAGGCAGAGAGGGAGACACAGAATCTGAAGCAGGCTCCAAGCTCTAAGCTGTCAGCAGAGAACCTGACGTAGTGCTCAAACTCATGAACCATGAGATCATGACCTGAGTCGAAGTCGGATGCTCAACCCACGGAGCCACCCAGGCATCCCTGGGCAGTACTTTTAACGTCAGCTTATATGATTGACTTGGGATGTGATAAATTCTGTGATGTAGAAAGATCCATTGTTGGCACTTTTCTTATATACGTGAAACCTTTGGCTTATCCTTCCTGAGTTCTTCCCCACTCTTCTCCTCCCACATCTATGCCCTACGAGGAAGGTTATGTGGACTTGATGAGTTGATTCCCTGCTCTCTAGATTCCTGTTGGGTTCAACTAACTTGGAGTACTGGGTACGATAGGAGACCAGAGGGTGGATAGAAAGTGAGGTCAGGACATTTATTCTTCAGTTCTCCTGTGTCCCTCTGTCAGCTTAGCTCTTTCACTAGCTCAGTGGTAACTGGTCCTGTCAAGGTAGACTGCTCCATAGGAATTTCTCTATATATAACCATGGTATATATATATATATATATATATATATATATATATATATATGTATATATATATATATATATATATCAAAGGTATAATCCTTTCCTTTCTAGTATCTCTAGCTGTGGTGTAGTGCACTGTCCATTCAGTTACTTCACATAGACATTTATAAAATATTTCTTTGTAATGAAACTTTTCTCAAATGGTCCTATTTTGATACATCCCATTAAAATCCAGAATTTAACTTGAAGGAAAGCCATTTTGATGACAAGAAATTGCTCATGAGAAAAAGAAGGTCAAAAAACTGCTTGCTATATGTTAGATCCAGGAACAACGTGGTTGGTATTATGTGACAGGAAGTGATCAAAAGATCAAAGTAATAGAAAGAGGAAACCACCAGATTTTATATTCTACTGAGAATAGTGTTTACTCTATTTACCATTTTCCAACTTTGAAGAAAGAGGACGGACTTGCTCACAGATACATATTTAAAGGCATCTTTCTTACATTCTCCTCTTTTCAAGGTTGTTTCCAAAGGTATACATGCATACTTCATTTTATTGTGCTTCACTTTGTTACTTTTTGCAGATACTGCATTCTTTTTCCAAATTGAAGGTTTATGGCAACCCTGCATTGAACAAATCTATTGATTCCATCTTTCCAATAACATCTGCTCACCTTGTGTTTCTGTGTCACATTTTGGTAATACTCAAAATATTTCAAACTTGCTCATTATTATTATATTTGTTATGGTGATCTATGATCAGTCACTATGACTCACTGAAAGTTTCGATGATGGTTAGTATTTTTTAGGAACAAAGTATTTTGATGAAGGTGTGCACCTTATATTTTCAGACAATGCTATTGCACACTTGACAGACGACAGCATAGTGTAAACATAATTTTATATGCACTAGGAAACCAAATAAATGATTTGCCTTTATTGCTGTATTCGTTTTATTGCAGTGGTCTGGAAATGAACTAGCAATGTCTTGGAGGTATGCTTGAATTAACCCATGCACTGTTATGCACTCCCACCATTCCTTATGTGTATGTTTATATCTTCTCAGAAACAGATACTGAGCCAAAAATTTCAGCCAATAGGTTTTTTTTCATATTTCACAATATAATGTGGCACCTCCTCACACAGGTCACCTGTGCATAATAAACCTTCTTTTTCCTATTTTGTTAATGCCTATTCTGTTTTGTTTTGTTTTGTTTTGTTTTGTTTTTATTTTAGCTTATTCATTACATGCTGGTTAGGTCAGGCTACCCTGATCTATGTGAAATCTACCCTTATGTCATTTAATAAAATCATATTCCCCTCTTGATAGAATTTACCAGACTTACTATTTTGTGTTTATTTTAAAAATAGTTGATAATGATTTCATTACATGATCAAACTGATTACATGATCAAAAATTTCAGGATTTTCCCTCTTCAATTTTGTATCTCCATCATTTGACATAGTAAGTGATATTGATATGAGTCTTATAAAAAAGGGAAACAAAGTTATTTATAATGTCTGAAGCCATTATAAAATAAACATTTATGAAAATCTAGCATTTTAAGTTATTACAAATACCAATTAATAATTAATAATGAATACCATTTATCTGTATATAGAATACTTAACTAAATATTATTCTTATATTACCTTATTTAGAGAAAGTTATAATTTATTTTCACTTTAACCACAGGAATGTATGGTCTAATATAAGTAGAAATTATAAGGGACTATGATGTAATAACACATTATTTATGACTTCAAATATCACATGGTCTTGTGGGGACACAATGTAATATGTATTTATATATGAATGAAAAATGATATAACAATTATATATATTAGTTGAGTAAGGGATTTATACAAAAGTCACATAAGGCATTATCTAAATGCTAATGAATAGAAAGATAAGCAAATATTAAGGAAATGGCACTAAGGACTGTGGTAATATGGGAAGAAATGGAAAGAACTGGAGCTTTTTGTAGGGTCTGGAGTGTTGCTAGAATGGAATAGTTTGACAACAATGGGGATAGTGTACAACTGAAAAATGAACACAATATTATTTCAAGTATGACACCACCATTTTCAAAACAAAAAGTAATGAAATATACAATAACTGAAAGTGAATGTTCATTTTATTTATTTCCCGAGAGATGAACTCAATTAATATGTGAAAGTTATCACATCTTGACATTTCATTGAAGGTAGCAAATGTTGAATCTTCCTTTGAATAATGCAGTTGCTTGACAACTACTGAACAGATCTTATTTAGAGATACAGCTATGTGCCAGATGTGTTCCCTTCTTTTTCCCTCCACCACCACCACCACCCCAGCAATCCTGCAAATATCAGGCCATCCTGAAAGCTGTGGACAAGCAATCTTTTAGTATAAAATTCAAAATAGAATTGCATTATAAAACTCACATGGTTTTAAACAAATGTTTGTGTGAAACGTCAGTATTAGAAGTGCCATAGGACAGTGAAGCATTTGCATAGCAAAGACAGAATTCTCAGGTTCAAATATTGGATTTGCCATTTACTGTGTGACCTTGGGCTATTTAATTAGTATTTATCTATAATAAATTATATACATAAATAGAATTTATATATAATAATTTGTATAATAGGAATATTATAATAAATATAATTTCTATATAATAGATATAGATATAAACTCATTTAATTATATTTTTATCTATAAATGGGGGTGAAAATAAGATTATTATCATAGAATTGTGAAGATTCAATGCGTCATTTCACATAAAGGGGTTAGTGTAGTGCTTAGCTTATAGTGAACACTAGGTAGCTAATAATTACATTGAAGAAATATTTTCCAAAGAAACCTGGCCATTGGAATGGCTTATTTCTCCTTCTTCTCATGTACCTTTCCAAATCTCCAATGACCAGATTTGTAGTGCTGTCTGATAGGAAACCAGGGATCCAAAGGACAAAGACGGAAAGCCTGAATCACAGAAGGAGATAGATTAGGGAGAAGAGAGATGTGAGGAAGGTGGTCCAGAATGGGAGAGGTTGCTCTGAAGACCTTGGAGATGAAGACTTTTGATACCCCATTGTCAGTAACAGAGCCCAGGCACTAGTAAGGAAAACTAGCAGAGGGGAAAAGAGTGGGATGGGCCATAAAGTTGGTTCCCAGTCTTTGCCAGATGAGGATATGGGATAGGATTGAAATTTATAACTTGATTTGAAAGAAAAGAAAGCCTTAGAGACATTATGCATGTGGTGACTAGCTGGAAGTCTATATACCATTATGGATATAAATTGTATTTGTCTTTTCCTTTCATGATAGTAGTACTGTGAGTACACATAGAAAAGGACAAAAAGACAGAATATTATTGGATATGTTTTTTTAAATTGTATAAAAAGGTAGAAATATGTGTAATTTTCTATTTCTCTCATACATGCTGCATGTATGAAGAACTAAAGTGTACACAGTATTTCCTCATTTTCTAAAGGAAAAGTGTATTCCTCAATTATAACTACCTATAGTTTGCACAATCAGTTGTTAATTTTCCATCTTTTTGTTTCTACATTTCTTTTGTTCTAGTTACAGATTAAAGTGTTGTCATTTTCAAAATATCAGAATTTGTACCAACATACTAAAAATATGCTCCAATATTTATTTTCTCCATTTACTCACTATTATTTAATCACATTGTCGTAATTTAGTCCTCCCTTCAAATCTATACAATTAAAGACAGATACAAAGTTGCAGCTGTAGCTTCATGTTTGGGGGTGATCTTAAGAGTTTTTAGAAATTTGCAATTGTGCTGTGCTATCCACTTGCGAATTCAGCTCCATAGGAGAGGCTTTGGAAATGGTTGCTAGTGTCAAAAATGCAGTGAACTTAGATTCAGCAAACTCTTAATTTTAGTGTTCTAAAACTTTTCTTTTTGAAAGTTTGTTTTGGTTTGTTTTGGAATTATTTTTTGCCTATTAAAAAAATAAAATTGGGGCGCCTGGGTGGCGCAGTCGGTTAAGCGTCCGACTTCAGCCAGGTCACGATCTCGCGGTCCGGGAGTTCGAGCCCCGCGTCAGGCTCTGGGCTGATGGCTCAGAGCCTGGAGCCTGTGTCCGATTCTGTGTCTCCTTCTCTCTCTGCCCCTACCCCCTTCATGCTCTGTCTCTCTCTGTCCCAAAAATAAATAAACGTTAAAAAAAAAAGTTAAAAAAAAATAAAATTGGAAGGTTTTAGAAAAGAAACTTGTCTTCGAGTCAAATAGAAGCAAAGGAATTAGAGAAGTTTGAGTGAAGTGATAGGGTTTAACACTGGTTTTGTTGTTGTTTATTATATGTAAATCTGACGGTAAAAATTTTAGGAAGCAAAAATGTTTATCTTTCTTATTTATAACAAATAAAACATAATCAGGATAGTTTACATGTTTATGACTCTTCAGTCAGATTCTGGCTTACTAAAGTGAACTATTCTCTTTAATTGTAGGTATGAAACTTATGAAATCATTTATCTTTGGTAGTAATTGTGGAAGGAATGGATATGAAGTGTATGTAGTAATCTTTTTCCTCTGAAGCTTTCCTAAAACTGTCCTAATTATTCAAATGTATTATCTTAGTTATGATTTAATTGCATAAAGATTGTGATAAATTGTTGCTAGACTATCTTTCATCCTAATGACTGGCTCTTATATAAAGGCCATATTTTAATAGGAACAGTTATTGTGGAAAACATAATTATCATTGTTAAAACATTGAAGGCACTCGATTATTTTCTCAATTGTTGTCTTTCTAAAAGATGAGAATTACAACAGAAAATTATTTCTAAATTCATCTTTAAAGTGAATTCAAATTAGTTTTCAAGTGTTTAAGATATTATTCATTATTTTCTTATTCGTTTAGTATACATTGTATTATTCATGTGGTTTTGATACTCCTGTGCAAGGAAAATATTCTAAAAACATTGCATGACACTTTATTCAATTCTGATGAAAGTTAAATTATGACTAAATAAAATGTATTTAATTGACAAGTGAATAAATGTTACATGAACTATTTAATCACAACTATTAATATGGAAAAAAATTGGAACAAGTTTAAATAACTAAACAATTGTTCATATTATTTTTCATTCAACACATTTATTCACACATAACCATAATTGGAAGAGCTGTTCAGATGCCTGCTTTTGGCAATTTAGCTTTTAGCTTTTAAAGATGTCTCTCAACACATTGCACTAATTCCCTAGAGTTAGATATTAAGTAAATCTCAGATCCTGTAAAAGAAGTATACCCTTTATTTAATTTGCTTGGAAAAAGAAATTCATTGAAATTAAGTGTTATAGCAATCATTTTTAAAGTTAAAATGTACATGCCAATTAAACCACTTCTGTTGTATTTTAATACTACCTCTTATGACAATAATATGCTTTCAATATTCTATTTTTAATAGTGTGGAAAATTTTTAAATTACCCTCAATAAAATCTTGAACATTACTGCAGGGACTGTTTAAGGGGAACTTCAAGTTTAATACTTACCAGAGAAAATAAATAAAACTAAAAAAGAATTGAAACCTTGAAAACCTCAAAAATTAATTTAGATTTCAGAAAGAATTGATTATGAGAAATTGACATTGCAGGATTTTGAAAAAGAGATATATATATATATATATATATATATATATATATATATATATATGTATATGTATTACTTCAGGATCCAAATACCTCTAAAGTGTTGTGAACTTATACTATACAGTTAAAACTTCTAACCTTTTAAACCCATGCATTCTCACATTGTTCATTTGTTAAACTGTGGTATAAAACACGTAGCATAAAAGTTAGCATCTTAACTGCTTCTAACTGTGCAATTCAGCAGTGTTAAGTGTATTCACATAGTTGTGTAATGAACTTCCAATTTTTTTTTCATTTTGTGAAACTGAAACCATATCCATTAAAAAATTCCTCATTTGATCTTTCACTAGGTCCTAGCAACCACCATTCTCTTCTCTATTTCTATGAATTTGACTACTCTGGATACCTCATGTAAGTGGGATCATACAATATTTGCATGGTTTTGGTTGTCTGCTTTTGTGTTATGTGACTGGCTTCATTCACTTACCATAATGTTTTCATGTTTCACTTACAAAAATCTCCTTCCATTTTAAGGCTGAATGATATTCCATTATATGTGCATATCATATTTTTTTAAGTTTTCATTTAAATTCCAGGTAGTTAACACACAGTGTAATATTAGTTTCAGATGTACAATATAGTGATTCAACACTTCCGTGCAATACCAGGGGCTCATCACAAGTGCACTCTTTAATCTCCATCACATATTTCGCCCACCTTCCGACCACCTCCCCCCTCATAAGCATCACTTTGTTCTCTATACTTAAGTGTCTTTTTCTTGGTTTGTCCCTTTCCCTCTCTTACTCTCTTTCTCTTTTTCTGGCCCCCTTTGCTCATTTGTTTTGTTTCTTAAATTCTACATATGAGTGAAACATATGGTATTTTTCTTTCACTGACTGAAATATTTCCTTTAACATAATACTCTCTAGCTCCATCCATGTTGTTGCAAACAGAAAGATTTCATTTTTATGACTAATATTCTATTGTATGTGTGTGTATATATATATATGCATGTGTGTATGTGTATGCATGTGCATATACATATATATGTATATATACAACCATATCTTGTTTTGTTTTGATTTTGTTCCTCTAAATACTCTTTTTTTCAAGTTTTTATTTAAATTCCAGTTATTTAACAAACAATGTAATATTAGTTTCAGGTTTAGAATTTAGTGATTCAGTACTTACATACAACACCTGGTATTCATCATAAGTGCCTTCCTTAATCTCCATCACCTGTTTAACACATTCCCCCCCCCCCCACACACACACACACACTTCTGTTCTGGTAACCCTCAGTTTGTTCTCTATAGTTAAGAGTCCATTTCTTGGTTTGCCTTTCTTTTTTTCTCCCTATGTTCATTTGTTTTGGTTCTTAAATTCCACATGAGTGAAATCATATTGTATTTGTCTTTCTCTGACTTATTTTGCTTAGCATACTACTCTGTAGTTCCATCCGTGTCATTATAAATGGCAAAATTTCATTCTTTTTTATCTTTATGGCTGAGTAATATATATATGTGTGTGTATATATATATATATATATATATATATATATATACACACACATCTTATTTATCCATTCATCAGTCAATGGACATTTAAACTCCATAATTTGGATATTGTCGGTATATATACATATATATATATATATATATGTGTGTGTGTGTATATGTATATATATGTCGGTATATATGTGTGTGTGTGTGTGTGTGTGTGTGTGTGTGTGTGTGTATACACATCTTATTTATCCATTAATCAGTTAATGGACATTTAAACTCTTTCCATAATTTGGATATTGTCAGTAATGTTGCTGTAAACATTGGGATGCATGTATCCCTTTAAATTAATATTTTTGTATCCTTTGGGTAAATATCTAGTAGTACGGTTGTTCGACCATAGGGTAGTTCTATTTTTAACTTTTTGAGTAACCTCCATACTGTTTTCCAGAGTGACTGCACCAGTTTGCACTCTCACCAACAGTATAAGAAGATCCCTCTTTCTCCACATCCTTGCCATATTTTGTTTATTCGTTCATCCATCAATGGACACTTGAGTTGCTTCTACCTCTTGATGATCATGAATAGTGCTTCTATTAACATGGGACTGCAAATATGTCTTTAATATCCTGCTTTCAATTCTTTTGGATAATATACCCGGAAATAGAATTACTAGGTAAACTGTTTTCATCTTTAAATTGTGAGATTGATCATTGTAACTTCTATTGTAGATATGATGAATTCACTTGAGTACTGTATGTAATTCACACAAAAGAGACTATAGAACCACAGTCAGTTATAATTATTCATTAAATTAATGAATTATTCATGAATTAAAATTATTCATTAAAATAATTATTCATTATTTTGGGGAATATAAGCTAGCAAATATTTTTTTTATTTATTTAAATTTGTTTCATTCATCATTAATTATTTGTTGAAGTGCTATTGTATTCCTATGTAATTCCTACATTTATGGATTTAGAATGACTAACCATAACACACCTGAACTATGGTGGGTTGATGGGAGGAAAGTGTAATGAAATAAAACAGAAAGAAGATTGTGATACCCAATATAGATATAGAGGCTGTTTTCTTCTGGGATTCTGATCAAAAGGTTATTTATTTATTTAATCTTTTAATATTTATTTATTTTGAGGGGTGGGGGGGGAGAGAGAGAGAGAGAGAGAGAGAGAGAGAGAGAGAGAGCACGAGCAGGGGAGAGGCAGAGAGAGGAGAGAAGGAAAACCCCAAGCAGGCTCTGCGCTGTCAGAGCAGAGCCAGACATGTGGCTCAAACTCACAAACTGTGAGATCATGACCTGAGCTGAAATCAAGAGTCAGACACCTAACCAACTGAGCCACCCAAGTGCCCCTAAAAAGTAATTTAAAATGAGATAATATTATTCTATTCAATCATTAAAATACCATGGAGAAAGATAACATAGCAACAAGTATATATCAGATAAAGAATGTTCATATTAAAGTCAAAATTCATTGCCAGTTTAAGAAATCAAGTTGTTAACCAGGAATTTGGGGAAGATTTTCCTGGATAATTAAAGTGATAAAGATTCTACTTGAATTTTCAGACTCAAAGACAAAGACACTTTGTAGTTAATAATTAGAAACTATTACCATGTGATAAAAACAAAAATAAACACAAAAAATAAAATCCAGCTTTGACAAAGAAAAGTATTTGAACCTAGAAGCAA
This sequence comes from Felis catus, assembly GCF_018350175.1. Lineage (NCBI taxonomy): Eukaryota > Metazoa > Chordata > Mammalia > Carnivora > Felidae > Felis > Felis catus. The sequence continues at coordinate 154,069,241 of NC_058371.1, read as the reverse complement.
ATAAATACAGAGTAGAGTAAAATTATTGTATATCTAGATCCTAGAAAAATATTTGTTCAATTTTTACTTATGAGCCTGGTGCCTTCCTTATACTTATGACACAATGCCTCATTTATATTTTCTTTCCTATGGAAATAAATAGAATTAGCAAGTTGTGATCTTTATTATTAACTACAGTAAGATTTGTTGTATCCTTTTTTTTTCAAATAACAGTATGTAGATACTACAAAAATTAAACATGTAATATTTGTGTAATCGTTTTGGCAAAGATAGTTCTGTATAGAATTACTCTTCTTTGCAGGTTAATCTATCTTTTGAAGGTAGCCTATCCAGTCAAACTGCCTCAAAGTGACATAGTTATGAGTATATATTAACAAAGACATCTTTTCTGCCTCAAGAGAGGCAGCAGATGAGAGAGAACACTTCTCTTCAAAGCAATCACTTATACCTAGGGAGCATAGCTGTAGGTTCAGGAGAAAGCCTTTTGTTTCAATCCATCAATCAACAGAGCATCTTTCCTGAACTATTCTCTAAAAACTAGAATCTCCCTAGAATGGCATGGAAAAACTGTACAATATTTGAATGTTTACTAAGGCTGCCTTCTGTAAGCTATAATGGAGGATAGCAAAGGAAAAACAACAACAAACTTTGATCCACATTTTTTGGTGTATAGAAATTTCTGTGTCATTATTTAAATTAAGGAATCACAGTCAATTTAAGGAGAAGAAAAGGGTCGTGTCTGATTTGGGATATATTCTAAGATAATGTCATTGAAGGCAGGCAAAGTTATTTATCTATTAATTTATTAAAGTATATATATTATGTGTTTCGCTTAAAACTGTGATACTTTTAATAAATCATTTTTTTTGTAGTCACCTAAATATTTTGCTATAAGAACTTCCTTCAGGTAGTTTCCTATAGTTTCCTGAGTAAGTGAATCTCACTGGATTATTAATATTAAGAGTGTCACGGATCAGTAGATTTCTTATATAATGCTGCTGTCAGTTGGTTAATCTCTTTGGAAACCTACTTGGCATTATTATCTCTTAAAATTGAACATTCCTAAATTCTATGATTCAACCAGGCATATACGAAAGATGCATTTGGTACATTTCTGCACCACAAGAAAATTATAAAAATATTCATAATAGCAATGTTTGTAATAGCAAGAGCATAAAACAAATGACTACCAACAGAGAAACAAATAAAGAAATTTTGGGGTATTATGAAATATATTGCACCATTTGAAAAGAACGAACTACAGTTACAATGTGATAATGTGGTACCAAGTGATAGCAAGTTGTCAGATGACCACAGCATGATGTTCTTTATAATGCTTAAAACTACTAAAACTCATAAAATTTTTGTCAAACCTAAAAATAATTAAGGATCTCATATGCAGTGATGGGAAGACTCAGTAAAGAGCACCCTAGACAGAATGCCATCTTTCTGTTATTCCTACTTAGCAAAATTACACACTTTATATAAGTACTATGCTAATTATTTGAGATATAATGATAACCAATTTTCAGCCATGACCCTCAAAGAATTTGCAGTTTATTGCAAAGATAGACATGCATCTATGTATTCATATAGCAGTATGACTTTGAAAGTATGAGTGCAGTATTTCTTTAAGATTATTGAAGCTTGTTGTTATGTAATGATTATTTTTCAGAAATATGGTCTACCATCTATGTTCTTTAGTAAAGGTTTTCTTAAAGCCATATAGAACGCCGAATCACACATTTTATGATGGGTTTAATATTGTGGTTTGGGGAAGGACAATTTATGACAAAAATGTTAAAAGAAAATTAAAGCCCCAGACATGTTGTTTTTTTTAAATATGATTTAGTAAACATACTATTATTAAAATTGTATTATTCAGAGTTGGGAAAGGCAGTCTCATGCACACAATCGTTAGATACCTACCACACACACATTCTACTGCATAAGAATAAAACTTGGGCCTGGATCACTTTTCTTACCAAGAGATAACTCGCATAGCCTGTGGACTTATCACTTTGTTTGGAAGTGTCTCTCTCCGTTTGTGCTCAATTACTACTCTTGTTCTCTTAAGTGTGAGCATCCTGGCACCTGGCCAACCCCACAGGTCACAAGATGGCGGTGGGTGCTTAGGACAATTGCCCTGTGTCTTTGCTGGGGTTACCCGCTGACCATGGAGGATGATGCTCACTACTAGAGCAGATCCTGCTCTTTCTCGTCTATGTAGGTAAAGCGTTGTTCCATTCTGTGCTCGGTGCATCGGTTTTCTTGGTGACTTTAATATGAAGATGCGATGGACAAAAGTGCGTGGAGTTGTCCTCTAGAATTGATAATATGTTCATGGTACTCTGTTCAACATTCAGTAATTTGAACCTGTCAACTAATAGTATGCTTTATAATTCTTTGGATGGCTGCCAGAAACCAACTAAAAAAAAAAAAAAAAGAAGAAAGAATCAGTTACTATAATTGGAGATTTCAACATGGCTCGTATCTTAGATTTGGGGCACAGAAATGTTTCACTTGCTTTTCTCTCCTATCTTTATTTATGGCTTAGTTCTTCTCACTTCTGCTATGTTTCATTCTTATTAGACTTTGTACCTATGATTTCCCCTCTTCTTATTACCCGGAGCTCCAGGCCCTTAAAATTGATGAATACAGAGAAAGAATAGGCATTTTTCCCTTTACCACCAGTAGAGATATCAGGGGAAAGTCTGACTAGCCCTGGTAAAAGCATATACCGATATATGATTCAATCAGTGTAATAGCTGGATTTTCCTTATAGCCTAAGTCTGAGTCACATGCTCACATTTAGTACTAGCGGGATCATTTACAGATGAACTAGACATATAGAAGGATAAAATTGTGTAAACATGATTCTTAACATAAAACATGCTAGACCTAGAAAAAGCGTATACTTTAAAAGCAATGCTAACTTTACCACTTACTGACTACAGAACATTGAGCCTTCAGTTCATACAATAGCATAGTTAAGTCTCAGCTCTCTCATTTACCTAAACACAGGAAAAATATTAAATCCATGAACATGTCACTTTCCTGCTGAAAATGAAAATTGGATGATATGGGAGAACTTCATGGAGGAAGTGATATTTGAGATTTACTTTAAAAGGCTAAAAGGACAAGTGCAAGGACAATATTATTTTAGCTCTCCTTTTATTTTTCATTTCTAAAAGGACTAGTTCATCATTTGCACTTTGAAAACATACCATTATTTGCTTTGTCTTTCTTTATTTTTCACTTGTAGTTTGAATTATAATTATTTATTTAATGTTATATTTTCTAATCATTTTAAGGAAAGAATATAAAAGTGAAATTAAATAAGCCTGAGCATAAAGAAGAGATGAAAATAAAAATAGAGTAGGGACACCTGGGTGGCTCAGTCAGCGGAGCATCAGATTCTTGATTTCGGCTCAGGTTATGATCTCATGGTTGTAGGATCAAGCCCTTCATCCAGCTCCATGCTGACAGCCTGGAGTCTGCTTGGGATTCTCTCTCTCTCCCTCTCTCACTGTCCCTCCCCCCCCCCCCCCCCCGCCACATGTGCTTGCACACACACTATCCCTCCTTCTCTCTCTCAAAATAAATAAATAAATAAAACATAAAAAAAAATAGAGTAGATGGGGCACCTGGGTGGCTCAGTGGGTTAAGCAACCAACTCTTGGTTTCAGCTCAGGTTGTGATCTCATGGTTTGTGGGTTTGTGGCCCTAGTTGTGCTCTGGACTCGCAGCACAGAGCCTGCTTGAGTTTCTCTCTGTCCCTCTCTCTTTCTCTGTCCCTACCCCACTCACTCATTCTCTCTCTCAAAATAAATTTAAAAAATAGACTAGATGTTGTAACAAAAAGATAGACTTCATTTTTATCTTAATAATATGCCAGTTTTAAAATAATATGAATATTATTGTCCAAGGAAAAAATTAAAAGGACCAAATAAACATAAGAAATATAAAACATCTTTCTTTATGGTGTAGAACCATTTATCAAGCTTTATTGAGAAGTAAACAGAGAAAAATATGTCTCTTTTGATATGTTCAGATATTAAGTAATTAGGAAAATGTTAATTTACCAGAATATGATTTATTGAATGTAATTTACTTTATTAGCAAAAAATAAAGGCAGTGTAACTACTTTATGTTGGAAATCTAAAGATGTTTTATGTTTTATTGACAGTAATATTAAATGATAAAACTCACTTCTTAAAAAACTTTCTATAAAAAGAAAGTTTTAAAATTTTGATTAAATACACCAAAAAAGAAAAATATTAAGACAGTTATAATCAATACTGTACACTTTATTTGTGAGTGACAGAAGTTTCCTGAATAACATTAACTGGCAAGCATGACTTGTTTTAATACACTTTCTCCACTCGGCTACACCTAATCATTAGATACCTTGAGGATACAAAGACAATTGGAGAAAGTGGATTAGTTGAAACTGGGGCAGAACTGATGAACTGACTTGAGGAAGTCATCATTGTAAAAGAAAAGAAGTGGGGCACTATGTTTTGGTTCTCTGCGCTCATAAGAAAGTACTTCAGAAGATAATTGATTCTATTATCTCATATAGGACATAAGGATGTATTTAGAGTACATTTTATTTCTTATTTATTTATTTAATATAGAAAGGACAAGCACTTTTTTTTCTTTTAGATAGAGAGAGAGAAGGAGAAAGAAGAATTTTTTAATGTAATTTATTGTCAAATTGGTTTCCATAAAACACCTAGTGCTCATCCCAACAAGTGCCCTCCTCAATGCCCATCACCCACTTTCCCCACTCCCCCAACTCCCATCTTAAAAAGGCTCCACGCTCAGCACAGAGTGGGATCCCATGACCCTGCGATCATGACCTGAGCCAAAATCAAGAGCCAGACGCTTAAACTACTGAGCCACCCAGGCACCCCTAGAGTATGTTTTAGTGTCTTTTTCAGGCTCAAGTTTTCTGCAAGGAATTTTTTTTTTTTTTTTTGTCACCAAGTGAAAATGTATTTGACCTCATTTCAAAATATCTTGCTCTACTTTTGGGCACTTTCAATATTAGCAATCATATGCTTCTAAAGAAATAAAGAATATTTTATTTCTTTGAATATTTTAAATTATTATATATTTTCTAAAATCTTTACTCATACACCACTGGGAATAATCAATGTCAGATGAGGCAATGAGGGTGTCTAGGTGGCTCAGTTGTTTAAGTGTCCAACTCTTGATTTCAGCCTAGGTAGTGATGTCACAGTCGTGAAATTGAATAATTGAATCCTATGCCCTGCTGCATGTTGGGCATGGAGCCTGCTAAGATTCTTTCTCTCCTTCTCCCTCTCTCCCTCTTTCCCTCCCCAAATCACGTGCACACACACTGGCTCCCAATCTCTCTAAAAAGAAACAATTCAATAAAACAATAATAAATCTTGGACTATTTCTAAATTATGTATAATTTTGTAAATCTTGGAGATCTTTGAGATAAACAAAAGGTTTTTAGCAATGATTATCTGTAATAAATTGATACAATGTAGATAAACTGATAAATATTTCAGTTGCAAAAACTGGTGATTCATGGTACTGTAATTTAACCATGTATGTAAAATTATTTTTATTAAAATCTAAAGAAACTTTAGATAGTTTATACATCTTTGTGCTTGATCTAATCAGTCCTTCTTTAATATTAACGAGTAAACATGCTCATTCTAAAAATCATCCCCCCACCAAAATAAAAGCACAGGTTTTTTTAAAAAAAATTTTAAATGTTTATTTTTGAGAGAGAGAGAGAGACAAAGTGTGATTGGGCAAGAGGTAGAGAGAGAGGGAGACACAGATTCCGAAGTAGGCTCCAGACTCTGAGTTGTCAGCACAGAGCCTCACGTGGGGCTTAAACTCACGAACTATGAGTTCACGACCTGAGCAGAAGTAGGATGCTTAACTGACTGAGCCACCTAGGTGTCCCTAAAAACACATTTTTTAAAGGAAACTGGTGAACTGCACTTCACATACAGATTGTCTCTCAACAAAATTTTTTGATTATGTGTGAATAGGTTGTATGTTTATGCATAATGCATCATGGTGATAGGAAAGTCACAACCTTTTAAATCTTCCTATATCATCATTGGACTGCATGATAAAAACATTTGTCTCTGTTAAGATAAATTCTGTCCTTATTAAAATGTTCACTTACTAATTTTTCTACACCTTGTGTTCATATTGAATAAACTTACTTTTTCTTTCATAGATCATCTTTCAAATTTCCACCAAAGATATATTTATTTCTCTAATGTTTCTATTTCAAATCTCCTAGTTTTCAAACCAACCTATATTTGACATTTGAGCTTTGTTACACTCCAAAAATTAATGATGTATACTCTGTAATGTGTGTCCTGGTAAAATTACTCATATTTTATATGGCCACACCATGGTAATGGTCCTTCTTCTTACATTAACAAAATTAATCAGTTTGGAGGTTAGTGAAATCTATGAAACCTCTTAATCTGAAGACTAACCATAAATATATATTTTTAGATTACTTAAGCACTAAATTCATGTTTGATTAATTTTAATTTAATATGCACTAAAAAGTTTACAGATTTACTTCATTTTAAAAAGACTATGGCTAAAACTTAGTAACAACACATTAAATTTTCTTTATTCATTTCTCCTTGTTGCATTTATTTAACCCATTGCTTTTCCCTGTCTATATATTTAGGAATCTTAATTCTGTTGTCATATAACAGACTTGGTCTTTGAGCTTCATGTTATGAAATGATAAGATTCCTCATTTTGTTTAAATAACTATGCTGACATGTAATGATAGCTAATTATTATCCACAAAAGCATTATGTTCTATCACATAAATTAGAAAACTACTCTCATTACTTACTAGATGTATGACCTTGGACACATTGCTTTAACTGCCTATGTGTGCATTTCCTCATTTCAAAGTTGGGATAATAGTCCATATTCAGGAACAAATTTTGGAACCTGTAAGAGTTCAATAAACATTACTTTGAGTAGAATTGTTAAACCAGAAACTAACTCACCAATTCTTCTAGATTCCATTCCATTTTTCTAAATCTTACCCACAAGTATAATTTAATGTTTTATTGAAGTCTTAATACATTATTTTAAATGCATTTTCCTCATCTACTGATTTAGAAATCTAAATCACCATGGATTAAGAACGCTTATTCTCATTCAGGTACATGAAAACTGCCCTTGTAATTATACATTCTAGAATTTTATCTAAGATTAGTGGCTTGACTTACAAAATAAATTAGTAAAAATAATTTTCATTCTTGACTAAGCTTGAAAAAATGAAAAATTCTGGAAATGGAATAATAGAATATGCATTACTCTAATACTCATAAATAGAAAGAATATAAATTCCCAAAATTTTACACCTTAGTAACCTGATCCTAGTTCATTTAGACCAGCTCATAGACTTTTCTATGATGATAGAAATGTTCTATATCTGCCATCCAACGTGGTAAGTAGTAGTCATAGGTGGTTGTTGAGCATTGAAATCTGGATAGTATTTCAAAGGACTTATTTCTAAATTTTATTTATTTCTAATTAAAATTTAAATTTATGTAGCCACATGTAGAACATGGCCAGAACAGGTCTCGACAAAGAGATTTGCACATATATCAGACAAAAAAAAATTGTCTTCATCAACTTGATGAGAATGGGACTGAGGATGGGAATTCACTTTAGCAAAGTTTTGTTTTTTTCCAATTTTTTTTTAAGTCTGAATTGCTGTCCCCTTGAAAGAAAAGACAGAACTTCTTCCAGACTGTGGGAATGGAACACTTTTCCATTTTCTTGTGTCCTCTTCAATTTCTTTCATAAGTGTTCTATAGTTTTCAGACTATAAAACTTTTATCTCTGTAGTTAGGTTTATTTTCCGTTCATTCAGAGTTAAATGATCAGCCTAGAATGATAGGCCCTTTTGTGCTTTACGCTGAATATAAAACTTAAAAAACAAAACCAAAAGATACAAAAATGCTGATTTGAAGAGGAACATGCACCCTAATGTTTATAGCAGCACTATCAACAACAGCCAAATTATGGAAAGATGTCCATTGACTGACAAATGGATAAAGAAGATGTGGTATATATATATATACAATGGAATACTACTTGGTGATGAAAAAGAATGAAATCTTACCATTTGCAACAATGTGGATGGAACTAGAGGGTATTATGCTAAGTGAAATAAATCAGTGAGAGAAAGATATATATCATATGATTTCACTCATATGTAGAATTTGAGAAACACAACAGATGAACATAAAAGAAGGGAAGGAAAAATAAGATAAAAACAGAGAGGGAAGCAAACCAGAAGAGACTATTACATGCAGAGAACAAACTGAGGTTTGTTGGAAGGGAGGTGGTTGGGGGGATGGGTTAAATGGGTGATGGCCATTAAGGAAGGCACTTTTTGGGACGAGCACTGGGTGTCATTTATAAGACATGAATCACTGGGTTCTACTCCTGAAACCAAGACTACACTGTATGGTAATCAACTTGAATTTAAATAAAAAATTAAATTAAAAAGAACCTAATAAACAAAAAAGCAGTAATAAATGCTAAGAATAATACCAGAACCAAAAACAACAGATCATTCTGAGATTTATATTTCCTTATATTTTTCTTAGAGATTGATGTCACTTATTCATTCATTCTTGGTAACGTGCCCTCCATACTTTCATATAATTTGCACATATTTTGTCAATGAAAAATCACTTTTATGGCTACCATGTTTTCTTTTATTATCTTCTCTTCATAAAGGCAAAACTCTAAGAGCTTGTAGTTCCTCTTTACGGGCTTCAGTGCCCTGCTTTGGTCTTATTCCTATCACTTCTGTAATATTTTTAAACTATTTTGCAAAGTCCAAAATTCACATATCTTATTATTCTCCAGCTTTACCCTCCCAAAATATAAATCACTCTAGGGTGACTTGACATAGCCTGTTCATTTTTAAGAACATTAGGACTCTCTTCTTCAGCCCTTTTCTGGCTCTCTACAAATAAAATATCTATTCTGATGTCTGATTTTATTCAGACTAAGTGATAACAGCAACACCAGTCTTAAAGCCAAAGGAAATTTAACCTTGAAGGGATAAAAAGGAATACCATATAAATTAATAATTTCTTCAATTGGAAAAATAGAAAAATGGCTAGAATTAGAAACTGAACAGCAGTGTTCTAGTTTCTTTTTCTCCCCACCAGGAGACTCAGTTATCAAAAAGAAAGTAAAGAGCTTACCAGTTGAACTATTTTTTTGTGTGTGTGTGTGAATGAGTTGCAGTGAAGGTGTACAGATAGTGGAAATCATTATTAAACTTTGCTCCTATTTCAGGTTTGATAGCCTTTATGATTTATCGCAGAAAGACTTCATCTATTCCCTGCACTTGGCAAATAGGTCTGCAGTGTGTTATCTATTAAAGACATCACTACGGTTCTTTCTTCTAGTATTCTAATCTATATTCTCTTGATCATCTACTATTTCTAAATAATAAGTATTGTGTTTTTGAGAATCAGCATCCACAATCATGTATTCCTGTCAGAGCCACCTTGAGAACACACAATGCATTCCAATACAAGATTAATGACCATGCTCATTAACAGATAGCATTATTTTGGCATGAATCAGATGACTATAACCATTTGAATAAGACTTTCACAATTATATAAGAACAACAGGAATTAACCTTTGAAAACCTTAAAAAGTAGTTATCATCATGGTATTAAGAATGGAAGAGGAATTTAATGACAAACATATTTTATCAGTGAACAGTCCTTCTTATTTCAGATTTCACTATGCATTAAATTCCATTTACCCCCAACTTTCCAGTGTACAGATACCAGTGAAACTGGTCATTGTTGGAAGTGGAGTTAGATAACTAAATTCTCTTGTATAAGGTACAATATTAACAAACATAATTCTAAATTCTAATTCAGCATAGTATAGTGAGATTTCTTTGATTTTTGCTATGTCTTAACACTTTTTATTTAATAATCTGTATTTGTGTGAAATTCTTAGTTTATATACATATAAAGAAACTGTTCTTCAATCATACATTCTTTTGCTTTGTTTTATTTTTTTCTTAGTACTTGTCTGAGACCAGCAACAAAGTAAAGAAACAAAAGGCAATCAATTAAAATTTTATTATATATTTTCCGTATACTTCTGAATTTCTCTGAGTTAAACGTTTAACTCAGAGAAATGTACTTTGATTTTTTTTAAAGATTGCTGTGAATATTATCAACAAAAATCAGAGGAAAGAAAAAGCTCCAAGCTGGTGTGATTACAACACACCATTAGTGAAAGTCAAGTTTCCCATCTTTGACTGCCAAAGGTGTAAATGAGCATCTGAGGGTAGTGCTAATTACAGCAATCTAAAGACAGAAACTGCTGTTCCTAAGTCTAGGAAGCAAAGTGAGATCCAACATTGATTTCCAAAGTGTGTAATTTTAGAACTCCTTCCTGTGATACTCTGTGTTTCATCTTTCTAATAATGGTTCACATATAAATCACCCATCTAAAACATTTCACTTAAAATTGTTTTAAGTCATTTACAAATACCAATTTGTAACTAATATTTATGTAAAGATATTTTTAATTATTAATGTCCTTTGGTACATTATCTGATGGACCAAGTTAACTGTATATTCAAAATAATTTCACTGATAGCCTTTCAAAAAAATCAAAATACTGAAAGGAGCCTTTAATAAATTTGATGAAGTATTGAGTTTCAGATATGGATGGTAGATGTGGATTTTGAGGGTAAAGAATTGGCATTGTTGAAGTATATAAGCATAAGAAAGCAGCATGCTGTAGTATAGAGTAAAACATGAGCTCATGAAATAAAGTGCCTGAATAAGTTATTTATTTCCTTTGAGTACCAAGTTGTTTTTTTTAGTTTATTTATTTATTTTGAAAGAGAGAGAGAGAGAGAGAGAGAGAGCAAGGGAAGGGCAGAGAGAGAGAGGGAGAGAGAGAATCCCAAAAGGCTGTCAGTACAGAATCAAACGCATGGCTCAATCTCACAAACTGTGAGATCATTACCTGAGCTGAAATCAAGATCAGATGCTTAACCAACTGAGCTACTCAGGCACCTCGAGCCTCAAGTTTCTAAGTAGCAAATAAAGACAAGAATATTTTAATATGAGTTTGTTATGAGGATGAAATAAATTATTATATGTATAATATTGAGGAAAAATCCCTCACATGTAATAATTTTTTTGTTACTTTTATCATGGTTCTTGAATCTTTGATAGTTTCTTCTATCCTGACTCATTCTCTCCTCCTTGAAATCATGTTAACTTTTCCTATCCTACAGCCATATTCTATTGATCTAAAGGATGTCTCATGCTCTTTTTTTCTTTTACATACAAACTTCTTAAAAAATATCTTGCAGTTTTTATCACCAATTATAGTAGGTTCCATACATTTTCACATTAAACTGTGTGACTATAATTATATATAATTAACATATAATTATGCATATTTATAAATATGGACTTATAATATCCTAAATTTTTTGCCCTGATTCGCTTCACTGAATTGTTTGAACATCTTCACAGATCAGTGAATTTAGAACTTGTTATTGTTTTTCATGGCTATATAATTACAGTACCATAATTTCCCAATACCTTAGTGAATATGCTACATTTTTTTTTCTGTTTTTATTTGCACCTCTCCCCCTTCATTGGAAAAGCAGTATGGTGTAGTGCTTTGGGTCAGAAGCTCTAAATCTAGACTGCTAGAGGGCAAATATTGACCCTGCTCCTTAATAGTTGAGTAACCTTGGATAAATCGCTTACTTGTGATAAGCAGAACTTGTTATTGGACACTGTAATGAATAAACCTTATTACCCCATAATATTTCCAAATCTGAGCCAGGCTTCTGGAGGGAATAATTTAACGGATAGGTTAATCTCCAAGAGGAAGGATTCTGAAATACCAATGCAAGTGTATACAATACATGTATCATATTTTCCATTAGTATTCACTGAGAAAAAGAGGAATATCCAGGATAAATATAGGTATATCAAGTTTGAACTGATGTCAGGGAATTTAAAAAAATGCAAAACAAGAGCAAAAACAAAACATTATAGTCCTCTGTGAGTACAGAGGTGATTGGATACCAGGTAATAAAATAAATCTTAAACCAATTTTGTCTTATAGGGGTTATTGTCCTTCTTTAGGAATGCCTATTTGGCATGGATATTCTTAGCACCTGGTAGAGCCTCCCATGAATCCTGGATCTGAAGAGTAAAGAGCCTTGGGGGGAGGAGAAGCTAAGTGTAAGTGCTTGATCTGTACTCATTACATGGCCAATATAGTAAATCAAAACCAGTGATATATCCCAAATACATGCTAGGTATTTGTAACAACCTCAGAGACAACAGATACAAGAGCGATGGGATTCCATACTCCCTTTAAATTAACTCTTCTTACTACTGCAAAGGCAGGGTAAACCATGGTATATACTGTTGAATAACTAAAGCGTATCAAGGAGCAGCTCCAGTCACAGTTATGATAGAGGAGGTGGTAACTTTATTTTAATAGATTACAGATCCTCTAGGTCTAATGTGTGGATCTTTCTCTGGATCTCTTCTTTTTAATCTCCTTCAGTAAAGAGGATCAAAAGCATATTCGCTGTGGATGAATAGTGGTATACACATATATATTTATTTACCTTTTGCCAAGGATTAAGTTATATCCCCTGCTTTCTGTCACAATAGAGTTCAAAGGAAACTTAAGTGTCTTGACATTTACCAAGAAGAATATACTGGTCTATTGTATTGATGACAGAAAATGGCAAGTACTCTGAATAATCTGAGTATATACCAGAAAGTTTAGTGGTATTGTATTTTAGATAAAATTTTTGGTGCCCAAAGATCTGGACATTCTGAGATACTCCCTCCAAGATAAAGAATAAACATGTTTTCTACACCAGAAAAGAAAGGTAGCTTCAGGTAAGTCTCTTAGGGTTTGGAATACCAATTTCCATTATACTTAGAAATACAGCTCCAAAGCATTAAGTGGGTATGTTACTATTGCCACTGTAACAATTACCACAGAATGAGTGGCTTAAAGACTTATCTTACAGCCCCAAATCATTGTCGCTGGGTTAAAGTCAAGGTGTTAGCAGGGCTGGTTTCTTCTGAACCTACTGGGAAGAAAATCTGTTTTCTTACATTTCTCAGCTTTCCAAGATCACTTGCATTCCTTGGCTCCTGGCCCTATTCCTGGCATCATTCTAACATCTTGACTCCCTGTCACAACTTCCACTACTGACTTTGATCTTCTTGCCTCCTTCTTATAAAGACTCCATGATCTTAAATAATCCAGAATAATCTTCTCATCTCAGGGTCCTTAACTTGAAGGATCTGCAAGCTTCATTTTGGTTTGTAATGTAACATAACCACAGGTTCTAGGGATTAGGATGTGGACATCGACCACAGTGTGTAACTCAGAGGACTGCCATTTTAGATGAAGCCGAGGAAAAAAACAGTACATTGAAAATGTACAAACTTCAGTATAGGCTGCTCTGTCATTTGTGGCATATGATTGAGGATACCCTTGCCACATTGGTAAAGTTTTAGAAGCCTAATAATCTGGGGCATGAGAGGTTATCCCCTGTGAAATAAAAGGCAAGTTACTATACCTAACACCCACTATCAGTAAGATTCACAGTGATGTTTGGGCCCCTCAGAATTTTGGAAGCAGCATTTACCCAACTGTAATACTTCTCAGACTTATTTATTGAGTGTCTCAGAAATAGCCAGATTGAGTATAGCCCTGAGCAGGAGAGATTTCTGAACAAATCCTCAACACTATAAATCAAGGCCATGCTCTCTCCATCAAACTATTTTGAAAAATCACTCCTAGCATACTATGTCACCTACCTAGGTGACATTGAGGATCTGGTCATGAAAAAGTGTTGATGTGACTGGAGCTCCCCATCCTTAACTGGGTGTTTTCAAGTCTACAAAACATAACATTGCATAGGCGGGGAAGCAATCTACCACATTATAGGAGTGGCGCATTCTCAGCTGAAGTCCAGATGGTTCAGATGGTGTGAATAAATCATTCGTACAGATGGCATCAATGATTATGTCACATATGTCTGTTGCACTGATACCCTTTAACTCAAACCTGTTTTCTCCCAGGAATCCCCTGTAGCTAATTAAAAGAAGAGAAAAACACAGGTTTGGTTCAAAGATGGATTCAAATAATCTGTGCTGTCCTGGCTGAAAATGGAAGCGCTACCATATTTTAAACCCACCTAGGAGTGCCCCTGAAATATGAGTTAAAGAAAATTTGTTCTATGGAGAAAGCTGTAAGTGTACACTGGGGTATTTACTTTGTATGGAGATAAGAGACCTGAGTTATAGAAATACACGTGCTTCTAGAAAAGTATGAAGGGACTGAATAGCTGTTCAGGATCCTTAAGAAAACAACGTTAGATCACAGAAAATGAGTTGGAGGAGAGTCCTGAAGGAAAGGGCACTAAATATACAGATCCATAGAAGAAGTTGCCATTCTGTTAGAGACTAAGATTTAATAAGGTAGACTGGTCTTATTACTGGTGATCATCTGGGATTCATTTTACATCTGAATAAGCATCTCTACAAGTGGGCTAAAAGAACCTGTGTTTTAAAATTTCTTGGGGCGCCTGGGTGGCTCAGTCAGTTAAGTGTCCGACTTCAGCTCAGGTCACGATCTCTGTCCGTGAGTTCGAGCCCCGCGTCGGGCTCTGGGCTGACGGCTCAGAGCCTGCAGCCTGCTTCTGATTCTGTGTGTCTCTCTCTCTCTGCCCCTCCCTTTTTCATGTTCTGTCTCTCTCTGTCTCAAAAATAAATAAACGTTAAAAAAATAAAATAAAATAAATAAAATTTCTACATTAATGGATAGTAAGATAAGCATAACTAAGGGTTTGGGAATGTCTGCCTTATATAATGCAATTTGTTGAGCACTTCCTGTTCTAATTACCCTCTTCAGGATAAAATTTATTTGTAGATTTGATAGGTCTCTCATTTTTTAACTATGAGGGTGGGAACTGTTAGCAGTACACTACATGTGTTTGATAATAGAAAGTAAGTTGGGAGTCTTATCACTTAACTTGAGAAATATACCTCTATTAATATAGCAGGGCATAAATGTATTGTTTTAACAGTTGTATTAATTATAATTTATGTAGCAAAATGTATCCACTTACTGTTATAATTCAATGGCTTTTTAGGATATTCACAAAGTTGTGCAACCATTACCACAATCTACTTTTGGAACATTCCGATCATCCCAGACACAACTAGCCAAGATATAAAAGTTAGATAATCATGGGTCAGTTGATGGACATTTGGGCTCAACATGGATAGAACTGGAGGCAATTATGCCAAGTGAAATAAGTCAATCAGAGAAAGACAAATAACATATGATTTCATTTATACATGGAATTTGAGAAACTTAACAGAGACCATAGGGGAAGGGAAGGAAAAAGAAGTTACAAACAGAGAGGAAAGCAAACCATAAGAGACTCTTAAATACAGAGAACAAACTGAGGGTTGATGGGGTAGGGGAGGTGGGTGATGAACATTGAGGAGGGCACTTGTTAGGATGAGCATTGAGTGTTGTAGGTAAGTGATGATTCACAGGAATCTACTCCTGAAGCCAAGACTACACTGTATGTTAGCTAACTTGTCAATAAATAAATAAATAAATAAATAAAAAGTTATATAATCAGTGAAAAATCATGTTGTTAGTATGGATTATGTATCCATCCCTTGAGATGGATACATAATCACTATAGTATCCTTCTCAATTTGCATGTGATGTAGTCATCAGTAGACATCAGAAAAATCCAAATTGGGATAATCTACTAAATAACTGGCTAGTTACTATGCAAAACTAAGTAATGAAATATAAGGAAAGGCTGAAGAACTGCCACAGATTGCAAGGTGTTTAATTCAGTGGGGGATCCTACTTTATACTCTGAGACAGAAAAAGATTAGTGGAAAAATGTACAAAATCCGACTTAGTTCTGTACTTTAGTTGATAATATTGTACTAAGATTAGTTTCTTAGCTTTGCTCTGTGTTCTGTGAAAAACATATTTCTTGTTGTTATTGACACAAAAGGAAGGCAAATGAAATGTATATTGGAACTCTCTAGACTATTTTTTTTAACAGCTTTAAGATAAGATTCTCATACCATAAAATTAAACCATTCAAAAGTGTGCAATGTTTGAGGATCCCAATTTTCCACTTTCTTGTCAATATTTGTTATTGCTGTCTTTTTTCATTCTAGCCATCCTAGTGAGTGTGATCGAGATTTCCATTTCCCTAATGAGCAGTGATATTGGGCATTTCTTCATTTGCTCATTGGCCAGTCGCACATGTTCTTTGGAGAAATATCTATTGAAATGCTTCTTCCACTTTTTTAATTGGAAGTTATTTAATGCCCTCTGGATACTAGTCCCTTATCTAATAAGTAGTTTGCAAATGTTTTCTTCTATTCCATGGGTTATTTCTTTCATTTTTTTGATGGTGTCTATTGAATCACAAAAGTTATTAATGCTAATGAAGTCTACTTTTTTCATGTGTTGCTTGTGTTTATGGTATTTAATCTACATGATCATTGTCTAATCCAAGTTCGTGAAGGTTTATTCCTATGTTTTCTTCTAAAATTTTATATTTTCAATTCTTAAATGTAGATCTATCATCCATTTGGGGTTAAAATTGTTGTGTGATTCAAGGTGGAAACTAAATTCATTCTTTTTGCATGTAGATATCCAGCTGTCCTGGCACCATTTGTTGACGACACTCATTTTCTCCATTGAATTGCCTTGGTATCTAAACTTGAAAGTAAATTGCCCATATATTAGGAGTTTATTTCTTGGTTCTCAATTCTCTTACATTAATCTATATATCTATCAGACCAGTACCACACTGCCTTGGTTACTATAGCTTTATAGTCATTTTTGAAATTGGAAAGTTTAATTCATTCTTTTTTTTTCAAGATTATTTTCATTATTCTAAGTCACTTGCACTTTATTATTTATTTTAGAATCAGATTGTCAATTTTTTCAAGGAAAAAAATGAGCAAAGATTTTGGCTGTGATTGCACTGAATCTGTACATCAATTTGGAGAGTGATGATATTAAAGTCTTATGATACATGAACATGAGTTATCTTTCCATTAGCTATTTTTTAATTTCTTTCAATAATGTTTTGTAGTTTTAGTGTATAAATTGTGCTTCTTTTTAAAAACTTACTTCCAAGTCTTATTTTTTATATTATTATAAATGGAATTGTTTCCTTAATTTTATTTTTGGATTGTTAATTCCTAGTGTATCAAAATATATAGATTTTGGGGGCACCTGGGTGGCTCATTTGGTTAAGTATCCAACTCTTGATTTTGGTTTGGGTCATTATCTCACAGTTCATGAGATTGAACCCTATATTGGGTTCTGTGCTGACAGCATGGAGCCTGCTTGGGATTCTCTCTCCCTCTCTCTCTACACCTCCCTCACATAATAAATAAATGTTTAAAAAAATATAGAGAGATTTTTATATATTGATCTTGTACTTTTCCATGTTGCTGAACTTGTTAATTTGTTGTAATAATTTTGGGCAGATTCCTTAGAATTTTTTACAAACAAGATGATGTCCTTTCAAATAAAATAGTTTTATTTCATTATTTCCAATACTAACACCTTTAATTTGTTTTTCTTGACTAATTACCCTTGTGTTGAATAGAAATGATGAAAGTATGTATTCTCCATGTTGAATAGAAATGATGAAAGTTGGGGCACCTGGGTGGCTCAGTTGGTTAAGCATCTGACTTCGGCCCAGGTCACGATCTCACAGGTCGTGAGTTCGAGCCCCGCGTCGGGCTCTGTGCTGACAGCTCAAAGCCTGGAGCCTGCTTCGGATTCTGTGTTTCCCTCTCTCTGCTCCTCCCCCGCTCATGCTGTGTCTCTCTCTCTCTTCTTCGAAAATAAATAAAAACATTAATTTTTTTTAATTATGAAAGTATGTATCTGTTTATTCCTTATCTTAGGAAGAAAATATTGAGTCTCACTATTAAATATGATATAGATTCTCTTCATCAAGTTGAAGAAATTTCCTTCTATTACTAGTTTGTTTAATATTTTTATTGTGAAGGGATTTTGTGTTTTATCAAATGTATTTTCAGTGTCTATTTACATGATTAGGTACTTTTTGTCTTTTATTATGTTCATATAGTATATTACATTAATTGATTTTTTAGTGTCAAGCACCCTAAAAATGTTCATGTTCTAATCCGTGGGATCTAGTAAAAGTGAATTGCAGATATAATTAAGTTGAGAAGGTTGAGATGGGGAGATTTTCCTAATATTATCCATGTGGTATATATCCAAGGTAATGACAAGGATCTTTATTAGGGAAAGGAAACAAGAGAAGCAGATAAAGGGACATGATGGTAGAAACAGAAATCATAGTTAGAGAAAGATCAAAAGATGTTATGCCGCTAGCTTTAAAGATGAAGAATAGGGAATTGAGCCAAAGAATATTATTAGCAGTTTGTAGAAGCTAGAAAAGACAAGGGATGTATTTTCCTCTAGAGCCTCCAGAAGCAACACAGCTCTACCAACACCTTGATTTTTCCCTGGGGAAATCCGTTTTGTTCTTCCGACTTCAAATTGTGGATAATAAATTTGTGTTATTTAAAGCCACTGTGTCTTGTGTTAATCTGTTACGGCAGCAATGTAACACTAATGCAATATTTTTTATATAAGAATTTGTTTCCCTTTTCTAAGTTTTAATCTAATTTATGGGATATAATTGTTCATATTATCCTTTTATAATCTTTTTTTTAATTTCTGTAATTCAATACTTAATTTTTTTTTCCCTTGATCACTTTTTGTTTGTTTGTTTGACAATTCAGGTATCCTTTTATCCTTGGTAATTCTAGCTAATGATTTGTCCATTCTGTTCATTTTTTCAAAGAATCAACTTTCTTTTTGTGAATTTTCTCTATTATTTATCTATACTCTTTTTAATTTGCATCCATTCTAATCTTTATTATTTCATTCTGTTTATTTGCTTGGGGTTTAGCTGCTATTCTGTTGTTAGTTTCTTAGGGTGGAATGCTATGTTATTTATCTGAGACTTTTCTTCTCTTTTTTTTTTTATTTTTTAAATTTTTTTTTAACGTTTATTTATTTTTGAGACAGAGCATGAACGGGGGAGGGTCAGAGAGAGGGAGACACAGAATCCGAAACAGGCTCCAGGCTCTAAGCCGTCAGCACAGAGCCCGAAGAGGCGCTTGAACTCACGGACCGTGAGATCATGACCTGAGCCGAAGTCGGGCGCTTAACTGACTGAGCCACCCAGGCGCCTCTAGACTTTTCTTCTCTTAACATAGGCTTTTGCAGCTACAAATTTCCCTCTAAGAATTGCTTTAGCAGTCCCTCACAAATTTAGCATGTTGCACTTTCATTTTATTCATTTCAAGACATATTTAATTTGCCTTTTGTTACTTCATTGTCCCTGGGGTTATTGAAGATGTGATAATTTCTACATATTCGTGAATTTCCCAGATTACATTCTGTAGTTGTTTTCTGACTTAACTACATTGTAGTAGAAAAACTGTACCTTTGCATCTATTACATGGTAGTTCTTGAAATTAATTTCTCCTCATTTCTCAAGTTTGGTAAATTTTGTTGTATTTGTTTATTGTTTTTTGTTTTTGTTGTTGCTAATTGTGGGCTGTCTCTTTGCCAATGATCGGGCGGAGTTTCAAACTTGTGATCTTCTCAGCTCTTTCCTAAGCCTGCACCTAATGAAAAGGCAAAAGTCAAACTGAATGCAAAACACAAGCTGACACCCCACCAACACCCCCACTAAGGTGGGTTATGTATAATATTCTTCACACGCTCATGGCTGCCTAAGAACAAAAAGCAGGAGAGATACAAATGCTAACTGATAATGACTGTAGTCATGCTGGACATGAAACTCCACTATAGTTTGTAACTGTCTTAATGATTTACAAGAAAAACAAAATCTTAATAATAGGCAGGACTCCAAAATCCTATAGACTCATTTTCCAATAGCCCTGATGTCACCTTCACCTCCTCAGGAAAAAAAAAAAAATACAACAGCCCTGTATAATCAGTCACTCCTCACAATCACAATGCAGTTCTTTCTGCCCACAGGCCTGTCTTTGTGTGGTAATAAAAACACCGTTTTGTGTCATAAAGCGTCTCAAGAATTCTTTCTTGACTGTTGCACTCACGACTCCACATCATACCTTTCCCTGGGCATGCATGGTGACTTTCGAATTTCTCCCAAATGTGGAGTTGTTTTGAATGTCCTAGTCATTAATGTGGGATTCCCAAAAGTGTGTGTGTGTGTGTGTGTGTGTGTGTGTGTGCGCGCGGGAGGAGGGGGGTGGTTGGGTAGGAAAGAGAGAAATGAAGGGGGAGAAAATGGGCACTGCCTCCTTAAAACCCTTGGATGTCACTTCAGTGGGAGGAGAGGCTTGCAACAGTAGAGGGAGGTGCAACTACAATGGCTGCCAGCCCTCTAGTCTATGTCTGAAATGAAAGCAACATCAACAATCAGAGCACAGATCCCCAATATTTTGAGGCAGGTCCTTTTTGCTCATTCTGGCTCCCATAATGCAATTTTCATGCAAGCTCTTCCAGGAACAAGAGCACAGCTACCTGACACAGGAGTAGGGTGTGGGGAATGGATAGCTGTTGCCAACCTAGGGGTTGAAATTGACTAAAAACCTCAATTTACCTTCTAAGCTCTCCCTGGAATTTGAAACTTTTAATAGACCCCAGAGTTCAAAAATAGTTATTTCAGACAGATTCTAGTGTGCAATTGCTGTCTATATGGGGACAGAATCTTTTATTTCTTGTTCCAGTATTTTCCCAGAATTTTAAAGTTTTTATCTTTTAAACATCAACATCAGAATTTTCTGGGGCGCCTGGGTGGCTCAGTCGGTTAACTGATCGATTCTTGGTTTTGGCTCAGGTTGTGATCATGGGTTCCAGCCTCACATTGGGTTCTGTGCTGGCAGCGTGGATCCTGCTTGGGATTCCCCTTCTCTTCCTCTCTCTGCACCTCCCCTGTTTGCTCGCTCTTCTCCCTCAAAATAAATAAACATTAAAAAATATTACCTAGGAATCTACATTTATGATCTTAGTACTATCCACCCCCAGACGAAAATTTAAAACAAATCAGGAAAATAAGAACTTCTTTGAATTAAGTTTGAACCTTACTGCTAATGCCACCACTGAAGATTTTTTGACCTAACACACTTTAATTTGTTTAGAGGCCAGAAGTTGCCTACCTCTTCTTCATTATTCCCACAACTCGAGTGCCTTTCTTCCATTTTCATTGTTAGTTGATTTGCTTAAAATTTTCTCCCTCTTGTTCTGACTTACATTTACCAAAACTTCAATTTACCTGAAAAACTGCCCTATGTTATCCCAGCTGTTCCTAATGGGCTTTACATTCTATTACTTATGCATTGGCATAACATACTGGGTGGGTGAAATGTGATTGACTCTTAGTGACAATGGTTGGCAAAAGATTATCCCTAAATGATTTGAATGCTTTGAAACCATAATTATATCTACATGTTGGCACTGCTTCCACTTTTTTTTATTGTTTTTATTTCTTTAAGAAACAATTATTGCTTTAAAAGTGTTCCAGCAATTATCCATCCATTCATTCCTTTAAAAAAAAATGAAAAGAAATACCATGTGTCGGACACATTTTGGAGGAAACAGAAGTGCGTACTGCCTAATTTTTGCTATTGAAGTGATCTTTCAAATTTCTTTCTAATTTCTGGATTATGCTTAGAGACTTGTCAACTGAAAGATGTAACTATCAGTGCAATATGTGTGTGTGTGTGTATACACTCACAATCAGTACAATGTGTGCGTGTGTGTGTGCATGTGTGTGTGTGTGGGTGTGTGTGTACACTCACTCAGATGCTAGTTATGTAGCAGTTTCTTGCACTCCCAGAGATTCTTACTAGCTCTAATAATGGAGAACAAAATGTTTTTAGAACAAAATAAAGGTCCCCCTCATTGGATTTAGGGCAGTTATGAAAGTAGAAATAATCTGCCCACTGTTGTAGACTTCTAATTCAGTAAAATAGAAGTTATTTCTTCTAAAAACTTTACTAGCAAACAGGGTGAAGTACTTCTAGGTATTGACTTTTTAATAACCTGTACTTTGTATATTTATAGCATAAAGTAGTACTTATAGGTTATTAGGATGATTTCCAGTTATAATATTTTTTCTTACATACAAAACATGTCAGGGCAGGCACAAAAAGAAAAAGTTATAAAGAAATTGTCTTGAAAGTAACCAAATTATAAATTATACTTCTATTTTATCCTTCACTCATCGAAGGAATTTATCAAAAGCCTACTATTTATGAACCTTTCTTCTGTGCCAAGAAAAAAAATAGGAGAGGCAAGAATACAGGCTATATCTTAGCTATTTAAAATTACAATGCACTAGGATTGATGAAAAAGGCACACACACTAAGAATGCAAAGGAAGGCCAGTTAAAAATAAATGCCATAAATATGGTTCAGACAGTAATTGTTAAAAGAATTCAAATGAGTATAGGGCCCTTAACTGTCATCAATTTATTTATCCAAGTCTTTTATTTTATTCCAAGTCCTTAATTAGAATGCTCTTTTGTAACACATCCTATTTTTCTTAACAAAGTAAAAAAAAAAAAAAAAAAAAAAAAAAAAAAAAAAAAGAATAAATAAATAAATAAATAGTTTCTCCCCAGGACTTATTCAGAGCAGCCCAATGTCAAAAATCTATGTAAATGAATTTTCTCATCTGTCAAGGGCTTCCTTCCTTTAGAGAGATTTTTTTTTTCTTGAATGTTCCCAATTTAATCAAAGGAAAGCTTTGAATTGCCATCTATAGTTACATTTCTCTTCTTGATTTTTTTCGCCGCTCATGGAAATAACTCAGATTTTAATTATACAATTCATTTTATACAAACCGAGTTAGCTCTTTGAGTGTGTTTTCTAGATGAGAAATGAAGATATCTGATGAACCCTTGTCCTCATTAGCTTTTAAATATTTCCTTTGACTTTTTTTATATTTTACCAAAAGAATGAAATATGCATTTCATGACCCCTTAATATGCTAGATGCTCAGTACGTTTTTCATTTTATCAATATTCCGTTGATTTTAATATGGAGTAATGTTTAACTTTTAGTTTGAAGTAACAACTTTTAAAAACAGAGATTATGTTTTAAAGAACACATTCTGAGGTATCTAGCCATATTATGCTAATTTTATTTCCAAATGGGGATAAATTTAGCACATAGTTAAGCACTTTTAATGTATTCCCCCAATGGATTCAACAGGTTAAGCTGTTTATCAGCGCAGGGTTGTGGGGGCTTATTTGTGTGTGTTTTTCTATATAGCCTTTAGGTTGTTATCAAATAGAATGATTTCAAGTATACTTCGTGTAATACTTTTTAGGATAAATGTGGTGAAATAAGGACATTAACATCTATCAAACACTGACAACATGACACATATTGTTGTCATCACTTATTGCTTAAGATGGTTTTATTTGTGAATAACAGAAAATCTTAATTATATTTGAACTGAAGAAAAATGTATTACCTCCATAACATAAAGTCTAGAGTTACGGTGGTTCCAGCAATAGTTAATTAGATGATCAATGATAACAGAAAGAATCTCAGCCTCTTTCTGCCATTTTTAGTTTGATTTTATCTGTAGGCCCATCCCAAGATGGCTATAATATCCCTAGGCATTATATCCAGGCATTTAACAAATCTGCAAAGAAAATATGATTTATAGAGATTCAGTTTTAGGGGAAAAGAAACTTTCCTATAACTCCTCTGCATATTGCCCTCCATATTTGCTGCCTGGAATTGGGTCAGATACTTAGGCCTACACTAGTCACTGGCAACCAAATGCGAGTACCATGCTTGGATTAGAACAATTAGATATTATTATTAATTCTGGAAAAAGGATTTACTTCGTCAAAGCACATTTTCTTGTGAAGAAGTGTGAATATCTGTACAGTATTGAGCTTCAGTGAAAGGAGGACGAACACGTAAATGACAGAGTTACTGTAATAGACGTGTGCTATAGTAATTAACAATACCGTACATCTCTTCATCTAATCTTTCTATGAGCTCTAAAATGTAGGTTGTTCACAATATCAAAATGGAGACTTGAAAGATAGAATTTTCCCCAAATAATAAGTCTATAAAATTACTGGACTGGGATTGAAAACTTTGTTCAGCCCAAAGCCTCGTTTCTTTCCGCCAAACCAATGGATGTTAATCTAGAAAGGAATATCCCAAAATGTGTTAAAGTAGATCCAATTTACCTAAGTGTTACTGAGATAAAAAATCATGCATGAGCTAATCCTAGGTAAACCTCAAAGGTTTGTGAAGTTTTTCTTCTGCTTTTTCCAGCTCTTCTTTTCTAAAATCATTTACCAATTAAATCTTCGGGCAGGAAATGTGTTTATTTTATGCCAAAACAAATCAAGCAAACAAATAGCCCTATATATTTTTTGGACTCAGTTTGTATTCAGAATGTTTAAAGGAGAAACAAAAGATCTAACACCTTAAGTTGTATCAGCAAAAGCATAAAAAATTGATGAAGATAAAATTTTGTGTCTACTCACTGATAATTTAAGAGTGCTCCAGGGATGAGAGGATTAATATCATGCTTTAGTCAAAATAATTAAAGCTGGAAAATAATCAAGGATCAGGCTTGCTGAGTCTTTCAAATTGAAAAAGACCTGCCAAGACTGATCTTTTCTATTTGGGAGTTTAAATATGTTGGATCTAATTACAAGCAAAAGCAGGATACAAAGACTGAGGATGAAAGCAATTTAGGGAAGGTGTTTTCTTCTGTAAACGTCAAACCTCAGGAAAATATAAGAAACATAATATGAAGTGAGGCCTTTGCTAAGGCATTAAATCAAACATACAACCAAGGATCACATGCCAGATGGAACAGATTGAGGTGGTAAGCTTTCATGTTTGTTATTTTAAAAATAAGCAGGGGGCTGGTGTGTGTGTGTGTGTGTGTGTGTGTGTGTGTTAAATAAAGAGAATAGAAGAGCCTTCCAATCCTTTACCATACAAACTACAACTTCAGATTTTATAAGTAAGATTTTTTAGCCTCTGTATCTCTTTTCCTTGCCCCAGAGTCTCTCATTGGAAAGCACAGGAGAGAAAGTAGAAAAAGAAGAGAAAACACAGACTAGGTCCATCTTTCTCAATCCAGGATTCTAAGCCTGGTTAAGGGTAAAGAGTGAATATTTAAAGTGAATAAGAGCTTGGAACTTGTTTTACATTATCCAAAATGCTTTCCTCCCTCAAAAAGAGAATTTGCTAATTCCATAAAGTGAAAATAAATGTTATTGGGTTTAGTGGAGGTGAGGAAAAATGAAATAACCACTGTTAAAGGAAAAATAAAGCTATGGTATGATATCATACCATATCACTGTATCCAGATTATTCAATAAAATGCTTACAGGTATGATATCTGGCTTTAAGAGAAAATGTTGGTTAAATAATAGAAAGAGATTCATAAAATCAAAGCAAGGTTTTATTATGTAGGTGTAATTCCAGGCTGTTTGTCATGTCTACAGACAATTTATCTGATAAACACTAAGACCTAATAAGGTCTGATGTTAGAGACCGTTGTATTAGAGTAAACAAAGTAACAGATTTTGAATATTGACGCAAAATGTTTATGTGAATTTCTCCAAGTTTACCTCGTTATGTTCTCCTTCTCTTCCTGCTTCTCTTCCTTTTCTTTCTCCTCTTCCGCATCTCCTGTCTCGTATTGCTCTTTTTCCTTCAGCTTTTTTATTTTCTGGGGGGGAAAAAAAAGACGTAAATTCTGAGTGGTTTGAAGGCAACTTAGTTACTATAGACATGTTCAAAGACCTAGTCATCAATGCCATTTATGGCTCAAATGAGAGGCCTCAAAGACTGAAACATCTTAGAAGAGGGCAAATTCAGATGTTTTTACCCCCTCAGGTCACAGTTTTATATCATCTAATTTTATGTCATGTTTTGAGGAAAATTTTTTGCAGTAAGATTTTGAACAAAATCCATTGCATCTACCAGATTCCTGCAGGGGCTTTTTTAGTTTTCCACTCCAAAATAATATAAAGGTAGTTAGTGTTATCATGTACACAAAGAAACCTGATAATGCCATTGTTGTAAAAGAAAATACGTTGTCAGCAGGTTTCTGCACCTAACACCAAATTCCCCATCCCGTAAGCCCTTCTGTGACTAGCCTCTTCCTGGCCCTCCAGCTTCATCAGATCCACCTGTACCCCGTCCTTGGTCACTGGGCTTCAGCTACACTGGGTATCTCTAGGTTCCATCAATATGCAAATCTTGTTTCTGCCTTGGACATTTTATACATGTTGTTCCATCTGCTTGGGACATTTTTCCACACCCTTTACATTTGCTCTAGGAGCATTGTTCTTTGCATTCATAGAATGTGTCAATTTGTAATTATGTGTATTGTGTTTAATTACAGGTCTGTCTCATTATGTAAGACCAAACTTATTTAATCATACAGAGGAAAAAAAAAGTGAATCTGCTATCTATGAAGATGGATATATCTGCATATATATTTATATGTTTGTACAGGAGCCAGAATTCTAGTGTGTGTGTATGTATATGTGTGTATATATATATATATATATATATATACACATATATATGTATATCTATATATATATGCATATATATTTACCTTCTGAAGCATAAACAACAATAAAAGGATAATAAGGATAATAAGAAATGTATGCAAATCAGAGCTCTAATACTTTTTTCTTCTATCCCCATAAATTGTGTAATCCTCTGAGCAAACTCTTTCCACCTGGGAGGAGTCTGAGCTCATTACAAGCAGGCTTCTTTCTGCTTACTCACTAAGGCACTCTCAGTGCCTCTGTGTTTTACATCAAGTAGGAAGTCAGTAAATGATTGTTGAACACATGCATGAATAAATTAATGACTCTTTATGCCAAAGCATACCAGTAAGAAGGGGGAAAAACATGATATAGTATAAAACTTCTAAAATTAAGATAAATGTGTTAGTTTTAAAATTTCTTTCTATCAGTTCATTTTGTGATGTTTTAGTTAGATTCACCTTTTGTGTCTATAAACAGCAGGTGTAAGTGGTAGAATGCTAGTCTTGTAAGAAAGTAAATACTTTACAGAAGCCCTTGCAGTTAAAAGACATTGTCTTCTGTTTTATAAGTTGGTTTCCTCATCAAAGAAATCACTGAGGGATAATAGAAAAGAAATGGAGGCCAGGTTAATTCAGACAAAATCCACTAATTAAAATGCTTTTAGTTAATAGTCTTTATTTTTAGAGCATTACTGAATTCACAGGAGAATTGAGTAGAAAGAGTAGGGTTCCCATAGATGTCTTGTCCTCATATATGCACAACTCCCGCACTATTGACTTCCCTCACTATAGTAGTTCATTCGATACAGTCCATGAGCCTACACTGGCACATCATTATCATCCAAAGTACATAGTTTACGTTAAGGCTCACTCTTGGTGTTGTACATCCCAAGGGTTTAGATAAATGTATAATATGTAATCACCATTATGGTACCATACAGAAGAGTTTCACTGTCTTAGAAATCCTCTGTGCTTCATTAATTCATCCCTCTCCCCCTGCTAACCCTTAGCACCTTATCTTTTTACTGTCTCCACAATTTTGCCTTTTCCAGAATGTCATATAGTTGGAATCATACAGTATGTAGCCTTTTCAGATTGTATTATTTTACTTAGTATATTCATTGAGGTTTCCTCCATGTCTTTTCATGGCTTGAAAGCTCATTTCTTTTTAGTGCTAAATTATATTTCATTGTCGGAATGTACTACTGTTTACCCATCTGTCTGTGAAGGACATCATGGTTACTTCCAAATTTGGACAACTATAAATAAAACTCCTATAAATATCCATGTGCAGGTTTTTGTGAAGACATAAGTGTTCAGCTCCTTTGAGTAGATACCAAGGAGTGTGATTGCTGGGTTGTATGGTTAGAATAGATTTAGTTTTTTAAGAAACCACCAAACTGTCTTCCAAAGTGGCTGTACCATTTTGCAATCCCACCAGCAACGAATAAGAGTTCCTGATGCTCCACGTCTTTGTCAGCATTTGATGTTGACAGTGTTTTGGATTTTGACTATTCTAGTAGGTGTGTAATGATATCTCACTATTGTTTTAACTTGTAACTCACTAATGACATGTGACATTAAGCATGTTTTTGTATGCTTAGTTGCCATCTGTATATCTTCTTCAGTTATGAATCATTAAAATCTTTTGCTCATTTTTTAAAATCAAATTGTTCATTTTGTTAAGAGTTCTTTGTGTGCTATGGATAATAGTTCTTTATAAGGTGTTTCTCTTACAAGTATTGTCTCCCAGTCTGTGGCTTGCTTTATCATTCTGTTGACATTATCTTTTGAATAGCATGAGTTTTTAATTTCAATGAAGTCCAGCTTATCATTGTTCCTGTCATTAATTGTGTCTTTATTGTCCTATCTAAAAAGTCATCATTCTGCTCAATATCCTCTAGGTTTTCTCTGATCTTATCTTCTAGGAGTTTCATAGGAGTTTTGTGCTTTACCTGTAGGCCTAAGTTCCATTCTGAGTCAATTTTGGAAACGGGTGCAAAGTCTGTGTCTAGACTCATTACTTTGTACATAGGTGTCCAGTTGGTCTACAGCCATTTGTTGAAATGGCTCTTTGCTCGACTCTATTGCTTTTGCTCTTTTGTGCAAGATCAGCTAATTATATTTATGTGGGTCTATTTTGGGGCTCTCTATTCTGTTCATTGATTTTTCTATTTTTTCCATCAATACCATACTGTCCTGATTACTGTAGCTTTATAATCTTGATGTTTTGTAGTGCCAGTTTTCTGACTTTGTTCTTGTCCTTAAATATTTAATTGATTCTTTCAGGTCTTTTGCCTCTCCCTATAAACTTTAGCATCAGTTTGTTACAAAATAACTGGAATTTGGATTGGAGTTGCAATGAATCTATAGGTTATATTGGGAAGAACTGACATTCTGACAATGTTGAATTATCCTATCTGTGAACATGGAATGTCTCTCCATTATTTAGTTCTTTGATTTTGTTCATCAGTGTCTTTTTAGTTTTCATCATATATATCTTATACATATTTTGTTAAATTTATATCTAAATGTTTTATTTTTGGTGTGCTAATACAAATGGCATTTAATTTTTTATTTCAAATTTTAGTCATTCATTGCTGTTTTAGTTCCAAGACTTTTTTTTATTACTTTTTCTGATTTTCTACATAGATAATTATGTCATCTATGACTCAAGACAGTTTTAGTTCTTCCTCTCTAATTTGTATACATTTCATTTCCTTTTCTTGTCTAATTGTATTAGTTTGAGCTTCTAGTACAATGTTGGAAAGGAGTGGTAAGAACAGGCATCTTTTTTTCTTTCTTTTTTTTTAATTTCTTTTTTTTAATGTTTATTTATTTATTTATTTATTTATTTAACGTTTATTTATTTTTGAGACAGAGAGAGACAGAGCATGAACGGGGGAGGGTCAGAGAGAGGGAGACACAGAATCTGAAACAGGCTCCAGGCTCTGAGCTGTCAGCACAGAGCCTGACGCGGGGCTCGAACTCACGGACCGCGAGATCAGGACCTGAGCCGAAGTCGGCCGCTTAACCGACTGAGCCACCCAGGCGCCCCAATGTTTATTTATTTTTGAGAGAGAGAGAGAGAGAGAACCCATGAGCAGGGAAGAAGCAGAGAGAGGGGGATATAGAATCTAAAGCAAACTCCAGGCTCTGAGCTGTCAGCACAGAGCCCAATGCAGGGCTTGAACTCACTAATTGCAAGATAATGACCTGAGCCCAAGTCAAATGCCTAATCTACTGAGCTACCCAGGGGCCTCACCTTCTTTCTTTAAAATTTTCTTCCATGTTTTTACTTATTTTGAAAGATGGGGAAGGGGCAGAGGGAGATGAGAGAGAGAATCCCAAGGAGACCCTGTGCTGTCAGTGAAGAGCTTGATGTGAGGCTTGATCTCACAAACCCTTGAGATCTTGACCTAAGCTGAAATCAAGAGTCAGATGCTTAACCAGCTGAGCCACCCAGGTGCCCCATCTTGCTTTGTTTCTGATCTTAGTGGGAAAGCTTCTATTTTCTCACCACTAGGTATGGTATTAGCTGTAGATTTTTGTAGATGTTCTTCATCAAATTGAGGAAGTTCTGCCTCTACTTGTAGCTTACTGAGAGATTTTTTTTAATGTTTATTTATTTTTGAGAGAGAGAGAGCGCAAGCATGGAGGGACAGAGAGAGAGAGGGACAGAGGATTAGAAGTGGACTCTGCACTGACAGCAGTAAGCCCAACATGGGGCCTGAATTCATGAGTGACAAGATCTTGACCTGAGCCAAAGTTGGAGGCTCAACCTACTGAGCCACCTGGGTTCTCCATACTGAGAGATTTTACTTGAATTTTATGAAGTGTTTTTCTACATCCGTTGATATGGTCATGTGATTTTTCTTTTTTAGCCTATTGATGTGATGAATTACATTAACTGATTTCCAAATGTTGAACCAGCTTTGCATACCTGGAATAAATCCACACGGTTGTGATGTATAATTCTTTTTATACATGTTGAATTTGTTTTGCCAATATTTTCTTGAAGATTTTTGTATCTACATTCATGAAAGACATCGTTCTGCAGTTTTCTTGTAATATCTTTGCCTAGTTTTGATTTTAGATTATTACTGGCCTCATGTCCAGTTGGGATGTTGGGAAGTATTCCTTTTGCCTCTGTCTTCTGGAAAAACTGTAGAGTTGGTATAACTTCTTCCTTAAATGTGTGGCAGAATTCATCAGTGAATTCATGGGCCTAGTGCTTTCTGTTTTGGAAAATTATTAATTATAGATCTGATTTCATAGACATGGCCTATGCAAATTGTTTATTTCTTTTTGTGTGAATTTTGGCAGATTGTGTCTCCAAGGAATTGGCCCACTTCATCTAGGTTACAAGTATGTGGGCATAGAGTTGTTCATAGTTTTCCTTTATTATCCTTTCAGTGTCAAAGCGATCTGTGGTGACATCCCCTCTTTCATTTCTGGTATTAGTAATTTGCATCTTTTCCTTTTTTTTCCTTTTTTCTTACTTAGCCTGGCTAGAATCTTATTGATTTTATTGATCTTCTAAAAGAATTGGTTTTCAGCTTTGTTGATATTCTCTATTGATTTCCTGTTTCCAGTTGCATGGATTGCTGCTATAATTTTTACTACCAGTTTTTTCTGCTCACTTTGGCTTTGATTTGCTCAGTTTCAATTTTTCTAAAATGGAAGCTTAGACTATGGATTTTAGATTGCAGTTGCTTGATTTGGGACAATGAAATAAATTTAAGCATTAGCAGTATCCTCTAAGAAATTTCTAAGGAAAGTAAATTATATATGCATGTCTCTTAGAAACAATAGCTTACATTTGCATACATTCTCTTAGAAACATTTCAGCTCATTTGATCAGTTTGACTTTCAAAACAGTGTAGATAAGATGACATTATCTTTTGCTCTTCTCTCTGAGTCTTAATATCTCTGTTTACTCCAAATATGTAAAAGATAAAATAACCAAATAAAAGATTGTGTTTGACTTACTCTGAGGCAAGCATGGTAGGTATTTCATTTGAATTTCATCTGACTACTCTTTTGTTTGCTATTGAGAAGATCATAGAAAAGAATTTAGATCTCATTAAGTACTGCTTAACTTTGATGGCATACATCCTTCTAACCAACTTCTGCCAACTACAGTACTAGGCTGTTAGACTAGTTATACAAATAAAAAGAGCAGAGCTAAGATGAAAAGAAAACACTTTTGATTATTTTATTTATTAAGCTGTTTGGAGTTTTGTACAAAGTAGAGAATGAAAATGTCTGCCAAATTTGGGTTTAGATGATTATAAGTGATGAATACACATACACATGTGCACACACACACACACACACACACCATTTAATTAATGAGTTTGAAAAGTTATTTTAAATAACTTTGCATTTTAACATCTCTAAGTATTTTAGTGACTTGGTGGGGTTTGCTGTAGATATTGTGTACTACAATCTTTCCTCTTAAATTTTATTTCAAAACATACATTTCAGGTGAAGTTATATGTATCCTCAAAATATAAGTTAAACATGTAAACAGCATTATTGTGCTGTATCACTTAAACAACAGAAAGGCAGAGAGAGAGAGAGAGAGAGGGAGAGAAAGAGAGAATTGACCCTGACAGACTGGAGCCTGACTCTGGGCTTGAACTGTGAGGGAGACCTGAGCCAAAACCAAGAATCAGATGCATAACCAACTGAGCCGAACAGGTGCCCCCAAAATTGAAACCTTTTAACATCAGGCTCTAATAATACAGACTTGAAAGGAATGTTTATTTATTAGGTGACATTGAAGTTACAACCCAAGCCAACTAAACATTCACTTAATATTCTTCTCCCCAACCCAATAAGGATACATCTGTGGTCCAGACAATCTCTCAGGCTGTTATGACAGGCCATGGATGTGATTAGTAACTTCTCTCTATGAGTTAAATATCATTAGGCTCCTGTTTTGTTTATTTGTTTATTTTTCTATTAGAGAATTGATGGAGCACAAATTGGATTTCAAAGTGTGATTTCAAAGCATCCAAAATATGCACCGCACATTCCAAAACTTGATCTTACTGTGCTCTGTCTTCCTAGGCCTATGGCTTTACTGGAGACAAATATAGTTCTAAATAATAAGGCTATTACATCATTGGCTACTTTTTCCCAAGATTCAATAATAAGAATGACAAATGTTTGTGTGTACATGTGCATATGTGTGTGTGTGTGTGTGTGTGTGTGCATGTGTGAGAGAGAGAGAGAGAGGGAAAGTGTGCATGTGTGACTGTGTAAGTGTATGTGGGTTGTTAGCACCTGAATCACTGTATCTTAGTAAGGGTTCAAAGTTGCCCATGATTTATGGCATATTTTAAACAAACACCACTATCACAAAAATTAAGTATAGTGTAGTGTTTTTTTCAGTCATTTCTCTTCTTCCATGGTAATGTGGCAGGTATGATTCCAGGTACTCTTCTGGGATCTTTATCAATAATAACTCCATACATTTCTCATATCCTATAAGGTATACTATTATTATCTCCATTTTACATATGATGAAACCAGCATAGGGAAGTTAAGTATATTCCCCCAAATTAAACAGGTGGTAAGACATGAAGCTAGGCCTTGATTCTTGACATCTTACTCCATAGTTTGCCTTGACTCAAAAAGAAAGAAAGAAAGAAAGAAAGAAAGAAAGAAAGAAAGAAAGAAAGAAAAAAAGAAAGAAAAGAAAAGAAAAGAAGAGAAAAGAAAAAAATAAAAGAAGAATGTGAGCTTACCACAGGGCTATATCACCCTTCCCTTCCACCCTCTACCCCTCCACCAATACATTTACAGTTTCCCTTATGTCTAATTGGGACCATAGGGCCAAATTTTGTCCAACGGAATGGGAACAAAAGTGATATGTGTACATTGATAAAGTTTCAGTTAAGCAAATGAATGAGCTCTAAAGATCTACTATACAACATCGTACCTATAGACAATAAGTATTAAGTATTGCATACTTAAAAAATTAAGAGAGTAGACCTCATGTTAAGTGTTCTTACCACAATAAAAACAAAACAAAACAAGATAAAATAAAATAAAATAAAATAAAATAAAATAAAATAGTAAAGTAGTGCTATTTCTGGGTCCTACCTTTCAAGAAAATGGATGCACCCGTGTCTGGATTTGCTTGCTCCTTTCTACTTGCTGGAATTGATGGTGGGAGTTGAAACATTTATTAGGGATGACAGCAGATGCCACATGTTGAAGATGGAAAAGCCACAAGATATAAATAATTTAGGACCCTGATGTTTGTTGCTTATCTAGACTTTAAACGAATGAATCATAAAATTTTGTCAAGTTTAAAATGGTGTTTTACAGGAGCTGAACCCAAACCCTGAATAATGAAGAGGTAATTGCAATAGTTTCTGCAGGAACGACACATACTCTGATAATCATTTTACCATATCCTAACCATGCAAGTTATAACATCAGGTTTATCTGGCTTGCTTTGCAATTCTACTTCCCATATTTAAAAGATTTGACACACCTAGGAACAAGGCCACCAAGTGAGCATTATGTGTAGGGAATCTTTGTTTGGCTTTTGCAGCTTTGAGCATAAACCTTTTGAAAAACATTGTTACATTGTTGGAAATTATTCTAAGTGATGTGTTTAAAAGCTTTCACAGAGTTCATACTCAGATCAACTCTTGGTCCTTCTAAATTACTTAGAGAGGTTGTATCCTAATCTAAACTCATATCTTCTGATGTTGATCACTTTCTTAGAATGAAAACGAATGATTCATTTTTCAGTCTTCCTTCATTGTGTTTCCATCTCCATTTTTGGCAGAAATTCCTTTGAAGATGCTGACCTCTGAATGATATCTAAGTTTTCTAAGGAATGACACAGATTTCCCCCCCTTTCCCCTATATTTTTATAGTATGTTCATTATTTCAGTTTGAATCTGAATGGGCATCTCTGCTCAACTATCGAATCCTGAAGTGTTACATTCCTAACTACTAAAATCATTTTAGTTCATTTTTTATTGTTACTTTAAAGATGCACTCATTCTAAGTACATGTAGAGTTTCATATTGATAGCAAATGTAGGTAAGAGAAAGATTTAATTATGTTTAAATATTATAACATTTTAGTATTCAAGAACAGGCAAAATACAGCATGCGTATGTATAAGCAAGACAGAGGTCTATTAAATTTCATTTAAGTTGTACCAAATGAATGAATATTTGGATCCCAGTGACTACTTGGTTTTTATTAACCTGGAATTTCATAAAATTGTTCGCATAGTTTTAATATCTTGAAATAAGTAAATGTGTTCTATACTATTGTGTATGTTAATTTAAAAAGAAAAATAGTTTTTTTCACATCCAGGAAAATGCTCAAAATATTCAAATTTGAAAGTTATGCCTTTAAAATTACAAGGTTTTAATGGTTTTAATGTCATTTTAATGACAATAATTATCCTTATTGACTTCAATGCAATGTCAAATACAATTATCTTCCAATTATAAACTTGATGACCTCTGTCTGAATTTTCCTATCCAAAGTTCTATAATTATAATCAAACTGCTCTA
This sequence comes from Felis catus, assembly GCF_018350175.1. Lineage (NCBI taxonomy): Eukaryota > Metazoa > Chordata > Mammalia > Carnivora > Felidae > Felis > Felis catus. Next base: position 154,033,930 of record NC_058371.1, on the reverse strand, counting down.
TTATAATTGAGAAACCCTCTATTAGCATTTTAAAGAAGAATTTTGAAAGCTGCTCCACAGGATGTATCATCCCAGTAAAGTAATTGACATCAACAAAGCTGCTGCTAGTATTATTTTATTCGGGTTTTCATTCTAATGTATATAATTCTGTACTTACGTGTTTTAAACGTCATCTCGCCTTGTTATGATTTATTTATATCAGATGGTGAGAATATACAAATCAGTGCTTTGGTCCCAATTTTGCAGTTCAGATGAGCCTTGTCCAAAAAGTGTTTTTCATTCCTTTTTCCAGAACTCACACTAGGAAGTGATTAAAATTACTTTTGCTCTGTTAAATTTCTTAAATTTTAATATAATGTAGAATTCTCAAAATTTGCATAAAATTCAACTTGTATAACAAACTTCTATGTAAAAATGCAAAATTTACCTGAGCTAATATATTTTTTCTTAAATTCTCTCTTAATTTATAATCCGAATAAATTCCAGGCTGCCATACAAATCCACTTTTTAAAAAGCATGGAAAAAATATTTTCATATTTTCCTTACTGCAGTATATATGAAGAAATGAAGTTTCCCATACAATTCTGGTAGTAATGTAAATTTCCTTTAGTAAGTTGAAAATTACTTGACAGTATCTATTAAAAAAGTATGTATTTTTGACCAAGCAATTACTACCTAATTAATCTAACCTACAGAAATAAATGAACATATGAATACACACATACATGCACACCCACATATATGGTTTACTTTGCAGCATTGTTGCAAATCTGATTGTAAATCAACAGAAAACGTATTAATAGTAAATTACAGAATATTATGTGGCTATTAAAATCAATAAGTTGATGGGAATGCAAACTGGTGTAGCCACTCTGAAAAACGGTATGGGGGTTCCTGAAAAAAATAAAAATAGAACTACCCTATGACCCAGCAATTGCACTACTAGGTATTTATCCAAGGGATACAGGTGTGCTGTTTTGAAGGGGCACATGCACCCCAATGTCTGTAACAGTACTATCAACAATAGCCAAGTATGGAAAGAGCCTAAATGTCCATCGATGGATGAATGGATAAAGAAGATGTGGTATACACATACACACACACACACACACACACACACACACACACACCACACAATGGAGTATTACTCGGCAATCAAAAAGAATGAAATCTTACCATTTGCAACCTACGTGGATGGAACTAGAGGGTATTATGCTAAGCGAAATTAGTCAGAGAATGACAAATATCATATGACCACTCATATGAGGACTTTAAGACACAGAACAGATGAACACAAGGGAAAGGAAGCAAAAACAATATAAAAACAGGGAGGGGGCAAAACATAAGAGACTCTTAAATATGGAGAACAAACGGAAGGTTACTGGAGGTGTTGTGGGAGGGGGGATGGGCTAAATGGGTTAAGGGCATTAAGGAATCTACTCCTAAAATCATTGTTGCACTATATGCTAACTAACTTGGATGTAAATTAAAAAAAAAAAATAAATTAAATGGTAAAAAAATTAATAAGTTGAATGTATTAACTGTAAATGTTTTTCTTGACACTATAATAGTTTGATCTCATTTTTGTTAAAATTCAAATACAAAAAGTCCAATAAATGTGTTATATGCATGTTTTACATTTGTATATACATAGAAAAAGTAGAAAATTACACATCAAATTGTCAACACTGGTTACCTTAGGGGTAGGAATTGAAGGGGAGAAGAGAAAGACTACCTTTTTAGTATATACTATGGTTTAATTTGAAAATAAAAATGTCATTTTACTTGAAATTTTTTAAAGCAACATAGAACCATGATCAATGTTCCACTTTGGGGGATTAACATGTTTAAATGCTCAGAAGTGTGTGTTTTTTTAAAAAGCAGTGTTAATAAATGAGAGTAAAAGTTGATTGATAAAATTTATTCCAAATGACTTTCTGTTTTAATTTTTTTTCATTTCTTAAATAGTAGGAACTGTTTAAACCTGTTCCTTCACTCTAAGTAATATTTGTCATGTACAAGGCCATTTTATGGGGTTTAATGTGGAGAAAAATATTTTTAATATATAAAATTGTCTACATGGATACTCTCTGGGAATTAAAGAAGCATTTAATCCATCTATAAATCCATCTATAAGTCAGTGTGCTTAAAAACATGGTGAACATTAAAACAGTCAGTTAATCCAAAGTGACAGATACTAATGGACTATTTAGTAGATTAACAGCTAGTACTGCGTCTTGCTAGGTCTATGCTATTTATTTTGATCCTGGGCTTGAAAGCATGCACAAACCACAATGATGTCTCTAAGCACACTTAATTCAAATGGACAGAAACACATGATTATACATCCAAGCGGCTATTGGACTTGTAAGTTTCACTTCCCAGCTGACCTACTACTGCAGGCTGAGGAGATATAAAACGCTAGCCTTGGGACAAGTAGTTGGAGCGTCACTAAACTTAGATGAACAAAGAACTTATCCGGCACTTTTTTTTTCCTGATGACAAAGAAAATTTTTCATTTTTATAACACTGTCTCCCCAGTTCTTAATTAATATCATGCACAGGTGGTGTAAGGGATAACCATAGTAAATCACAAAAAGGGTTATGAGCTTCCAAAGAACTATTATTAAATACAGGCACATCGTAAAACAATGCTTTAGGATGACGGGACTGTCGGCTGCCACATTTTCTTCTATACTTTTGAAGCTGGTTCTACTTCCACAAAAGGAATTTTAGATTAGGCGATGGAGCTTACTTTATTATAATTAGGAGAAATGTTTGCTCCATCCTAAATTAAGTACAATTTGACTTTTCAGTGATTGGCTTTCCCCATGTATTTTTACATTTTTTTCAAATTAACTTCAGATGCAAAATAGCATAAACAATTTCAAGGTAATAACAGAAGTTCCTCAAAATATAAAATATCAAGGTTTTTCTCTTTTACATTTTATTACTATTATTATTTTGAAAATGAAACAAATCTCAGTGAACACTAAAAAGTATCCTTAATTTTATTCTCACCTTGAAAAACATGGTCATCAATCACACATATACCTGAAAGCATTCTCACACACTTATGAGAATCTTAGTATCACTTTCATAGAGGATTATTCCAGATATTTTTACACAGGCGTCAATTCTTCTCTTTTTTCCTAATCCTGTGATCATGACCTGTCTCTAGCCAGTGTCTAAAACCTGATTCAATTGCTGGACTGCACTCCTGAAGACAATAATGTTGACTCATTTGTAACATACTAAGACTCACACATAGATCTGACAACCTGCTGATCTTCACTGTTTCCTTGACTTTTGCCTTGACCTTTCCCTTGAAGGAATCTTGAACCATCCCAAACCTGAGTTTTGTCTTCTAAAATGGCAATCTCTTTTTTTTTTTTTTTTATGTTTAGTGGCAGTTTCAGTGCGGTTATATGTACCTGCTATTACATGCCAAAGCTGTTTGCTTGAACACAAGTATAAATGACAGAATGCAGGTTGCTAGAGACATACAACCTAGAAATGCTTTGTAGTTTCTTCATTTTCACTGTGTTTAAGTGGGAGCACACCAATATTCAGTAACCAAGTGTACAGAGAGATTGCTCACCTGTACTGACCAAAATATGAAAAGCATACAATAATACATTGCATACAAACACTTTCTTAGGTAAGTACTTCTTTGTATGTTCTTAGGTAAATATTTCTGAGCTGACATTATAATCTGAGCTGAGTGAGGCATTTGAAATGGAGTATGAATGTTTTCAATTAGAATATTTTAACTAAACCAAAATATAAGAAGGCATATTTAGATCTCACATTTTGATATCTTTCTCATCTACTATATATTACAGAATTGTAAATGTTTTAGTGTTTTCCTGGTATTATCTAGACTGTTTTAACTAAAATATTGTTTTTGTATCTTTCACAATTATGGTGATCTGTCCTTAGGTGTGATACTTAAACAAACAACAAAAAAAAGAAGTGATGTGTATTGGAGATTGGCATTACTAAAACTTAAAATATATTATAAGGAAATATATATTATGTCTTAAATGTGATTTTATATATTATGTATAAACAGTGCTATTGCACATATGTTAGGTCTTAGGATAAAGAAGAAAAAACAATTTATAACCCATCTCTAATTCCTATCTTGATATATATTCTTGATATATATTTTATAAATCGATTTACCTTTCCTCCTTTAATTCCTTCCTTCCTTCCTTCCTTCCTTCCTCCCTCCCTCCTTTTCATTGATCTATACATCAATCTAGACATCAGATAAATATGTAGAAAGAAAAAGTAATGTAGTTTAAAAATTATAATTATACTATTGATATAGTTAATATTTTTTTTAAGTTTAACAATGGACTGTGTATTAGTTTGCTTGGCTTCCATAACAAAAGATAACAGACTAGGTCACTCAATAAGTAGAAATGTATTTTCTCATAGTTCTGGAGGCTAGAAGTTTAAGATGGAGGCGTTGGGAGATTTGATTTCCGCTGGGGCCTCTCTCCTTAGCTTGCAGATGGCCATCGTCTCACTGTGTTCTCATGTGGCTTTCCCTGTGTGCACAAACCTCTGGTGTCCCTCTTTTCTTATGACAATTGTATTAAATTAAGGCCCACCCATATTATCTCATTTAACCTTAATTACCTCTCTAAAGGCCCTCCAAATACAGTCACATTCCAAAGTATACTGGGGTTAGGACTTTAACACATGTGTTTTAGAGGGACACACATCAGTCCATAACACACTGAAAGCATTTTCCCATGTCATTTAAGATCTTAAAACCGTAAAACATCCTAGGGTGCCTGGGTGGCTCACTTGGTTAAGCGTCCGACTCTTGACTTCCCCTCAGGTCATCTCGCAGTTCATGAGTTCAAGCCCCACATTGGACTCTGTGCTGACAGTGTGGAGCCTTCTTGGGATTCTCTCTTGACCCCTCCCCCACTCATGCTCACCCTCTTTCTCTCTCTCAAAATAAATAAACTTAAAAAAAACCCTGTAGAATATTCTGATATATTGATAAATAGTTGTTTAACATACTTTCTGTTGTTAAGCATTTATTATTTTTCTTATTTTTCACAATTGTAAAGAGTGCTATAAATAAGATTTCCTTAAAGATTAGTAGTTGTGTGCATTTCAGATGATTTCATCAGATTCAAAATCATAGAGATAAGTTTACTGGATCAAAAGTTATGAGTGTTCTTGCTAAATTGTCAGAACTTTTTTCCTAAGTTCAATTGCCTACCAGCAATTTGTGTATTGTGTGGGTGTGGATAATCTGACCAAAGTAATTCATTAAAAGATGATTGCTGATTAAGTATGCAAATATTCTATTTAATTTTAAAATGTTTTTGTTTACAAGGGATTGCATAATGTATTAAGTATTTCTTTGAAATTTTCTCAATAATATAATTTATGTAATATACATGTATTTACAGCAATATTTTCCTTTTTCTTACACTTTTTAAAAGAATTCTCTTTATGGGGCTCCTGGGTGGTTCAGTCGGTTAAGTGTCTGACCCTTGATATCAGTTCGGGTCATGATCTCACAGTTCGTGGGATCAAGCCCTGTGTGGGGCTTCATGCTGTCAGTAGAGCCTGCCTGGGATTCTCTCTCACTCTCTCTCTGCCTCTCTCCTGCTCACACTTTCTCTCTGTCTCTAAATAAAGAAATAAACTTTAAAAAAAAAAGTAAAAGAATTGTCTTTAAGAAAGATATTAATATATTATTTGCCATAAAAGTATGCTATTTTACAATGTTATTTCTAGTGTCATTATATTTTCTTTTTTTCTCCAAATGATAGAAAATGTTATTTGTTTTATAATGTGAACCAGCTTTTAATTTTTAATAGGTGATTACATTTCCCATATTATTAATTAAAACTTTATTGACTTCATTAAACACATTTATTTCACAGTGATACAGAGCTTTATTTTATCCATTATTTTATTTATTTGTGTATTTATTTATTAATTTATTTGTTTTTAAATGTTTATTTATTTATTTTGAGAGGGAGAGAGAGAGTGAGTGCAGGAGAGAGGCAGAAAGAGAGAGAAAAAGAATCCAAAGCAGCCTCCACACTCTGTGCAGACACCAGCCGGGGCTCGAACTCATGATAGTGAGATCATGACCTGAGCTAAACTCAAGAGTCAGACACTGACTGAGCCACCCCGCACCACTAATATTTTTATTTTTGGATGATGACTTTAAGTTTTTTTGTTTTTATTTATTTTTGAGACAGAGAGAGAGAGACAGAATGTGAGCAGGGGAGGGGCAAAGAGAGAAGGTGACACAGAATCTGAAGCAGGCTCCAGGCTCTGAGCTGTCAGCACATAGCCCTACATGGGATGCGAACTCACAAACTGCAAGATCATGACCTGAGCCAAAGTCGGACTTTCAACTGACTGAGCCACCCAGGCGCCCCTGGGTGATGACTTTAATTCATGTTTAATTGAGAACCTCTCCACGTCTCAACCTCCACATCTTCCTAACCAGTACCTATGTCAAACATTCTACTTCTCTCCTATTATTATGGGTAGATTATTAATGCTTCTACCTTATCCAGTAAATATCCTTTTGTCCACTAGATCTCACCTTCCTTGAATTCTCTTGCAAATGCCCCTAATAATTCTGCCCTGTCGCCATGTATCTATAATTCTTCCCTGTTACAGGTTCATCTCCCTCAGCAAACAAACATGTACTTATATCAGCCATTTGAAAACAAATAACAAAACAAAACAAATGTGTCTAGACTACACCATTCCCTCTTGTTGCTACCATGTTTCCTTTCTTTTCTTTTCTCTTCTTTTCTTTTCTCTTCTTTTCTTTTCTCTTTCTTTTCTTTTTTTCTTTTCCTTTTCTCCTCTTCTCCTTTCCTTTCTCTTCTCTTCTCTTCTCTTCTCTTCTCTTCTCTTCTCTTCTCTTTCTCTTCTCTTCTCTCTCTTTTTAACAGCAAAACTCACTGAAAGAGTTGTGTGTTCTACCTAGGCTCACTCATACATCTCCATTATCTGGGATAGTCACAGTGTGGATGTGCTGTCTCATCTGATACCGGATTTTTCCACAATGAAAGTTTCCTGTATTAAGTGATGAATTGCATACTAACCCTAATTCTCCCTGTTTTCATTATTTTCCATTCATTCTTTCTTCAACCCTTTCCATTCAGATTTTTGCCCCATCACTCCAGAAAAAAAAAAGTATTTTTATAGATTTTATACTTCCAGTTTTATAAAATCTTCAGTATTTTTGAGATATAAACAGCATTTGATATTTGATCTTGCTTCTCTCTTTGAACTTTATGCCTTATTTATATTGTTATGCCAAAGTCTCCTAGTTCTCCCCGCTACCTTATTGTCCATTCCTTCTCCAACTCACTCCTTTTCTCGTTTCTCCAAAACTCCTCAACCTGTAAACATTTGGGTATCCTGGTTCTTAGACCTTGGATTGCTTCTACTTTACATATTTGCTAATGTAAATAATGCCAGATTTATTATAATCCCTTTATGATTGTTACAATATTTATTTCTTTGTTTTCATTATTTTACTTGTAGGGTCTCTAGCAAAATCCTGAACACTGATTAGATGTGGCAAAATGGGCATCTTTGTGGGTTTTTTTCCTTCCTTTTTGTTTCTCTGCTATTGTATCTTCTGATATAAATAATTAGCACCTAAGATTTTCTCAGTCTTGGGTTTGAGGGAATCCAAATTAAGCAGACACTTTTATATGTAGGCCCTAGAAATTATTTAGCCACACCAAAGATCTCTGTTTGTTAACCATTCTGAATGCCACTCTGACCTAGATGCCCATTGTGGTCATCACCTGCCTCTTCTTTCTGGCAATTAATTACCACCACTTTCCCTCTAATGTTCTGGGATTCTGCCTTCTTCATGTAAATTAGGGAGTCCATTTCAATAGGAGCATCTCCTATCTTAATCTTACCCTATAGAGGACAATCCCTGTGGTACATTTCAAAAAGACTGATACTCCTCACCAATGCATATACTGTGACAGTACATATTCTCTGAGCTCTCTCAGTTAGACATAATTTAAGACTTGATGATTGGGTAGAGCACTTTAAATCTGCTTCATTTTTTTCTATCTTTTTAACACTGTATAATATTTACATTTATTAAAGGCTGTTTTGCATTTTAGCTTAAATGCAGACTTGCAACTAAATGCAAGTTTCAATCATCCAGCTGACTAAAAAGTAAGACCTCCCTTTTGTTGAATTAGCTAGCACATGAAATCTAAGTTCATGACCCAATGTGCTTTATCAGTTAATTCAGTCCAATTGAAAATCATATGTTCTTTCCTCTTTGGTTCGTTTCCACACAAACTTCTAATGTTTCTACCACATTAATCATAAAAATCTTACAGATATTTTGGTATACAGATCTTACCAGAGTTGACATTTAATATTTGTTGATGCATAGGTTGACTGCTGATGCTATTTTGAAGATTAAAAGAAAAAAAAATAGGTGGTACAGATTAGGCATAAAAAGATGGACACTATCTTGCAAGATAATTACCTCAAACGAGTTTTCCTTACAAGATCTTCAGTGTTCAAACACCTTTCTTCAGAATAGAGAAGTTTTTGTTTTGTTTTGTTTTTTGTTTTTCTGTTTTTGTTTTTCTGCTTCCAAGAAAGAGTCAGTGGTGTTTAGAATTCACATTACGGAGAGTCAGCTGAATACATCAAAAAGTCCCTTTTCTGTTTCTTGAGATTCTCAATATATGCTCACTCTTTCACATAGTGACCTAAATAGATTCGTGAATTTAACATGCTGTAATTCAACAACTTCCAACATTGGATTCTGGTTGAGATTTTCAACTAAGGCCTCCCTCCCTAAGACTAGAAGAGATAAGCACCCCTTCCATTTTTTTCCCTTTGCTTCTAGCTAGAATGTGGACAGGACGGCCAAACACCTTAAATTCTGCTGATCAAGAAAAAATTCTCGAGATGGTCTTTTAAAGAGAGAAAATTTGTGGGACTACAGAGGACAGAAGAGATTAAAGTAAGGAATGAGCTGTGCGTGCTGAACGCTGGACACGGAAGCTGCTCAACCAAGCCAAAAACAAAACATGCAGGAAACAGTATACGCTGCCTGAAAACAGCAGGAATTTTTTCCTTCCAGGGTGAAGTGTTTAGATTATCCAAGGATGTCGAGCCCACCCATACCCCTTACTTGGCCCGAGCATTCTACCTGAGTTTGCTAATGTATATGCGTAGCTAGAGTCATGCATGGTATGTCTCATGTGATTTATTAACTTATTTTTCTGCTTTCATTCCCACATACTATTGTTCACTCCCTGATAAATACAAGAGAGCTACCTAGGTCCGGGGCGCACCCAAGCCCTCTCTTGGTGAGGGGAGAGTCCCTCCGGGCCTCTCATTATTCCAAACCTATTTGGATTCTGGGTAATCTTTTCAGTGTCACGTGGCACGAGCAGCGCGACAAGTGGTGCCCCTGTGCGGCCGAAGACAGACCCTCCAAAGCCTGGGGAAGGGAGAGGACAGCCGATATTCATCCCTGGTGTGGGAAAATAGGCGGTGCTGGACTAGCCGTGCAGCCTCCGACAAAGGTCAATTTAGAAAAATCAGCGGGAGGTTTCGTTTCCGCTTTCACTTTGTTTCACTTCAGTCCCTGTTTCTCTGCTTTACTTGATTCTCACACTCCCGCCGCTCAAACTGCGTGGAACCCCTGGACCACCAGTCTGGGTGGAACAGTGGCCATTAAAAGGGGAGAAACCACGACAAGCCAAGCTACTAGTTAAAGAGCTTCTAGTTAAAGAGCAGCTAGAAGCCAGTCATATTGAACCTTCTCAAAGCTCCTGGAACACACCTATATTTTGTATTCCAAAAGAACCCCCCCCCAAAACAAAACAAAACAAAACAAACAAACAAAAAAACCCAGGCAAATGGAGGCTATTACATGACCTCAGACAAATGAAGGTTAGTATAATTCCCATGGGGGCATTACAACTGGGGCTTCCGAAACTAGTCCTCAATCCCAAAGGTCACCAAATACGCTAGACCTAAAAGAATGCTTTTGGTGGGGGCGGGGTGCCTGGGTGACTCAGTTAAGCATCTGCCTTTAGCTAAGGTCATGATCTCTCGGTTTGTGGGTTTGAGCCCCCCATCTGGCTCTGTGCTGACAGCTCAGAGCCTCAAACCTGCTTCAGATTCTGTCTCCCTCTCCCTCTGTCGCTCCCCCACTTGTGTGCTTTCTCTCTCTCTCTCTCTCTCTCAAAAATAAACATTAAAAATGTGTAAATAAAAGACTGCTTTTTTACTACCCCCCTACATGAAGAAGATACAGGAAAGTTGGCTTTCTCTCTCTGCAGCATCGATTCTGGGACACCTTTACAGAGATATTAATGGAAAGTCCTACCACAGGGCATGATAAACAGCCAGAGTATTTGGCAGGATTTTGTAGATGGTGCCTTACTCCCTACTAGAATTGCTTTCCCGGATGCAATCATTTATCATTACATGGATGCCACTGTTGTCGCACACGCGGATCCTATTCGTCCTATTGTTTTGTCAAAGATATATGGACACTTACTTAACATGCAAATCAAGTAGGACTAAAAATAGCCTCAGAGAAGGTACAAAAAAACAGAACCAATGAAATATCTGGGTTTCCTTATGCAGAGAAATGTTCTCCCTCAGAGGGTATCACTTTCAATTCCTGATAATACGACTCTTAATGATCTCCAAAAACTCCTAGGCAATGTCAATTGGCTCCACCCTTCTATGGGAATCCCTATTTATTAATCACAACATCTTTTTAGCACATTAGGGGGAGACGCCAACCTCTCCTCCCTTCGCATGTTCTAACAAGCTGGAGCTAAAGCAAATTGAAAAATGGCTCATCTCCGCACAAGTGCATGACTTCCAGGAGCCTTCACATTTCATTATTTTAAATATTCCTCATAGCCCCACAGGATTATTATGTCAGCTCCTCCCTCACACTGGGGTCATTGAATGGATTTTTCAGGTGCATTCCCCTCCCCACTCCCCACAAGGAAAAAAAGAGTATTCAATTTGAGCAACAGTGGCCCTTTTAGAACAAGACCGAGACCGCCACAGTTGTCGGATGCTATCAGGAAAGGACCCGGATATAATTAACCCCGGCCTAAAACTGATGTCCAGGCTGCTTATAAATAATCAGAGACCCTCCAAATTGCTTTGACTGATTTTCTTGGAGATAGCAGCTTTTCCATACCCTATGGCAAAATACTACAGGGCTTTCAACTCCTCCCTCTTGCCTCCACTTCTATCCTTTCTGCAACCCTTATACCTGACATTATAAACCTGTTTTTGGATGGCTCACGAAAGTCAGGCAAAGGCTCAATCACCTGGTAAGAAAAAGGTATCTGAAAGAACTTCGTTACCCTTAAACATCGCTCTACTCAAGAGCTGAACTAGTTGCTGCAATTGTAGCTTTCATCATTCTTCCCACCAGCCCCTAAACCTAACAGCTGATTCCTCTTAAGATTGTAGAAACTATATACGGGTTAGAAACTGCCCTCATCCATGATGGAAACCATAAACAGCTCTTGGAAATGTTCAGACATTTACAAAAACTAATGCAATTAGCAACTGATCAAATCTATGTTCTATATTGGATCTCATTCTGGTCTCCCTGGCCTCCTTACTGAGGGAAATGATCATGCTGATAGATTGGTGGTGCCCCTTGATACTCTTTCTAGGGCTATTGCATCACAATTCTTTCATCAAGGGGCTAGAGCCCTGGCTCATTCCTTTGATGTTTCTTATCCACAGGCTCAAGAACTAGTCAGGGCCTGTCCCGATTGCCAAAGATATTCTAAACATATCCCCCTGGGGGGCAATAAACCCTGGAGGATTACACAACAATGAAATTTGGCAAATGGATGTCACCCACTATGAACTCTCTGGAAAACTAAAATTCCTCCATGTAACTATTGAGACTTATTCTGGCCTTATTCATGCTGCTGCCCAAACCGGGGAAGCTGTTAAACATGTTAAGAAACACCTTCTCTCAGCCTTTGCTGACACGGGACTCCTCCAACAAATTAAAACTGACGGTGGGCCAGCGTAAACCTCCAAGACGCTTAAGAGTTTTGTCAACGATTGGAACATTAAACATATAACCATAATTTCCTACAACCCACAGCCCAAGCCATAGTAGAAAAAGCAAATAGTTTACTTAAAACACAACTTTTAAAACAAAAAAAGGGGGAATCAAGAGAAAAGATCATCCCCACAAGAGCAAGTACACAAAACTTTATTTACCCTTAATTTTTTAGAACTATAACTCTTCAGGTTCAATAGCCATCAAACAGTATTTCATTTCCACGCAGGACAGGCTTAAACCTTTGGTGCTATATCCGCACCAGCTTCAGGGCCCTCAGTGGGCAGGGTCCAGTGGAAGTACTAACATGGGGAAGGGGATATGCCTTTGTTTTATCCCCAACAGGACTGCTTCGGATTCCAGCAAAAGCCATCTTCCCATATCATGATTTGGCACCTCAGATGAACAGAAATCCAACAGTTGATAGTCCAGCCACCTCCCCACCCCAGATGCTTTGCAGGAAGAGAAGGATGGAGCCCTTGACCATGACAGTACAATCTCCTGGACCGACCTGGGGTGACCTAAAGAAAATCACCACACCTGTTGAGAACACCCTTGAGGCTACTGGGACCTTTATTACCCTCGAAAATCTTTCTCTGGCTATGCTTACTCACGTAACCATTACTTAACAAAAGCTCTAAGGTAACATAGGTATTCCCTTGATATGGGTTCCTCTGCATACCCGTTTGGGACAGGTAACACCACTTATTGGGCTTGATTCTTAACTCCCCTATTTTTGATCTTATCACCTGGGGAGATTCCACCCCCCCCCCCCCCGCAATGATACCAGATACACTGGAGGCAATTGGCTTCCACCTTCTGGCCCTCTTCATCCCTTTGTGATTGCAGAGAGGTTGTAATAAATATGGATACCATAGTGGATGGCATAAACTTTTTCACAGCTGGTTCTTTCCCACTGAAGATCTGCCTCTATGTGCTATGAGCAATCTTTCTTTTAGCAACTTCTGTATCCCCTTCCAGCCATAATGGTATATGAACCATATATTTACAGGCACCACCCGCACTGATGGCTGTCAAACACCAACTTTTTATTAAAACACCTGGGGTAGGAGGAAACTCCAAATCAGGAGGAGAGTATCCTAAACCCAATATTCCCATATGTTCTCACCTCTGGCTTCAGGTGGGGGATAGTTTGACCTTAGTTGGATCCATTGCAGATCTCCTAATGACAGAAAATCCCTTATTTGGAAACCTTAGGTTAGAAAACTGGGGACCCAGAGATCTATTAGTTCAAAAATCCAGTACAACTTGGGGTTTTACCCTTCCGTATAATTATGCTGGCTAATCATCTCACTGGAACCCAGGACTTTTAGGACCTCTTTTGAAAATTCACAAAACAGGATATACATCCCCATTAAAGAAATATATTCGGTACATGACCATCATGTTTTTCCCTTGTACTGTCTGGAAGGGAGAATATTATAAACCCAATAATGGAAAACTGACATGGATTGCCAATGAAACATCACAACACGTCATGGTCTACACCTCCCATCCATATATTCTTGTTATAACCTCTAAAAGTCCTAAGATATATCAAATCAATTACACCTCCCTCCACAACCAATTGATCAAAAACTTTAACACAACCTTTGTGGCTAACGTTACATGGTTAAATTCCACGTGTCTCATTTCAACATTTCTTACCTCGATATTACTCATGTTTTCATCCTAAAACAAATAGCAGAAGTATGGCTTCCTGTTAATTTTGCCCGCAAATGGGTAAGAGTGTCAACTTTAGAACAAATAATCTCAGCCCTCAAACATGGTCGTACTAAAAGATTTCTGGGCATTCTTATAGCTTCCATTATTGCTGCTGCCACCACAGGAAATATGTAAAGCCATATTATCTTGGTCTTTTAGTGAGAAAGGGAGAACAATTATGTTTTGTTTAGGCCACTTTTATTTGAGTTTCTATCTCATCAGACTGAATTTATATCTTGATACTGTATCCACAATTTCCATAGATATGCACTTTTTTCCTAAAGAATAAAATCTTCTCCATTTTTTATTAGATTATTTTATTACACATAAAATTAAGCACAGCACAGGGTGCATGCAAATTGATTATTTGGAAATAGATTTCTCTTCTAAAAGAAAACATTTTAAAGTGGCTCACCTGGGTCAACGCCCATCACCATGGGGAGACTTGGCACCCTCTGAAGGACCAAGTCCACACTCCAGCTCACTGCAGCTGCTCAGTGCCCAGCAGAGCTCAGAACTGCTTCACCTATGAACGCTCATACTCCAGCTTAGGTGTCATTAAATACCCATGCTGGTCACTCCTGTCCTTTAGCCAGAGAGCCTCAGTCTGTCTCATCCCTCCCTGGCCCTTGCCCAGGTCCTACGCCTGCAGCTCTATATAGTCCAGAGAAGCATTCTGCACCTCACCCTGTCAGCTGATTGAAATGCCTTGCCTGGGTTCCTGAGCATGTGAATCGGTTTGCAATAAACCCCCATTTCTTGGTGGGGGGAAGTGGCTCAACTATAAACTAGCCTGCCTCTTTACAAATTTCTGCTAATGTGGCTTGAATGAATAGTTCTCTTAACAGTTTCTGAAGTTTGTTGGCTGTAAAACAAAACAAAGCAAAACAAAACCAGCATGAAAAGGAAAACAAAACAGAATGAGAAAGCCTACACATTTTACAGATTTCATTTGACCTAAAGCACCCGTTTTCTATGCACAAGATAGCTTGAAGTACCATAAAACACAAGAAATTTATATTACAGTTTTCGGTTAGTTTTATGAATATATATATTTTTAAGTTTTATTTGTTTATTTTGAGAGAGCAAGTAGGGGGGCAGGCAGAGTGAGAGGGAGAGAAAGCAAATCCCAAGTAGGTTCCGCACTATCAGCATGAAGCCCAATGTGGGGCTCAAACCCATGAACCGTGTGATCATGACCTGAGCCAAAATAGACGTTGAACCCACTGAGCCACCCAGGTGCCCCTATAAATAAATTAAAAAATTTTTTGGGGGGGGGTAAAAGATATAAGATAATAAGGAACTTAAGTGCATAATCTATTGCAAAGGGAAAGTTCACATTTTCTATTTTAAATGAATTTGAGAATTGTCCTTATTTACTGAAAAGGGCACCAGTGAACCTGGCAATGGAGAACAGAGGGAAACATGCTGATAACTTGTCATGTTGGCAGAACAACAAACCCAGCGGCTTTTAGCTGATCTGCCTGATTTTTTCTATTGAAAGTGGGGTTATTAAAAGTCTAAGGAACATTCAAGATATCAGACTAAGAAAAACTGCTTGACACTCACTATGCATCACGAAAATAAAATAACAGACAATATATATGTATACTATAATGTTAGTTTTATGAATCCATAGTGCAAGAAAATATTAGCCAGATAATTTTTTTTACATGATAAATCTGAAGATACAAAAATAAAGGATTACACAGCCTTATAAAAAGAGACAGTAAGTGACTGTCACATCAACATTATTACTTTGAGATAATGAAATGGAGTTGAAGATACTGTTAAACACTAATGAGCACAGGGGTTTAGATTCTTTTAGTAAATATAGAAATATTTGCACGAGAGAATTTGGGAAATTAGGAAGGCAAAAGTTCAAGAATATGTTGAATAAGAATGGTATTGGAGTGGTTGAATAAGATATGTTCAGAGAATATTAAAATATAGAAGTAGGAATATAATTTCAGTTGTTCATCAAATATTTAACGAGACAAAATTTTGTGAGACATTGTGAGAGACAATGGGAGAGTAGTAGGTAACATGGGTAACAACTCTGTTATCACGTAGCTTATAATCTCATGAAGGAAAGAAATAGTGAAAATAATGCATCATATATATAAACACACGCGCGCATACACACACACGCGTGTGTAAATATATACACACACACACAGAAGTATGACATTCTGTATATATAAATGCATACACACATATATACATACGCATTTGCGATAAATGCTTTGGAAGAAATACAAATGTGAAATGAAAAATTCAGATGGGAATTTTAATATTCATTGGGGCTATTTTTTTCCTTTTTTTTTTTTTAGTGAATTGAAGTGTATTGTACAGCTTTTGTCTTTTGAAAATTTACCTAGTCACTCGAAATTAATCTTTGTAAACATTACTTACATTTCTCTATAGTTATGGAAGATGGCTGATAATAATCACTTTGAAAGCTTTTTAGCTAAATTCATGTCTGATCATAGTCTCAGAGTAAAATATGTGGTAGCTAATTGAGCAAAATATTCAGAAGTATCTTGTGGAAAATCGTGATTTTTCCTGATGTTACCCTTGAATTTCCGGTACCATAAGTTTAGGTCCATAATAACATGTCTTTGTCTCTGGTCTCAAAGAAATTTGCTTTCCATCATATCTAGAGAGGAGCAGAGGTTCTGATGTTCTCAGAGAGACCGCTGCAAACTATTTCCTTCCATCAACTTTTAGAACATAATTATGAGGATATTAGAATAATATTCTCACTTTTCATTGTTCCAGGCAGTCTAAATTTTGTGTTGAATCAAATAAGACTCCTGAGATGACTCTGTTTAAACAAACTAATTTTTTAGTCCCTTATATGTCCTAATTTTATGTAAGCAATAATTAACAAAAGCAATATATAAAAATACACAGTGAATAAAAGTATACTGTATTGCAATACCCAGAGACAACCATCAATAAAACACTGTCATTAATTTATGTAAACTCTGATATGGAAACTTTTAAATAAATATTTATCAAATTTCACCTAATATTTTACAACATGCTTTTTTAATGTTGTCAAATATCATAGACATTTTTTATGCTATCATATTTCTCCATAATCATTTAAAACTTGATGTTTAGAAATTGATCATTTGAATGCTTTTGGTTGCAAATAATAGAAACTCAACTAATGTGACTGTAGGGGAGGAAAACTTTTCCTTTTTCTCATTTAGGCTCTTTGGATGGTCTAATAATTAAATTGACATAAGACAGATTAACAGAAGAAAATAAATTTAATTTTGTACATACAGAAGCCCCATAAAAATAGGAGATCCAAAGGCAGTTAGGCAATTGAGGCTTATATTCCATCCTGAGCTAAGGAATGAGAAAGGGTCCTGGGGCTTCAAAGGGAAAGAGGTCAATTCACAGGAAGATCAGAGGAGTTTGTTAATCAGATCTTTTCCCTGCCATCCAGATAAATTTTTCAGATAAAAAAGTTATCTCTGGTAATAGCTCTCTTTCTGGGATAGTCCCCTATCTAAATCTCTTAGGCATTTAAGGGAGAGGTAGAAGTTTTTCCTGAGTCTGTTGGCCCTTGATTGCTTTCAGTTCAAAATAATCCACAAGCCAAAGTGACACAGTTTG
Organism: Felis catus; assembly: GCF_018350175.1. NCBI lineage: Eukaryota > Metazoa > Chordata > Mammalia > Carnivora > Felidae > Felis > Felis catus. The sequence goes on along the minus strand of NC_058371.1, from coordinate 154,016,448 downwards.
GGGTGGCATATTCTGCTCCCCTTCATAACTTAATCAGACGGAGAAGGCTTTGAGTTGTAGAATCCAACACAGAGTTAGAGAATCAAGTTTTACTATAGGCTCTTAAAAATTGGGAACCAACAAACCAAATATATTTGGAGCTCCTTCTTATTCTTATCTCAGTTTCTTTTTGCACGGCAATTTTCTTTTTCTTTCTTTTTTTTTTTTTTTTTTTTTAATAATATGATCAGCTGTCTCCACATGGCTGTATTATGACTGCCAAAAGTTTTAAATTTTATGTCTTAAGAATTTAAAAATCTGTGAAAAAGATTACGTGTCTAAGTCCTAAGACCCAAATTTTTAAGCAGGCACTTACTGTCCCAACTTGGATGAGTCTTCAATCCTGAACTAACCAAATGTGGCTATTGTGGTAGGGGCATTTATAGACTTTGAAGAAGAAAATACTTTTTTCTCATTTTCCTTTTAATTCATCTTTCAGTGACAATACTGAAATTGAATATTTGTTTTCATATGTCAATTATCAACTTATGCATCTCCTTTGTTATTTACTATTCATAGCTTTAATTTTTTTTTTTTTACATTTAGTGTTATATATACCACTTTCATATAAATTTTTAGAGCACATATTTTCTTCAGGATTTCACGTGTCTTTTGTTTTACATGTTCAGTGGTATTATCATGTACAATGCTTAAGTTCTTCACTTGATCATAAAATAAAAATTTCTAACAATCAACATTCTCTTGGTTATTCCTTTTCATAAGGTACAAGGCAATACAGTATCATCTCTCAATGATTCTAACACATGTATTTTTTTCTTCAGCATTTGAAGACATAGTCTCTTTCAATTAGTGACTCAAAATGATCAATGATCAATGACTTTAAGTCCATGTCATTTATATAAATATTTTTTGCATCGATAACTCCTAAAATCATCTTCAGTTTTAAGAGATGCTTATACTATGAATGGTAAGGGAGATTGAGTCTTACTAGGTATCTTAGACTGTTCGGGCTGTTGTAACAAAATACAATGGACTGGGCAGCTTATAAACAACAGAAATTTATTTCTCACAGTTCTGGTGGCTGGAAGTCCAAGACCAGGGTACTAACATCATGAGATTCTAGTGAAGGCCCTCTTCTAGATTGCAGACTGTGGACTTCTTACTCTGTCTTCACATGGTGGTGGAAGGGGCTAGAGAGCTTCCATAGGGTCTCTTTTATCATAGCACTAATTGCATTCATAAGAACTCCATCCTCATGACTTCACCAACTCTCAAAGATCTCTTCTTTTAATATTATCTCATTAGGATTTCAACATATGAATTTTGGGGAGACACAATTATTAAACCATAGCTTTAGGGAGCAATAAACTCATATCTCAGATCTCACCCTCCAGGGAAAATACTTATCAAATAAGATGAGGAGAATACGTTCAATGTTTTAATCTCTCCCTCTCTTATTTTCTTGTCTTAATCAATAGAATTCATGTGACTTATCTTCTTTCTAATTTTCTTCCTTATATAAGGAATTCTGTTATTTTTTTAAACAAAATATATTCCTCTTTCAATTTTTCCTTTGTCTGTATGCATAAATTGGCCTACCTTATTCTTAAAATTAAATATATATCTATATTGTTTCTCTTTCTTTTATGAGGCTTTTTTTTACAGCGCAAACTATAAACCACTTGGATATGGCTGAATATAACGTGTGATATAGTTTTTTTTAAGTTTATTTTAAACTTTAGAAAGAGAAAATGAGTGGGGGGGGGGTGCAGAGAGAGAGGGAAAGAGAGAATCCCAAGCAGGAACTGTGAGATCATGACCTGAACTGAAATCAGCAGTTGGACACTTAACCGACTGAGCCACCCACGCACTCCAACATGCAATATAGTTTTATTCTTCTATCCCAAATAAAATTTAGTAAAAAGAGAGAATAAGATAATTTATGTAAAAACAGAACATACTTACAAAATGTAGTAAAAAAAAAAAGTGACACCTTTCATAAAAAGCAAAATGATCAAATACCAACATATACTATTGGGAAACATGAAGAAAGCTTTTATATAAGTAAAAAGGTAAGACTTATTTAAATAGTTAAAATTCTGAAGTCCACGTAGAGATATGCAAATTTTTGGAAAGAGAGGATTTGATGTAGTACACATAGTTAAATCCTCTGATATTGTATTTTTTTAAAAAAAATTCCAATTATATTCCAATTTTAAAATTCTTCAGATGACTAGTAGATAATTTAAGTTTAAGTAAATTTTGTACTTTTAGACTTAACTCTTAATAAAGAGTACAAAAAAATCAGGACAAAACATAAAAGCATTCTCTTAAAAGCATCAAAGAACTACTAATGAGGTATTGCAAGCTAAGATCCTAAAGAGGAAAGGAAACTAAGGATCTAATTCTGGTAACTGGGGTCAGTATTGCCCTAGGGGCATGCTGAGTATTGTTTGAATTAGAAGATTGTAAATCTTTCTCCAAATCATCTCCAAAGATCCCAGCAGTCATGTTGTAAAGCAACTGTACCCCTGAGAAAATGGCACAAGAACTTTCAGAATGTATAGGATATTGCCTTGAACTGGACACAGAATGCTTCAGATAGAGATCAGAGATCAGATAAGTGGAGTTCACAAAAATCATTTAAACCTGTATCCTTTGGATCCTATGTTGTAGGTATGTTTCCAGATCTTTACTAAGCAGTTGAAATAGACATCAGTGGCAAACCATTACTGACAAACGGAGTAACAGCTACTGTGTGTGGAGAACCGCCCTGGCTTAAGCCCTCCTTGCCAGAAGAGTGACCCAAAGCCGTATTGTGAATTGTAGAGTTTCATGCCACATGGGTGAATTACAGAGATCGGTTCCACAATCAAAGACTAAATGGCAACATTAGTGATTCCTTCCAATACCCTTTTAATTCACTGGCTCCTCCTGAGAAAAACACAGAGTGTTCTGGTAAAAATGGCATTGGATTACAAACCTAATCAGACAGTGAGTCTAAATGGAATTGTGTTCAAAATATGATTAATGAAGAAAATTAAAATAGTTCCTGATTTTAACTGGTAAAAAGCCTGCAATCTGACAATACACTCCCACCCCCTGCAAACAATGAACAGATAAAGGTAGTAAAATTTGTTTTCACCCAGCATGCATGGCAGTAAAATTTCACTCTCCCATCTGTCTACATCAACTCCTTGACTGTCCCAATTGAGTTTACAGGGAAGGTGATCATCTCTCAAGACCAAGGCCTCATACTGGTCTATTAGATTGATGATATCCTGCTGATAGAGTATGGTGAGCTTGAAAAGCAGGTATCATAGATACCGTAGGAACATGCAAAATATCAGAGGTTGCAGAGAAAGCCAATTAAATTTCAAGGGCCAGTATTTCAGTGAAGTTTTTAAAACCTGAAATGTGTTAGAATATCCCCTTAGTGAAAGGTGAATGAATGCATCTTTTATCCACTACCACTAAGAGAACAGCACAAACGTGGTAGGCCTAACTAGATTTGGGAAGGGGCATCTGCATTTGTGTGTGCTATTCTGAATAATTATTAACAAACCGTGTCAAAGACAGATTTGAGTACTGAGTTATATTTTTAGTTGCATCCTTGCAAGGAAGACCAATTATTATGACACTGCTTCTCTGAATAAAAATATTCAGGCAAAATTTAAAGGCAAAATCTCAAGTTCAGTTTGTTCCTTAGAAATTATAGATTCTGATCATATGAAATGTAAGTTAGATATGATAAAACTAAACACAAGACATCTCTTACTTCAGAATGCAAAAGTTTTAGCATTTTCTGTTTTTCATGATTCTCAATATGCAAGGCTTGAGGAATTTAAGATCTCTTTTGGACAGTAGTATGGTAGGGTATGTTGTGTGATATGTTTCGGGATATAATATGTTAGTCATGATGAAAGATAGGAGAGATGAGGACGAGTTGACAGTTTTTTTTCACTTTTTTCCTCATTCTTTCTTTGGTTTATTTCTCTTCCTTAAAGCACAGATGTAATGAAATATAGTTATTCAGCAATTCTGTGATTTTTTTATTACTTTCATATTTTTCTCTTTTTGACTGATTTTATTTACATAAGTGCACAGAAGTGTTGATTAATATATTAATTAATTTTAATAGTTAAATATTAACACCTCTTTCCTGTGTAGTTTAAAAAAACAAGAAATATTGGGACTAAAAATACAGGTAGACATTTCCTGGAGACCGTAAAGACTTTCCATTTATAAATTAATTCTATAGCTCTCTAAATACTTTTATTGCCCCAGTAATTTATCTCCTCTGAGTCCAGGAAACAAGCTCCATCTATTCACTGCTATCAGATTTTGCCTAGGATATCTAAAATTGACAAATATCTTTTTTTCTCAGAATTAAAAAAAAAATATGATAATTTGATTTTAACTTTTTGAATATTTATAGTTACTTAGGAGCCTGTGAGTACTAACACTAATATTTAGATCTCCCATGGGCCCATTTCCTTTGTCAATTTTTCCTTTTGCCTTTCACTTAATTACTGTCCTTTTGATGTCATGATATTTTGGGGTCCTAGTTACCATATAGGGAAAATTGTAGAGATAATTTTATCTTCTGGGTGATGTTATCTTTACTAAGAGAGAAATTGCCCTTATTCCTGGCAGCCAAGGCAGATTACCTTAATCAAATCAGCATTAATCTGATTTGAATATGGACTTAAACTTGGGAAATATGGTAGAAAAATAAAAACAAAGAAAGAAAGAAAAGAAAGAAAGAAAGGAAGAAAAGAAAGAAAAGAAAAGCCACAAACTCTTTGCAGCTCTTCTCATCAAGATATGGAGACTATTTTGTTAATTTTTGGATCTGGGCAAATGAAATACAAAGAGATCTGGGAATGTACTTGCACATTGGCCATGACTTTGCTGAAGGGAACTTAATCTTGGTGTGAGTAGCCTGGTAGAGAGGACTTGTGTAAAATAACCCAGATAGCCTGGCTGATAGCCTACCAACCACTGGACATTTGAATGAGGACAGCTTAGATCATGGAGCCCCAGCCAAAACATCCACTGACTGAATTTAGCCAAAGCAATATCAGAGCAAGTTGCCAACCTTCCCAATGATTGTTGTTTGAAGCGACTAATGCTTGGGGTAATTTGTTACATGTCTTAGACTGATACCGATCAATTTCTGGCTTACTTTTACTCTTATGGTTATTCCTTCATGATCACAACAGAAAGTATGGAAATGTTTACCAGTGATTCTCTGTCTTGGCAAGCACCTAAATCCAATTTTTGTCCCCCTAGATGCACGAAAGTATCAAAAACTTTGTTCAGGCTGCTCTGGTTCTCAGCATGTCAGCTGCTACTTCTTTCTGTTAAGCTTCTCAGCACATTAATCATGGCTTCTGATTAGACCATTACCTCAAGGGAAAAACTAGCATCAAATATTGGACTCGCTGGGATTTTCTTCTTTCCAGAATTTTACTCAGTAAGTTCTATACATTTTGGCAACAGTCCAGTACCATATAACCATATATATATATATATATATATATATATATATATATTTAATATATATATATTTAATATTAAATATATATATTTAATGCTTAGCCTCAGAGAATTTTGGTTTGAAACAAGCCAAGTCTGACACTGAAAGAAAAGTAATTATGTACAATTAAATTGTACAAGTTTCTTTTCTCTGTGGATTATAAACTCCTCGAGTAGAGCCATATGGTTTGTTTATCTCTGAGTCCCAACATATAACATCATATCTGAAGCAGAATTTCCTAATATTTTTTTCTGTTGGAATTAAAATAAGTTTGGTATCAAAAATGAAAAAGGAAAATAGAATGTGCTGATTGGGAATGGAAGTTAAGGGTTATATTTGTGCAGCAAGAAGCTTTTGTTACAGATAAGTTTTGATGTTTATCATTGGTAAGAAAGCATTTATGGTTTCTTTTTCGCGTAAAGTCTGAGCGCTTTTCAAAGGCTGCTGCTTCTGCGCTGAGCCATGGGTTCGTGGGTGAAGTAAGACTGAGTTATGCCCACTGGATTGATCTGCTGATTGGAAGCTCAGGATGGAAGCAGCTAAGAAATTACGCCACAGATTAAGATGGAACTTGGGCCTTCTGGCATGTCAAATAATTGACATCTATTGTTCACATGGCAAATAGAAGATAAGGAAAATTTGAGAACTTTTAAAAAATGTACATGGCACATTTTACATTAAACTTGCAGCACATTATGTCAGAAAAAAAAAGAGAGCATTCATTTTTATAAACAGTCTTTGAACATTTTTGTCAGGTTTCATTGCAGACACAATGCATTAAAAGATAGTTTAAAAATGGTCCATTCTTTGGTGGAGCTCAATTTGTACATAGAACAAAAGAACCATGTAAACTTCACAAACTTCTATCATTTAAAAAAATTTTCTTTAAATGTTTTTATTCATTTTTGACAGAGAGAGAGAGAGAGACAGAGCATGAGTTGGGGAGGGGCAGAGAGAGAGGGAGACACAGAATCTGAAGAGACTCCAGGCTCTGAACTGTCAGCACAGAGCCCGACCCGGGGCTCAAACTCACAGACGGCGAGTTCATGACCTGAGCCGAAGTCGGACGCTCAACTGACTGAGCCACCCAGGTGCCCCAAACTTCTATCATTTTTAACTCTAAACTACATCTCAGATAGAGTCTGTTAAGCCATGTCCACTATTTCCATTGTTTAACTGCCATTGCATCAGCCTAGTTCAGAGCAACAACTTCTCACGTGGTCTCCTTTTCAACAAACATCATTCTCTCCATTCCATTCAAATGGTGAAGTCAGAGTGGTTTCTGAATTCAGAAACTGAAAATTAGAAACTGTAAATTAGATCACAAGGGTTTTATCTCTGTTGAAAACTTCTCATTGTCTTTTTATTTTTGTTAGAATCCAAATTCCTTAGGCAAAATACCTAAATGAACTTGCTTCTGCTTTCATTTCTAACTTCTCTTCTCATGAATCTCCCCATTTAGCTTAAATGTTTACTACTTTCTAGTCTTTTCTCTCTTTTATTAGTTTTACATTATATCAAACTCTCTCCTGCCTCCAGGCTTTTGTGCTTTCTGTTCCCTTGGAATAGCATGTCCTTACTTGTGTTTTCTCATGTGAGCTACTTATCACTCTACAGGACTCTGACAAAACTACACTTTAGAGAATGTTTCTTTGACTATACTATCAACAAAAGACCCCCTTCACCTCCCATCCTCCTTCTCCCGGCATATAGCCACAACATGTTTATCAAGTCAACTCTTGAGTCTAGACATCTGATCAAGAATCTTTCACAACACCCAGGACATTTTTAAATGTTGTTGATACCAGCTTATTTGGGGACGCCATTTAGTACATGTTAAGAATATATTTGGGTGACTCAACTACATTAGTTGATTTTTCATTTCCACTAAATACAAAGCCAGTGATACACAGGGATTTCCTGTTTTGTACTCCATTTAATTCTCAGTGCCAACCATATTGTAGTCAATAATATGTGCCAAATAAATTTTTATTGAATCAATAAATGAAAATATGAACGTATAACAGACAGTCTGCAAAGTACTGGGGATCCAATGATCGGCCCCAATGGTTCTAACCATTAAGTAGCTTTCAGTGCTGTGAAGAAATACGTGGACACAAATGACAATATAATAAAAATCTATTGATGTAAATGCCATGCAAGAGGAAAGAAAAGCTTACTTAAACTTTACCTTAGTAGAGAAAACATTCACTTCTTATTAGAAGTAATATTCCACCATCTACTTTTCATCAAAGCACATTTTCCTAAGCTTTAGATCAAAAGCTTAAATAAGAGACATAAACCCTTAGTATAATGTCTAGCTGTCAGCAGTATATTTACTTTCTCTTTCAAAGAAGTCAAATTAATGTAGAAGTAAGAACACTAGTCACTAGGAGTAATGTGCAATGATTTCGGGAAGCTTTGACATCAACTTGTTTGTATTTTATGAAAATATTTTTATGATATTAATGCATAAAAATTATGTATTAAAAATATGCCTCAGTATATAAAATTAGAGACTCTGGATTAAACCTGCATAGATTTAAATCACAGAGCCCTCACTTTCTAATACAGTGCAACATAACCATGAGCAAATTGTTCAAACACTATGTCATAGTTTTGTTTGTTTTTTATGAGAATAAGAATAATACCAACTCATAAAATATTTTACCAGTTTAATAAGGGAATTTATATGAAATTATTACAATATACAATATTACTATAAATTGTATGTCAGATATTTAGTTTTATTGACTTTATTTATAATTTTAAAAGAAGAAAAAATCTAAACCTAAGTTAGAGGTTAATTGGGTGATATGTTTGAAAAAGTTGAAAAGATATGTATACCTTTACTCCAGATTTTTATAGTTTAAAGAAGATACTCTGAAGATATACTTGCATTTCTTAACAAAGGATTAGCTGCAACAAGATTAATTAAAGTAGTAATAATATAGAAATACTATCAACATTGAATAATTCGGCAAATGTTAAAGATGAAGAACTTATATATATAGTCATTAAATTATGTGCCAGATGGGCACTTATTTTAAGGATGGAAGCAATGTCTTGCAAGGTTGAAACATGTTTTCAAGCAGTATATTTATTTATTCCTATATGCATTGAATTTGGTCTGACAGGATATACATCAGGAAATTATTGAAACATATGGTTAGTAAAATAATGGGTATCTCTTCTTATTTTACTTATTTCAGTTGTCTAATATTTTCACAATGTATATGGATTTTGCACAGTGATTTTTACTTTATTTTAAGAAAAAACAAACCTTAGTTAAATGAAGGTAGTTGAATAAAAATTCTAGAACTGGAAGGAAAAAATATATAAAATCACTCATATGGGTTCCTTGTAACATATTTATTTTGAAAGTAAATTAGCAGGAACACATTAATAAGAGATCATCTCTGCTCCAATGTTCTCATTACTTGGCTGGTTGCATATTGTTTCAGCAGAATTTTTGTATATTTTCCAAGTGTCCTTACAGAAAAGATCTACTTTAAACTAATTTTGCTTACTTATACCCATCAGGGTTTCATCGAATTCTAAAAGATTACATAGAGAGATTTTTTGAAGAAACAAGTAACTATAAAATAACAAGCTTTTTGTTCTGTTTCTTTCCTTTATAACCAACTTCATGCAGAATCTAATGTCAGAGGTAGGGTGGTCTGGCAGAGTAATACAGGGGATTGATGACAAAGCTGGTGCTGAACATTAAATCAGCACAGCAAGTAAACACAAGTACATGGAATCAGAAAGGGATTTAGTGTGGGTAAATAAAGTTTAAGACCTTTAATTCCACAATGCCAGCACTCTGACATCATGAAATACTGAATAACAAATAAAAAAGTATAATATTTAAAGAACCAAAAAGAATTTTAAATATGTTCATGGCTGCACGTAATTTAAATTTGATACGTTGTAATTCAAAGTCAACTGGATGGAGCTGTTCAAAGGCAATATTTTGAGGTACCCATTTGAACTATATATTTTTCTCCTACAAAATATAATTTACATTTCCAATGATTGTATGTTTGGTCAATATGACCCCTGCCATGTTTTGATTTATATCCCAATTTCATTCTTATTTTCATAGCTGTAACAGAAGGCTCTTCCTATGCCTCTGCAATTTAAGGCTGATAATGAAACATAAAGGAGATGGACATAATAGTTAAAACTGAATTATTCGATGATACGTTGTATGGCTGATAAAAGGTGATTTTGACATAAATTGAATAAAACTAAGCTGCTTCTAGTGTATCTCAGGGAGTATGATTACATTACTGGATAACTAAGTATACCTACTTTAAAGCTTATGTACAAATGGGCTTTATGTAAAGTCACGCAGGCCATACGTTCAATAGGACTCTGAACTTTGTTTAATTCCCTGCTGTTGTCATCTTAAAATTGTTAATAATCTTTGAATAAGAGAACTTAAATTTTCTTTTTTTTGACTTGAAAATTATATAGCCAGTTCTGTGTACAGAAAAGTAAAGTTTACTATAACTCATTTTAATAGTCATAATATCCTAATACATCACTGCATTCAAGGCTGCTCTGTCATCCTTAATATTTTCTAAACTAATGTTTTTCAATTATTTATTGATACATAACTAATGATTCCAAAATTCAGTAGCTTAACAAAAGCCATTTCATTCTACCTCCTGATATTTTGATGAGCAATTCAGCCAGGGGTATTAGGGTAATATGGACACAGAATTTATTTTTAGACAGAAATTACTTTGTATGTATTACTTTTATGTCACTTATTTTATAGACATCGTTATGAATATATATATATATATATATATATACACACACACACATAGATATAACAAAATAAAATCAATGTAAGTAGGTAGAGATATTGGTATATATGTTTATAGGTAGAAATAAAATATGTGGATATAGTTCCATCTATTTCCTCACTAGACTGAAAATTCCATTGGGTCGATATTGGTTTCATTATTTAGTGTTTTGCATTTGCATCGTAGTTCTTATTAAAGTGTCCTGAACCTAGATTGGACTTTGTAGTCTGTTCTAGTATGAATTTCTGAAATTAAAAGCAAAGAAAAAAAGCTCATATGTATTAGATAAACATGGACATGATGTCAGTATAACATGAAAGTCACATTGGTTTACAAATTGTTAATATTTGCATTACCAGGTGATGGTAATTGAACACAAATTACACAAATGCAAGTGAGTGCTATGATGAATTTCAGTATGGTATATGAAAGCCATGTACACTACTCACTCCCTCCTATCTCTGCATGCTATCATGGAAGGGTTTACTATATGGTTCTTTTCAATTCCTGTCCATGTATCTATCTCAGCATACGTGAGTATTTCTTACATTCTTTTTTTTTTTTTTAAGACCAGGTAAGATCTCTTTTCTTTTTTAAGTTTATTTATTTATTTTGAGAGAGAGAGAGAAAGAGCACCTATGTGAGAGGGATAGAGGCAGAGAGAGAGGGGGAGAGAGAGAGAGAGAGAGAGAGAGAGAGAGAGAATCCCAAGCAGGCTCCATCCTAATAGTGCAGAGGGCTTAGATCTAGCGCACTGGGCTTGTTTTGGACCTGAGTCAAAATCAAGAGTTGGATGCTTATCCAACTGAGTCACCCATATGCCCTTCCTTACATTCCTTTTTATCCAGTTGGTTTCACATTTTTAAAAAGACACGCTTCTATTTGGTGGAGCTTATTTATTAGGATTTTAATATACATGTTTTCAAAAATCTGCAGTTTATTTTGTTGAAATTGTAAGACTTTTGTAATTAGTTGCAGAGGTTTTGAAGGTGTGTTTTAATGCTACTCTTCCTTTACCATTTTTAGGGCAAAATTCTGAAGAATGAGAGGTTTCCTAATATGCATATATTGTGTCTTAGCAGAAACATCCACTTATGTTTATTTGTTGAGTTAAATTTACTTTGCATATATAAGTGGCATCACATCAACAAAATTTACTTTGTATATGTAAATGGCATAATGATTTTATTTCTGTCATCTGCATAGCATTTTAAATTATAGTAAATATGATAAATATTTAAATGATTGTCACTTGACTTTATAGAAGCAAAAAAGGATTTTTTTAAGCAGAGAGTGATTGAAAACAATATACTTTAAGATGGCTTTAAATGTTTTATTATTGGATACTTAATCTCCCCTTATATGATTCTTCTATGCAAAGAAACCCAATTACACCCTCTTTATAAATATCAGTTAAATATGAACCCAGCCATCTTTGGGAAAGAATTCACAGATTGTGTCAGATTGTCAAATACTTTTCCCAATGGAGCCTAATCATTTAAGGTAATAAAAAGAAATTTAATTTTAAATAATATCACAAAAATTGAAATTTCTTAAAATTATACCAGTAGGTGTATTTTCAAAAAAAATAACAATGCTCTTTTACATATGAAAAATAATAAATCCACAACCAGGAAGTAAATAAAATTAAAACAAAACAGGACATACTTCCATGAGTTTGATCTATGTAACAAGGATAAGTCATAATGATCTTCATGACTCCTAAAAATAGAAAGGGGAAAAGCTTTTACTTTTTTAATGATAATTTTTGTGAGATTTTCAAAATTCAGACTTCATTATTATTTTTTGACCAGTTTAAGGTTCACAGAATAATTGAGCAGAAGGTGCAGATATTTCCTACATATTCTTTGCCTCCCCACATGCACAGTCATTTCTATTAACATCTTTCACTACAATGGTACATTTGTCACAACTGATGAACCCACATGGACACATCATAATCACCCAAAGTCTCAAAGTCTATTGTTCACATTATGGTTCAGATTTGCTGTTGTACATTCTATGGGTTTAAACAAATTTATAATGACATGTAACTATCATTATGGTATCATATAGAGTAGTTTCACTGTTCTAAAAATCCTCTGTGCTATGCCTATTCATCCATTGCTTCCCCCACAATCCTTAGCAACCACTGATTATTTTTTTACTGTCTTTATAGTTTGCCTTCTCCAGGATGTCATATAGTTAGAATCATATAGCATATAGCCTTTTCAGATTGCTTTCTTTCACTTGGTAATATGCATGCGAGTTTCCTCTGTCTTTTCATGGCTCGATAGCTCATTTCTTTTTAGCACTGAATAATATTCTGCTGTCTGGATGTACCACAATTTATTTATTCATTAACCTACTGAAGGACAACTTGATCGCTGTAAGTTTTGGCAATTTTGAATAAAACGGTTATAAACATCTATGCACAGATTTTTTTGTGTGTACATCATTCTCAACTGGGTAAATACCAAGAAACATGATTGTTGAATGGTATGGTAAGAGTATGCTTAGTTTTATAGGAAACTGCCACACTGTCTTCCCAAGTGGTTGTCCTAATTTACAATCACACTAGCAATCAATAAGAGTTCCTGATGCTCCATATTCTCACCAGCATTTGGTGTTGTCGTGTTCTAGATTTTGGCCATTCTAATAGCTGTATGGGGTTACCTCATTGTTGTCCTTAATTTTTTATGCACAAAAAGTTTCATAACTTCTGATAAATGGAGCTATGTATTAAGGGAGATTACGGATAGAAACTATGATAAATTCTCCAAAAATAATAGAAAAATACATTTATGTAACAGTTTTGTCTTCCTTAGGTAATATTCAGTGAATCCTAATTATTATTGTACAATGTCGCAAAAAGAAAAAAAAACTCTAATTTTCCTTAATATTACACTTTGCTCTGTGGATTAATGAAGGAAAGGTGACTAAAGTGTTACCATGAAGAAGTGATAATGAAAAGATAGATTATATCAGTAGTTTTAGTCAATTTTTAAATGAATATTTAAGTTAACACTTTGACAAAACTATATATGCTGTCATGTTGCCTTTACTTAATTACTACTAAATTGTATCTTTTCCAAAGTAATAAGTGCTCTTAATTATCTGGTGTGGAAGTGGAACTGACACTGGAAGGAGTGACTTAATTCAATAAAAGCAGTCGTTTATATCATTCATTCTATTCATAAATTCAACATTGTTGTTTATTGACTGAAAATATTTAACGTTCTAGATGAAGAACCTAAATAGTAGGCTATTTTTAAAATGAATCTGAAATATCTGCCAAATACAGTCAGGTACATATGTAAGAAAATTGAAAATACTGATGTATTTTGAGGGGACTCAGTTTTTGGTACTAATATACCTGAGTCAAATCTAATGGAGAGTTAAAGATGCGAACTGTGGAGTCACATTGACTTGCATTCCTATCCTAATCTTTTTGACACCATTTGGTCACAATAGGGAAGTTACTTAATCTCCAAATTTCTAACCCAGAGAAAATAGCCGTGTTAATACTTAAAAAAAAGTCTGAGTGCCTGGATGACTCAGTTTGGAGAGTGTGCCGCTCCTGATTTTGGGGTTGTAAGTTCGAGCCCCATGTTAGGTGAAGAGGTTACTTAAGAATAAAATCTTTAAAAAAGTGGGAACAACAGGCATTCCTATATAATATCTTATTAATTTATACAATTATTAGTATCATTATTCCATTTTTGAGATGGATAACAGATAAATGTATATTGGAGGTTTTGCTGGAGGGGGCAGTGCCAATAATATATGTTTTAATATAGTCTCCAAATTTTTATTTAGATGCTGAATACCAATTCCACTAATCAACCAATTAAAATTGTAATGTAACCAGAGATTCTTTTTTCTTCAAGAATATTTGAATTGTCTATTACTTAGTAGTTTTCAATTTTGCTAAGTTATTCAACAGCCATCCATTTAACACCTCTTTTCTATGAACTAGGAACAGTTAGGACAGAGAAATGTGAATTAATTTCCTTGCTTCCAACAATAAACTCAGAGTTTATTAGAGAAAATAGAAATGCAAATAAGGTTACATAATAGCTTGCTGTTTCGTGTGTATTTTAATTAACTATGTGGTGATTTAAATGCAAAGGGTATATGCACATTTTACTCAATGAGGTCTTATATTAGTCCAAAATAATGCATCCAATAACCTTTTGAGTATTTCTGTGAAACTTTGTGCATATTCCTGTTTGCTATTTTTGATACTTTTGGAAAAGCACCTTCCAGATTAATATTAATGCTATCCATATACTGCATCACTTAGAAAAAGAAAACATATTATCTTTCTTTGATTGTTGGGAGTGAAAATTCTATATTCTATATTGAATATTGAATATATTGAATATTCTATATTCTATATTGAATATATTCTATATGGTTGGGAGTGCAAGTTCTATATTACATATCAAAAGAAAAAAATTAGAAGTCAGAATCTCAAATTTTGGTAAAAGTCATAGTTATTGAGATCTAGAAGCTGACATAAGCAATTCTAAACCAAGAAGTCATGAAAAGGAAAACTCTTGCTTCACAGAAGTCCACAGAAAGAAGAGTGTGAAGAACAAGGATGCTCACCACCTCTGAATATTACTATCCTTGAGGTGAAGTAGGCTATGGAAAACTCCAAACAGGTTAAAGAATGAACCTGTAAGTAAGAGGTTAATCTTTCTTTCTGGGTATCTAGGGAACTAACTCAAAATGTGTTCCTGAGCCAATAAGGTTGTGCCTCTCATGATTGGGAATGACACATTGGTGTTTAAGGCAAAAAAGAGCCTCTGTGTCTTTTTTTTCTCCTCTGTGATGGGGAAAGAACCCAGGTATTGGAGAGTATCCCCAATGAAAGAGGAAAATGTAATTTATAATGTAATCCATTGGGCTTGGCAAATGGCTACGAAAGAAAGAAAGAAAGGAAGAAAGAAAGAAAGAAAGAAAGAAAGAAAGAAAGAAAGGAGTGAAGAAGGAAGGAAGGAAGGAATATTTAAAGAAAAGAAAAGAAATAAAAAGAAAAGAAAAGAAAAGAAGAAAAGAAAAAAGAAACCTGAAAGAAAGCAGAAAAGAAAAAAAAAAGCAGAAAAGAAAAGAAAGCAAAAAAGAAAAGAAAGAGAAGGTGATTCTAAGACAGACACTGCAACATAGACTGTTGGGCAAGTTCTGAGACGGAGAAAGCAATGACGACTCAGAGGATCTAGTTCAGGTCAAAACTAAGACTCGTCTGAATCAATGAGCAGTAAATTACTTGACCTTAACAATGCTGATTAAGGTCAGCACAAAATAATCATATTTGTGACATCAGCAGCAAGAGTCTCAGGATGCCCTGTGAGCTGCGAGGCTCAGTAGTCCCTCACGATCACTCTGAGGAGATGTAAAATTCATTGCAATGAAAAGCAAACATACTGACCATCTTTAACATGATTTTTTTTTTTTGTATTCATAACCTTCAGGTATTTTTCTATAATAACTGTTTGGAATCTACTGCTTTAGTTTTAACATTTGTGGATCCAGTATGTAACTAATCCCTTTTTAATTGCTTTTTAGACTGGTTCCAATTTTTAACTATTAGAAAAAAAAAATGACAGGTTGGACAATTATGCATACATCTTTTTACACTTGTCTAACTATTCCTTTTCATAAATCCCTGTAAGTAGAAAAAATGGATCAAAGGTTATCAGCATTTCAAATTTTGAAATATTATGTAGATTTTCCTCCAGAGAGGTTATTAACATTAGTATTATCACAAAATGTATAAAATTCCTGTGTTATATACCTTTACAGTGAAGAGAGATTTTTTATTGAGAGATAAATAATTTTTGTATGGATACTTTTGGATCATTATATGTCTTTCATACTACTTGTCCTTTTTTTTCTATTGACATATATCTGGCATCTACATTTTCATTTAACTTGGAGCAGGCATTTTTTTTATTAAAAGAATTTACTTACTTCAGATTAGGTAAAATATTAGCAAAATTTTAGAAAAAACATTTTTTCACTTTTTTATGATTATCTACAAAGCACTCCAAATTTCTTTAAAGGGCTCATTATAAATAAATATAACCTCAAAAATAAAACTTCTAATTAACGAAAAGGTGGTAAGCTTTCTTTCAGCAGGTTGAAGGACACAAGTCATAGGTCAGAGGCTACCAAAGAGAAAGTAGGCTTACTCAAGGAACAGTTTCTGTTTATTGCCAAACTCAAATAATTATGATTGTTTTCTTGTATATGAGTGATCTATTGTTACATTATAACATATAAAGTTTCAAAAATATATATTAGGTTATTGGTTATAAATTTATATTTTATTTATGGGAAAAAATTCCCTCATGGAAATAGCTTTTATATCAATTTTACATATCTTTTATTTAAGTTTATTTATTTCTTTTGAAAGAGAAAGAGAGAGAGAGAGAAGGAGAGAAAGTTTGAGCAGGGGAGAAGCAGAGAGAGAGGGTGCGAGAGAAGCCCAAGCAGGCTCCACACTGTTAGTACCAGCGCCGATGCAGGGCTCAAACTCAGGAACAGTGAGATCATGACCTGAGTTGAAACCAAGAGTCCAATGCTTAAGCTGACTGAACCACCGAGGCACAACCAATTTTACATATCTGATGCAACTTTCTATATATCTGATATATTGTGACTTATAAGAAATATATATTATATAATATTTGGTCATTCAGATAACTAAAATATATTTCCCCTATATATTTGATTTTGTCCATGGTTCTAGGATCACAGCTCCTAAAATTCCTGGAATATCCTATAATAAAAGCAATAAAAGTGTCTTTTGTTATGTTAATAAAGCGATTTTTAGAAAGCCTTTAGGTAACCTAAGGGTGGGGGCTGATTGCCAGTGAGGCCAACACTGTGGTTAGAAGGTTGGGGCTTTTCTCAACCCTTCCATTGAAGGAAGCAGGTCTGGAGATTGAGTGTAATGGCTGATGTCTGAATCAATTGCAGTAGTCTCCATTATCCACTGTTTCCCTTTCTGTAGTTTTACTTTCCAAGGTTTTAGTCATAGGTAGTCAACTTTGGTCTGGGAGCAGATGATCTTCCTTGTGAATCTGCAGAAAGCCAATAGTAACCTATCTCTACATCAAAGTGCCTACGTCATTCACTTCACTTCCTTACATAGGCATTTTATGATATCACATCATCACAGGAAGGGTGAGAACAGTACAGTAAGATATTTTGAGAGAGAGAAAGAAAGACCATATTCACATGCTTTTCTTAAAGTACATTATTATAATCATTCTATTATTAGTTATTATTGATTATCTCTTACTCATAACAAGCTCTTCATAGGTATGTGTATATAGGAAAAAACATAGTATATACAGGATGTTGTACTCCCTGCAGATAAGGAGGGGCGGGGGCTACTATATGCCAATGTAACGAAGCCTCCATCAAATTTCAAAAGGATGAGGTTTGGAGAACACATGGCAATTTGGGGAGAGTGGCACTTTCATAGAGAGGATGGAAGCTGTGCATACTTTCCCCATGCCTTGCCCTAAGCATCTCTTCCATCAAGTGTTTCTCTGAGCTCTGTGAGCTGCTGTAGCAAATTAAACCCAAGGAGAAGATCCTGGAAACTGTGATTTATAGCCAGTTGGTCAGAAGTACAGGTAACAACCTGAACTTGTGACTGGTGCCTGAAATCCAAGGAGGGAGTCTGGAACCTCCAACCTATAGCCAATTGGTCAGAAGCACAAATGACACTTGTGACCGGTGTCTGAGGTGTGTGTGGTGGGGATGTAGTCTTGTAGGACTGATCCTGAATCTGTAGAATATGATGCTTTCTCTGGATATATAGTATTAGAATTGAGTTGAACTGTAGGACTCCGAGCTGGTGTCTAAGTATTGCTTGTTGGTGTGGAGAACCCCTCCCACCACATTAAAACTGATGTCAGAAAGAAATTAATATCTATAATCACTACTTCTGTGATATTTTAGGGAATGTGAGAACAGTTAACGACAGAGGACAGAATATTCATTGTGAATTACAAATAACTGTGAATCTTGAGTTCTTTCCCATCAAATACCTTGGTTGAACCTTCTTGGTTCAGAAGAAGAATTTATTTTTTTACCAGTTTAAAGCTAAGGTTAACTAAAATAGTATTATCAGTAATAAAGTAAAACTTCAAAAGTTTTTTTAAGAAGCATAAATACAAGCTATGACAAATTGTACTTGTATTTTCTTGAAGAGAAAGTTGCCATATTATTTTCTTTAAAATTCTCTTCGGGTATTCAAATAGCAAAAAAATTAACAATTTTACTTTGCACTCATCAAATGCATCTTGTAAAATGAATTTTG
The DNA here is from genome assembly GCF_018350175.1 of Felis catus. Classification (NCBI taxonomy): domain Eukaryota; kingdom Metazoa; phylum Chordata; class Mammalia; order Carnivora; family Felidae; genus Felis; species Felis catus. Next base: position 153,997,742 of record NC_058371.1, on the reverse strand, counting down.
AAAAGTGGTTTCACGAATTTGAATAATTCCCAGTGTGCTTTTTTTTAATTGCAAGTAAGCGAGAGAACATATTAAGGACACCTTATTTTTGATTACATATACATATATACGATTTGCAATGCAAAAATAAGAAACTAAATAATGAAAATACCGGAAATCTTAAATCATTAGGAGTTTAGTAAACCAACAGGGGTTGGAAGCTCAAAAGCAAATACAATTTAGGATTTCTGGTAGAGAGTTAGCTTCTGGTTAGGTGCTGAGAAGGAAAGCAGGTAAAAAGCAGATAAAAGGAGCCAGCCAGTTGTCGGAGGATGGATACTCTCCTTGCATGCTTTTGGCTTCTGCAATCTTTCTTGTCTCCTGTATCAGCAAGCAGCCAGGAACCAGAAGCTTGACTGTATTAGCCTCGCCCAACCCCGAAGCACATAGGTATAAAAAGCCAGTAAAACCCCAGCAGGACGCTCAATCTTTAAAGGTGACTCTGCTGGCTCGGCACCTGCGTGAAATAAACAGTCTTTTCTGATATCCGGAGTGCGTGTCACTTGTCCCTTCCTGTGTGCCAAGTGTTTGCTGCAACATTTTCGTGCATTGGGAAACCGACAGCCGTGCTGTCCCCTTGCACCATTGTTGTCTAGAGCCAGCGGGAGCAGGAGCCAGAGCACCAACATTTCGGCCCGCGAGACGGGAAGGAAGGTGTGGCACGAGTGGTTTCGCTGAACTCTGACCCTCACGCCAGATAATAACCAACTGCAGCCACGTTCTCACAGACCCTGGGGGGGAATTTTCAAAAATCCTGACAGGAAGGGACATCGGATCAGGTGAGTGTCTGCGGGGACCCAGGACTGAGTTCAGACCCTAGAGGCAGAAGGGGATCTTGATCACCCCCCCGGGCAACATAGTCACCACATAGGACAGGGAAGTCCTGGGTGGAAGTCTGCAATTTCTGAATGTGTGTGTGAGTGTCCGTGCTCCAGGTTTCAGCTAGGGAGCCCGAGTGGGTCTTACCCTGTGAGTCTGCTATGACCTCATATGGCTCAAGGCAGAATCAGGTCTGTGGAGGCCTGATCTTAGTCAGGGGTTTATACTGACCTGCCAATGCTAACAGGCATCTAAGTCCTTGTGAGGGGAGAGGCCAGTCAGATGCAATGACCTCTGCCCTCATGTTTGTCCTGCCACACTGTACATTGGGAGGGTTCCATCTAGGATACCAGGATGGGGAGAAATTCCTCAAAACCAACTGTTTTGGAGTGTATGATTAAGAATTTTAAAAAAGGATTTTCAGATGACTATGGGGTCAAATTGACCCCCCTCCCCAGGGAAATTACACATCCTTTGTTAATTAAAATGGCTGACTTTGGTGTAGGCTGGGCCCCTGAGGGCACCATAGGTGTCCCCACAGTCTGAGCTGTTTATAAAATAGTGGCAATGCTTGGCCACCTAGATCAATTCCCATACATCAATCAGTAACTGGAAATAGCCTAAGTCAAGCCTCCTTGGGTCTAGTTCTGCATTAATAGTAAGGGACAATGTAGGGTCTTAGTGGCACAGGCCAAGAAGAAGACCTCACAGCAGAAAAAACCACCCCCCATCCTCCAAGAAAATACAGAAGTCCTTCCATTTATGCCACCATATGCCCCCCAGCGTCCCTTCAGTCGAGGGAAGGGAACCTCGCCTGCCTCACAGTCCACTCCCCATGGTTTCACCTCCACCAACAGCCAGTCTTCCCCAACAAGGGACACATGAACTAGTAGGAGGATGCCTTAGGTCATCATCTCAAGGTCCAAGGCCCCCCATGGCAATGCAGATGCCATTGGGAGAGACTAGATGTCTCCAGATAATAGGCCCTGATGGGACCCTACAAGAGGGGGGATCAGTTTTCTACTACCAACCGTTCTCCATTACTGACCTTCTCAACTGGAAACATAACATGCCACCCTACTCTGAGAAGCTACAGGCAATGATAGATCTCCTATAGTCTATAATCCTGCCTGGGTTGACTGTCAGCAGCTTCTGCTTACCCTTTTCAACATGGAAGAACACAGACAAAATGTCACCAAAGCCAGAAAATGGCTCCAGACTCAGGCACCAGATGGAAAACTAGATGTTGAGGCTTGGGCATGGGAGGCTATGCCTGAAGAGGAGCCTCGCTGGGACCCCAACATAGAAACAGGAAGGGCCAGATTAAAAAGATACCAACATGCCTTCTTCCAAGGGGTAAAAGCAGGGGCCAAAAATCTCACCAACATGGAAAATGTAGCTGAGGTCCTACAAATGCCAGAAGACAACCCTGCTGACTTCTATGAAAGATTATGTGAAACTTTCAGAGTTTACACTCCATTTGACCCTGAAGTCCCCCAAAACTAGCACATAGTCAATGCTGCCTTTGTGGGATAGGCCCAAGCTGACATTAGACAGAAGCTCCAAAAATTGGAAGGATTCACTGGAAAAAACTCCACTGAACTATTGGAAATCGCCAACGATATTTTTGTAAATTGGGATTGAGCTTCCAGAAAGGAGGAAGACCAAAGAATGAAAGAAAAGGCAGCTCTCCTGGTCTTGGCCTTGGGGCAACCACCCCCTCTGAAAGGGCTCCCACAGAAATGACAAGGGATTTAAGAACAACAACAGAAAAAAAAGGGTGCCACTGGGACAGGATCAATATGCCTATGGCAAAGAATTTGATCCCTGGAAAAATGAATGCGCTAACCACCAAAAAGGAAAACCACAAACCTCCACTCCACCCAGTCACTACCAACCAGAGCCACCTGAGGCTGACTTGATCAGACTGTCAGGAATATACTCTGATTAGGAAAGACCAAGCTCTATCCAACTAGGTCCCCATGAACCCATGGTCAAAATGAAGGTAGGGAGAGAGACAATAGATTTCATGGTCAACACTGGGGCCGAACACTTTGTGGTGACACACAAAGTGGCACCTCTGTCGGGTCAAGAAGTCACCCTTGTAGGAGCCACTGGGATGCAAACCCAAAGGTAATTTTTCAGTCTCCAACAATGCTGGCTGGGGCATCACCAAATAGTTCATGAATCTACCTGACTGCCCAGTCTCACTGTTAGGTAGAGACCTCCAAGCCAAGTTGAGCATAGAAATAGCCTTCACCTTGATGGGCAGATGTAATTGTGCCTAAACGAAAAGGCCCAACTCATGATTTTGTCCCTGTCATCAGGAATTCCATAGGAAGAGGAATGGAGATTATATACTTTCCCTCCCGGTGAGCCAACCACAGCCCCCAAGCTAGAAGCTGAATTCCCTTCAGTTTGGGCAGAAAGAAACCCCCCTGGTCTGGCAAAAAAAAAAAAAAAAATCAAAAAAACAAAAACAGCCCCCAATATTAATTGACCTAAAGCCTGGGGCCCAACCTGTCAAAATATGCCAATATATGATCCCATGCTAGGCATGCCTGGGGATCCAGACACACTTGGACATCTACTCAAATGGGGACTTCTAAAACAATGCCAGTCCCCATGGAATACTCCCCTGCTGTCCTTGAAAAAGCCTGGGACAAATGATTACTGCCCTGCAAAGGATCCAAGAGCCATTAATGAAACAGTCATCATGCTGCATTTCTAACCCATATACTCTACTAGGACTCATACACTGAAGCAGGATAGTTCACATATCTAGATTTAAAGGACACCTTCTTCTGTCTCCAGCTAGTGCCTAATAGCCAACCCCTATTTGCCTTTGAATGGGAAAACCCTACCACAAGGGCAAAGGAACAATTCACTTGGACTAGACTGCCACAAGGATTCAAAAATTCACCAACATTATTCAGTGGAGCACTGGCATATGGCTTAGCCAGGTTTCTGGGACAGGACCTAAGGTGTGTCCTTCTCCAACATGTGGACAATCTCCTGCTAGCCAGTCTCATGCAGACCCAATGCTGGGAGGGAACCAGGGCCCTACTCAGGCTACTAGCAGAGGCAGGATACCAGGTGTCAAAGAAAAAGGCACAGATTTGCCCACAAGAAGTTAAATATTTGGGCTTCAAAATTACCCAAGGTAAATGGATGCCAGGAGCCAAAAGGAAATAGGCAATCTGTGCCATTTTGGTTCCCACTACCCACCAGCAGGTCCAAGAGTTCCTTGGAGCAGCAGGTTTCTGCTGGCATATGGATCCCAGGATTCTTGGAGTTGGCCAGACCTTTATATGAGACACTAAAGGGGGAAGAAAGGGCACCCCTTTTCTGAGGCTCTAATCAAGAAAAGGCATTTAAAACTCTAAAACTAAAATTCACAGAGACACTGGCCTTGGGACTCCCAGATGTATCACAAAATTTCAACATGAAAGCAATGGGGTGGCCCTGGGGGTTCTCACCCAGGAATTTGGACCTGGGCAAGACCAGTGGCATTACTTTCAAAGCAGATTGACTCAGTTGTGGCAGGATGGCCACCCTGTTTGAGGGCCCTGGCAGCCACCACACTTTTAATCGAGGAAGCGGACAAACTCACATTGGCGCAAAACATAAATGTTAAGGTTCCCCATTCTGTTATTACCTTGATGGATGCTGGAGGACAACACTGGCTAACTCATGCTTGAACAACACATTATCAGGGACTGCTATGTGAGAACCCATGAATAAGATTGGAAGCCATAAAAACTCGAAACCCTGCCACTTTCTTGCCTTTAGTGGCAGGACCCCCAGAGCATGATTGTCTACAGGTACTTGATGAAGTCTGTTCTAGCCCACCTGACCTATCATACAGGCCCTCACAAAATCCTGACCTCATCCTGTACACTGAGGGCAGCAGCTTTGTGAATGAAGGCAAAAGATACACTGGTTATGTGGTAGGCTCTGATTTTGAGGTCATAGAAGCAAAGGCCATTCCACAGGGGTGGTCAGCCCAGAGAGCAGAACTGTACTAGAGTACTAGAACTCAGTAAAGACAAATGGGCCAACGTATACACTGACTCGTGTTATGCCTTTGCCACTCTACATGTACATGGGGCTCTATGCAAGGAGAGAAGACCTTTGACCACAGGAGGAAAACAAAAAAGAATCAGGAAGAAATCCTAAAGCTATTAATGGCAGTCTGGGAACTGAGGTAAGTAGCAGTCATCCACTGCAAGGGACACCAAAGAGGAAAAGACTCAGTGTCAGAAGATAACTGACAGGCTGACACCACAGCTAAACAAGCAGCGGGAAAACAAACATCCTCGAAAATCATTCTGGCCCCGGAACTGCCAACTTCCCCAAGGTGCACAATCCAAGAAACAAAATGAGCACAACAGGAAAAAGGAGGCCGGACAAAAGAAGGATGGTGGGTACTTCCAGACCAAAGAGTCTATATATCAGAGCAGCTAGCCTACCGGGTGGTTCTCCAACAGCATGAGCTCACCCACCTAGGAAAAACCACCCTTGAAACCTTATTGAGCTTCTACTATGTAATTGTTCAACTCCCTCTGTGCCTTGGTCTCTCAACACTGCCTCCTCTGTGCTCCAAATAATACCAAAAAAGGGCCCCACTGGGCGCATGGGAATCCAACGCTGTGGACAGGCATGCTTCAAGGATTTGGAAGTGGACTTTACCGAAATAAGACCCAGTGGAGGATACAATTTTCTTCCAGTATTCATCTGCACGTTTTCAGGTTAGGTTGAGGCCTACCCCACACACACCCAGAAGGCAAGAGAAGTAACCAAGGCCTTGCTAAGGGATATCATTCCCAGACATGGAATGCTATTAATCATAGCTTCAGACAATGGCCCAGATTTTGTAGTCAAGGTGGTGCAACAAGTAAACGAAACGTTAGGTATCCAGTGGAACTTACACGCAGCCTACCTGCCCCAGAGTTCAGGGAAAGTGGAACATATGAACTGAACCCTTAAATCAGCCATGGCAAAACTATGTCAGGAAACTAACCTGCCCTGGCCAGATATACTTCTCCTAGCTCTCCTCTGAATATACTATACACTCTGGGCAAAAATAGGATTCTCCCCATTCAAGATCCTACATGGAAGGCCCCCTCCACTAGTCAAAACAAGGGGACCTGACAGAGCTAGGAAATTTAGAAATACAAAAGCAACTACAAGGATTAGGAAAAACCATATTTGAGATACATAGATGGGTGACAGACAGGATACCTTTTTCCCTAGGAATAACTGTATAACCCCACAAACCTTGGGATCAGGTTTGGATTAAAGATTGGGAAAGGGAACCACTCAGACCTACCTGAAAGGAACCCTATTTAGTTTTGCGAACCACACCCACAGCCCTCAAGATTGCAGGACTAACTGCCTGAATCCACCATCCTTGAGTAAAGGCAGCCCACCTGTCACCTGGCAACCACTTGGAATGGAAAGTGACTGCTAACCAGAATAATCTTTTACAGATCATCTTTAAGAAGATAGCAGATGATAAGCCGCCTACAGCCAACACCTGAGAACTCTCTGTAACCAGAAGCTTGAGGAAATCACCAAGCAATTTAAATGAACTATAACAAATCATTCTCTCTCAAATTTCATTGTCATCCCCTACCTGTTTCTCTTTCTATACTTGTTGCTATACTCTTTGCTGTAGGGCTTACCCAAGTTACTCCCGCAGACTGGCGCCTCAGTCACAAACTCTTGTTAGCTTTCCTCTACTTACTAGTGTCAGGATGTCTTATTCTCCTTAGATGTATATGATCTGAGTTATGATTGCTGTCCCCTATTTGGAATAAGAAACTGTCAGGAACCTACCCTAACACACAAAAAAAATTCTCCTACTGTTAATGCTGAGTTCTCTCATAAGAATTGATGTCCCTCCTCAATGTAATGATGACTGTTTCAAGACCAGCACATGAGCTCCTCCCTTTCCCCTGCCCTGAATAGCCTAAAACAACCCCTAGGACAGGGAACTACACACAAGGCCTTCACCAAATACACATATCAACATGCAAAATGTTATCAGTCAGCCTTGCTCTGTTCCCACAATGAAAAACCTTATTGGCAAGGAAGAATTAAAGCAAGACACCTTTCACAGGGAACAATCATGTCATGGAGTCCCAGACAAATATGCCTGCTAGGCACAATAAACCCACTTTGGATTGTCTGATGGAGGGGGAGTCCAAGGCCAGGACTGTAAGGAGTCATCCCAACAGGAGGTACAAAATTCCATAAAGCAAACTTCTGGAAGTCTGTCCAGGAGACCCAAACTTCCAAAAATCAGACTCAGTGGCCCTTATGACTTTAACTTGCTCATACCAGATTCTAAATTCAACCCATCATCTTCTCAACTCCTCTAACCCTAATTAGCCAAGGACTGTTGGTTTTGTCTCTCTCTAACCCCCTTACCTGCCCCAGACCCAGGTAATGTAATCAAAATGGCTATCCCCCGCAACATGTCAACAGATAACATAACTGTCACAATAGGGCCCACGGTTACTGATATGAAGGTAATAGGGTGGGCCTCCTTATGTTTTAAAGACCAGTGGGGAACAACCCCTCTACATAACTTAACTAACAACCAGTGAAACCAAGCTGAGATATACAAACAGGTAAAAACCATGAGTCACCCTGTTTCCTTCCCCCTGTGGGAATATTCTTTGTTTGTGGAATTATTGCTTATTTGTGCCTGCCTGTTAACTGGATAGGAATTTACACCTTTGCATTCCTAACCCCCCCCAAATAAATATTCTCCCCAACAACCAATCCCTTGTAATTCCCTTGGCCGCACATACCTGGTCTAAACGAGCTATCCAAGCTATACCTCTACTGATTGGACTGGGAATCACTGCCAGAGAAAGTAGTGGAATTGGGGGAGTAGACTCATCTATTTCCTTCTACCAAGAACTATCCCAAGATCTGACAGATGACATAGAACAAGTTGCAAACCCTTCAGTAACCCTACTAGACCTAGTAGACTCTTTAGCAGTAGTAGTATTACAAAATAGAAGACAGTTACACCTGTTAACTACTGAGAAGGGGAGAACATGTCTCTTCCTAACATGAGGATGCTACTTCTATGTTAACCAATCAAGGATAGAAGTATGGCCCAACAACTAAAGGAATGGTTCATCAAATAGAGGAAAGAATTAACAGACTGATGGAACTCTTGCAGCAATATATGGAACTGGGTATCCTGGCTCCTCCCTTTATCTGGTCCTCCCCTAATGGACCTAATGGACTAATTCATAATCCTCCTGTTTGGTCCTTATATTCTTAACAAGCTAACCAGATTTGTTTCTTCTTGCCTAGAAGCTATAATACTCCAGATGATGCTCCAGTTGGACCATTCTAGCTGTCGCTACTCTCCTTTGGATGGCAAAGAACCCTAGCTGTCACATTCCTCCCTTCCACGTCCCTGTCCAGCAGGAAGAAGCCAGAATGGTCTTCACCCCTCCTCCCATGGCCGCAAAGGATTTCCTGGCCTCCACAAACTGATTTTCTCTAAGTCAGCTACAGCAGCTTGAGAATCAAGGGTGGGGTGGGAATGGGGGGGTGGGAGGTAGGGATGAGAAGGAAAGTTGGTAAAAAGCAGATAAAAAGGGGCAGCCAGATGTCTGGGGCAGGATACTCCCCTTGCATGCTTTTGGCTTCTACAATCTTGCTTGCCTCTTGTATCAGCCAGAAGCCAGGAACTGTACTAGCCCCGCCCAACCCGGAAGCACGTATGTATAAAAAACCAGTAAAACCATAGCAGGATGCACAGTCTTTAAAGGTGACTCTGCTGGCCCAGCACCTGTGCGAAATAAACAGTCTTTTCTGATTCCCGGAGTACGTGTCACTTGTCCCTTCCTGGGTGCTGGGTATTAGCTATAAATGTTCAAAAACTGTTACAGAAACATCAATTATCTGGTAGTTACCTAGGAGATAACCTTCCCTATAAAGAACACAGATGATAAATTTTGCAGATACCCATGAAGGCCTATACTTACGGTAGTCCCAGTAATACACCCCATGTGTTTATGCCCCATCTGTCCCCAAACATGGCAAATTGGAACAACAAATTAAAAATATCTGGAGGTACACTTATATCAATAAAAATAGTTTCTGAAATCAAGACAAGAGATAGAAGTAGTATATAAAGATAATCCCTGAACTCAGCAAACACTAATGTGGAGGGACAAGTTGTAGGGAAAAAAAATTAAAAAAAGATTTCAGAGTAGAAATTCTTCTAGATTTTGCTCTTAATCCTCAAGGATTGGGAACATTGTAAGGATGAAAACTAAAGGCAACATCTTCATTTGACTGTAGTACTAGATATAATAATTTTGCATGGCACATGAAAAATTTAAAATTGTGTGTAACCATTTTTAATTGGAATATTTAAAATTTTTATTAGTTCTGAATATATATCATTCAGATATTCCCTCCCTTTTTGCCCTTCTTCTTATCTATGCTCATTGCAATATGTTTGGAATAAGACCTTCCTGGGATTGCTCTTGTTTGAGATCGATTTCCCATTGAATGAAAGCCAATATTAATGAATTTGTTGAGTAAGGAAGATAAGAAGCTTTGGAGAGGGAAAAGGGGTCTTCTAGTTTCTCATAATATCTAGGCAATTTCATCCAGAAGCTAAGGGTTCTATCTCATGTTTTTGTTTTTGTTTTCTTTTTCTTGCTCACACACCGTGCGGGGACTCTCTGCAGCCCTGCACATATTTGGGGTCCCTTTCTTTCACGACCACCTTTTCACTAGGGCTACCTGAAGATTTTTTTATTCCTACAATATTAAATATGGTATATTTGACTCTCATTGTTTTCAGTGACACATTTGCTCATATCTCAGAGAAAGTGACAAATGCCATGTAGTGTAGTGGGTAGTAGTAAGGCACTAACTCTCCCCATTAAACATTTAGCTCTCTCTCTCTAGTGAAAGTAATACTGTCTTGGATTAAAGCTCAGGACAGGAATGGTGTTTATAATCCCTGAGCTACATAGAAAACTTTTCAAAAAAATTTTGTTCATATATTCAGGAGGTAAAAAGTATTGTCATTAAGAAAGTTAATATTAGCACAGTGTTTAAGAAGCACAGTGAAGCCAATAAATCTGCCATTTATTAGCTGGATTACCATGGTCAAGTAATTTAACATCTGTGTACCTTGGTTTCCTTGCCTATAAAATGAGCATAATTGTAGTATGGACCTCTCAGGCTTATGCTGAGGATAAAATTAGTTAACACCTGTAAAACACTAGTACAAGTCCTTTTCTCTATGGTGTTGTGTTATGTCAGTGTTTGCTGTTCCACTGAACTTTTCTGAAATAGTCACTTATTTTCCTCAATTTTATAAAATTTACACATTTAAGCTACTGATTTACATCATTTACACAGCCACTTCTTCTATTAATAAGTTCATCTTTCCAAAATAGCCTAAACTAAAGCAATAATAATTTGAGAAAGGAAAAGCTGAACTTTCCCATTGCTATATTAATGACGTGTAATGAAAGACCTGTTAATTTTTGAGTTTATTTAAAAATCCCATAAAGGTGAGAACAATGTTAAAACCAAACCAAAACAAAACAAAAAGCTATTTGAGCTTTTGTTTGCTAGATCCTGTGCTAAATTCTTTGTAACTATTTAATTATTACAACAAATTTACAGTTATTAAGATGAACTAATGAGGCACAGGGATAACTCAGCTAATATCTCAAGTAAACTGTACCATCTCAGGTTCAGTAAGTGGAAGGAATCAGGACTGGAACTCAGGTAGGTGGATTCAAGAACCCATCCTTCAGAGGACCTGGTGATTTGACATTTATGAGAATTTTGCCCTAATTGTGGAGGCAGAAAATATTGTAGAGAGGTCAAAGATACCAAGACAGGAAGATTTTCCCAGGACTATAATACTTTCCCAATTCTCTAAGTGACCTGGTTCTTTGTTTTAGTTTTTGCTGGGTCTTAATCTACATGTGGTCTTCCTAGGGTGGTATGTAATTCTCCAGTTGAGAGCCTGATGATGTTTACTACTGTTTCTCTTCCTTAGACAGTCTGAAATCCCACAGGTCCATGATTCCACTAAAAATCTCATTCTAATTTTCATTCACTTTCTGCTCATTTCTTTGCTTTTTTAAAATCTGCACAGCTCAAGGATCCAACATTGGATTTACTTCCCTGTGTCTCCCTTCTCCCTGTGATAGCAAGTTCTGGCTACCTTGGTAGTCTCAAATTTTGATTTTCCTTTCTTTTTTGTTAAGCTCCATGAGATTTTCAAATGTTCTGTTGTCTTCTCTGACCATTGGGTGAAATCCTCCACCTAGTATTTTTAGTCATTCACTCTATGCCAAGATTCATCAAACATTTTGAGAGCCCAGTTTTATATAAATAATCTGGTTTAAGCTTTCTAACTATACCAAAGTTAGATATATTATTTTCATTTTATAGATGTGAAACTTGAGCCTCAGAAAGGTCACATAACTTACCCACAATGGCACAGGAAGAATTGGAGGCAGATATCTCTCTAATCTCTACACTCAATTCACTACACAAGAATCCTTCCCAGATGTAATCTAAAATCAATGGGGAAAATAATGGTGATAGAAATGTAAATAGGACCTAAATTTATGTAGGTGCTAATGAAATTGCACTTTTTCAAACATTAATGTATTTTGTTCTCTAACTGAAAGAGGTAGGAGATAAAGTAGTTTTGAATTTTAAATATTTAACCTATTATTAAAGTTATGGATATAAGCCCCAACAGTAAACAACTTTTGCAAGAAGACCTTTTAATATAGATGACCTAAGGAGGAATTAATAGAATACCACAATTAGAAAGGAACACAACTCAACCTACAGCCTACCATAATTGGTGATCCCTGCATTGTTCTACCATCCCTTGACATTCCACTTGGAGACAAATTTATTTTTTTTTTATGCAGAGAAGTAAATAAATCTCCCATGTTTATTTCTATTGGTTGTTTTCTGGGCATTGAAAGTAGATTTGGGCAGATGAACATATTGGGGAGGCACATACACATGTGAGGAATATAAAAGCAAACATAGTATATTAAAAGGTTAAAATGAGCTCCAGAATAATAGTGTGGTAATTTTAGCCAGAATAAGTAAGAATCAGTGGGGGAGGCAATAATACTATGCTGTCACAGTTAAGATTGTGATGCAGTGAGCAAACAAATAGTTCAATGCTGGAATTTCAAAGAAAACTAAACCGTAAAACAGATCTTTGTGAAGGAGAGTGCAAGAGTAGTTGGTTGTTAAGTTTTGTATTAATATATGTTGAAACTCTTTCTATAAGGTATATTAAAATGCAAACAAGAATACTAATATGAATACATTAAAAACTTACAATGGCTCTGGTAACATATCAGATTTTGGTGTTGTTTTAGACAAAACAATCCCGTTAAATTGGATTTTGAAGGATGTGAGGATAGGAATTTAAACTTAATAAAGTTTTGTATAACTGATACGTATTATAACCAATGTTTCCCCCCCCATTCCTTATGTTTGTGAGAAAAAAAAGAAAACAAATAAGCAAACAAAATAAAACATAGTACTTACAGTTCTTAACAATTTTCCACTTATTATTTATTTCAAAAGTGAGAAACTCCCTTCTCACTCATTCTCAACATATAATTGATTCTATAAATACTACTTCTTACGTATCTCTCAAAAACTTCCAACTCCCTGTACTGCCATTGCTTCCACTCTAGCTCAGTGCACAGTTAGGTCTCACTTTATCTCTGGCAGTAGATATTCTTATTCCTCTGTGATTTAACCTTTGCTTTAAGTTGAGAACATGATTTTTTTAGAATGTAACTATGTTTATGTCATATCTCTTTAAATCTTTCATACTGCTCTTACTACAAATTCAAATTCCTTAAAAACTCTTAAAATTCTGCCTATTTCTCTAGCTCCTCTGTCAATATCTCCACCACTCTTCACTTCGATTTTATGGTTGTGGAGACCCTTTTAGATCTCTGAAATAAAAATAAATACGAATGTCATTCATAACCCAGTGTTATTCCTGGATCCTTCCTCCCTATGCTAAGGATACTCTTTCCATTCCCATTCTTCCATTTAGGTAATCAACTTTTATTCATGTATTCACACTTCAGGTCATGCCTTGAAGGATTTATTTTGGAGTATTTAGATTCAAACTTATTCTTCAATATTCCCATAGAATTCTGTAATATTTTTACTGTAACCGTTTACCTTGCTTTAAGTTTGAGTTACGTTGAAGAAGAGATTATTCTACCTTGTTCTTTTATTGTGAAATGTACCAGTGAAAACCCTTGGTAGAGAATGATTAGTGAGTAATCATTGACTGCATAAACAAACATGTGTCAATAAGTAAAACATCATACAATTATTTTTCATAGTGTAAAAATAAGTTATTTGTCTCCTTCTAGTTAGAGATGAGTCTGGGAAGGAGTGGTAGTTGTCAAGGAAAAAAAAATCAAGGGATGAAATGAATACTTTTATATTGTTTTCAGAAACATGTGAATGAAACAGTATTCAAATATGGTTGACCTCTAAGTAAATTCTTCATCATTTCCAAGAAAATGTGTGATTGTGGATTCAGTTTCTCAAAAGCCACAGGAGAAAATATTTTAGTTGTATAGAGAGATAAAGATAAGTATTTAAATACATAGGTACCATATGTTGAACGTATCAATAACGCCCTCAAGTGTTAAGTACTTCATCATTTACCTCTTGCATTTCACAACATAATATTGAATGTGCATTATTGTTCTCAGTTTGTAGGTAATCAAAATGATGCCTGAACAAACATAACTAATAATTACTACGTGAAAACATTTGTCCCTGGGTCTGTCTGATTTCAAAGCTTATGATTATAATATAGAAATCAAAATTTTTCCATCAAGATAAGTTTCCAAGAGTATAGATTCTTGATAGTCAACTGCAATACAGTTTGAGGTAGTTTTTTTTTTTTTTTAATAATTAGGAAGACTGATATGGTGACCTTTTCCACTATCTGAGTGGAATTCACCAATTTCTATACTTAGGTAAGAAATACAGGGTTATCATAATGCTTTGACAAAGGGAGGAATAAGACTTTAGTACTGGGGATTCCCATTGAAGGATGATGACTTCTCTTTATTTGTGGTGACAGATGACTCCTTCTCCCTCAGTAAAGAGGGGCTGCATATTCTCCTCTATTCCCAAAAGGTATCGAGACAAACTATGCAAATATGTAAACCCCCTAATTTACCTCATTCAGGTTTATTTTCTAAGTAGGTAAAAATGTAAAACAGAGTTCTTTTTTTGGAATACAACCTATAATGGGTCCAAATCTTCCCTGGCTCATGAACGCTTCTTTATGGAATGCGAGCTCACCTGACAGCATGCCTCATCCACACTGCTTTTATGTAAACCTTACTCTATGCCTACACTTAATATTGAGGTGTTGCTTGTCTTTCCACTTAATAGATGAATGATCTATACAGAGATACAGACATTATGGATCCCAGTTTACTGTGATATTATCCCTTGTTCACACATTATACCTTATTTACATACTTTTCTACTTGCAGTGTGTTGAAATGAGCATAAACTTACACATGGAGTCCCAGATGTGCTTTGTATCTGCTTTGGCTAAATGTGAGGAACACACTTATCTCCTAATTTTCTGTACCTAAATGTTTATTTTGAAATATGAGTTTGCTAACATATACAGCAAGACTACAACTGTTACTCACATTGCACTCTGCTGTATAAAATACATATACCTTCTCCAGATCCATAGGTATGCTAATCTTCTCATGAGCCAACATTTGGCTATTTAGAAGGGGGAGACAACAAATACAGTTCTTCAAACTTTGCAATATGCAAGATCTTAGTGCGTCTTAGTTTAAATAGTTTATTTTGATGGATTCCTCTGGTTTAGGTAAAAGCTATGTCACTAAGACCTGACCATGTTACCTCTCCAAAATTATGTTTTGTTTGTTTTTTGTTTGTTTTTTTTTTTGTTTGTTTGTTTGTTTGTTTGTTTTAATGAAGAGGTAAGGAATCTGGCAGTGGAGGGAGACAAAGACCATGAACCTCTGCGGTATCTTCTGAATTGTTCAGTGTTTGTCAGAAAATGTCTGACAGGATTACTTTTTTGGATTGGTGATCTCTAAATTATGAGTCATCTTGTCTTTTGGATTGTTTTATTAACCCTCATTGTTGGAATCTCTGGCCTTGATGATTGTCTGCATCTTGGATTCCCTACATGTGACATATTCATTATGCGTTGTGACTTATGGCTTTTACTGGACCCTGACTCTGATAGCACCTCATTATACCCTCACCAAGGGTTCAGAGATTTCTGACTAGTCCTTTGGGAAGTCAGGCTCACTTTTTCAATCTCATCTATGCATACATGTTTCTTCACTATTGTGGCACTGCTGTCACTGCCTCAGGCTAGTCGTTTCCCTGTTGGGTCCCCAGAAAGCTGGCATATCCACAAGATACATACAAGGAGATACGCCCTTCGAGCTCCCTCTGCTCCATTCCAATGTTCATGAGCTTCCTGCATATCTTTTCAGAATTCCAAGTGAAAAAGCTAGGACAGGATGATCTGATCTCTGTCACCAACACTGTTTCTCTTCTTTTCATAAATCATTTTGGTCAGAAAGAGTAGTTTTTCCCCTGTTCTTCTCATACCCAATACCTTCTTATCCTATCTAATACCTTCTTTAAATACACTATATTTTTCCATCTACTTTTGTGCCACCATAGCTGATGGAATTCACTGTAATGATGAAGAGCACAGAATTTTGATCCAGATTTCCTAGTTTTGATTTCTAACTGCATCAATTATTATATATATGATCTAGGTCCAAGTCACTTAACTGAGCCTCAGTTTTCTTGTCTATAAATTATAGATGATTATAGTACCTATGACATAGGGATATGACAAGATAAAATGAGTTAATATAAATAAATGGCATAGAATGATGCCTTGCACATATGTACTAAATATATTTTAGCATTTGCTTTTGGCATAAATTATATAAGTTTGATTAAAAGAGCATTTAAATCTTTTCCTCCCCTTTAAAGGACTCTTCAGTGCACTTGGCTTCCTCCTGTACTTCCAATGTGACTAGAAGTTCAACCCTTGGACATCACAAACACATCCACATATATTATTAAAAATTTTTCAAATCCAGGAAAAACATTAGGCATATCTTGCTTAGTTGCATATATTTAAACTTAGCAGAAAAGTTGTGTTAGTTCCTAACCCCAATTATATGCCTTTTTTTAATGTTTGCTGGTTTTTGACTCAAAAAACCATATTTAGACATGAGTGTTAGGCTTTTGATTTAGCAAAGAAACTGGTGCTAGCCTAGTTTTACTCTCTAATTGTCTAGAACTTTGGCCTTAAATACCACAATAAGAATTTTTTTTCTTTTAACTTTTCCTTATCTCCTCCTTCTCCTCAGCCTCCTTGTTTCCTCTCCCTCTCTCATCTTTCTAATTTCTAATTTGATATATTAGATATATCAAATCTAAGATCTTTATCCAAAGCAAAGTCATCCTTATCACATCCCAGGGCCATACATTGTAGCTTGAATTACTCTACCTGAGACTGGGACTCAAATGGATTCCTTTTCTGAAAGCAGTTCAGTCTCTTAGGACATGTAGGTTCTAGAGGTGACCTAAACAAATTCCCATGTTTTTCTTTTTTCCCTCTACTGGCTGCCTTGTGTCTTTCTCTTACTTTTTAAAATCTGCCTAAGAGTTAAATTCCTGGCCTCATGATAACTTTCAATAGTCTATAGCTTTGTAATTAGTCTAGGGGCTCACATAAATGATGCTTGGTGATTTTGAAAAAAATTGTGGACAAATCTGTAAATTCTGAGAATGTATTTCACCATGGGTCAGTTCCACTTAAGTAGTCAAATTGGAGTTTCACTTTCTACCTTCACTGCCCCTCTGGTTATCAAAAACAATTTTTTTTGGCTTGTTCTTCAAGTGTACTGGGAATTTTATTTCTATGTTGTTAATTTTGTTTTTAAATTTCTAAATTTTTTTAGTTTATTTATTTTGAGAGAGGACATGCATGAGACAGTGGGGAAGGGCAAAGAGAGAGATGGAGAGAGAGAGAATCTTAAGCAGGCTCCATGCTATCAGTGCAGAGCCTGATGTGGGGCTCAATCCCATGAGCCACAAGATCATGACCTGAGCCAAAACTAAGAGTCAGACACTTAACTGATTGAGCAACCCAGACATCCCCATGTGTACTGGGGATTTTAAAAGGCCACATCTCCTCACTTGCTAATCAAATGAGTACCAGCAAATATTTGAAAATGATTCTTCTCAAAACTGTCTGCTGTAAAAATTGTTTTTTGATATATATTTAACATAAATTTAAATACCAAACTTGTTGATTTTTTTATCGTCTTATTTTTCCCCCTTTTTTCTTCTCTTTGCTACCTCCTATCCATTTATCCAACCAATACTCCACCAAATAACTCTTATAAACTATCTAGCATTAAACCTTTATAAGTATATTTTAATTATTCTAATTATATAGACAATACATAGGGTTTTTATCTTATGTCTTTTAAGTGGAGTCATTTTCACAATCTTTTTGCTATTCTCAGTGTATAATACTTTATGCAAATACTTCCAAGTATACTGGTCTATGTGCAATTATTTTTAATGACTGAGTAATACTTAAAAGTGAAGAAATACCACAATTTACTCAGTTATTCTTTATATAATAGTCATTTACTTTATTTCCACTTTTTCCATCCACTAAAAATTCTTGCAATTAAACTTTTGATACATATGTAACTACAAAATGTTGTCTTATTTCTGTGGAGTACTATCCTGGGGCAGGATTGTGTTTGAAAGAAAATTTATTTTAATTTAAAATTTATTTTTCTTAATTTTAATAAATAACTTTTATTTTGTGTTGCTTATTTGCTTGTTTAAAAACAATTCACATTTTTACAAGGAATTTATGAGAGTGTCATTTTCTAGTGATCTCCAAAAACAGTAACATCTACAGGCACCTGGATGGCTCAGTTGGTTGAGCGTCCAACTCTTGGTTTCCACTTGGGTCTTGATCTAGATTTGTAGAATTGAGTCCCATGTCAATCCCTACATCAGGCTCTGTGCTGAGCATGGAGCCTGCTTAAGATTCTCTCCCTCTCTCTCTCTCTCTTTCTCCCTCTCTCTTTCTGCCCCTCTTCCTTGCTCACGCACTCTCTCTCTCTCAAAACAAAACAAAAACAAAAAATGTAAAACTAATCAAAAAATACAAGTAACACCTATATATATATATATATATTTTATTTTTTAAGCTTGACATATAAATTGTAATAATTTGATACATGTAAATATAAACAAATATAATAATGAGTCAATGTTTATTATCTTTATTTGCACTTTTCTGAATACTACTGTGTTTAATGATTTGGATATTTTTTGATGAAATTCTGATGCATATTACTTGACAATTATGTTCTGTTACATTTTGTCTTTCTCTTTTCAATGTATAAGGATACTTTACTTATTATCTACAATACAAATATATTTTCCATAGCCATACATTTGTTACTAATATTTATGTAAACTTGTATTACTAAGTCTCGTTTTGTTGTTTGGTCTCTTTTTCAATTGCTGTGACTATTTTTTGCCTCTCTGTTACAGTTTAATTAAAAACAAATTTTTTAACATTTATTTATTTTTTGAGAGACAGGGAGAGACAGAGCACAAGCAGGGCAGGGGCAGAGAGAGAGGGAGTCACTGAATCTGAAGCAGCGTCCAGGCTCTGAGCTGTCGGCACAGAGCCCGACATGGGGCATGAACTCACAAACCACAAGATAATGACCTGAGCTGAAGTTCGATGTTCAACCGACTGAGCCACCCAAGCACCCCTGGAGTTTAATTTTAAAGTTGTGGTGGCTTTGCAGTGGTAGAATTCCAACTACCAGAAGAATAAGGTAGATTATATCCCCCAGTGGATGTACTGGAATATTCCCACATTTTGTGTTGTATTTGCCAAGAATCACAGAGAGAGGATTCAGCCAAACTATTCAACTCATTTTTATGGGTTAGTGAAACTACTTAATATTATTTTTAAATATTGTTAAAATGTCAATTGGGAATAGACAAGAGGGAAACCTCTTTAAACTGTTTTCCAGGCAACTGCCCCAAAAAAACTGGTGGAGAAAACAAATTACTTGCTCTTTTTTACCTAAAACTCAAGACTTAATGTGCCTGTGAGCTCGAATTATCATGGGATTCAGAAGAATGTGTTCTTGTTGGGAAAGAAAGGAGACAATTTCTGGTGAGAGTCTTCTCAGAATCCCTTCTTTACCCTGTTTTAAGCCATTTTGTTGTTCTTAAAGGGAAAAACTGCTCTGTGATTGATTATGGTTAATTAACATTCTCATGTGATAGCTCTAATCTATTAATTTATACTGCTATTAATATATGACATAAGTACATTTATGGAACACTGCCTAAAACTTTGATCAATTTGTTATAAGTTAATGTACAATTTCATATATTTCCTTTAAATTTGGAAACTGGAAAATCAGGTCTATTTTACAGAGAGAATGTTTTATCCAAGGTCACATAATGAGTTAATTTTTCTTTGTCAATTGGTCTTACATAGTAGCTATAATGAACAAGAGTTTAGGTTGTCACTGTTTCTTTCAGTGATGGAAATACCATTTTGTAAACAAAATACAATTCAGTGAGTCATTAGTGCCTCCAAAACTGAATAACTCCATTACAATGAATCCATTTTGTGAAGAAAAATGACTGACACCATCCAAAACCTCTGAATTTGTATGCATTGAAATTACTGTTCTAGATATGGTAGAGAAGGGATGAGAGGAATTAATCATTTTTATTAATATGATATTCAAAAAAGTGCCCTTTTTCCTCATTTTCAGGACTAACATATCATATCTGACACATTTATTTTTGTCCTTCACAGTGAGTTACATTTCATCTTTTGGGTTATTGGCACCAGAAAAAAAGAGATAGTCTTGCTGAGGGCCATTAAGTGTTTCATATATCACTTTTTAGCTGTGACTCAGCATCTCCATTGCTTAAGTTCAATTTCTGAGCCGTTCACGATTATTCATACACTGGTAGCACAGTTAAGAGAGGTCAACCAACATTTATTCTCCTTCTACTGTAGAAGATTACCAGGAAAGATCATTCTTTTCATGAACCAGCATAGAATGTTTCCTAAACATTTTAAATGTGATAAACACATCTCACATCATAAATATAAAATACAGTAATATACTTGTGACCTTGACCAAGTCACAATCTCCCTTGATTCATTTTATTTATGTATAGAAGTATACATAGTACTAACTATATATACATACTGATTGGACTATGGATGTCTTTAAAAAACTTTCTTTTAGGAACTGTTATATTTCTCTGTACCCCTAAAATTAGTATAAAAAGCAGAATTTAACTTTTACTTCCTTTTTTTTTTAAGAGAAAGAGAGCATGGACAGGGGAGAGGGGCAGAGGGAGACAATCTTAAGCAGGCTCCATGCTCAGCACGGAGCCCAATGCAGGGTTTTACCCCATGCCCCTGGGATCGTGACCTGAGCTGTACCTGGGAGTCTGATGCCCAACCAACTGAGCTACCCAGGTGCCCTTACTATTACTACTATTACCAATACTGATTTAAAGACAGATCAGAAAATAGAGGAATACAAAGTTCTATTTTCTGATTTGTTTCATTTGTTCCCAGTAATAGCACCCTTTCCCCTGTAATTCTATTGCCAATGGTGTTATAAGAGCTGAACTACAGTTTACAGTCTTTGTAAAAAATTAAAAAACAAAAACACAAAAACAAGTCAATTGTTTGGACTTTTAATACAATTGTCATGGGGAACAGTATACTTGTTTGTGTTTCTGAGCATGCAAACAAAATATTCTGTAGGTTCTAATGATTTTCAAATTATGTTTTCAAATTTGTGATGTTAAATCTATGATATAAAAAGTCAGACATTAATTTCCAAAAGGACAGAATCTGAAGGAAAATTGAAAATAGAAGCTTACATTTATGATTAAAGTCTGCCATCCAACATGTTATATACTATAACTGATTTGAAGACTTATGCATGAAAACCCTTATAATTAGAAATGGAAAGAAACTTCTTTAATCTGGCTAATTAATATGTAAATAATTAAAGCAAATATGTATACCAGTGAAACATTGAAAACCTTCTCTTTACATTAAAAATAAAGTGAATATTACTACTATCACACCAACAGTCTATTTGGAAAGATAAGATTATTTTATAAATTATAATCATTATGATAAAATAAGTATATATTATTTTCAAATAACATATTGCATACACAAGAAATTCAAAAGACTTAGAATTAACAAGAGAGATCAACAACTTTGTTAGATAAAAATAAAACATTAAAATTAATTATTATATATCTACTTGTACTCAGAAAATAAATTACAAGAATATACTCTTTACATAAGCATTGCAAAATAACTTTTCAGAATAAATATGATAATATACTTATAGGACCTCTATGGAGAAATTTAAACATTGTTTTAAAGAAACAGTATAAGAACCTTAATATTGAGAAAACTATATGATATCCGTTGATGTTCAGAAGACCATATTTAAAGGTGCTGGTTCTCCATTATCACAAAAATAACATTTCTCCTCATATTAACTTATAAGCCTGATGAAATTAAAACAATGTCAATAATTTTGGGGTGGATTTGATACAATTCAAAGCCTAATCATAACCAAGGTTGTCCTGAAGAAGAATAAAGACAAAACTAAGGGAATTGTTCTATCAGATTTCAAATATTTTGTAATCATATTTATTAAGACTGTGTAGAAGGATTCAGGATAGACAAGTTTATCTGCAAAAGAATGCAGAGGTTCCAGAAATAGTCTCAGAAATACATGAATACATGGGACTGCAGTATGATGTACCTGATTATGAAATGAGAGGTGGTAGATCACTTGGAAAGAAAATCAGAACTCTATGTAACCATGCTCAGAAAATTTGTGTTTGATGATTAAATTAAAACTTAAGTGAAAAATTACAGTGTATAAGTGAAAAATTACAGTGCATAAAATTTTAATGTGAAAATAGAGAAGAATGTCTTTAGGATCTAGAGTCATATTTTACTATATAACAAACCAAATAAAAACTTAGTGGTTTAAACCAAGAGTGATGTGTTTGTTTAATGATTTTCCTGGTCAGAAATTTGGACTGGGCACAAATGGTTTTTTCTTCTCATTTTAGTTAAACTCAGTGCATCTGCAGTCAGCTACTGGTCAGCTAAGTGGCTCTACTTTTGGAAGTTGGCTGGAAATATTAACTGGGTCAAGGAGGGGATGACTAAGCTACATGTCTCTCAACATCGAGCATTTATGCTGAGAATGTTCTTTCAGCAGAAAGGCAGAATCCCAAGAAAATGGGTGAACTCAAAGCCTCTTAAGGCCCTAATATGGAACTCACATAGTATCACTTTCAAAGTAACAAAATAATTTAAGATAGCACAGATTTGAGAAGTGGGAATATACATTGAACTTTTTGTTGGGAGCAATTACAAAGTTACACATATTGCAAGTGCATGGATATGGGAAGAAGAACAATTGTAATTGTTTTTGCAAATAACCTACCACAATCTAAATTCAAGTAAGAGAAAGGTATTATAAACAGGGCATAAATGTTCAAGCCATGAAAAAATATAATAAAATTAATCCAAATGAATAAATTAGTAATAAAATACATTGTGAAGTAAATATAATAGACATTTATAAAGCCATACATCTGAAAAATAATTGATATCAGAATTATATAATTTGTTTGACATCACTAATCATCAGGGGAATGCAAATCAAAACCACAATAAGATATCACCTCACATCAGTGAGAAATGGCTACTATCAAAAAGACAAAAAAATATATAGGTGTTGGTAGGGATGGGGAGAAAAGGAAGCCATCATTCACCATTGGTGGAAATGTTAAGTTGGCACAACCACTGTGGAAAACAGTATGGAGTATCTTCAAAAAAAAAATTAAAAAAAATACTGTATCATTAATTCCACCATTGGGCATTTACCCAGAGGACATGAAACACTAATTCAAAAAGATTTATGCATCCCTATGTTTATTGAAGCATTATTCACAATAGCAAGATGTGAAAGCAACCCAAGTGTCCATTGATAGATGACTGGATAAAGAGGTGGTATATATATGTATATATACATATATATGTATATCTTCTTCACCTATTTCACTCATCTCCCAACCCACCACCCCTGTGGCAACCATCAGTTTGTTCTTTGTATTTATGACTGTTTTGTTTTTTAGATTCCACATCTAAGTGAAATCATATGGATTAAATAATACATATGTATTAAATAATACATAAGTATTATGTAATATTAAAATTAAGAGGTGCAAACATCCAGTTATAAAATAATTCATGGAGAGGGAAAGTACAACATAACCAATACAGCCAACAATATTGTAATAGTGTTGGATGGTGACAGATGGCAACTACACTTATCATGGTGAGCCTTAAAGAATGGAATAGAATGGTTGAATCACTATACTGTACACCTGAGACTAATATAACACTGCATATCAACTATAGTTTGATAATAAATTTCATTAAGAATATAGTGAAAAATAATAAAGAATTTATAAGCAAAAGATACAAACCTAATAAACCAGGCTGAAGACTCCAGTCAGCATTTAACAGTAAAGAAAACATAAATGGCAAGTCAATCTATAAAAGGATTCTTCACATAGTAATTATCAGGTAAATACAAAGTATCAGCATAGTGTGATACCATTTTATTCCATCTAGATACTTAAACATTAGTAAATTAGATCTTATTAAGTGTCAAGGAGAATATGAACTGTGTTATACAGTGTTACTATACACATATTTGGTGTGAAGTATCCCTCTGCAAGGTAGAATAAAACATCCCTTTCCTGTTGTAATAGGTATGGTCAGGTGACTTGCTTTGGCCTATGAAATATGAGTGAAATTTAAGATTGGGACAACTCTATCCATTAGATTCCCAGAGTGATATTATCATGGAGTAGAGCCACAACCATACCATAATGGATATATAATGTGAATAAGGAAGAGATTTTTTTTGTTGTAAACTCCTGAGATTTGGGTGTGGTATGTTATGACCCCATGTCCACTGATGTCCGTGCCCTTGTGTAATTCCCTTCCAAATTACTCAGGGCTTGGCTCAATGATTTCGACCGACAGGAAATCAGCAAGCATAATGCAAACAAGCTTGATAAGTCTAGCTCTTAGAACACTGCCACCTTTTGAACTAATGTAATCTATCTTAAGGATGTGATCCCATGTGAAGACAACCTGGGGAGAAAAGTCAGCCATCTTATCCATTCCAGAAATTTGAGCAGGAACAAAATATGTAAACACTACATAATGTTAATGCAATAGCAAATGATAAAAATAATTGACCTTTTAGAGGTCAATATAGAAAAACATTTCAAAGTTAATTTTATCTGTTCTTGGTACCAATGTTAAATATTGATAATTTTAACTACTTATATATGCAAACATTGTACACATTTAAGTGTTACTCTTAGAAACTAAATGCTACAAAATGTCATCAAGGAAAATTAAAGAACACAAATTAAATGGAACGGTATGAAGGCTTCATGTATTAGAAGGCTCAATATTAAGATGGAAATTCTCCCAATTGATCAGTAAATTCAATGTAATTACACTCCAATGCCAATAGGCTTTTATTTTTTAAGATGCAAAGCTAATGTTACAATGTATATGTCAAGGCAAAGTATCTAGAATAGTCAAAACAAAATGAAAAATAAAAATAAACTGGAAGGAATGATACCCCTGTTTTTGGCACTTAGAGAAAGGCTATTGTAATCAAATCATTATAGTTAGTGAGAGGATAGATTCATAGACCAAATAAATAGATTATGAAATTCAGAAGTAGACTCACTTTTAGGTAGTCAGGATATTTTTGATAACGATGTCAAAGTATATTGTTTAATGAAAGAAAACTTAAATGTGATTATTTTTATTAGAGTTCTACAACTAGAGTTGTAGAAAGTTAAAAAGAAGCTTAGAATTCTTGGTTGATAAAAAACTAGGTTCTAAATTTGAAAAAAAATTACTTTAAAACACAAATAGCTATTAATAGCTGTTATTAAGTTCAAAATCTCCTACAGTCTTCTAAAAACTTTCATTCAGAGACTACACCTTCTAGACTCCTGGAAATCATTCCCCCAGCTGTTGGAAGTGCTAGCTGCTGCCAGGACCCAGCTGAGTGCCTCTCTAAGAAATGCCCTGGGCTAAACAATCTGCACCAATGACTGGTTATTAATGTCTAACATAGTAGGCTCAGTGCAGAACAACTCTGTAGGGTCATGTCAATTCCAGAACCCCCCAGCTACTTTCTAACCCTTGCTCACTGGTGTTAATCCCAAGGATTGCCCCAGCAAACCCCCCTGCATGCAAATCTCTAACTCCAAGTTAGACCCCCAGCGATACTCATCTACAACAAATTTTATTCTAGGATACAAACTCCAAATCTCAATCCTTGTGTTTTAGAGTCACGAATTTTTTAAGCTTTTAAACTGTGAGTCAAAGACAAATTATATCTCTCCTACTCACTGTGTAAGCCTTTTGCTCTTAGACACGATGGCTTAATATTTCCTACCATTTGTTCTGAGTTACTCGTGTGACTACTTAATATCACAGTTCAGTGTTTCTAGGCACACAGCCAGATTACAAGTCCAGCTATAGATTTTTAACATTATACTCCCCCAAGCCAAGTAAGCTTAAATGACTATTTAATTGAATTAATTAGGAAATTATCACTTAGTTTAAGTAACCTAATTGTTCTCAGCATTGGCAAGAATCCCAACATTTACAAACTGAATTAAATGTGATACCAAGACTAAGGCAATGTAAATTCAGCTCAAAATGTTGAAGCATAAATTAAGTGTTGTTAAAAGAATTATAAAGCTGCATGCATAGATAGATAGTAGATGAAGATATATTGTATTATGAACTTTAAGTACAGCACAAAACTAGAGTTGTAACTAAAATGTACATTTATCTATTTCATCTGTTATTCTTCAGAAGGTGTAATTTATTTCTACAAAATCAACATCTATAATGAAGAGTGGAGTTCTTTATCTTTTCTTTTAAGAGTCATGTATATTAAATGTCATTCAACATGTGTCATATTTAAAAATATAAAATGCTTTATGAGCAGATGTGGTTTTAATTTACAAAAAGGTTATTGCTCTATAGATAAATTCTATTTATTACTTTTATAAAAAACACTTGCCTTTAAAAACCTACTCATTTAATTGCTTGTAACACCAATTTAAAATCTTTAATAGCTGCACAACACTACTTTGATTTACTTAACTATAGCTAATTTTATATATCCAGTAGTAAGTAAGGTTACCACCAACATAGTATTAAGTATTTAGTATTTAGTATTAAGCATTAAGTATTAAGTATTTATATATCCAGTATTAAGTATAGGTTACCACCACCTCCAACATAATTATGAGAGAAATATCTTCATGCAAGTTTCTTTCTTTGCCTGTATGAGAGTTATACTGAGATATAATCACAAATAGGATAATAACGTACCGATTTATGGAATTTTAACAAATTTAATTTTATTAGCTGCTGACTCCAATTTTTAAAATGGCTGTGCTATTTTACACTCCACCAACCATGCATGCCATTTTCATTTCTCTATATTGCTATCATCCCTTCAAATTTTCCAAGTTTTTAACATTTTATTCTTCATCTAGAGATCAATGTGTGTGTGTGTGTAATACGATATAATGTTATATATTTTAGCATAAACTATTTTAGCATATATGATATCATATATGTATACATGTATCGTGTTTCCTAATAACAGGAGACTGAATATATCTTCATAGTAAATAGCACTTCCTACTTGCTTTTCATTTAAGATGTAGCCTAATCCCCTCTATTTATGAAAACTTTGTAAAAGTAGTTGTTAAAATTTGTATACAATCCCACTTTAAGAGCCATAATTACCTAATTAGTATTCTCTGATTTCATAGGATTTTAAATTTATTTTCTGATATGAGGAATGCTGTGATGAGTATCTTGATATGAACTTCTTTTCTATTACTAATTATATCCTTCAGAGAGAAGAGTTGTATAATTTTGCTTACCTTTCACATTTTGAAGAGTTTATGCATATTAACACATTCATGTTACATTACTTTATGGTTATGTCCCCATTGTTAGGACTGTTTGCCTCATGGCATTTGTTAATTTTTCAGAGTTGCTAAGTTACATTTGGAGAAGGCAAGAATTGTAACTTTTGTGAGGGTCATAACTTTCAATAAGTTTTCTGGGACAACTTTTCTCATTTGTGATTACCCAAGAAGAATGTACTCCCCAATATGTTCAAAACGTTCCCTCAGAAATATTTTTTAGGGGCAGCTGGGTAGCTCAGTTAAAGCAGCTCACTTCGGCTCAGGTCATGATCTCACGGTTCGTGGGTTCAAGCCCCGGTTGGGCTCTCTGTACTGACAGCTCAGAGCCTGGAGCCTGTTTTGGATTCTGTTTCTCCCTCTCTCTCTCTCTCTCTCACTCTCTTTGTCCCTCTCCCACTAGCATTCTGTCTCTGTCTCTCTCAAAAATAAATATTTAAAAAAATTAAATGTGTATATAAATAAATAAATAAATATACATATATATATATATATATGTACATATACATATACATATCTGTATATATATATATGTATATGTGTGTGTGTGTGTGTGTGTGTGTGTATAAAATGGACAAATATTCTATCTGTCCACTAAATAAAATAAATTTTAATTGAAAAGATATTATCTATTTCATTTTCCATATTCTTTAAAGATGAAAAATTCTTGCTTACCGGTGGAGAAACTACTTCATTAGACCTAATGAATTACTAACGAAGGGTTGGGGTCTTTTCCACTGAGGCCTACGGGAGATGCCATCTGAGCAGCTCCGAAGTTAAGAGAACTGGTAAAGGCAGGAAGTTGTTCGGCAAAGAAGTAATATGGCAGCATAAAGTGAATATCCTGTGTAATCCTAAAACTCAAAAAATTAAGTCATTTGAATATCTTCTGACAATATCACGGTTTTTTGTTTGTCTGTTTTTGGGGTGTGTGCGTGTGTGAAAACTTGAGACCTGACCTATGCGCTGCTGGGTTCATTAAGATACGTTTGTGAGGCAGAACTTAAAATATTAGGGCAAAAACCAATTCTTTAATTTTATACACTCATGGGGTGATGCTGAAGAAATATTATTATTATTGTTGTTATTATTATTATTTTGGGTGGGATATACCTATTTACACATTCACTTAATTTGCCTTTGATGTTTTGTTTTTATTTTTAAAATCCAGTCTTGTTTGTTCACTCCTATCTCATCTGTTAAAGTTAGATAAATGACATAGCCCCACACCAAAAGATAGTCTGAAAAGCCAGAGAAACCTCTGCCCTGACCTATAATGCTAGATTTTCTATGTAATAGTAAAATCCATTTAATGAAATTTCTGATAAAAAAATGTTGAGAATAAAGAACCCTTAAGGTTGTTTTGAAATAAAGGAAGATACAAAGGAAAAAGGAGAGGGGGTATAAATCCAATTCAGAAAAAAAAAAAAATGCTATTTGTATTCTCATGAGATAACAATTTTGTAGTAATTTAATTTTGACTTGAAGAATTAAGATATTTGTTCAAAAACTATTTTAGCATAAAAAGAACTAGAGGAAAGACGTTTTGTACTCTAAGTGCTATTGCATACGATATTTCACATAACAGTCATATTTGAAGAAGCTGCTCGTAAAATCCTTATTTTACTGGGGCGCCTGGGTGGTGCAGTCGGTTAAGCTTCCGATTTCAGCCAGGTCACGATCTCGCGGTCCGTGGGTTCGAGCCCCGCATTGGGCTCCGTGCTGACAGCTCGGAGCCTGGAGCCTGTTTCCGATTCTGTGTCTCCCTCTCTCTCTGCCCCTCCCCCGTTCATGCTCTGTCTCTCTCTGTCCCAAAAATAAATAATAAAATAAACGTTGAAAAATCCTTATTTTACAAATACGGAAATAGAACATGAGAGATCTTTGCTAACCAACCCAGTACCAAAGGGGAGACTCCCCCAATGTTTCTGACTGCACATTGAACATTAATATCTATGTTACGGAATTAATTATAGAAAACTCTTTAGGAACCGAAGTTACTTTATATTATGAATATTCTATAACTTCTGAATATAAGAGGAAGATGTTAACTATATCTAAAATCAAAGCAAGTACATTTTCTATTCAGCATCCTAATAATTAAATGTTGCTTTTCTCCACTCTGAAATGGTGACATTATTTTTCAATAAAATTTGTATCTACAGTTTCTGTCCCCCCACAAAAAAATCTGTGAAAACCATCACTTTTGTTCTTATATTTGACTGAGATTAAGATGTTAGAAAAAAAGTTTACTCTCTATATGACTAGATCAAGAGTAAGACCAAGTAATGATGTTTTAAGGACATAGAATTAATTCTTTTTCAATGTATAAAAGTTATGAATTTGTTGAAGTATCACAGATAGATTTGTAACTTAGAAACTAGGTCAAGGATTATTTTTTGACATATCTTCTTAAAATAAATTGAATATTTTATGCCCAACATAAGTTAATTTTTCAACTGAGTAGAACTCTTATAAACTTGATGTAAATAAATATCCACGTGTGGTAATTTACAATAGGAGAAAACTCTTATGAGGTTTTTATTTTTTCTTTTGCTCGGCTACCATGGATTGAGATTTCTCTGAAATTAGGCTCCAAACTGCTTTCCTAAGGTCTGTTTTAAGCATCAGCCATAGCATTCAAGCTAAATGAAGTTTATATTCCTGATGAGACATTTTAAACAATTTTGTCTGCTAATATTAGTCTTATGGCAAATATTTTTTCACATTGCTAGATTTATTTCTATGGTTTAAATTTTAATTTCTAAAGACAAAATAACTATATTGCCTGGTATTCTCGGTATGCTTGACGGTTTTTGGAAATTTACTTTTTCAATAAGCAAGGGATTTTTTTCTAATGCTACTCAGAATTTTTTTAGTACATAATTTTTAATGTTTATTTATCTTGAGAGAAAGAGAGCAGGGTAAGGGCAGAGAGAGAAGGAAAGAGAGAATCCCAAGCAGGCTACTGCTCTGACAGTGCAGAGGCTGACAAGGGGCTCAATCTGATGAACCATGAGATCATGACCTGAGCTGAAATCCAGAGTCGGACATTTAACTGACTGAGCCACTCAGGAATCCCAGTTTTTTTTTTTTTTTTTTTTTTTTATTGTAATGGTATTTCTTATGAATGCGTTATCTGGTTGTCAATTCCACCTAGAATAGACAGGAAAGAGTTTGCTGTTTTAAAACACTGAAAACTTCAAGAAAATAAAGTCCTTGACCTAAGCACTGCTTTGGTTTCTATCAAATATGACTATAGAAAAAAGATTTTTTTGAAATGAAAAACAAGAAAGTCATCTAAAAAGAAAGCTTATCGAGGCGCCTGGGCAGCTCTGCCCCCTCCCCCATTCACACTCTGTCCCTCTCTCTCTCAAAAATAAATAAACATTTAATAATTAAAAAAAACACAAAAAGAAAAATAAAGCTTATGTATCTTGATTATATAGCATTCTTACTTGTATTGTGCTAACAGCAACAACAAAAAGAAGATAGAAAATTCTGTTATTTATCATATAAAACTCCTGAATGTGTATGAAGGAACCTGAGTAAATAACACTTTGCATTCTTTGTCACAGTAGTTTATGCAGTTAATAAATCAATGAAAAATTCAATGAATGAAACACAGTGCTAACCCCTTAGATAAATATTATCAGTTATAATATTCACACTAACTCATTGGTCTAGGCATTATTATCAGTTTACAGAAATGGGGTTCAAGAAACTTAAGTGATGTGTCCAAATAATGTAGCTAGAATGTGACAATAAAGGTATAAAAGATACAAACTTGAGTGGTCCACCTACAAGTATGCGATATCTCTGCTACACCATGTTAGCCCTCAGATACTCTCATCCAAGTGATGTAACGATTAGTTTATATCTACACTCACCCCTGCAATGGTTGGTTAGTAAAGCCAGAAGACAAATGATCTTCAGTACAGTCAGTGATGATAAAAGAGAAGCTGAAATTAAAGGATCAGATGACCTAAGGTTTCTATTTAAGGAATATATGCATAAACAAACAAACAAATAAATAAATAAATAAATAAATAAATAAATAAATTTCAGACAGCATTCAAGGTTTGAATTGAAAATACAAAAGAAACTGAATCTCAAGTAGCATAAGACAATGTATACAAAGAAGGTATTTAGAAAAGAGGAATCGAATGCAAACCTGTAAGAATATGTGTATTTATTATTTTCTGCATATAGTTCCTTTTTTCCTATCCTTTTATATTATCTGACTGTGATCATGATGAGTATACTCCACTGATCATTAGAAATACATAATAGGATTCAGTCAGGACTAGTCCTTCTTGTACACTGAAAAGAACAGTCTCAATATTGACTTTTTGTATAGAAACTATTAACTATGACGAATCAAGAGCAGGGGATGGAATATTTTTGGAATATTTGTAGTGCTTAAATAAGAACATTTAAGGATATGTTTTTATTTTATTTTTATTTTTTTAATACAGATACTACACTTGTCTGTATTATTTTGTGAGGCAACATCATCCATACACACTTTTCTTGTTTTAAAATACTTTCACTAACTTAAACATTATTGATGTGCTCTCAAATTTAGTTAAATGATAACACTTGTTAGCTGATGAGTGGTATGTATTTTATTTCAAGTAGATTACTTTCCTTAATAATTTGAGAATAGTTTTCTGAACAGATATTTTCTGATTACCTGTTTATACTCTCTTCTCCGCATTCAGTATATCTTTTTAAGGAAAAAAAAAGCATTGCTGTATAAATGCAATCATTTCCCTTTAAAATTTGATGAAAATGAGCTGACTCCATTTAGAGAAAGTCACTGAATATTGTGCAATATTCTTACCTGCACTTTTTAATGCTTTTCTATTTCCATTTGTATACCCAAAGCTGTCATCTGAAAGAAAAAAAAAAGTAAGAGAAAAAAACTCTAATGCAAAGATATAACCATTCTGTAGATACATTCAAGGATAAATAGATGATATTTTTCATCTGGACTGATAAAGAGTATAGGAGAAATATGTTCTTTCAAGAAACACTTTCTTCTAGGCCATGTCTGCCCAGCACATTTATGATTCTCCTTTTTCTCTTACAAAGAGAAAAATTCATGTGATGGAATTTTCTCCATAGTTCCATAATTAGGAAACATATTGTATGGGCATAACCAGTGTTTTTATTTCTGTTTTAGAATTATGAATTTCCTTTTTTCCAAATGGACTTTAACATTGGTTATCCACCCCCCCCCTTTTTTTTAATAAACATAAAGGTACAAGAATTAAAGCAAAGAGAATACATACTGGTTAATCACTAATTTTGGCTAAGTACAGATTTATGATAATCGGAAATAAACTATTTTACTTTCACTTAAGAACATTAATCCATATAAATGTAGACACAGGACTGTCCACAGTAGTTGCCAAACTTAAACTGATATCTGTCTAAAATAGCTGTTCATTGGAAATGTTGGGGTCAGGAGTGAACGGTCAAGAAAGAATCCTGGAGGTGTCTTCAGTGCAAAGAGGTGGTTTTTTTATTAAAGCTTGGGAAGAGGACCTGTGGGCAGAAAGAGCTGCGCTGGGGTTGCGAGGAGTGGCTGATTTTATTCTTTCAAGTGGATGGGGGTAGGGATAGCATAAGTCTCCAAGGAAGTTGGAAGCAAGGTTTCCAGGACCTTGAGTGGCCGGGTGTTGTTAGGAAAATGTTATTTACTACTGTCAAGTAAAACCTTAGTCCTGAGACGCTTCAGATATATATTGGTGGGCCATATGCTTGGAGGATGATTGCTAGCATATGTCTGAAGGATAGAGACAAAGGAAGTTTCCAAAAGAATTTTTATATATTAAAGGAAACTTACAGGATCTTTGAGGTAGGGCTAATAATAAGTTAAAGTTGCCTTTTGGCCTAGGCAAACTATTAACATTGAGGCCGTTGAGTTCCTAGAGGAAGGTCACTCTGCCTGTCTCAAGGATTTGACAATGGGCTGTGAGTTGTAAGACATTTAATTTTTCTCTTTTGCCTTTGTTTTACACATCAGCTATCGTGTCCAAATTAATGCTGAACAATAAATTAATTCAGTATAGAAAAATTATAATACATTATGATCTTGGATTCACACATTTATTCTAATTTATTACTGTTTCTGACAATGTTTATTCCTATATTGATATTCTTCTTTATGTAACAATATATTTAAAGAAGCATCTATGTTCACAAGTTATATGTTGTACAACTTTCAACAATTAAATAATCAAGATTTTTTTAAACCTAAAATATATATAGGTATAACGAATGAAATGAAAATTTAATTTGTTCCTCAGGTAAGGTAGCTTCAAGAGATCTTAGATGGGCACAGAATTGTTGGGTCCATGGTTTTGGTCCATGGCCGTGGGAATCTTGGCCAGTGTAACCTCCACTTTTCATGAAGTTAACCAACAAATGTTTAGTAGGAACATATGTGTGCTCAAAAAAATGCAGGTTTAATAATTTTACTGCAGTAAGGGATGATACACTGCAGGGGAATAAAGGTGGCATCTTGTTAATGGGCAGTAGAGAAAAACTCTATGTTAATAAATCACCACAATCTTGGTGGCTTAACAGAATGCAATGTATTACCTTTGCTTTCTATAGATTAGAATTCTGAATGGGCCTCACTGGGCTGGGATAAAAGTGTTGGCAGCTCTGTGTTCCTTCTTGAAACATTCATGTGATTGTCTTCTCCATTCTTTTTGGTCAACTACATTCCTTGGCTTGAGACCATTCCTCTGTCTCCTAAGCCAGCAGTCATATCTTCTCTGACACGAACTCTCTTGCTTCCTCCCTCATGCTTATAAACATCCTTGTGCTTACATGGAGAGCACTGTATAATCCAAAGTCACCTTTTCATATCAAATCTTTAATTTAAGCACATCTACAAAGTCTCTTTTGCCATGTGAAATAATATGTGTATATGTTCCAGGGATTAGTTATTGCACCTCTTGGAGGGGGTCATCATTCTGCCTAACACCAGGCCTCTTGCCGGAACTCAAGCTTTTGCTGCACTCAGGAGGATTCCATAATTAAGAACCAGTTCTGGATTGGATACTGTTAAAAAGTGAAGGAAATTCTGTCATCATGTATATATCTTAGGAGTTTATTCAAGTGGTAACATGATGAAAGCAGGAACAGAGTTATCATTTGCAAAATAAGGAGATGTTAAGCAGAAAAAGAATAATTTTATTCCCATTTCTATGCATGTGGTTATAGAAAAAGTCTTAATCTAGATAATACAATTATTGTTGCTGAACTTCCATTAAAAGAATACAAAGGAAGACACTAAAACATCTAGAATGTGAACACTGCCAATGCTTTTTTACTGTCTTTGGGATTTTATCAGAGAATTGAACTGTAATCCAGTTATCTAATATATTATCTGTGAAATCATAGTTTAATGTGTTAGTTTATATAGATTTTAATAAATACATAAACATATTTTAAATGTCAAAACATTTACTGTCACAGATCACTTTTATTTTTAAAAAAAAATTTTTTTTTCCAACGTTTTTATTTATTTTTGGGACAGAGAGAGACAGAGCATGAACGGGGGAGGGGCAGAGAGAGAGGGAGACACAGAATCGGAAACAGGCTCCAGGCTCTGAGCCATCAGCCCACAGTCTGACGCGGGGCTCGAACTCACGGACCGCGAGATCGTGGCCTGGCTGAAGTTGGTCGCTTAACCGACTGTGCCACCCAGGCGCCCCACAGATCACTTTTAGATTGCCACTTGTACAAAAATTACATTGATGAGACATGATCAGGAGAAAGTAAGCAGCATTTTAAAGGCAGTTTCAGAAGGGTGATGTTCAAAAACAGTTGGTTATAAAGTATGGTGAGACAGAAAGTTTGAGATAAAATTGTGGTAAATACTGGATCATTTTAAGTACTGGATTTCTGATAGTCCACGATAACTGAAAACTGATCACATGGAGATGAGTAGTAATTGTAATGAAAATGTTATTTAATGAAGACTGATCCAGTAGTGTCATTTGTGATAAATTAGAATGGACTCCAATAAAACACTTAGGAAAGTTCTATAATTATGCATATATGAAGAGCTTAATGACTTCAAAACTGAGTTAGACTGGAAAGGGAGTGACAAATGTGAGTGATGTTGGAAGTGCAGAACTTTCAGATTTTGATACAAGACTGCATATATTAGAGTAGTGGGAAAGATAATTCAAAGGTGATTCTTCAGTTTGGGGAATAAACGGTTAAACACATGGACATAACTATGGTTAAAGAATAAGAACAGTTTTAGCCTTTGGTTTTAGGCACATTTGGACAGCCAAATAAACTAAGTAGAACGCTTTTGTGTATATGTTAGGTGCTCATTAGGCAAAAGAAGAATGAGGATGTAGATATTTTAAGATATACTCACCTATTAATAAATTTAATAATAGACATAGGAGGCATACAATAAACATGATAGATATACAAAACGTGTGATCCATTTTGGAGGTGTAAGAGGTAGAGATGTCACTGGAAGGGAACATGGAGAGGCATGAGGAAAACTGGAGTCCTGAATATATCAGTAAAAAGGAATATTCAGGTATAGTAAAGACTTCAATAAAGCAAAGAGAAGCATGGTTGTGGAAATACCATTGGATATGTGACAATTTACCTATTAAAAATAATTGCACTAAAGTTTTTAAAAATAGATTTCCTTTCTCTGCTTTTCTGTTTTGCCTAACCTAGTTAATAAATAATATCTAGCAAAATACTAAAACTGTAGAAAATGAATGGAACTAGTGTAAATTATTATAAAAAATATAGAGAAAAGTTTTCTCGATCAAAAGAAAACCGGGTAAATGGTACTAAGTTTAAACTGTCTAAGACATAGTAAAGGCCATAGAATATGAAAATTTTCATGTATTTTTGTGGATTTTAAAGTAAATTGGAGGAATTTCTTGTAATTGAACAGTGTATATTATTGTGGCAATTTTTCCAGTTATTAAAAATTTAACAATATCCAGCAAAATGAGGAGCGACAAGATAAATTGGAAAAGAGATCTTTTCACTTTATATTATCGGTTTTTGTAAAAGTCAATAAACTAATGATACTGTTGGTTTCCATTTGTAAAATGTACATTCCAGGGGTGCCTGGTGGCTCAATCGGTTAAGTGTCTGACTTCGGCTCAGGTCATGATCTCATGGTTTGTGAGTTTGATCCCTGCATCAGGCTCTGTGCTAACAGCTCAGATCCTGGAACCTGCTTCAGATTCTGTGCCTCCCTCTCTCTCTCTGCCCCGCCCCCACTTGTACTCTGTCTCTCTCTCTACAAATAAACATAAAAAAAATTATAATGTATATTGCAAACCTTCCTTTCTGGGCCTTTATGTTGTTTTCAGACTAGTAGATCAGAACAAACTCATTCCTACAAGCTCTTAAAAGCATGAAATAAAACTTTTTGCACTTTTAATCAAGGTTTGAAGGACTGATTGTCTTTTCCTTGAATTTAACCTGCCTGGGTCTCAGCACATTCTCAACAATTGCAGTCTGACTAATAAAAGTGTGTGTGATATGCAATCTTGGCAGATTTAATTGCTTTGAAGAACAATTATTTAAATTTCTTTACATTGGAAGTGATTATTAGAAGAAAGCTTCCCTTGAAAGAATCAAAGTAATAAAGTTAAAATAATATACATCTGAAGCATGAACAATTCAAAAACAACATGTTTTAAGATTATACTAAAAAGGATTAATTTCACTAATAGATTTGCCTTATTTTACTTACTAAAATTTGATTCTGTATTTTAAGGACTTCAAATACTGCTTTATCTTCTACTCTGGAATATTACAATGAATATCTATCTTTGATGAACAAAGTTAGTTAATGACTACATCCAAAACTTTATCCTGTCAACTTTGTCTTGATTCTAATTTTTTTTATTGATAAAATAGACTGAAGTTCATTATGACTACAAAACATGTAGTTTATGTGACATTCACCTAAATATTCAACCTCAACTCATCTTACTTTTGAAACCTGTTTTACCGTGTGTTTCCTGTATCTATTAATAACACAGTCGTATCCCACTGTTGTTTTTGACTCCTGAGTGTTTATTCCTCTCCAGGCCACACTCATTTTTCATTTAACCTCTTGCTTGGGACCATCTATTCCATGCATAATGTCTTAAATCTCCATCCACTTGACCAGTACCCTAATGTAAGTTGTCTGTATTTCAATTTAATCTCAATTCAGTAGTCTTTCTCATAACGAAACAAAACAAAACAAAACAACCCCTCAGAATTACCCT
Source organism: Felis catus (assembly GCF_018350175.1). Classification (NCBI taxonomy): domain Eukaryota; kingdom Metazoa; phylum Chordata; class Mammalia; order Carnivora; family Felidae; genus Felis; species Felis catus. The sequence continues at coordinate 153,960,282 of NC_058371.1, read as the reverse complement.
TGGAAATAATTCAAGAGTAATCTTCCTATAACAGAGCCCTGATGGTGTATTCCAGAGCTCCAACCTACAGTGTCAAATGCAAAGGATTTCATGTCATAGTTGTAATCTCAAAGTTTTCTCTTATGAAATAATTTTGCATGTTCTTTGCTTACATATCATTTATTCTAGGACTTGCCCTATTCACATATATGTCATGTAATTCTCATTTCCATGATACATTTTACACGCTGTTCTCTTTTTTTGAAATATTCTCATTGGTGCCCTGTATTTGCTAAGATTGGGTTCAAACAACTTGCACTGGATATTTGGCTATAGTTTTATTAACAAAATACGTATTTTATTTTACTCACTTCTGATGTCTAGAAGGTAGTAGTATAGGCTTTGTGCTACGTAGAGATGTTATGCACAAATATGCATCTCTAAAATACATAGAAACTGTGTATTTATTCCTGGCATGAATGTTTGCCATGGTTGGCCTGGGATAGGCTGTGGTTTATGCCTCTTCTCCCTGTACAGTTATTCAGAGTCCCCCTTCACTTTCATGAAAGTATCATTTTGGAAGATAAATTAACTTGCCATGCTACGCATTTCCAACGTAAAATGAGCTATTCAAATTAAGTGTACTTTTCTAGGTAACTGAATCTTTTAGTTTCAGTGTTTGGGTCGTTATTTATTTTAAGTATGTTGAACTTTTACCCCACGCTGCCAAAAACCCACTAAATAATTTCCTTTCTTCTTAAATAGTAAACTAAAAAAGAATTAACTGACTTATTTTTATGTAGTCCTTGGATATTATTGTGGTATTTGTATCTTTGTCCCTATTATATAAATTTGACTTTTAATTTTGTTATGATTGATATGCTAATTGTTAATTGCTTTTATTCTTAGCAATTAATGTTTATTCCTATCAATAGTGTATCTACATTTAGTGATTGTTTTCTAATGCATTCATTTTAACCATCTAAGACCTTGAGATATTTTATCTTGAAGTTAAGGGTTGCAGAGATAGAAGACCTATGTGGCAATTCTGATTTGGCAATTTTTTACCCATGTATGTTTAAGCACTTTCTTAAACATTCTGAGTGTCAGTATCTTCACTTGGAATACTGTTTTGTTTTTAAAGTAGATGATCTCTGGTATCTTGTTAGCAATAAATATTCATTAGATTGACAAATTTCTTAGCGGAGAGTTTAAAATAAATAGTATCTTCAGGTTGTGTCTCTCTTTAATGAAATATATCACAATATTATTAGTTATCTATCTTTAGAACTATTTTACTTATTTTTATTTCTCAATTAATTATAATGGTTAATAATGTTGAAATATATTATTCATTTATTCGCCAGTTTTGTATACTTCTCACTATAATGAGCAATGTATATAAAAAGAGGGATATATTATTTTTACTTTTTAAAGTTTTTATTTTTAACTAAACTTTACACCCAACGTGAGGCTCAAACTCATGATGCAGAGATCAAGAGTAGCAAACTTCTGGCTGAGCCAGCCAAGCACCCCCATATGATTTTTACTTTTTTAACATTCATACTATTATGAGGAGGAAAAGTATAAAACATGTAAAAAGCGTCACTTGCTTTTAACAAAGGCCTGCTTAGTGCTTAACACATGTCCATTCAAGCACACTTCTGTGTGTGCATACAAACCACATATACATGGAAACAAACTCCACTCTTATACTATAATCTAACAATTTTGGACCATGGAACTCTCTATCTATATACCTATCTTTGCTGATTGATTAAGGTCCATTATGGGTTACTGTGGATCTTTGAGAAATTTTGTAACGCATGATGGAAGCACAGAAAGCAACATAGAACTGAAAGAAATGCTTTAAATTCGTTTCTTTGTGTTATTCTGTAAATAATTTGAAAAGTATTGTATCTAGGAGCTATTGGCCCTGACCAAGCTAATCAGAGGTGATTGTATCTTCAGGAAATAAAGTGACTACAACCCAGTAGAATGTGTGACTGACACTGGATTGAGGACCCTGATTAGTGATATGCCCAGAAGTAAGAGTACTTGGCTTGATGATTTACTTGTAAATATTACCTTATCACAATTGTGTTTATTTTCAGTAAATTATCCTTTTTATTTTTAATTTTTTTTAATTTTTTTAACGTTTATTTATTTTTGAGACAGAGAGAGAGAGAGAGAGCGAGAGAGAGCGAGCATGAATGGGGGAGGGGCAGAGAGAGAGGGAGACACAGAATCGGAAGCAGGCTCCAGGCTCTGAGCCATCAGCCCAGAGCCAGATGCGGGGCTCCAACTCAGGGACCGTGAGATGGTGACCTGAGCTGAAGTCGGATGCTTAACCGACTGAGCCACCCAGGCACCCCTAAATTATCCTTTTTAAATGCCAATCTATAAATTTCTCTCCTGGACACGTAGCTGAAATGAACAACATAAGATAATATTAAATGATAATAAAAATATGTTAAAATATGAGACTTTAGTAGCGAGAGTAATCAATTTTTTTTAATCTTTTTGAATGCATCATAGAAGACATTACAGAGCAGTTGATAAAGTTTATGAGAGCAATTCTCCAGGGAGAAGAGGGACAGACATTTTAAGAAGGATATTCATAGGTCCTAGCTTAGGTCATTTGAAAATGAAGCGTCCTAAAATCACACAGGTGCACATGCGTGTACTTTCATACATTCTTATGTAACATTAAATATATTTAAACTCTTTCTTTCCAATATTCTAAGTGAGAATTACCATTTATTGAATCTTCATCTGATTTAAAATCTTTATACACAAATACTATACAATATTGCATTAAATTGGTATTTTCAATATTAGATTCAATTTTTGCTCTTCAATTGCTCTTGGCACTATTTTGCATTACACAGAAGTTTTTGAGAAACAAAATATGGCATATTTGAAAATAAGAGCTTTACTTCCCATTCTTGTTTAATCTTATTTGTATGTATTTCAACATAGCCGAGATCCCATTTTAGCTTTCTCTATTTATGATCCTCAGTTTTTTGCCTTTTGTTTTTAACATACATATTGGAATTGAGAGCAATAAATAAAAATATTTATTCTGAGAAATATTATTTTAGTTTATTAATGTAAAGTAACATGGCTAAATCCTTTAAATTTATTGCCAGTACCTGGCACGTTACCACTCGTCATTTTCTCTAAAGATTATAGAATGTAATATTAGTCAAGATGAATATACTGTGTTTTCTGTATTAAAGTATATTCATTTAAAGGGAAAAAAAGTTCTGTTTTATGTAATATATACTATTCTCATTATTTAATATAAAAGTAAATTGTGTTTTTGTTTTTTGTTTTTTCTGATTTCCATTAATTTATTTGTTTCCCTTTGGAGCATTTACTTTCATTTTAATTTTCCCTAAAAGGGATTGAGTCTAGAAATTCCCACATTTTGACTAATTCATAAAAAAGCAGATAAATCTAACTATGTGTTATTAAACTTTACTAGCACTCATAAGCTATTTGGAAATAAATATAGTCAGTTATGGAAACTTCAATATAGGCAATTTTATTTTGTTTCCAATAAATAGATTCATGCTACTGAGAGGGAAGTAAATAGCAATCCACTGATCTATTTCCTGAACCTCTTTAGAAACATCATCATCTACTTATTAAGATGTACTTAAGTGATGTATTTTGTATTATTTTAAATTATGCTTACATGTCATAATCCTTGACCTTGCACAAATCTTTACTAAATTTAATCATCCTAAAAACTCCTGGTCCTAAAAAACAAGGTCAATATTCATGGTTTTTATTTTCTACATTCAGGATCCACCTATTAAGCCATTGTGTTTATTTGTCATGTCTTTTTCATATTCTTTAATATAGAAATGCTTGAAATGTCTCACTGTGTGCTTATATATGTGTGTGTCTTTAATGACATTGATATTTTAAGGGACCAGTTGTTCTGTAGAATGTCACAATCTGAAGCTGAGTAAATCTTTGCTCATGATTATGTTCAGGTTAAACATTTTTCTCCCCTAACATTATTTACTTTTCAGTGTATCACATTAGGAGGCATACTGTGTCAATTTATCTTATTATTAGTAATGTTGAATTTGAATATTTGATTAGAGTGGCCTCCCCCAGAGCTCTCTATCAAAAAGTTGTCTTTGTATTCTCTTTGTTACATGAAGTATTTGAAAGAGTAATAATTTTGAAAATTTACAATGATGATTTTCTAATTACATTCTGTCTTCTACATTTAGTAGCTAACACCCTTCTATAAAAAGTTCCCTCTCTTCCCAATTTTCAAGTGTCACTGTGAATTCATGGGCTTTTTCTTTAATATATTATTATCCACATAGCCCTTTTTTTAATGGTCAAAAGCCTCAAAATTGGGAACCAGTTCAAGCATTTTCCCGTATTGTTTATGTTTTCTATAGTCTTCTAACACGTCTTTGCTTTCTGACAGAACAAGGTAGGCCACGTCCATCTTATATTTTCCCTGCCCCTGACATGGAATTTGCCATATATTGAAAGTGTCTTGATTTCTTTTAGTCAAGAATTACAGATAACAAACATATAGGTTATATATGCTATTAGAGTATTATAACTTCAAGTCCTTTCAGAGGACAAAGCTAGAAATATGTGCTTCTAAATATGGAGAATTCATACCACTATTTCCAATTCAGATATAAAAATCACAGTATTCTTCCTTGTCTTCCTTATATCCATTATTGTAACTTTCTTTTCTCAGAATAAGAAACTTGATTCCCCAAAATATCAATATATTTACTCATTTGTTTTATCCTACAACAACACAAAATTTCAAAATACTATAGTAATGCTATGACAAAGAAAAAGCTGTTAACATGCAAAATATTTTATATTATATATATATTTTTTCCATAAGATAGATTCACACTATGTATATCCTGGAAGACTATGTATTCAAATTCTACTTGAGTTATATATATTTTTCTGTGTAGTTACATTATTAATTTGATAAAAAAGGAAACTCATTTTTTTCCTCAATTTTACAGTTTATCCAGTTTTAGAGTTTATCACAATTTTATTTAATTTTATTAATTTAATTTTATAATTATATTATAATTATATATTATATTTTATTATATATTTAATATATATAATATATTAATAATATATATAATTATATATATTTAATATATATTTAATATATATTTATTTAATATGTATATTTATTTAATAAATTTATATTTATTTATTTATATTTATTTATTTAATAAAATATATTAAATTTATAATATAATTTAATTATATTTAATTTAACTTTATTTTATGTCTTATATGTAGTATAAGATTATGATCAAAACAAAAGTACATGTAACTAAAACTACATTGAAATTATAGATATCTCCATCATTCCTTAGCCTATCCTCACTCACCCTATATGGCTAAGTATTTCCATTTGATTCTGATTTATCTTTCCTATGCTTACTCTTGAAAATAAGCAAATGTATTTTTATTTTCTCTCCTTTCTTAAACAACAGGTTTTGTATTACATATTATGTATACATTTTTATACTAACCATCGTGTTACTTTTTCTTACCGGTATATCCTTGATATCACATCGTATTTCTCATTGTTTTTTATAACTGTATATTTCTCTATTATATAGGTGTTTCACAGTTTAAATAGCAAGGTTTCCATAAATGAGTATCTAAGATTGTTACCAATATTCAATTATTACAAGTAATACTTTCATTGATGATACATGTGGGTGTGTGTGTTCGATAGAGTATATCTCCAGAGTTTACTTCTAGAAGAAAGATTACTCTTTCAAGGGGTAAATTAATATATAGTTTTGTTAGATACACCAAATCCCATTTTACAGAATATACTACACTACACTTCTAGTTGTCACATGTGAGTTTATCATGTAGTGGTTTTAGTTCCATTCAACCTGTAGAGAAAATAATTTAAGATTCGTTCATGCCCAATTAAATGTGAGCAAATGTCTAAAAAAAGTAGACATTTCACCAAAGATAAAGAAATGGCAAATAAACATGTGGAAATGTATTGAACATTATTTTGTCATTAGGGAAATATGAACTAAAACCACAAAAAGTATCACTTCATACATATTGCTATATTTAAAATACATGTCAATAGCAAGTGTTGGCAAATATGAAGAGTAATGGGAATTCTCATAAAATGGTACAGTCATTTTGGAAACTAGTTTTGTACTTCATAATAAAGTTAAATATATATCTACCATATGATTTAATCTTACACCCATGTAACTAGGTAATTACTTATTTAATCCCACATTAATTGAGAAAACCATATTTACACAAAGCCTGTACACAAACATTTCTTAATGATTAATGATGTGGTTATTCACCATTTACCTACTTTGGGCAAAAGACCACTTATGTGATTTGTCTCTGTTTTTATTGGGTTGTTTGTTTTTATTATTGACTTACGAGTACTTTGTATTCTGAATGTAAGTCTTTCATCAGATATATGGTTTGCAAATATTTATTGCATTCTTTTGGTTTTCTTTTGATTTTCATGATAGTATTGCTTGCAGCACAGAATTTGTTATTATTTCAGTGCAGTCAAATTTATCTTTTCTTTTTCTTTTTTTTTTGTCTTTTGTCTTTGTGCTTCTGATGTCTTATTTAAGGATCAAGTGCTAGGGCTCCTAGGTGGCTCAATCAGTTAAGCATCTGACCCTTGATTTTGGCAAGTTCATGATGTCACAATTTGTGGGTTCAAGCCCCATGTCAGGCTCTGTGCTGACAGCATACAACCTGCTTGGGGTTCTCTCTCTCTCTCCCTCTCTCTCTGCCTCTTCTCCTCTCCCTTTCTTTCTTTCCTTCTTTCTCTCTCTCTCTCTCTCTCTCAAAAATAAATAAATAAATAAATAAATAAGATAAAAGAAAGAAGAAAGAAAGAAAGAAGAAAGAGAAAGAGAGAAAGAAAGAAAGAGAGAAAGAAAGAAGGAAGTCAGAGCCTAACTCAAAGTCACAGTTTCCTCATAAACTTTCCTCTAGGAAATATTTTTCTGAGAATATTTCTTCTAAGATATATCTTCTAAGTCATATTTTTTATCTCTTGCATTTGGATCAATGATCCATTTTGAGTTAATTTTATGTAATCTTTAAATGTGACTCTAACTTCACTCCTTTGCAGGTGAGTATCCAGTTTTTCCAGCATCATTGGTTGAAAAGATTCTTCTTACCTCATTGAATTGTCTTAATATGTTATTGAAAATTAATTAACCATAAATGTAAGAGTTTTATTCTGGAATCTGAATTCTATTTCATTGATATATCTATCTACTCCTGCTATCACTATGTCTTGACCAGTGACATAGCTTTATACTAAATTTGAAGTCAAAGAAGTATGATTCCTCCAATTTTTACTTCTTTTGGGGGTAGAATTTCACAATTCTAGGTCCCCTCAATTTTCATATAAATGTTAGTATCAGCTTGTCAATATCTACAAAAATTCTTTTGGGATTTTGATAGTGGTTGTGTTGAATCTGTAGATCAATTTGGAGAGTACTGTCATTTTGACAGGATTAAATTAGAATCATTTTACTATTTAGTGTGAAATAAAGATAGTTTACTTGAGCCACATTCTTTTAAACCGATTTTAGTTTATCATGAATCTTCTCTAGACCTGCACTGTCCAGTATATGATGGTCACTAGCCACATATGAGATTCAAGTGTGTCTAGGGCAGAAGAGGAACTGTGTTTGTAATTTTATTTATTTTAATTAATTAAAATTTACATTTACAGACTCATTTATCCAGCAATTTAAAAAATTTTAAGTGTGGTTGGAGAAACTTGGGTATGTGAGTCTATTTTATTCCCTGGAAAATTTGACCTCTAAAGAAAGAGAAAAGAGTTCTGCTAAAAATTTTGCATCCAAATCGGGATGTACCATTAGTATCATGTACACCCTGGATTGAAGACTTAGTACAGAAACAATAAAAGAGTAAATACCTAATTGAAAATGATTCATGTTAACTGGATGTGAAAATATTATTATTTTGGATATATACAGAAAAATAAAATGTTATCAGAGTTAATTTTAGTTGTTTATTTTAAAGTTTTTAGTGTGTTTAATATAAGGGTTTAAACTGCATAGTATGTAACTCATGTTATACTTCTCTTGGATAGTGTTCTAGATTCTATATGTGAACGAATACTAACTTTTCAAGATCGCTCAGTATCACCTTAGGTGGAGTCAATAACCCTATACTGGACTATTAATTAATAACAGTAGTTAATAACTTTAATAACCATGAACACTAATTAATCTTATATACCAACTGTACTAAATACGTTTTTGGGCATTATACCTATATTATGTTATTATGCTTATCCTTTAGAAACTCATTCACTAAATATTTAATGAGTGTTTACTATGTTTCATTTTCTGGAAATAAATATGGCTCTGCCACAATTCCTTTCCCTTTTTGCGACTTCTTTCCAAGAGAACAGGCTGAGGTCTATTTCATTATAATTCCCGTAGACTCCTGGAGGGCAAACTGGGACTCATTTATCTTTTTACAATAATATTAAGCAAATATTATAAGAGATACTTAATGCTCAAGGTAAATATACAAATTAGTATTAAATTTTCATAACTAAAGTATTAGTTGTCCACCAATGTGTGTTGCTAACATGCGGGGAAGAGAGTTTTCCTTAAATGTCAGGCAAATTCCTATGAAATAGATACAGTACTAGTTGATTAAAGAAGAAAAGCATAAGTGAAATACAATACAGGAATCCAGTGGTAATTAAAATGTATGCTTCTTGAAAAGTAAAGTATCTTTGCTTCCGAAAGAAAATGCTCTCAACTTAAAATTTCTAGATTCACAGTTGAGATATTCACAGACTATGCAGTGTTAAATAACATCAACTGCATGTTTTCCTCATGTGTTTTGGGTGACTAGTAAGAGTAATTTAATCAATAGAGTGTTCCAGTTTTCATTGAATAAACTGAAAGTAATCAAGAAATTTTGAGAAAAGTTTAATAATTTTCCATTCTTCACGTACATAATTACCATCATATATTTTGAAGTTAGCATAATTTATCAGTATTTACTCAGTATCAAGACGATGTATTAAAATTCAATGATGATTAAATTGAATCAGTGTATTCAATAGAGTTTAAAAAGGTATCTCATATTTCCAGATTTTTTTTAATACAGAGGATGCAAAGCAAAAACTTCTTCAAGGGCTATTGATAGAACAATAAATTCATTTCGACAAAGAACAAAAAGTCCTTCAGAAGAAATGACGGTTTTTTTCTAGTTTCTTTTTCTTTAAATGTATTTTACTTTATTTTTTTAATGTTTTTATTTATTTTTGAGATAGAGTGTGAGTGGAGGAGGAGCAGAGAGAGGGAGACACAGAATGTGAAGCAGACTCCGGGCTCTGAGCTGTCAGCACAGAGCCTGACGCTGGGCTTGAACTCACAAACCATGAGATCATGACCTGAGCTGAAGTGTGACGCTCAACCGAGGGAGCCACCCAGACACCCTTCTAGTTTCTTAAGTACAGCAACAACGTCTGAAATATATTTGTTTATATTACATTTACTTATTCATATTTTTGGGAAAAGAAAAATGAGGACTGGAGGAAGAAACTGGTGATAAAGATTAAGAATTTTTGTTCATAATACTGATAAATCAATCTTCAGACTGACAATATATATTTGCCACACATATTTTATTTTTTTTTTAATTTTTTTTCAACGTTTTTTATTTATTTTTGGGACAGAGAGAGACAGAGCATGAACGGGGGAGGGGCAGAGAGAGAGGGAGACACAGAATCGGAAACAGGCTCCAGGCTCTGAGCCATCAGCCCAGAGCCTGACGCGGGGCTCGAACTCCCGGACCGCGAGATCGTGACCTGGCTGAAGTCGGACACTTAACCGACTGCGCCACCCAGGCGCCCCTTTGCCACACATATTTTAATATGTATATGTATATATTTGTTCCCTATATATGTGCATATATTAATGTGGTTACGTTCATTATCTACTTACCTATCTAAAACCAACAAATAACTTCTGTTTATAATACTTAAAACACATGTAATTAATGAATATGGAGACAGAAAACCCAAGAAAAGTGGGCAAAATTTTAGATAGTAACTTCAGAAAAATATATTTACAGATAGTTAATAAGCATAGGAAAGACTATTCAACATCAAGAGTTATAAAACTAAACTTGCAGTGAGGTATCAGTCACTCACTGACGTGTACAAGATGTGTCCAATGATGCTAAGTGTCAATGTGAGGAGCAAGACAAACTCTTATTTTGTTAGTAGGAATGCAAATGAGTAAAACAATTTTGGAAATCTTTCTGTTGGTATTTACTAAAGCTTAAGCTATTCCTATCCTATCACATAGCAATTTCACTCCTAGGGATAGATGCCTCAAGAATGAATGGCAGCATCCACTAACAAACTTGTAGAAGAATGACCTCAACATCTTTATTCAAAATTGCCCCATCAATTTTTTGTTTACAATGGAATAGATAAATTAATCGTGGTATATTTATTAGAAAACTATATAGCAATAAAAACAAAGAACTCTACACACAACAGCATTGATGGGCTTCATGTACCCAGTATCGAGCAAAAGGAGAAAGATGCAAAAAGATACATGCAACATAATTCTATTTACAAGGATTTCAGAAATAGGCAAAATTCATTTATTTTGATAGAAGTCAGAATAGTTCTTACCTCAGGGGATGCTAAATAAGAATACGGTAGAGAGGCATCCTTTGAAGTGCTATGTAGTTTCCATATATTGACCAGAGTGGTAGTTTTACTCTTAATTTTGTGCACCTTCATGTATTATATACCTCAATATACCTTAATAAAAAAATCCATTCTGGATGCCATATAGAGGATGGATTGTAGAAAAACAAACTGAGAAACTCTAGTAGCAATCCAGGTGACAGTATACGGTAGCTTACATTGAATAACAAATCAACAGAAATGGAGCAAAGTAGGAAGATTTGTAAAGTACTTTTGAGATGGTACTGTCAGGAATTTTGTAGGACGATGGCCTGGGTTAGGCAGGTGAAATAAAATGCGCAGTCAATATGGGATGGTTGAGGAGGGAAGAGAGACAATGAACTTTTTAACACAGAGGAATAGTAATCATTAGATAGGAGGTTCTTACATTTTTGTTTGCTATTTCCCAAAATGAGTACTTATATGAAATGGATAAAAAAGACGAACAACTGGTAAAACAACTCCTAATTCCAAGTTTTATAGCATATATATTCTAATATATTCTGGTACTTAATTTACATTTACAATGTAATTAAGTTTCCTGTTTGCCTAGTTATGTGCTTAGTATGCTTATATCTTTTGTGATAAATTATCAAAACCACTGCACAGCTGGCCAAAGCTTTTTTTCACAAAAGCACCTCATTAGAAATCAACAACCTACCTTTAAATTCTTTGAACATGTGGTGCAAAATCTGAATTCACGTAGCTATGTGTTAGCTGCAGACAGCCTGCCTCACTGATCTTACTGTGTGATAGATATATTTTAGGAATGGGTTGTGGAGAATGATGATTTTTGCCTATTGCTATTTAAATATTTTATGATTAAAAGATCTTTTTTTGTTTAGCACAGGAGTCAGTAGAATATTTCCCAAAAGCTTTGTTCATGTTGTTGATGAGCTCTGATGCAATTTAAAAAATTAGTTTCCCCCCTTATTTTTTATATTTTCTCATCTCTTATTTTTTTAGAATGACCATATTATGAACTATTAAAGTTTCCAATTAGTTTTTTTTTTCTGCTGGTTATTAAAGATATATGTAGATACACTTTTAAAAGTATATAAAAAGTATATAAAAAGTATATAAAAGGATATACTTTTAGCGTTTTATAGAACGCTGTTATATAGGTAAAAAACACTTTCTTAATTCTTCCAAAATACAGCTAGTTACTCTATTTACTTTAATATGTATCCCATTTTTGTAACCTACTGCTAAAACCTATAAATCGTTTTTTTTTTTCTGATTGAAACTCTTTAATTTTTTTTATTTTACTTTTGAGAGAGAGAGACAGCGTGAGCAGGGGAGAAGCAGAGAGAGTAGGAGACACAGAATCTGAAGCAGGTTCCAGACTCTGAGCTGTCAGCCCAGAGCCAGATGCGGGGCTCAAACTCAGGAACCCTGAGATCATGACCTGAGCCGAAGACAGACGCTTAACCGACTTAGCCACCCAGGTGCCCCAAAACTCTTTAATTATTTCCACATTTGATTAGTTTTTCACTAGAGGGGTTATTCAACAAAAATGTTTATTTAAAGATAAATGAGACTTCTTTTAAGTAAAAAAAATTAATCAATCAATTTTCCTGTCTGGTCTTTACTTATAGAGTGGACACATTTATCTTACGGATACATATGCCAGTCATAATTTAGTAACATCAAGTTGATTTATAAATCCAATATCCTTATTAAATCACTAGAACTTAGTATCTGCATTTATTAATGAAAAATATAAGAGATTTATAAATCTGTAACTGTAATTTTGACTTTTAGATTTCAGGTCTATTCCTCACTAAATGCTGTCAAAATCTGATGGTTTGGCTCATTGTTTTTTCTGCTTTGGTCAGTATTGCAATATTTTCCCTACCTCCAACATTCTTCAGAAATAGAACTGCATGCATATGAATTCCCCATTGATTTCTTCATTTCTACAATTTTCTTCATTTTTACAATTGCATTACATAGCGATGGTTGAGATTATTGATTAAACTACTGGAAATAGTGTTCTAACTCAAATGCCTTCACTACATTAAAAATTTCCCCTCAAAGCATTTTTTTCACATTATAGAAAGGAATTTTTTAAAAATTTCAGACCCTATCATGTTATTCTTTTGCTATAAATCTTAATGTCTTCTCACTGCTTTGGGGAAAAAAAAAAAAAACCTAAGAAGGGCTCTCAATATGGTCAATCGTAGGTGGTGGAGACTTTTCTACATCCTAGGCTGTGTCTCTTTCTAGCCCCATCTTAATTCACACCATGCCTCTCTTTATATTCCAATAATAATAATATTTGAAATTCTTAAATGTCAGTGCTTATTTCAGGACCATGAACTTTCCAAGTGTTCTTCCCACTACCTGAAACCCATTGGGTCCATCATCCCCAGATCCCTCTTGACCTAATTATTCTACTTAGCCTTCATATTTAAAAGCAGCATTTCTGTTCGTAGCAAAGTTTATCATAGTGCTGCAGCTTAACTCAGCTTGCCTATTAATGTGTTTACGGTACATTACAAGATTCTTTATAGCACTGATCATGTTTATTTTTTATTTTTATTTCATTTTTTATTTTTTTTGTTATGATTATTTGACATCTCCCATCCTCCTAAACTGAAAACTTCATGAGAAGAATCTTGTCTCTTTTGCTTATCATTTTCTGATATAACTAGCAGAGTGTCTTTTATGTTTTAAACCTCAGCCAGTAGTTGTTGAATAAATGAGTAAACTGAAATCATCGTGTACTCTAAATGTTTTTTTCCTATTTTTGTATAATACAGTTACAGCAAGATATCCAATATAAGTAAGAAAAAGTATCTCTTTCATATTAATAAAATTTGTCTCAGGCTTCATAATAAACAATCCATATCAATTTTTAGAATATTCTTAATTAACACTAAAATATCAGAACTATTTAAAAAATATTAGAGTTTTTAAGTAAGGTAAGGCCAAAATCTGTAATATGTGGAACAATGCTTATATTAAGTACTCAATAAATATAAGGTCTTGATTTTTTTTTAAAGAATATAGTTTTGACTAAAAACAAGGAATTTAATCACATTAAAGAAGTATTTTCATTAGGTGGTTTACTCTACAACCCCAGTTCTCAGTGGTTTGGGGCATGCTTTTTCTTTCCCTGCAGCACTCGTTAGTAAAGTGGTCCTTTGTATGGAAATAATGCTTCCTCAGCTCCAACACAGCAGCACTGAACCCTGCCGTGCTTCAGATCTATCTGTTCATTGATGGATGAGGATCACAGAGGGTACAGAGGATATACAGCTTATCAGAGGAGTGAAAAGTTGAATGTCTTTCTACCACCTCAGCCTATTCAGGCAAAACACTGAACACAAGGTGAACCCCAAGGGTGCATGCTGTGTGCAAACAGAAAGCGCAGCATCAAAGGCAAACTATAGAACTAGAAGCTAAGAAATAATGACTGCTCTAACAGTAGTACCAATATAAATATTGGAAAACATGTTATTCATTGCTCTATTTTTGCCCTATCTAAAACAGGCCCCATATGTTATCACAACTTATGCATATGACCCTCATGTTACTGTCCTTGTTATGGATGAATTTATCTCCCTCAAAATTCTTATGTTGAAACCCTACCTTGCAATGGGGTAGTATTAGGTGGTGGGGCCTTTGAGAGATAATTAGGATTGCATGAGTTCACAGGGTAGAGCCCTCACGAATGGGATTAACCTTTACAAGTCACAGAAAGACCTTGAATCCCTTCTCTTCTTGACCACATGAGGATACAAGGAAAAGTTGGCAGTCTTAAACCCAGACAAGAGCCCTCACCAGAACTTAACCATGCCTGCACTCTTGATGTCTGACTTCCAAACTTCAGAAATGTGAAAAATAAATTTCTGTTTTTTTAAGCCACTCTACCTGTGATATTTTGTTATAGCAGCCTGAACTAGGATAGCCACTATCCCCAGTGGCTGAGAGAGAGCACCCAGTGTAGTGTTCCCTCAGTCATAGGCCAGGGGTGAGATCCAAATCTCCTTGGAGAAGGCATGGCCATGACCCATTGAATGGAAGAGAAGTTGTGCTGGTGCTGTGCTGGAGGAACTTTCTGGAAGTCCTTGCTCTGGAACTTGCTGGGAACCTGTCTTCCGGGGTGCCTGGTGAAGCCACCCACATGGAAGTGCTGATGCCAGCAGGCTGGGTCCGGGGACCCAGAGGGCTTCCACAGAATCAGCCAAGAGGGGTAATGGATGCAATGCAAAATAGAAATCAAACATGAGTCAGCAGGAGGTGAAAGCAGAGTTTATTGAAGGTATAGAGAGAGTGCAGGTGCGGGCAGTGACTCGGAGACTCAGAAAAGAAAGGAGAGAGTCTCATCTTTGCTTGAGGCCTGGGAGTTCTTACTGAGGACTGTAGTCTGGTGTACCAGTCCTCTCAGGTGTCCAGGAGCCAGTTAAAACAAATGCGAGGGTTCAGGTGTTCTTCCTTAGAGGCAGGGGTCTTGGTATTGAGATGTCTATCACTGGTGGTCTGAAATACACACATGTATTTCATTCCATTCCATCTGGTCATTTGTATCTGGTTCTTCCTTAGACATTATCTATTCTAAAGAAATCATTAAGTCCTTGCCCCTTACAAGGAGGACATACACTATTTGCATTATGAGGCATGTGTAAAATGGAGGTGAATGTCCTGGCAAGAATAGAAACTAGGAAAGGAGAAAAAGCAGATTTTTATAAGGTGCTTTAGTTTTCCTACCTCAGTGCCACTTCTCAGAGTTTTCTGTGAACCAAAACAAATGGATGCCAGGGAAAACTGTTTGTTGCTGAGTGCTGCTGGCTGCCTTGAACTGCAGAGCCAGGAGCTATGGAAGCTACAGGCTGAGAGGAACACATCAGAACCAGGAAGAGAAAGCCCCTTCCTCCTATAGAATATCTACTGGCAAAGTGTTTTACTGGTGAACCTTCACATTAGTTCAGCTCACAAAGGAGAAATAGCACAGCTGAGAAGCAATAAATGGATCACTGTCATAGTTATTTATCTTATCAATGAGTATATCTTTACCTCCTCTCCACTTCTAACCAGAATTTGTAATGCCAATTCTGTTGCTAGCTTTGTTTTCCTTTCTTAACAGAATACAAAATGTATAAACTATAAGCTCTTTCACTTTTTTATCGTCTCCAGTTTCCCCCATAATGGTTAACTGAAGAAAGTAAAACTTTACCTTTATTACAGTATTTTTCAATCTTGAACAAAGTTTACCAATGGCAACTATAAGGCTGATTTCAAAGCTTTCTAAACCCTTCATTTTTAGTAATAATCAAATATACATATTTTATAACACTATATGGATTTAAAACACATGCTGGCTGTTAACAATTGGAGAGTTGTCAACAAATCAGATTTATATTTGAAAGGATCATCCTGGCTTCTCTTTGTATAAAAGGTTTTGTATGATAGCTAGTGAACCAGAAGGAAAAGGAAGTAGTCAAGGAATAGATATGATGTTGGCAGCAGGGCAAATGCTAGAAAGTATCAGATTTAGGATATATTTTAATGATACGTGTGACAAAATTTTCTAATGGATTGAATATAGAGTGTGAAAGAAAATGAGATTCAAGAATGATTTCAAATTGTAGCTTGATGAGTTCATTTGTCTAAAAATACTTGGGGTAAGTGATTTATCAAGATAACACATACACACACATTCAAAATATGTACTGAAAGCAACATACCAGTTGCTTTTTTTTTTTTTTTTTGCCTAAGTCATGTCTTTCTTGAAACCTGATAATTATTCTAGGCAGATATTTTCTCATGTATTTTCAATAGAGATGAATGATAGATATTAAAACATCTGTATTTCACATATACTATAATTCTTTCCTGTGAAAAAAATTAATAATATTTAGGGAAAGCACGTAGTACAAAAGCTTTATTTATACCAAATTCTTTGATCCTTTACTTCCTAAGTAAAAAAGAAGGTAGAAGGAATCAAAAAAATGATAGCTGAGGGGGAAAAAAAAGCCAACTGCTGATAGTGAAGAATATAGGGAATGTTCTGGGCTAGAGGAGATTAGGCAGAGGATGTTGTGACAGGTCTCATGAGGATGACCATGAGGGTCTGAGGAAAAATTCATAGGATGCTAGAAGCATCTGATGAATCGCTGGACAAACACTTCAGGTCCTATTTAGGTTGATATTTAATTCAGTTAAATATTTATTGATAAAATATTTGTTAAGTGCTAAGAATACAAAGAAAATGAATCATCTTTCCTGATCTTATGAACCTATAATCAATAGATAGCAAGAGAAGGCACAGAAAGCAGGCTTACTGATGGATCATTTTAATGTAGTTTCCTAAGTGATAAGCTATGCACATTTACCATGCAATATTTGCTTATTTTTCTTTATATTGTATGTATCTTAATTTTCTGCGTACCTTCACTATAGTATGCTTCATCACTACAAACATACAGCCTTGGGATTGCTATGGATAATTGAAGAGCATTTGTATATGTGCTTGAGTTGTCACTGTCTTTCTCTAGAGGCAGGGATAGTGGTAATCATATTTTATCAAGAAAAGTTGCTAATCTTGCGTTAACAAGAAGTCCTAAGTATTAATGATTAGCAGAGTGAGAGTAAAAGATCAGAATACAGGAATGTGTCCAGGACAAAACCTTTAATTCCTTTCATTCCAATTGTAGCACTAGATGGGGATCCTTGAAGGGAGATCATATGTGTTCATATATGAATGGAGATTATTAAGGGTGATTTGGATTACAGTAAACAAAAATAACAAATAAAAGTTATTCCATATTTATTAGGAGCAAAGTATATCCATTATTTTATTTGTTTCTCACAACAAACCATTTTAGTTATGTTGGTAAACATTTGAAGCTAAAAGTTCCCTTCCAGCAGTGCAGGGCTTGGCTTAAAACACAAATAAATAATGTCACCATAATTAGTGAAACTAGTATTCTTACCTGGGGAAGTACAGTATCATGTTTTCCTTAAGCATAATAATTATAATTAAAATTAACTAATTTTTGATTATTTGTTCAATGTCTTTTTTTTTTCTGTTTGATTCTAAGCTCCATAATGGCAAAGGTTATATTTGTCTTGGTTCCTATTTTATCCTCTATACCCACATGACATACTCTTAATAAATAACTGTGATTTAATGGATGAATGAATTAGTTAAATTCATTAAGTGATAATACTATGAGATATTTATTACTATCTGCATTTTATTTTATTTTTTTAAGTTTACTTATTTAGAGAGAGAGTGACAGACAGAGACAGAGACAGAGAGTCCACACACAAGTAGAGGAGGAACAGAGAGAGTCAGCTCTGCCCTCCCAGGACAGTGCCCCATGTGGGGCTTGATCCCCTGAACCAGGACTTCATGACCTGAGTCCAGATAAACAGTTGGACGTTTAACCAACCGAGCCACCCAGGCACCCCCCGTCTGCATTTTAAATACGAGGGGAAAAAAGGCCCAAGTTTTCGCTCAAGTTTGCATATATTAAGTGACAAAACTAGCATCCAAAAACTAGGGTTTGAAATCCCAGACTCCAGTATCTCTTATTCTACCCAAGATGTTTACTGTCCCTTAACTCATACACATGGTGAGATATTGTCAAAGGTGACCATATAATTCATAATAGCAACAATTAAAATAATAATATCAACAGTTAAAAAAATAATAGCAAGAGTTAAAATAATAATAGCAACAATAATTTATTGAGTGTCATTATGTCCCAGTTATGATGAAAATTGCCTTGCATGAATTATCACTAATAATTGAGAAAAATGTCAAGATCATTTTAACTATGATATTGACAAAAGACAAAATGGATCATATGGAACCCTTGTTCATTCAACCAGTGAAGCCATCAAAGGCACCCATAAAACACAGTGTGAGTAACAAATGGTACTGTTTACGAAAAAGAAAAAATTCTTTAACTCTTTTTTTGCAGCATCTTAAGTAGTCCATCTAAATAGCCCATAGTTGGGGTACCTGGGTGGCTCTATTGGTTAGGTTAAGCATCTGATTCTTGACTTTGGTTCAGGTCATGATCTCAGGGTTGTGAGATGGAGCCCCACATGGGGCTCACCCTGGATGTGGAACCTACTTAAGATTCTCTCTCTCCCTCACCCTCTGCGCTTTCCCTGCTCACGAGTGTGCATGCATGCACATGCTCTCTCTCTCAAATAAATAAGTAAATAAATAAATAGCCCTTGGTCAAAAGCATTTGGATAGTTGTAATTGACTGAGCAGTGTAGAGAAACCAGTTAAATCAGAAGCTTAGTTAGCATGTAGCTCTAACTGATCATCCAGGAGTAAAGCATTCAAAGATAAAAATCAGCCTTGAGAGATGATGAAAAGCAGGACACAAAACAGAAGGGGAGGAGGTGAAACACCAAACCTAATATATAAGATAATGCAGAAATAGGGAACTTCAATAGAAAACAAAATATCTTTGTACATAACATGCAGCATGCAAGAATTAAAAAGCAGACAATAAATTGGAGATATGTCACCAAATGTATAAATACATGATACAAGAAATACAAAAGAAACATACAAATTAATAGGTTTAATATAAACTTAATAGATTAAAAAAAGATACATTATGTACAAAGTGGAAATACAACTACATAACAAAATATGAAAGAGGGGCACCTGTGTGGCTCAGTCGGTTAAGCGTCCGACTTTGGCTCAGGTCATGATCTCGCAGTCCGTGGGTTCGAGCCCTGCGTCGGGCTCTGTGCTGACAGCTCAGAGCCTGGAGCCTGTTTCAGATTCTGTGTCTCCCTCTTTCTCTGACCCTCCCCTGCTAATGCTCTCTCTGTGTCTCAAAAATAAATAAATGTTAAAAAAATTGAAAAAAATAAAATATGAAAGAATGTTCAACATTAAATGATATTCAAAGTCATCAATAAGAAAGTAAAAGAAAATTATGTCATCTTATAATATGTCATCATATTAAATGGGAAAATGTTTATGTAAACAATACTATGCAATATTACAGTGGTTCTAGTGAGTAGAGGTCCTCATATCCTTAGCTTTGGATGCAAATTGTTACACTAGTTCAGAAGTAATGTGGCAATAAGGTACCAAGATTGCTAATGAGGTTTTTGTCAAGTTATTCCACAAGTGGGAATATAGCCTATGTAAATAATTAGAGAAATGGATGATAATTTGTATTCAATGATTTAATTTGGAATCCAATTAAACTGCCAGATTTTTGTCTGTTTTAAGCTTCCAGAAAAAAAAAATCAAGTAGAAAAAATAAGAAGCTAGAATTATGGGAATTTTAATATCCGTGCTGAAAGTATATTAGTATCAAAGCTTTCAATGATCTAAATGAAAATGATTTCATCCTAGAAGTCCCTATTAAGCTAAATATCAATTAAGTGTAAGATAATATAAAGGAATTTAAAGAAATGAAAACTTTAAAAATAATTGCTTTTACACACACTTTTACAAAATAACACCATTAGAGATAGTGGGAGTGAATAAAAGAAGATGTGTGATACATAGTGAATTCCTTTGGTTAGAGTGAAAGGAGTTCTAGACATGTAGCAATGAGACGTGTATGACGTGACTACAGAGGCTGGCTAGATCTTTACTAAGCACGTACTTTTTTCTGGCAAACAGCTAACAGGCAGTTTTGTAGTCCTCTTATAGCTAGAAGGGAGTCATTTGACTGTTTCCATCTATTGGAACATGGCCTGAAGTGACATTCTACACGCCCCGGCCTTTTCCCCTGAAAACACTTCATGCTTTACAACCTTTTCTCTCCCTTCCTTCCTCCAGTAGTCAGCCTTGTAGACAATCCAGCAAAAGCTTTGAACTTTTGCTTGAACTCATATCTCAGTAAAGAACCAGCCAGGAGATATATTCAGCTAGGATTGCATGATTTAGACAATGCATGAGTATGATACCCTTCGTCCACAGGTTACATGCATAAGACTTTGGATTCTAAGGGTTAAAAAAAAATGATCTTTTGGTGGTAGTGGCGATTTGCCAAATAAAGTCCCACCAAAGGAGACATGTTAATGGCCCAACACCTATTATTTTACATAAAGGTGTGCTGCAGGGTAAGAGGTCTTTGGAAATAGAATTGTTTGGCAGCTGTGACCTTTCTTGGCCAGTGAAGGGTCTTTGCCTGTTCCCTTCTCCCACCTTGCTTTCGCTTCTTAAAAGGAAACATGGGAACAAAATTGGAAGCTGGGGTACAAACTGACTGGATCTAACTGTCTGGGTTAAGATACCAGCTCCTAGACCGTAGCTGACTGAGGTAATCCTGCTGCTTAGTTTCTCCAAGACTTGAAGGACTGTGGATGTTGCAGCCTGTTTCACTACAGAAAGCTAGCAAGTGTCACAGTGCGAGAAGTTGAATCTGAGCGCATTTTCTTCTATAAGAAGAAAAGTGGGGGCCCAACACTCAGCTGGCTCTTTGTGTAGCCAATCAACAGTGAGCTCCAAGAATCATTTTTGGACAATCCTGCTTTACACAATACAGTGAAAAAAAATTTTTTTGTTAAACTATTGAGATTTGGGGATGGCTTATTATAACAGTTATGCTCTGAGTGACAAGAGAAAAACTTAGATAATTTCTTAAAATGAAAGATCAAAAAATAGCAGTATTATATTTTCTAAATTCTAGTTAAAATAACCGGAAAATACAGAAATGTAGCTAACAGGTTTGGAAGTGGTTGACTGTGCAGAGTGGGTCAAAGGGGAGAAAAGAGAAAAGGAATGCTGTGTTTGCATAATAGACCTTGTAGGATCATTTGGCTTTGAAACCTTTTTTCACATTTTCTTTAATAATAAACATTATAGGGGTGCCTGGGTGGCGCAGTCGGTTAAGCGTCCGACTTCAGCCAGTTCACGATCTCACGGTCCGTGAGTTCGAGCCCCGCGTCGGGCTCTGGGCTGATGGCTCGGAGCCTGGAGCCTGTTTCCGATTCTGTGTCTCCCTCTCTCTCTGCCCCTCCCCCGTTCATGCTCTGTCTCTCTCTGTCCCAAAAATAAATAAAAAACGTTGAAAAAAAATAATAAACATTATATTTTAATAGGAATAAAGTATGTTTATCACAATTTTTTTTTTACGAAGTTGAAAGCATGCACACACTCTTTATTCCAATAGCAGAATGATTACATGTATTTCTGAATATCCAGATAACGGACTACTACGCAGCCAAAAATGATAATCTTCTATTAACATAATAAGAGAGGGAAGTTTACACCTTATGAAATAGAATTATGGATAATTATTGATGTATGCTACCAGAATACATTCTATGAAATTATAGCAAAATATAGCTTAGGATCTTTGTTGAATTTAGGTTATAAATTGTTTCTGTTTATGAGCATTTTATAATTTTCACAATTCTAAAACACCATCTAAATGTGTATACCTGTGTGTGTGTGTGAGAGAGAGAGAGAGAGAGAGACAGAGAGAGACATAGAGAGAGAGAAAGATTTTTAGAAATTAAGAGTGATTTAAATTTTCTTTAGAGATCATCAGGCCAGTAGTTGAATGAATAGCTATTTGTTAATGGCCAAGAAATGATTATTATTGAAGGAAATATCATATTTAGACCTCTAATTTTATAACATTATGTAATTATTGATAAGTGGTAGAATGATTTATCTGATGGAGCACTGAGTCACTAATCACATTATATTCTCCTTAAAGAAAAATACCATTTACTTCCAGATGTCTTGTATTTCCATAGTGGTTTTGTTTGTCTGTTTTGCTTTTCAACTAAAGGCACTGAGTAGCTCCTGCTCAAAGATTATTATTTTTTTTTGAAATGGCAATCAGACAATTTTTAATTTCAAACAGGACATAATTATTTAGTATTTTTGCATTTCAATCAAAGCTATATCAGTATCTGGATGGTGTGACATTTAGCAAGGATATAATGTTCTTCTCAAATTAAATATAATCTCAACTTGAATATAATATTCACTTGAGCATCCCATATCTTTGGATTTAGAAAATGTTCTTATATCTGAAGCATAATTAAAATATAGAATGTGAAAAGAAGTAATTGCATTTAACAGTAAGGCTCCAGGCCGTTTAAGAGAAGATGTGTACTAACAACTGGTAGGGGGGAAAAAAAGTAATAGGAAACATTACTCACTGGTAACATCAGAATCTAGAATGATAGATGAAAGAGATACAAATTTAACCACAGAAAAAATGAAAGAAAAAAAAACCTTATTTATCTGAATACTGAAATAATTGTACCACCGCATCCAGTGCTAGAAATGATGGGAATAATGAAGTCATGTTTAAACTAAACAGTATTTGTACATTTCAGAACTCTAATTTAGAAACTTGCTTGTTTGATCTTTCTCCCATATGGTTTCTACTAGAAGACTGTCCTGACTAATAATCTTAAAGCCACCTAAATTCATCAGGCCTCATATTCCATCAACGAGGATGATATTAACTGCTGCAGTTCTCACCCTTACGATCTTATTTATCCCCTCCATTAACCTCATTCACATGTTACTCTGCAATTACTATTTTCTAATCCAATTCCACATTAATTCCATTTACAAAACTTTGCATTGTGCCATCTGGAAACTTCCTTTCATTGTTATTAATGTCAAATTTAAAAATCTCATTTTCTTTCTGTATATTCCTTTCACTTTATGATCTTTTCTGAAGTCTAAATCTCTTCTATGTCTAATCATTACTCTTCTACCTTGAGCAAAACAAACAAAAAAGTTTCATGTCTTAGGCAGTTCATATACAACATCTCCCTTATTTGACTTTTATCTACTACATTACTTGAAAATTTTGCTACTTACTGTAATCTTCATCTTCAGCTCAAGTCTGTCAGTCATCCTAAGTGGTTCTACAAATGTGGATAAATTCAAAATTCAGCTGTGTCAGTTCCTTCGCCTCCTTTTAAAATAAGTTATATTCACTTCAATTTCACATTTCCCCCATTCCCTTAGCAATAACATGGATCTTGTCTTCACTTGAATCTCTTCAACCTGGAAACGATTAATTCAGTCATTCTATTCTTTAATTGCTGCTTCTTTGATTTCCAATTTTTTCACATTACTAGGTTTCATCTACTTTTAAAAATCTCATATTATTAAATCTCTTGATAATTTCTCCCTAGTTGTGACCTCTTTTATTAGTGACATTACCCAGTATAGATTCCATGTTTCATAACTGTAATGGATCTGTCCCTGGTAAATATGCTTAATTTATTTCCCCTGTAGTACTACCGTTTTGCCTACTGGGCTATTTAACATGTGCCTAAATCTCAGATGTATAATCACAGAAACTAGTAAGTCTAGAAATCCATAATATTCGAAGGCTGCATAACTCTATTTTCAACAGATACTTTTTTTACAATGTCACAAAGAAAAATATAAATAAAAATATCTTTACTTTGCTATTATTGAAGCTATGTATTAAACTTCGGGGTTTTTTCTTTAACTTTTCTTTGTAGCATTTTTCTAAACATTTAATTTTCTTATACCTATGCCTTTGTATTCCCATTCTTTGTTGAGAATTTACATAACATTTCCCTTAATTTTACATTTCTAATACCTCCTATATTATTAGTTAGGAACATACCCTGGATGTTCTTCTCTTTCAATTCCACACATTCTCTTCAGCCACTTCCAAGAACTCAATACACATTTCTATGCTGATAATTCTCTAATATATAGTTCAATACAGTGTTACGTGCATCTGATTCGTCCACAGACATATGAAACTCACATGAAACATGCTAACATTCTTCTTCAATCTTTTCTTTTGTCTTTAGTACTCCTAAGTGAGAGGCACCATTATTGATGTAGTTTCTCAAGCCAAAATGATAGTTATCACGTTTGAGCTTTTTGTGTATTAGTCTGCTAAAACTGCCATTACAAAGTATTACACAAACCAGTGGCATAAATAAAAGAATTTATTGTCTCAGTTCAAGGGCCTGGAAGACTGATCAGAGACTGTCAGCAGGGCTGGCTTTGTTTGAAGGTGTAAGAATCTGTTCCACCATTCTGCTAGCTTCTGGTGCTTTACTGGCAATCTTTGGAATTACTTGGCTTATAAAAGCATCATTTCTGATCTGTGCCTTCATTGTCACTTGATGTTCTCCCTGGGTGCAAGTCTGTGTGTCTAAATTTCCTCTTTTTATAAGTACTCCAGTCGTATTTGTGTAGTGGACACCCTAATGACCTCACTTTAACTAATTACATCTGTGACAACCTTATATTCAAGTAAGGTCACACTCAGACATGCGGGGTTAGGATGTCAACATATGGACTTTGGTAGGGAAATACAATTTTATTCATAAGTCTCTCCTTCATTATTTTACCCAACAAATATCCAGAAATTCACCGAAGCCTAAATAGATCTTGAATTCATCCCCTTCATTCCATCACCAGTTGGCCTACCCTAATCCAGAATACTTTTGCCTAAATTATTAGCAGAGCACTTTCACTCCTCTCTCTACCCCTACTCTATAGGCAGTTAGAGTCACCATTATGAAATGAAAATCTCACTGTTATATTCTCTTATTATAAATACTTTAATTACTTCCAATTAACTTCACAATGTTTTAGAGAGTGTTTACCACAGTTTTAAAGCCTCCCCTCCCCTCCAAACTCTTTAGACAAATTACATCATCCAGAATGTATGCTCCAAATGTATGGAACTTGATTCTATTCATCTAATATCCTATGTTGTGTTTTGTCTCTCAATCATCAAGTCTGTTGTTTCCACCATGGAACCTTTTCCCTCCCATTTTCTTTCCTTCTTTTCTTTCTTTCTTTCTTTCTTTCTTTCTTTCTTTCTTTCTTTCTTTCTTTCTTTCTCTCTTTCTTTCTTTTTTTCTTTCTTTCATCTAGACAGTGCCTCACATTCTTCACCTCTCAATTTAGACATCACTTCTAGAAAGTTTTTTCAAACTCCTCATGTTCTAATTACATGCAACTTTTTTTTAAGTTTATGTATTTATTTTGAGACAGAAAGAGACAGCACAAGTGGGTGAGGGGCAGAGAGTGAGGGAGAGTGAAAATCCCAAACAGTCTCCATGCTGTCAGCACAGAGCCTGATGCAGGGCTTGAACTCACGAAAACGTGAGTTGGTGACCTGAGCTGAAACGGAGTCAGGTGCTCAAACAACTGAGCCCCCCAGGTGCCCCCAGATGCAATTTCTACAAGGTGCTGTAGATCCCTGCATTCTATGCCTTAGCATTTCCCAGATATTATTAGAATTGAGACCTAATAATCTCTGAGTGTAGTGAAGGTAGGAGCTATATATCCTTTATTATTTATTTACTTATTTATTTATTTACTTATTTATTACATTATTTGAAATGTAGTTGACATACAGTGTTATATTATCCTCAGGTGTGAAACACAGTAATTCTACAATTCTATACATTATGCAGTGTTCACAATGATAAGTGTTATTATCTGTCATCATACAAAGTTATTATTACCTTTCTCCTATTTTGGAACTCCAAGTACATGTTGGTTAACCTGCTTGATATTGTCTCCAAAGTCACCAAGTCCCTGTTATTATTTTCAGCATTTTTCTCTCAGTTTATGCATCAATTAAAACAAAAAAATCAAAGGTACAATTAGAAATGAATTCATCAGAAAATGACTTCAAAACCAAAGAAACATAAACAATTTAAAAATTAAATAAAATCTCTCAAAAATCCGTGAGTCAGGCAGAAACAAACAAACCTCAAAGCTTCCTTGAAAAAAATCTTGATATGAATGGAAGGGAGAATACTACTTGTTAAAATTTGGAGCATAGGAGGAAACTAAGACTTCACTTAAAGAAGAATTCATAGTTATAAAGACATTCATTGCTAATTGAGGTAAAACAAAATAAAATGAATTAGCATACAAGAAGGTAAGAAGTGGGTAATAGATCATCCAAAAGAAAGGAAAGAAGAGAGAAGGAACAAATATTAAAACAAACATATCCTCAAATGTTGAAATAATAAAACTGATCAGGTTCCTAAAAGCAAAACAAAACAAAACAAAATAAAATCAATGAAATAAAAAAGCAATAAGCAACTGGAAAAGAAATAAAAAAAATTAGCTCAAATCCCCAAATAAAAACAAACACATGAGGTATAACAACAAACACAAAACAAAACAAACAACAATTTAAGAACAACAACAACAACAAAAATCAAACAGCCACAAATATGTCGTGTATTAAGTTATATTTATCCCTGCCATATCCATATTAAGTATTTCAATTCTGGATAAATGGATGGCTTTCTTGGAACATATAAATTACTAAAATTTAGTTCAAGATAAGATAGGGATACAGACTTTGAGTCATAGACAAAATGGAGAAATCCATTAAATAGAGTCTTAGGAAAAAAAAATCTGTTTTGGAGTGTTTTTTATTTAATATTTTCTCTACCAGAGATTATAAATATTTATTTTTATATTTGATGTCAAAATGTTATCAGTAAGGCAAAAAGCCCTTCTCACTTTTGAATATAACTGCTCAAGTACTAAAACAAGAAAAAAGTTGGCAAATTAAATCAAATAATTTATTAAAATAGCTTACTTTTGACCAAGTGTAAATACAGGCAATTTATGAGTGCCTGTATCAACATTATTGATAATATTTTCAGTATTAGTGTGCAAATCATATGAAGTTAATTTAACAGTATTAATTTAGGTATATAAATCATAATTTATAGTTTTAATAGTCAAAATGAGGAAAAATAACCTAGCTTTATTAATGTCAGAGCTATTTGTTAAATACATAGTCTGTTTCTGATAAAAGGGTTTAGTTTATAATATATCTGGTAAAATCTCTGATAAATAATGTGCATGTATATGTGTGTATGTGTATACATACACACACATACAATATTTGTAAATATGTATGCATTTATACGCACACATATAATATCATACATAATGATAAAATTCTAAAAACAATCCCATTATACTCTATTATATTAGGGTCTAACAATATTTTTGCTTTCATTACCATTATTTGATTTTTTTCAACAACTGGTAAAATCATATTCAAGGTATAATAAAATTATTTCATATTTAACTATTAATATACTCATTGAAAATGAATAAAGGTGCTTCTTTCTGAAAACCTTTACCTACAATTAACATCATAAATATTTTAAAATTCACCAAAACAATATATTGGGTTAGAAATTACATTTTACTTTTGTTCCAGTCTGAATTTTTTTTGGATATACTAAATGTCCATTATATTTTTACTGAAAAATACGGTTGTAGATTGATAGGTGCATTGTGGTCTCAGTGTCTAAATCAACTGCATGTTTATTGCATGCAAATAATATATGAGTGATTATATTTATATTTATTTTTACTTAGTGCTGGTGTGTAGCTTGGGAGTACAGCAAAAGTAAGAACTATATTACAATCATTATTTCCATCTTGAGGAGTTTTATAAAGCTGCAAATAGCTGATGCATATTAAGTTACATAGTTCCATAAAAATTTGTTTTCATGGAAGTTACTTTTTCCCCTTGTGGATTAGGTTGAATAAACTACGTGTAAACACAATTATCATTCTTCAGGGTATAAATGTCTTGTCTCCTGCAGTAGCCTTCAATTAAATACTTTAAAAGTTGGCATGATTTAATAATGTGAAGGGGATAAAATCTCCTTTGTGTTTCTGGGTAAATATTTTTTGAACAAATGGATTGTCATACTGTGATAAAAAAAAGTTTGCAAGAATAATAGTGAGGTAGCATTACTGTTTTTGCTTTGGGAAAAGTAATGAAACACTAAGATTCTATCAAAGAGGTGCATTTTTTTTGTTGTTGATGTCACTACTGGAAATAACGTGCTTTGAACAATAATTGTTTCAGAGAGCTGGGAAAGTCAGGGTCTGGCAGATGTCAGTAATGTAATTCTTTGATGTAACACAGATTTTTATAGCTTCCATTTCCACTGAGTTACTGCAATGTGCATATGCTCCTAAAAATATAAATAGTAAAATTATAGATTCCCTTTTCTTTCAAGCAAACAGTTTTAAAACCATACAAAGATAGTAAATTCTACTTAAAAAAAAAAAAAACCAGTATTGGAAAGCACAGTTTAGATCATGCACATAAAACTTTTCTGTATCCTATTTAAAGGCTTTTTACTAAACACTTTAGAATAAACATGCTTTGTTCTTTAATTTTATGGATTAAAGAAGTGTGTAACCTTCCACAGTGAGACTATGTAAAACAATTCAGTAGTATTATCCAGCATTGTTTTTAAAAAGGGTATTCATAGTAAAAGGTTGTACAAATTTAATTTCTCATAAATATTTGAATTATACAACACATTAGTTTGGAGGGCAACATTTGAAAGTCCACTTTCAAAAGTGTGAAAAGTCCACTTTCAAAAGTCCACTGAGAAAGTGTGCCCTCTTTTTCAGATTCAGCAGTAATTACTATTACCATTTTGATATGAACCTTTAAGGAACTTTACAGCACACCCAAACACATACACACAGATATTTTCCTCATAGATATGATGCCCTTCCATCTTTCAACACTTGGCTCTCTAACCCGTGAGGATAATGTAAGTGGACCACATCAGTCAGTCACTAGCCTGCTCTATAGTATGTTGATCACAGAGTGGGAAGAGTAAGATGAGTTTTATATTTCACTACATCCTCCCTGTCAGGTGGACAAGAGTTGGCATACTCCCACTGTAAAAACCTCCACCATTCTGCCAGGTGGCCTTTTTTATTGTTCTTTTTAAAGGTTCTTGTGGTAACAATTTCTTGTAGGCATCCTACTGCCCCTTCCTTTACTGTTTCCCCAAATTTTCCTACACATTTACAAATAGTCTTTTTGGGGCATTTGGGTGGCTTTGTTGGTGAAGCATCAGATTGTGCTGACAGATTCTGTGTTTCCATCTCTCTGCACCTCCCCCACTCACTTGCATGCATGCTCTCTCTCCCTCCCTCTCAAAAATAAACATTAAAAAAAATAAAGTAAATAATAAAAATGAAAATAGTCTTTTAATTATGTTATCCTTAATTATCCAATTTTGTTGTTTTATCTGTTCCTTGCAGCTGGGACCCTTCATCTATATCTATCTATCTATCAATCATCTAATGATATACGTATATATCAGATATATTATCAGGTATATACAAGTATATATATTCTGTCTTTATCTCTGTCTCTATTTTTTCCAGTCTTTTCTAATACAGTATTTCTACGATGCAAATGATTAGAAGTTGTGGAAAATATGTCATTATAAGCAGAGTACCTGGAACTCAGGTGGTTTTTCAGGGGCAATTTTGTAAAATAGCAGAAGTCATATACTCTCCTTTAGGAAAGAAACAACAACAACACATTTTGACTGCTGCACTGGGAGTGGGACTATTTGGGTTATATTTTAAGGAAATTACAGTCACATGCTTGCATCCAGAAGTCCTACCTCAGAGATGTTTATATAATCTTAGAAAGTTTTGGACTCGGGAGATTACACCGAACTTGCCCATCTTAATGATGGCCCCACTGTCCTGAGGCTAGCTCCATCTACCTTGCCCAAGAATTTGCCCTGCTTGAGTTAAAGGACTGCCAGAATTTCCGCTCTACTCTTTTGTTTATTGTCAATATCTATTAAAGCAATTTTCAGCCTTGCTGGATGGTCCAAGTTATCTTCCCAATGCCTAGTACTGCCTTTGTTATGAAAGTTTCAGTGTGTTTGTTAGTATAGTAGTCCCCCTCTTTATCTGAGGTTCACTTTCAGCTGATTAGCTCTGTGCCCTTTCAGTTACTGTGGTCCAGAAGCAGATGATCCTTCTTTTGAAGAATCTTCAGAAGGTCAATAGTAGCCTAATGGTATGACACAATGCCTACATCATTTACCTCACTTCATCTCATCACACAGACATTTTACCATCTCACTTACGAGAAGGGTGAATACAGTGCAATGATATATTTTGAAAGCGTGAGAACACAATCATATTTTATTATAGTACATTGCTATCATTGTACTATTTTATTATTTATTATCATTGAACTCTTACTGTGCCTAATTTATAAATTAAACTTTATCACAGGTGGGTAAATACATGAAAAACTATAGTATATATAAAGTTTAGTACTATCTGTGGCTTCAGACATCCCCCTAAGAGTCTTGGGATGTATCCCTCCTGGATAATGGGAGACTACTGTACTTTTGCTATAAAACTGCATAGCATTTGATTAGTATATATTGTTTCTCTTAAGCTCTGTAATTTTAATTCATGATTTTTTAAACTCAAAAAATTTAAGAACACACATAACAAATGATATCAAAAGTCTGTATACATCTACCTATAAATATGTCTGCGTATCTACCTATCCATCCATCCATTCATTCATCTGTCATCTATTTTTAATGATATCTTCATTTTCTGTTCTTCTCAGGAAGGTCTAACTTAACTGATAGAATATTTTCATCATGTGTTCCACTATAATTGCATAGATTGCTTTGTTTTGTTTTGTTTTAATAATTTTGAGTTCTCAAATCTATTACTCATTTTTTTTCTAACTGATGTGAAGTGGGAATTTAGTTTTCATTATTCTTCCAATTGAAAGACAATTGTTTCAAAACAATGAACAAATCATTACTTTCTATGGATTTAAATGCCATTGTTATGGGAAATAATATAGGATAGGAAAGTAAATTTAAAAAAAATATAAGAGGGCGCGTGGGTGGCAGTCCGTTCAGCGTCTGACTTTGGCTCAGGTCATGATCTCCCGGTTCTTGGGTTCCAGCCCCGCGTGGGGCTCTGCGCTGACAGCTCAGAGCCTGGAGCCTGCCTCGGATTCTGCATGTCTCTCTCTCTGCTCCTCCCCCACTCACTCTCTCTCTCTCTCTCTCTCTCTCACACTCTCAAAAATAAATAAACCTTAAAAAATTTAAAAAAAAAGTATAAGGTAGTCAATTTTTATGTTGTTATAGGATCTATCTCTTTTAAACTAGAAATTGTTATATAGATGTAATATTTTGTATCCTTATGCTAATTATGACCAAATGCTAATTTTGCTAATTGGTAATGTAACTCTTCCTCTTTTAAAAAACAATGTATTTTCTTCAAATAGTCTCTTCCAAATGAATGTCAGGATACTCTATCAAGTTACATAAAATATAATGCTGTCATTTGACAGGGATCTTTGAGTTTACAGGTTAATTTGGGTATAACTTGAGCCGGTAAAATATACAAATATAAACACAGACACACATATGCCCGTACATACACGTGAAGGTCAAATAACATTTTGTAGACCGTAATTCAAGTAGGTATTGTGCATCTTACCAATTTTATTCTTTGTGACTGTATTTTATTTTTTATTATGATTTTTTAATATTTATTTTATTTTTTTTGAGAGAGAGAGAGAGAGCATGAGCGGCGAGAGGTAGAGAGAGAAGGAGACAAAGACTCTGCACAGTCAGCACAGAGTCCCATGCGGGGCTTGAACCCATGAACCGCGAGATCATGACCTGAGCCAAAGTTGGACGCTTAGTCGACTGAACCATCCAGGCACACCTGTGACTGTTCTTATTTTAAATTGTTATTGTGAACTAAGATATATTAATTATATTTATTAATTGGATATTACTGTTGTAAAAGAAGTTATCATTATGACTTGAAATTATAACATGCCAATTGTATCAGCTAAGACTTTGCATAGCTGAAAGTAAAAGAAAACAACCTTATAATGGCATTCACAAGGGTCATGCAAAAAAAAAAAAAATTAACAAACACACCCAGTGTGCCAGAGTATTGTTTATGAGAAAAATTCATGGAAACAGAATCAGCAGCAGGTATGCATGGAACTTCTTTATCAAACATCACAATCATTAGAAACACACTATAGCCTAAAAATTCCAGACATATTTGGGAGAGAAGTTGGGAACCTTGGGCTTTTGGCGTTTAATCTGTATTAATCAGTACAATAGTATTGAAGGCTCCTTTGACATTATCATGGGCCAAGATACGGCTCTAGCACAATAGCACAATCTTGGCTGTGGTTTAGCATGAGTCTGTACTAACTGGTTGGACATTCAGCCATAGCAGTAGATAAATCAGCTGTGGTAAAATTGCATCTATGCTAATGGCTTCATGTTATAAGTAAATTTTTACCAAAATGGCTAAAATTTATATAGACTCATTGTGCAGGTCCTAGTGTCTGCAAGGACAGAAGTTTGTTGATTCTTCTATTTGGTTAATCAGTGTCTCCTTGGTAGTGAATACCGCCTAATGAATATTGTCATAAGATAAAAAGATATGCACAATTTAGGTCCATTTCCATGTATCCAGTCCATTTCTATTTTGAAACTTCTTGGTCTTGACACTTTTTATCTTGACCCTTACAGACCTTTGACCAGCCATCCAAGTCATTTACCACTATCTAGGAATGTATATTGTTCCTTCCATATGTAATAGATCCAAATTCTGTTGTACAGTGGATTTCTGCTCTAAATAATTATTTGTGGGGTTCACAAGACTCAAATTAAGATTACAGTTCTGGTCACATAATTCCATCATAGTTCATGATCTAATGCTTGTTTTCCACTATAGTGCTATGACATTCCAGGAATTCCAGGAGCTGTTTTTCTTGCTTTGCTTTTCTTTTCTTTCTTCTTTCTTTCTTTCTTTCTTTCTTTCTTTCTTTCTTTCTTTCTTTTTATGAATACTTCTCTACTGTAGAAGGTGTAACATTGTTCCAAAATACTTTAAGTCCAGACTTAATCTTTCTTTTAGTGTTCTCCATAGTATGTTTTTATCCACAAAAGAAATCTATAGCACCATCAATATACCAGAGTAGGGCTGTTTATATTATCACCTGAATCCTTTAAAAAGTCTGAAGAGTTTTCAGATATAATTGCTCACTCTAAAGTTGATAGCATTCTGAGTTGCCTAGTAAATGAATCAGAGTGACGTTCCCAGGTATGTGGTACACTACATCCAAAATCTGAGTATGCCAACCAAATTCTGTGCCACTTTCCTAAAAATCAAAAAAGCAAGATAAAAAAAAAATCAAAAAAGCAAAAAAAAAAAATCAAAAAAGCAAGATATCTTGGAAAGGATATCTTAGAATGACTCAGACCACCAGACCCTTAACATTCCAACAGTCTCACAGGCTTTAGAATCTTTTTAGGATTTACCTTCTAAAATGACAGACCATATCCTCGGTCATAAAGCAAACCTTAACAATTAAAATAAAGAAAATTATACAGAGTATGATTTCTATGATCATAATGGAATCAAACTACAAATTAATAGAATAAATACAACAGGAAACATGTAGAAATTAAGCAACATATTATAAATAACCCATGTGTCTAAGAAATAGTCTCACAAAAATAAATATATAGAAATAAATGAAAATAAAAATAACATATCAAAATATGTGAGGCACAGAAAAAGCAATGGTAAAAGGGAAATTTATAGCACTAAATGTTTACAGTCAAAAAGAAGAAAGGATTCAAATTAATATCTAAAGACCTTACTTCAAAAAACTAGAAAAAAAAAGTAAACTAAACTCAAAGCAATTAGAAGGAAGGTAATAGTGGAGAGCAGAAATCAAAGAAATTAAATCAGGAAAACAATGAAGAAAATCAGTCAAACAAAAAGCTGGTTCTTTAAAAATATTAAAATTAATAAATCTTAGCTAGACTGGCAAAAATAAAAAGACAAGATACAAATCACCAATATGGAATAAAAATAGGGACTTCACTTCAGATCCTGAAGCCCTAGGGAGATACAATGAGCAACTTTATGTTTATAAAATCAACAGCTTATAAAAAAAATGGATTAATTCCTTGAAAATCACAAATTGCCTGTGGTAGACAGAATAGTACACCTCTACTAATATGTGTACCTTCTAATCCTTGAAGTGTGTAAATATATCATTTTTCATGGCAAAAGGAAATTTGAAGATGTGGTTAATTTAAGGATCTTGAGATGGGAAGATTATCCTGAATTATTCTAGTGGTCACAGTCACTCTCAAAGATTCTTTATAAAAGGGAGGCAGGAGTGTCAGTTTCAGAAAAGGCAATGTGACAATGGAAGGAGAGGTGGTAGAGAGATTTGAAGACACTGTAATTTTGGATTGCAGCAAGAGGAAAGGTCCATGAGCCAAGGAATGCAGGAGACCTCTAGAAGCTGGAAAATATAAGAAAAATGATTCTCTCCTGTAGAGGATCCAAAAGAAATGCAGTCCTGACAATATCTGTCAAGACTGTAAGGTAACAAATTTGTGGGTTTTTTAAGCCACTAAGTCTGTGATAATTTGGTTTAGTAGTAATAGGAGGGTAACTAAATCAAGATAAAATAAACAATCTGAACAGATTTATAACTATCAAGAAAATGGAATAAGTAACTCAAAAGCTCTCAATGAATCTGTATGTCCAGATGATTTCACTGGAGAATTCTACCAAACATTTAAAAGAGAATATTGCAAATTCTCTTCCAAAAGATAGATTTCCAACTTGTTTTAGCTGGCTAATGTTACCGTGATACAAAATCAAAGATAATAGAAAAAAAGAAGAAGGAACAAAGATAAGAAAGAAGGAAGGAAGGAGTGGAGAAAACTACAGGTCAGTGCAAAAATCCTCACCCAAATATTATCAAATCACTTTCAACAATGTAAAAAAACAGTTGTAAGCTATTATGTGATTGGTTCAACTTCAAAAGTTAATTAATCCAACATATTAAGGAACTAGGAAGAAAAATAAGATGATAAGAAAAAAATATGTCAAAATACTGTACCTAGTCATGATAAATACTCTCAGCAAACTAGAAACAGAGAAACTTACTTAATTTGAGAAAAAGCATCTACAATAATATCCTACAACTAACTTCATAACCAATAATGATAGATTCAATGCCCTCCCCCAAAAATCAAGAGCTAGGCAAAGATGTAAAAGACGTGGCTATATCTTTGCCAGATTATTTTGTCATATTCATCTTGTAAAAATGTTTTTGCATAATATTCTCCTTTGAATAAATCATGAGAGAAATGAGATTAAAGATAAATCTTGTCAATTCAGTGTTTTTTCCCTCATAATATTACTTACAAGTTACCAAGTTTAAGGTTATGCACTTCTGAGTATGTACAGTCTGACTGCATTATACATTATATCAGAATACAAACTGTTATCCACATTGGGCAGATATGTAGGGTCAGCCTGCAAAAGAAAACTCTAGTGGGTTATGCTACATTATGTTGTAATGAGAGGAAACAAAAGATATCATGAAGAGTGGTAAAATGTGTGAAAAAACATAAAGGAAATTTGGAGCAGATAGTAAAAAGGAATAGTCTATTTCACAAATACTTAACTTTTCTATATACATTGATTTATTAAGAAACTCATTTTAATTAGATCTAAGGAAAACACCATTGCCTGAAACCTTCCAGAAGGTACATTAATGACATTTTCTTGAACTATAAAGTTCCCCTGGAACAAATACATTATTTATACACTTATTTGAAGATAACCTTACTTATCCTCAGATATTGAGGCTTTCTTTGTGACCAGATATTCTCTTGTGGTGTCATGGTATTAGTTTCAAAATATAATTTTCATAAAGGAACTATGTATGGATCTCATATTTTAGATTACACTAATCAATGTGATAACCAGAAATTGTTACCTATTTAGTCCTTATAAATTCATTTTAAAAACTATACAAACACCATTGCCTTTAAAAAATCCTATAGTTAACTTTATATTTAATAATGATTCAATGTTTTTCCCCATGAAATCAGGAATTAGACAAAGATTACTGCTACTCCTATTCAATAGAGTACTAGAACTTTTAGATTCTACCAAATGTGGAATATGACTTGTAGAGATTTTTAGAATTCTTCTTAAGTGTGTTAATTTTGACATATCAACCTTGCCCCAAAATGACCATTGTTATTCAGAGAAAAGTGTAACTTTGCTATTTTCCAAGGTAAGTGTAAGAGTTTTCATTCTATTAAAAATGCATCTGAGAAGAATGATTACCAAGAGTGAGTTACAGATTTCACACAGATAAATCCATAACAAAAAAGGAAAAAGGCTGGAAAAATATGTCAGAAATTGATGCTCATAAACATTCTTTTGGAATTGCCCACCAAACAGGCTTTAGCGGGACAATACGATCATTGATTTAGCTACTATTGATTCTGAAATCTGAACTAAACAAAACAATTTTCTTGCAAAATTTGTCAAACAAGAATGTTTCACAATAGTATTTTAGACACCCGAGGCCAAACTCGACCAATTACCTTTGCATGAATTGTTTGTTGGTCTAGTCTGCCTTTAGCTGTTAGTCTTAAGGGACAGGTTGGATTGTAGATTTAATAATTTTATTTTACCTGTTCTTTATGGAGTGTAACCATTCAAAAAAGAAAAAAAAATCCAAATATACAGGAAAAAATCCAAGACAAAACTGAACTGCAGGGTGTTTTTCTTTGTACAAATAGTCTCATACCAGAGACACAAAGAGCAAAATCAAGGCAAACAATATTAGACCAAGCAGGTTAATAGCCCACAAATATTTACCAAATGCTACACATACAAATGTAAATTTCTACACAAAGACCCAGTTTTAATTATTTAAACATAGTGCACCTCCCAACAAAAAATCAAATCACTTTAACACAAACAAATTTTATAATCTATTAGTGACAATGTCTAGAATAAGAAAACAAACTGATAGATCACGTTTTAGAGCCACTCATAAGCAAACTGAAAAGACAAAAGGCATTTGAATATAGGGGCTGGAGAACATGCCTAGTTTCAGTTTATGGGAGGGCACCATGGGCATTCCATGATGCCAAACAATGGTCTCCAATATGATGTTGAGGGAACATCCAGAATTATCAAGGAATAAGTATATCTCAATATGTAAAATGATAGGTTTGTATTTATAGCTTACTTGGATAAAGGAGAGCTGGTTGGATGTGAACTCATTAAGCAAAGCAAACTGCTAATTGTATATATGTATTGGACAAAGAGTTCGTTTTGGATTATATTGCTTAAAAACACAGGAGTGGTTGATATCAGTGTAAAATCATGATTTATGTTGTATAGAGAAGATGTGTTTTAGTGTTGGTTTAAAGCAGATGTATGTTGATATTCCGTCTTAGAAGTGTGTTCACTGGAGTGTCTACCACAATGACTGATGTTCAAAGTGTGAGGCCGCACCAATTGGCTGGTATGGTTACTGAAGCAAGTTGTCATTGATTGATTATACCGGTTTACAATCCATCCTGGTGCCTACTTGTTACTTGTTACTATGACTATAGAGTTGTCATTGATTGATTAAATAGTTTGAAAAACATTCCTAATACCACTGGCTATAATGAGTTGTCAGTCTTTCCTAGGAATATGGGGACTACATTTTTGTTTTTATTTTTTAATCTCAGTGTTACTGACACTGAGGACTTGGTCTTGTCAGGAAACTAATTTACAGATAATTTTTCATTGCCACAATTGACATCATCCTTTGCTTACCCACTCTTTATATTTTGGTTATAAAAGTTAAGCAATGCACGTAATGACTTCCTATCTATCTCATTCCTAGAGACAATGGTTTCTTAACCACTGACAAATTCCTGTGTCAAGTGAAATTAACAGGACTCTATTATCTTTAGTACTTGGGAGTCAAGTTCATAGAAGCATCCTCTACAATCAGTCCTGACCCAGAGAGGACCACCAAGATTTTCAATAATACTGTTGCTCCTCTCAGCAAATTCCCTATCAATCTAGTAAAGGGAGTATTATTTTTACTCTTTCTGGAAACAGTTTTTTGTGATTTTCTGGCCTTATAGCATAACATGTATACCACCCGGGGCACTAAAAAATTTTTTTTAAAACTCATTTTTTTGAGAGAGAGAGAGAGAGAGAGAGAGAGAGAGAGAGAACGCAAGTGGGGAAAGGGCAGAGAGACCAGGGGACAGAAGATCCAAAGCAGGCTCTGTGCTGACAGCAGTGACCCTGATGTAGGGCTCAAACCCACGAACCAGGAGATCATGTGAGCCAGAGTCAGACACTCAAGTGACTGAGCCACCCACTCAAGTGACTGAGTCACCCAGGCACTCCTCACTTCCCTTGGCATTTAAAAACCCCTTATTTTTTATCTACCAAGGAAGTTACAGAATTTCCATTTTATTTGCATCCTTTTCCAACTTTCAAAGAGCTATTCCAGTAGCAAATTAGAGTTGACACAAAGTGACATTACTGGGTTATTAAATGTTGAATTTTAAGAATGTCTCTTAAATACATTCTCATATACAGTTGCATACTGTGCCACTCCACCTATTCTAGCCCTTTCGAACTTCAGTCCCAGGTTCTGCTAATTTCAGATTCTGCACACTAGTATGGTTTTGCAACTCTTTTGTGAATAATCCTGTTCCTCTCATAACATGAGCAGAACCTAAATGATTACTACATTATGGAATTCATTGGACTTTCATTAAGGCCTAATATATGAACATTTAAAATTTCTTTTATCAGCCTTTAAAACATATATATATATTTTATATAATACATATTTATGTATATATTGTATATATATAATATTTTAGGAGTAGAAATTGTCATTCTTTGTATATATTAGGAAATAAATAGAAAATTGTGAATGGCATAATTTGAAAAACTACAAAATATTGCAAAAAGAAATGTAAAAGTCTTAACTACATAGACGGTATCACTCTCATGGGTTGGGAGAGACAATATTTCGTAGAAGGTAGGTCCCTACAAACTGACCTAGAGATTCAGTGCAAATCTTATCACATACCTTGAGAACCACATAAAATTGTTTTAAAAATCCTATCTGCCTTTCAGGAGAAATTGACAATCTTATTTCAAATTTTACTTGGAAATACAAAGGACTTAGGGAAGCTCAAATGATCTTAAAAAGAGAAGCACATGGTTGATGGATATGTACCATATGATTGCAAGATTTAATATAAAGTTGTAATAATCAAGACAATGTAGTACTGGTGTAAGTAAATACAAATATTTAATCAAACAAAATAAAGTACAGAATACTCACATTTATATTTTCAATTGATTTTCAGTAAAGATGCCAAGTTAATTTGATGGGGTAACACCAAATAGCCTATAGTTTAATACTTAGAGTTACTAAATGAATAATTCAAACTTGCTAGTTACAAGATGCATATACAAAAATCAATTTCATTTCTGTGAATGCAAATGTGTTTCAAGTTTAAAATACATAAATACACTATAGTAGAGTCATATAATGAAATATTACACAGCAATTACAAATGAAGAGTGCCATAATATTGCAGTAATATAAGTAAATCCCACAAGCATACTGTGAAATAAGAGAAGGCCAGAACTAAAGAATAAATACTCTACATTCCATTTAAGTGAATTTGCAAACATCCCAGATTAATATGTGGTGTAAAATATCAGGATAGAATTTAATTTGGGGGATGAGGAAAGTTTGATGTTTTGGAGAAACCGTTTCTTTTTTTCTCTTTTTTAAAATTTATTGTTCAATTTACATCCAAATTAATTAGCATATAGTACAAGAATGATTTCAGGAGGAGATTCCTTAATGCCCCTTACCCATTTATAACATCCCCTTCCCACAAACCCTCCAGCAACCCTCTGTTTGTTCTCTATATTTAAGTCTTTTATGTTTCATCCCCCTCCCTGTTTTTTATATTATTTTTGCTTCCCTTCCCTTATGTTTATCTCTTTTGTATCTTAAATTCTTCATATGAGTGAAGTCATATGATATTTGTCTTTCTTTGACTAATTTTGCTTAGCATAATACCCTCTAGTTCAATCCACGTAGTTGCGAATGGCAAGATTTCATTCTTTTTGATTGCCGAGTAATACTCCATTGTATATATATGCCACATCTTCTTTATCCATTCATCCATCAATGGACATTTTGCCTCTTTCCATACTTTGGCTTTTGTCGATAGTACTGCTATAAACATTGGGGTGTATATGACCCTTTGAAACAGCACACCTGTATCCCTTGGATAAATACCTAGTAGGGCAATTGCTGGGTCATAGGGTAGTTCTATTTTTAAATTTTTGAGGAACCTCCATACTGTTTTCCAGAGTGGCCGCACCAATTTGCACTCCCATCAGCAGTGCAAAAGAGAGCCCTTTTCTCTGCATCCTCACCAACATCTGTTGTTGCCTGGGTTAGCCATTCAGACAGGTGTGAGGTGGTATCTCATTGTGGTTTTGATTTGTATGTTCCTGATGATAAGCGATGTTGAGCATTTTTTCATGTGTCAGTTGGCCATCTGGATGCCTTCTTTGGAGAAGTGTCTATTCATGTATTTTGTCCATTTCTTCACTGGATTATTTGTTTTTTGGGTGTTGAGTTTGATAAGTTCTTCATAGATTTTGGATACTAATCCTTTATCTGATATGTCATTTGCAAATATCTTCTCCCATTCTATTGGCTGCCATTTAGTTTTGCTGCTTTCTCCTCGAGGATTTTAATGTCTTCCTGTCTTATGTTTAGGTCTTTCATTTATTTTGAGTTTATTTTTTGTGTATGGTGTAAGAAAGTGGTCCAGTTTCATTCTTCTGCATGTCGCTGTCTGGTTTTCCCAGGACCACTTGCTGAAGAGATTGTCTTTATTCCATGGATTATTCTTTCCTGCTTTGTCAAAGATTAGTTGGCCATGTTTGTGGGTCCATTTCTGGGTTCACTATTCTGTTCCATTGATCTGAATGACTGTTTTCGTGCCAGTACCATACTGTCTTCATGATTACAGCTTTCTAATATATCTTGAAGTCCAGCAGTGTGATGCCTCCAGCTTCAGTTTTCTTTTACAAGATTGCTTTGGCTATTCAGGGTCTTTTCTGGTTTATATAAATTTTAGTATTGTTTGTTCTAGCTCTGTGAAGAATGCAGGTGTTATTTTGATAGGTATTACATTGAATATGTAGATTGCTTTGGGTAGTACCAACATTTTAGCAATGTTTGTTCTTCCAATCCAGGAGCATGGAATACTTTTCCATATTTTTGTGTCTTCTTCAATATCTTTAATAAGCTTTCTATAATTTTCAGTGTATAGATTTTTCACCCGTTTGCTTATGTTTATTCCTAGGCATTTCATGGGTTTTGGTGCAATCATAAATGGGATTATAAATTATAAATTGATTTCTTTCTCTGTTGCTCCATTATTGGTGTATAGGAATGCAACCAATTTCTGTGCATTGATTTTATATCCTGCGACTTTGCTGAATTCATGGTTCAGTTCTAGCAGTTTTTTGGTGGAATCTTTTGGGTTTTCCATATAGAGAATCATGTCATCTGTGAAGCCTGAAAGTTTGACTTCCTCCTGGCCAATTTGGATGCCTTTTATTCCTTTGTGTTGTCTGATTGCTGAGGCTAAGACTTCCAATACTACGTTGAATAACAGCGGTGATAGTGGACATCCCTGTCGTGTTCCTGACCTTAGGAGGAAAGCTCTCAGTTTTTCCCCATTGAGGATGATATTAGCAGTGAGTCTTTCATATATGGCTTTTATGGCCTTGAGATATGATCCTTCTATCCTTACTTGCTTGAGGGTTTTTATCAAGAAAAGATGCTGTACTTTGTCAAATGCTTTCTCTGCATCTACTGAGAGGATCATGTGGTCTTCTCCTTTTATTGGTGTGATGTATCACATTGATTGTTTTGCAGATATTGAACCAGCCCTGCATCACAGGTATAAATCCAGCTTGGTCGTGGTGAATAATTCTTTTAATGTATTGTTGGATCCGGTTGGCTAGTATCTTGTTGAGGATTTTCGCATCCATGTTCATCTGGGAAATTGGTCTATAGTTATTTTTAGTGGGGTCTCTGTCTGGTTTTGGAATCAAGGTACTGCTGGCTTTATAGAAATAGTTTGGAAGTTTTCCTTCCATTTCTATTTTTTGGAACAGTTTCAAGAGAATAGGGGTTAACTCTTCCTCAAATGTTTGATAGAATTCCCCTGGAAAGCCATCTGGCCCTGGACTTTTGTTTTTTGGGAGATTTTTGATTATTAATTCAATTTTTTACTGGTTATGAGTCTGTTCAAATTTCTATTTTTTCCTGTTTCAGTTTTGGTAGTTTATATGTTTCTAGGAATTTGTCCATTTCTTCCAGATTGCCCATTTAATTGGTGTATAATTGCTCCTAATATTCTTTTATTATTATTTGTATTTCTGCAGTGTTGGTTGTGATCTCTGGGAGAAACCATTCCTTGGGGACCAACTGAGTGCTGGCAACATTTCAATTCCCTACTTGCATTTGTTTAGAGTGTAATAATTCATTGAATTCTTATGATTTGTACAAGTTTCTGCAGGTAATTTATATATCAATTAAAATGGCACCATTTTTGCATATCAGATTATTACCAGGTTGAAACTTGGTAGTCTCAATTTTTGGCAAAAGTGTGGAAAACCGGTATGTATATATGCTGTTGGAGGTTTTCTTAATTGGTATGGCCACATTGTTCAATAATGTGGATAATCTATCAGATTCAAAGTGATTATTACCTTTAGCTTAGTAGTGGGATATTTATTTCAGCATTGTTTGTAATAGTAAGATAGAGAGTTGTCTAAGCACAACCTGGTATATAAGCACAAAAATGGTATATTTTTGCTATATTCTTCAACTGTTAAAAATAATAAAAACTTTGCAGACTGGCACAGAAAGAATTCCAAGAGAAATAGTTGAACAAAAACAGCAAGGATCAGAATGATGCAAACATAATGCCACAAAACTAATAACCTGTGGGAATAAACTGGTTCAAGCTACAAGATACTCTTACAGTTTACACAGCTGAGTGATGTTCATCAAGCACATTTTTACATTACATAATTACATATTTTTACATTATATATATATATATATATATATATATATATATATATATTACCCTTAAGTAGGAAGGGTAGGAATACTCTGGGAAATAGGATAGTATTAGTTCCAGTTTGCCAGTGAAGAAACTGAGATTCAGTGTAGTGGAGACAGAGAACCAAAACCACACAGTGATCAAGTGAAGATTTTGGCTTTTCAACTTAGTA
Source organism: Felis catus (assembly GCF_018350175.1). Lineage (NCBI taxonomy): Eukaryota > Metazoa > Chordata > Mammalia > Carnivora > Felidae > Felis > Felis catus. Next base: position 153,916,477 of record NC_058371.1, on the reverse strand, counting down.
ACTAAATGAACGCCACACGTTATACACTGAGTGAAAAGATTTCAAGATCTATCTGAAAAGCAAGGGCTTTGGGAGAACATCAAATCTAATATATAAAATAAGGCATCTTGAAACACACTCGATTGTTACTGTGTAAGCTGAGTCTCTACCATCACTATCTTCTCCAGAATATTAGAATGCTAGACATAATTTCATAATTCATGAAGAGCGAGGGTGCTGTTTCTTATTGGTTTTAGCAAATATACCTCCAGGTATACATGGTTGTTATCGCCAGTGATCTTCTCTGTCGCTCCAGTAGCTTTTTTTTTTTCCCTCCTCACAAATAGGAGGTAGAAGAGAACACTTCTGCTGAGCAGTTTGTATGATCCTGTTCTTACTGTTGCCAGGGAAGGGCTGTTTTGAAAGATAAGGCTTAGGGAAAAGACAGTGGTGACATTTCATCTACACAGATCTTAGGGAAAAAGTTGTCTCCAACTTACTGGTTAAAAACAAATCAACAAAGATAAGGCCTTGACCAAAGGAACTCCTCCTTTTGTAGCTCCTTCCTGTGGAAGGACAGGGTTTAGAATTTAGGTTTCTCCCGGGTGGCTTTGTGTTGTTACCACAAGCTGACAGAATAAGTGGAAGACTTTTCTAAAGCTTTTGAGCAGATAATTACTTTCTCTGATATCCCAATATTATAGTTTTACAACTAAATGGCAGATCTTACATTTAAGAGCCAACTCCATTTAAAATTACAAAGTACATGTCTGAACTTTTGACACAGACATTTAAAAGGCCCAGTAAAATAATTATTGCCATAAAATCCACAAGCCTGGGCTCTTCCTCTTTAGAATTTTTACAAGCTTGCTTTCTTTCTCTGTGTACAAAATCCATTCATATTATTTGGTTTCTTTGAATTTTTATTAGTATTAATTATCCTCGTGTAGTATCATAGTATCTTTTCTGGTTAAGTATTGCCAGTTGTGACAAGTGGAGAGTGACTAAAATAATTAAATTTGTTTCCCAAATTGATTTTGCTTAATTTATCTTCTACTTTTTTTTTGCTATAACTCTGGTTGTCACATTTTGCACATTGACCATTATCATTATGTTATGTTCAAAAGAAAAGAATATCTTAACAAATATATTTTAAAAAAAGATTATTTTTGGTAACCCGTGAGTCTTGAAGGTAAAAGAAAAAGGAGAGGTAAAATTTATTATGATTCATTTTATTCTTTCTTCCTGTTGCCGAAAGAATTGAATGGTATTTATGTATCTTTCTGAAAATGAAGACCCACCTAAGCAGTGTCAGGTATGATGTTCTACCACATATCTCCTTTATGCTAAAGTTTATATTTTGATTGTGCCTACAGAGAGTAGTCCAACTACAGAAGCTTAATTCTGAAGATAGTTTTCTATTTTGCATCCCATGGTATAAAAGCAATTTTTAAAATGTCATGCAAACAATAATTATTTTCATAGAATTGCTCCTAAAGTGGGAAAACCACTTTGATATTTTACAGATGTGATGACCCAGGTCAAAATAGGCTAAATTGATTTGGGCCAAGTTATGAGAGTTCATTTTAGCAGTTAGAATATCTCAAGCCTTCTAACTCTAGGCAATAAGATTTCTTTTTCTATTTAATGTTTCATCCAAATAAAATGCCAAATAATTTTATTTTTTTGGTTTATTTTGTTTTTACATTTTTAATTATCTTCACTCAAGCTTACAAAAATGTGTCTGTACCCGGCAGGTCCTACAATGGATGATGAGCAAAATGGATTTTGGCAGTGTTTACCTTTTTCATTTGCAAACTCCATCTTAAGAAATTCCTATCAATATTTAATCAGCAGCATTCACTGACATCCATAGCAAGCTATTTACCTTTATATAACCTCCATTTTTTATGGTTAATTTTTTTTCACACACTGACGGTTTTCCTATGGAAATAAAGTGAGATTATAAAACACTAATCTTGGGGAGAGACAATATATTAGCAAGAATGATTCAAAATATACCTCAATACTCATAGTAATAAAACCAACTACAAAATTTGCTTGTAATACCCTGAAAACGAGACTTTAGTGTTTACAAGCTCATACCATTATTAACCCTGTCTCGGGTGTAGTTCTCTAGAAGTAGAGCCTGAGACTGGGATTCTTAGGCAATGTATTGGAGAAGTGACTTTAGGGGAAATTGAATAAAGAAAACACAGAAGATGGGGCTCCTGGCTGGCTCAGTCAGAAGAGCATCAACTCTTGATCTCAGAGTCATGAATATGAACCCTACATTGTGTGAAGAGATTACTAAAAATAATAACAATAATAATAATAATAATAAAAGAAAGCACAGAGGGCAAGATAAGAAACTAAGCAAGAATGTGGTCTCAGCTGGAGACTATATTCAAGCTGATCCCACGGGAATAATCTGGGATACAAATTACACCAAGGAATTAAGCTCACGTTTAAGGACACATGACCAGTCTTACATACCCCATGAGAGTCAGTCATTGAGAGATGCCCTGGTATGTCATTATGGGGAGTATAGTCTTGTGAGAATAGTGCCTCCCATTTGGCAAATGGCCATTCTCCAGAAAAGACAGCACTATGATTTATTCACAATGGCTGGTGTATAGGTGCATAAACTGGGTGGGGCATCAACAATACCCACGATAACCCAAGCCCTGCACCACCAAGATACATTTGCTTCTTATACTAAATTAAATAACTGAGGCAAAGCTTCTCCAGGCTTATAGATTTATGGTTGACCACAATTTGGGGGAAACTTACAAGGGGGCTAGTTAGACAAACAGTAATCCCCACTACTCTATTTGTTCCCAAAGCCTTGGTTAATGTTCATCACTGTTTTACTATTTCTACCACCCATTCTTGATAACTTTCAATCTCAACTTACATTTCCATTGGTTTAGGTGGCATTTCTGGTGAGTTGACCCAGATTCTCATCTCTGAGCACTTTAAATTTCTATTCCCATGCCCCTATTATGCAACGGTTGCTGTATTTGCTGATTTACAGTTAAAACTAGACATTTTACTGAATTCATTTTCTAGTTCCAAAAGGTTTTGTTGTTGTGGAGTAGTTAGGGTTTTCTATACCTATAAGCATGTCATCTGTAAACAGACCACTTCATTCTTCCTTTCCAATCTGGATGTCTTTTATTTTTTCTCTTCTAATTCTTTTAGCTAAGACTTCTGTACTCTGTTAAATGCTAGTGGTGAGAGTAGGCATCCTTGCTTTGTTTCTGATCTTAGAGAAGAACTTTTAGTTTTTTACCATTGAGTATGTTTGCTGTGGGCCTTTTACCTGTTGAGATAATTTCCTTCTATAGCTAGCTTATTGAGTGTTTTTATTATGAAAGTGTATTGAATTTTTTATATGTTATTGTTCACATCTGTTGAAATGGTCATGTGATTACATCTGTTCTTCATACCTCTGGTTTTTAAAAAAACAAAAAATATAATATTTCAGTCTCTTGTGTGCTGTCCATCTATCTGTCTCTGAGAAACATTATATTCCCTTTGTCACTTCTATAGGTCTCTGGATGTTGGGCATTTTTGCCTGCCATTTTGAATTTTTGACTGATTATAGTATCCCTCATGTCATGACTCAGTGCCCACTTACATGAAGAAGTAGAGATATAATCATTTAAAACATGGAATTTGAAGTCAAAGAGAATTGAATCTGGACTCTATCATTCACTAACTTCTTCAGCATTATCTACCTTAGCCATTGCTTGACCTTGTGCATTCTTTATTTATTTTTATATTTGGGATAATGGTATATATTTTATAAATTTATAGTAATGATTACATAAGTTTACAAATAGTTTTAAGTTCCAAAAGATACAATAATTTATTCTAGTTAGTGTTATTGCCAAAAAAAGAACAAAATGGTAAAACTATATGTCACACAATATTTGAAATTCACTTTGCAGAAGTTTATGGCCTTTACTGACAGGCTGAGTGCCTACTCTACAGTCTAAAAACATCGGCAGAAATGACAACAACAAAAAAATAAGAATAATATTAAAATTTAGGTGTTTTGCCAAGTAACAAAGAGAAGGTCCCTTGGAATTATATTTCACAAATAATTTGTACACTGATTTCATTTGAATCATCAGGTGAGCCCCACCAGTTCTCATGCTGATACAAATCTGTACACATTAGGTGCTATACTGAAGTAAACAGTGAAAAGTTCCCAAATTCCTATGGTCACATTTCTACCAACAGTATAAGGTACAGAAATAACTGGTAAAGATAGGCACTAAAACTGAAAACGTGTTGCATTTAACACTGCATTGAATTTAATTTTATTTTGTTTATCAAAAATGCAGTCTATATTCTGTGCACAATGCTATGGCAACAACGTATCAAGAAAAGTAGACAATTAATTAAGCAAATGTATTCATAAAGTATATATCTGCCACCATTATAGATTTTTGGAGATACAGCAAAGAAGTAAAATCATCTTTATTCTTATGGAATCCACAATCTAGGCAGTAATTCTCTCCTAGGAGAAATTTGTCCCCAGGTGACAGTTAGCAATGTTCAGAAACATTTTTAGTTGTTGCAGCTAGGGACGATACTACTGGGGCCAAACCTAAGAAACTCTGGTCTAGAAGGAATAGAAGAAGGCAATAACAAAGAAATAAATCAACAAACTATTAAATTAAAAAAAATGATGCTTAGATTACTGATTTGGGTCAAAGAAAATTGATATTAGCTAAAGAAGATTGAGGTTAAAGAAGGCTTGAAGGAAAAAATCAAGAATTCAACAAGTGTTATGTTTGATATACTTCTGTGTCATACAGGTAGAAGTATCTAGTAAGCCACTAGGTAGGTATATGACTAAACTCAACACATATATTTGCCCTGGAGATCTATATCTAAATACCATCATTGGATAGATTGTTATTCAAATTCACAGGAATGGAAGAGATAATCTGTGAATAAAGTATATAGAGAGAAAAGATGAAGCTAGAAGTGGGCTCTAAAGAGTTTCATTCTTTGGTGATTCAGTGAATAAGAAAGAGTAAACAAAGAAGACTGGAAGGGTCAGATGTAAAGAGTCAGACAGTGTTCCGTCTCTGTACACAAAATTCAATGTGTTGGCTATCCTTTTTCTTAAAATTTGGATGATATACTCTGGTTTTATGACCTCACGAAGAACAAGGGAGTGTGGACAAAAGAAAGATTGAATTGTTCGTAGAATAGGTAAAGTGTGCTGAAATGCAGTCACCTGGAGTAAACAGATTGATAAATGTAATTACTAAGGAGAAGAGAAAAACGGGACAATATTTGGAGGAGGGTAGGCTTACTTTATTTGTATTTTATTTGATTTTTATTTTTTTTTTAAGATTGGCAACACTAATGAATGTTTTTGAGCCAATGACAGTGATCGGATAGAGAGCAAGAGGTTGACAAATTAAGTTTCAGATGACAAAGGAGTGAAGTACTTAGAAAGGCAAATGAATGATAAAACAGAGATATCTCTACATTAGTCAACCAAACTGAACAACTGACAACTTATTGCTGTTTTTATGTTTGAGTAAGTATTCCATTTGATTTTATCTTTCAGGCCTGCAACTGAATATCATGGCCTGTTACTGAGACTAAGACTCTCAAAAATTTTAATTGACTATCTAATAAGAAGTGAAATAATTTAGCTTTTAGTGTTTTTGAAAATTTGGAAAAAAATCTCAGAATATTATTATTCTGAAACATGCATGTTCATTTATATATGTTAAATATATATTTGCTCAAAGGTATAAGAATTATATGAATTACTTTTTAACCTTAAAAAGGAAAACAAATGTAAAAATGCCTAACATTTCGTTTTACATTTCATTCTAACAAACTAATATTTGTGCATGATTCCCAAAAAAGCTAATTTACCAGAAATCAAGAAATCCATTATTTGCTTCATGACAAAAAATGCTACTTCTTTCAACACTTCTTATTTAGATATATAATGTTTTTATTTGGGGCAAGAATATCATTTAATTAGAGACTAGTTTAAAATTTTAGTTGGCATTACATTGTTTTAACTTTATGAATAGATACAAGTATGGCTTACACTTGAAATAATACTCATTAAAGTTCTGCAGGAATCAAAATAGCTACAAACTTTTGCAATGATTGCAAAAAATATATATTTAGTATTTTGCTTCCACTTTATATAAGAGTATTTATCCTTTTTCTTTGTAAAGGAAATAGTTTATGAATCTTTCCTGTTGCAGAAAAAAAAAACAGAAAAGAAAAAGAGTTCTTCAAACCATCTTAATTTAATACTGTTATTTTCCCTTTAAGATAAATAATTTTAGGGGCACCTGTATGGCTCAGTCACTTAAGCGTCCTCTTGGTTTCACCTCAGGTCATGATCTCACGGTTCATGAGATGAAGTCCCATGTCAGGCTTTGGACTGATTGCGCTGAGCCTGCTTGAGATTCTGTCCTCTCTATGCCCCTCCCCCTGCGGCGTGCATGCTCTCTCTCTCTCAAAATAAATAAACTTAACAAAAAAAGATAAATATTTTTAAATCTTCTTGAGTCAAATATTTGATTTATCACAGGAATAGTAAGTTGTTCAGTATCTTTCCATTCTCAATGTGCTACAGAAATAAACCTGTCAAAGATGAAGTTTAATAGAATTTTCCTGTTTTTAATGTTTTAGTAATGATGTCCATAACAACAACAAAATAATGTCCATAACAAATCTAGTAATTGCCTGAAACATGACAAATATAATAAGCGTGTTTTCATGTCCATGAAATAATTCCAAAGTTACATTTCAAATAATTTGTTCAGAAGAAGTTTACTTCTACTTTCTTTTATTTTTTCCATGAAATTATTTATTGCCTCAATTTTGAAATTATTTTACAGAGCTATGCCTAGACATATATGTTCATGGTATACATAGCTTCTAAATCTTATCTCTTCCAACAGACTTAATTTGTGATAATGCAGAAAATGAAAACTCTCAACATTAATAATTTAAATTATTTTATTTTCACTTTTATTTTGCCTATTATTTTTGATATTTTATGCATTAATAAGATATAATACAGTAGTTAAACTAGCGTATTAAAGTGATTAAATTATATGTGTATGTGTGATTCACAGTATGCTGTTTAACACACAGCAGCTATTTTAGAAGTGTTTACATTTTCTTAAAATTTAAGGTACAAACTGGGGCGCCTGGGTGGCTCAGTCAGTTTAGTGTCTGACTTCAGCTAGGTCATGATCTCACAGTTCTTGAGGTCAAGCCCCACGTTGGGCTATGTGCTGACAGCTCAGAGCCTGGAGCCTGCTTCAGATTCTGTCTCCCTCTCTCGCTGCCCCTCCCTCACTCACACTCTATCTCTCTCTCTCAAAAATAAATAATTATTAAAAAAATTTAAAAAATTTAAGGTACAAATAAATACTTACAACTTAATAAATAGCATAGTTAGTAAACATCCATATACACAATAGTTTCAACTATTTTGATAAATACCTATTCAAATATATGATAGGTCTTTATCAAATATTTTACCCATTCAGTCATTCTAAGTTATCTGAATATCTATTATGTGCCAGACTCTCTGCTATACATGAGGAATATATTCGTGGTTAAAACTTTTGTAGTCCTAGGAGTGTTGAACTCATATTCTAGCTGGTTAGAATAATCAAATGACCCCTGAAATAAACTTAAGTATAGACTATATGAATACCACAGTATAATATTTGCCAAGATTGGCTAAAGTAGCCAATCAAAAGGTAGTTTGGAGTAAAAATCTCGAACGATATTGTTAGATTGTGATGGGCTAGTTGTCTCTTAAAATTGCATTTTTAAGTTACATTTGTTCTTACTCAACTTTTTGTTGTTTAAAAATGTTAATAAAAATTGCTTGGAATAGTATTTCCATATGAATCTTGCCAGGTGATCTAGGCCGTAAGGATAGTCTCAAACAAGAGGCATGAGTTCACCCATTATTACGATAGTTTTATTCTAGTAGGTGAAGAAATGCCATAAACCAAAAACCAAGAGATATAAAACATGAAATTCTGTCCATTGAGATTTTCCTTCTCTACTGCTCATTAAAACCACTTACTGTGAATGAATAACCCTACAGTTATCCACTTAAAAATAGTAGCCAGCTTAGAAATTAGAGCTATCTCTAACTTGGGTAATGTGTCCCACCTTAATTAACTATTCAAAAGGATTTACCCATGACATATGGATATTGAGGGAAGAATGACAATCTGTCAGTACAAGTCAGCCTGGGACTCTGTGACACTTGCTCATTAAACTTTCAAGTACCTGTAGAATTATCTTACATTTAAAATATCTAATGTGAATTGTTTTAAGAATAAATGATTAGTTTCATCACATCTTTGTTGTATTATTCAGAGTTCTCTAGAGAAACAGAACCAACAGGATGTGTGTGTGTGTGTGTGTGTGTGAGAGAGAGAGAGAGAGAGAGAGAGGGAAGGAGAGAGAGAGAGAGAGAGAGAGAAAAGGAAAGAGTTTAAAGAATTGACTCATATGACTGTGATGGCTGACAAGTCTAATATCTGCAGTGTAATCTGGTAGTCTAGAAACGCAGGGAAAAGTTGATATTTTAGCTCAAGTCCAAAGGCAGTCTGCTGGTAGGATTTCATTTTAGTTTGGGGAGGTCTGTCTTTTTTTTACCAAAACCTTCAACTGATTGGATGAGGCCCATTCGCATTATAGAGGTAATTAGTCTACTGATTTAAATATTAATTATATCTGGGGCACCTGGGTTGCTCAGTTGACTGGCTGAGCATTCAACTCGTGATTTCCGCTCGGGTCATGGTCCCAGGGTTGTGGGATCCAGCCCTGCATGGGGTTCCACACTGAGCGTGGAACCTACTTGGGATTTTCTCTCTCTCCCTCTCTCTCTCTCTCTCTCCCTCTGTCTCCCAAGACCCTCTCCTCCACTCGCACCCCCATCTATTTCTCTAAAATAGATATAATTCCATCTAAAAAATACCTTAACAACATCCAGACCAGTGTTTGACCAGATAGCTGGATACTGTGGTCTAACCAAACTAAAACATAAAATTAACCATCATTTTAAATAAATATCATTTCAAAAGGTACTAAACTTTCTTACTGCATTAATATTGAAAAAACCCACTCAGATGCAAAGTTACTTATTATTTTATTTTATTTTTCAACTGAGAAAATGATCCTAATCCATTTCCTTCTGGAAACAATTCCTAAGCTGTACACCTTTAAAGAAGCTAAAAATAGAGAAAATAAGGGTGTCCTTGTTTTCCAGTGTTCTTTGATGCTTTACATAAAAGAATCATTTGCTTATGCTTTTCTTTTATTAATTTTTTTCTAACACAATGTTCCTCCAAGGGAGGGAACATCACTATGTTTATGTTTATAGATAAAACTGGAATGAGTATCATTATGGTTCAAACTGGAATGAGTTGACAATACATCATCTTTCTTGCTAAATCCTCACCCATTTGACCTCACAGAATGTTCTCTTTCTTTTGTGTTGTGTGTACACATTGGCCACCAGAACTGGGACACTTTCATTATGTGTTGCCATAAATGTTTTTAAATATAGATCATTTCTGTGTCTGTTTCTACTAGAATTCCTATAGATTTGGTGAACAAGTGTATATGGGCCAATGAAATAAAACAATGCAACTCTCATGAAAATAATGTGTTCGGTGTTTTTCTGTCTGTCTTCACATTGTTTAAATTGACAATTACATCACAAAATATATTATTTTTATATAAACTTGCCACTCATTTTTAGAACACTTGAAGAACATATATGGCAGTAAGCTCCTAAAAGAGTCTCAGCAGAACTGTTTGCCGACAAAATATTGAACAAAGTAAAACTTTTCTATAACATTTCTTTTTGTAGTTAACTGGATAATATTTACAAGGTTAAAATAATTACTGGCTAAAAGAGTTGTCATAGTTTCCACAGTATCTCTAGGAATATATCGGGTACTCTTTTCAAAATGATAAGAGACTTTGAATATTAATATTAAATGTGACTATTTTAAATGATGCTGCAGTGAACACAGGGATACATATATCTTTTGAAATTTGTATTTTCTTTGTCTTCAGATAAATAACCAGAAGTGGGGATTAAGAGGTACAAACTTCTAGACATAAAATAAATCAGTCACAGGGATGTAATGCACAGCATAAGAATATAGTTAATAATATTGTAATAACTGTTTATGGTGACAAATGGTAACTGGACTTATGAAGATCATTTCATAATGTGTAAAAATATCAAATCACAATGATGTACACTTGAAACTAATGGGATTTTATATGCCAACTATATTTCAAATTAAAAAGATATAAAATGGTGGATACCTGGGGTGGCTCAGGTGGTTAAGCGCCAATCTCAGCTCAAGTCATGATCTTGCGGTTCGTGAGTTCACGCCCCGTGTCAGGCTCTGTGTGGACAGCTCAGAGCCTGAAGCTTGCTTCAGATTCTGTTCTCCCTCTCTGGCCCTCCCCCACTCACACTCTGTCTCTCTCTCTCTTTCAGAAATAAACATTAATATATATGTGTATGTATATATATATATATATATATATATATATATATACATACACATATACATATATAATGTAAGCTTTAATAAATATTACAGATTACATTCTAAAGAGCAAAATAAGATGTATTTATTTATTTACATTTGTTGAGAATGAGGGGGAGGGGCAGAAGGAGAGAGAGAATCTGAAGCAGGCGCCACACCCAGCATGAAGCTGGACATGGGGCTTACAACCATGAGATCATGATGGAGCCAAAATCAAGAGCTGGATGCTTACCCAACTGAGCCACCTAGGTGCTCCAAATATATGATATCTAAAATACACAATTATTAAAACACACAATTTTAAACTGGCCAAGATCGATTTTTGTTGTGTTTTTACTATTTCTTGCCGCCAACTCCCAGTCTAAACAAACAATGGCTCTTTATCTTGTGAAAGCAGTCTTAAAAAAAGAAATCTGAAATTGCCATGAAGCATGAGATTTATTTTGATGTGTCTTCAATTATTCTACATATTCTACCTATCCAGATATTGTAATATTCTGATTATTAATTTATTTTTGATTCATAACCATATCACCCTACACACACACACACACACACACACACACACACACACAGAATAAATGATTGATATTTTCAGAAAATATTCATTCAAAATTACAGAAACATTAAATCTATCACTCTGATGGGGAATATTGATAATGGGGAGGCTGTGTATGTGTGTGGGCAGAAAGTATATGGGAAATCTCTGTACCTTCCTTTTGATTTGACTATGAACCTAAAATATTCTAAATGATGAAGTTTTAATTTAAAAATTAGACATATGTGACAAATAATTATATATTTAATTATGTATTTTACAGACATGATCAGAGGCATAGCTGATAACAATGTTATGTGAAATTATTATATAAAAAGTGTGAATTCAAGACTGAAATATCTTAAATATCCTATTTCATAGATATGATATAATTAATTTAACAAAATCTAAAGACAAAAGCAATGCCAAATTACATTTTAGTCACTACACCAGGTAAAAAGAGACAATTAAAATGTATTATATATATTTGGATAGCATAGGAAAAAACACACAAAAATATAAAAGGTGATTTTGTCTAGGGTTAGTGATTTTGTTTGACTTCACTTTCCTTTTCATGCTTTTTCTCCATTTTTCCAATCATTTTTTAATGAATATTTGCTGTGTCAATAATCAAGAAAAGGATCTATGTAAAGAAAAAAAACACCTTTGACCTAATGACCATTTGGGCATTTAAATTTTTTTTTAATTTGAAGTATATTTGACACACACTGTCACGTTAGCTTTGTATACAACATAGTGATTTCACAAGTCTATACATTATGCTATGCTCACCACAGTGTAGTTACGACTGCCACCATACAAAGTTATTACATTCCCCAGTTGTACTTTTTATTGCCATGACTTATTCATTCAATAACTGAAAGCCTGTATCTCCTACTCCCGTTCATCAGTTTTTCCCTTCTCCCACTTCCTTCTCCTCTGGCAACCACTAGTCTATTCTCCGTATTTATGGGTCTATTTCTGCTTTGTTTGTTTTGTTAAATTCCATATAAACAATATGATATTTGTTGTTTGTTTTTACTGTCTGACCTATTTCACTTTGCAAAAAACCCTCTAGGTCTCTCTATGTTGTCACAAATGGCAAGATCTCATTATTTTTTATGTCAGAGTTATAGTATACACACACACACACACACACACACACACCACATTTTATTTATCCATTTATCTATCAATGGACATCTAGGTTGCTTCCATATCTTGATTATAATAACTAATGCTGGAACAAACATATGGGTACATACATCTTTTTAAATTAGTGTTTTCATTTTCTTTGAGTAAATACCCAGTTGTGGAATCAATGGATCATATGGTATTTCTATTTTTATTTTTTTGAGGAAACTCCATACTGTTTTCCACAGTGGCTGCACCAATTTACATTCCCATCAATAGTGCACAATGATACCTTATTCTTCAATTCTCACCAACACGTTTATTATTTCGCATCTTTTCATTACTAGCCATTCTAACAGGTATAAAGTGAGATCTCATTGTAATTTTGATTCTCATCTCTCTGATAATTTGTGATGTTGAGATTTTTTTCATGTGTCTGTTGGCCATCTGTATGTCTTCTTTGGGAAAAAGTCTATTCTGTTCCTCTGCCTATTTTTAAGGTGGATTATTTGATGTGTGTGTGTGTGTGTGTGTGCATTTGTGTGTGTGCATGTGCGTGTGTGTGTTAAGTTGTATAAGTTATTTATATATTTTGGATCTTAACCCTTATTTGATCTATTTTTGCAAATATCTTCTTTCATTTAGTGCATTACCGTTTTGTTTTGTTGATTCTTTTGTGTGTAAAATCTTTTTATTTTGATGTATTTCCAGTAGATAAATATCTTTTTCTTGATTGGAAAGCAAAATGAATTAAAAGTCAGATTATTCTAACCCCAGACCTTTTATCTACCTATCATGTGAAATTAGCATATATGAATTTGTTTAAACACTGGAAGAATGGGATCCATAATATTATTTACCCTCATCTAACTCATAGGCTTATGGTGAATAATATTGAGATATTATGTCAATAAATTTGCTTTGATTTGACCTATTATGCCATATTATATATTTCATTTAAATTATGACATTTTCATATCTGTAGTTTTCACATAATTTTAACAATTAGCTTTGCAATAATACACCTTTAAAATGTATACAGAGTGATAACATATATGGTATATAATATGCATTTCTAACAATGAAAATAGCCCTATGTCTAGTACTGAAAAGCAAAAAGCAGAATATACTATTTTGACTTATTTTTACTTGATACAATCCATGTCATGTGAGAAGCAAGTGATATAACTGCTGTAGACAGTTGTTAGTGTTTTTTGATGAAACACAAAAGAAAACGGTTCTACAAAGTCAGTGTCACTGTCATGGCAGAAATTGCAACCTGTATAATTTTAGTGTTAGATACATGTTTGTACCATTTTTTTATTGAAGACTATGACTTTGGCACTCTTTCCAAAGATGTACATTCTTCTGGTACAGAATAAAAGGTTGATGGAGTGCTCTTTTAAAATGTTATTTTCAGCAGAGATATGAACAATAAAATATGGGCCAGTATTTGGATTAATATATGACAAAACTCCCCATTACCACAAAAGCATTTAAAACAAAAATCAGAATAAAAGTATTAGTAAAGATGGGAAATATTTTAAAACATATTAGAGTGGCTATTATTGGTTGTCTCCCTTGCATGGCTTCACCTCTCTTCATTTTCTCATAAATCTAACATTTTTCAATTTTGTGTTTACTCAGCTCAGTTTTTACGTTTACTCATGCATTTAGTTAAAGATGCCTGTACGTTCATTTCCTAAGGTGGCTGATTGGTGTATAACTAATTCCATTCATCTAGGCAATCGATGGTTTATAATGATCATATTACCTGAACCAATGAGTCGAAAGCAGTGGTTTGCTAAGCAACATCAGCAAACCTTTGTGCTTCCAGTTAAGGTTCAGAAAATGAACCTGTTACGTATGGAAGTAAAGAGCAAATTTGCTGGAGACATCTTACCACATCATGATCCAATACATTTTGTGGACGTTTTGAGTTAGGTTACATATTATTTGAAGATGAATGTATCCCAACTGACACAAAACAAATGAGGAAAAGCAAAACGAAACACAAATTACATTTAAAAGTAATGGGCAGTGGGTCTTTTGTTCTGCTATGATCTGCTTTCTAATGAATGGCATTATGGCATTATATATAATTTATTCATTTTAAAATTGCATAATACAACATGAGCAACTACATTACAGCATGAAAAATAAATCAGATCTGTTGGGATATTTGAGACTAAACATAAGGTATATTTGATATACTATTTGGCCTAATTGAAAGAAATAAAATTAGAAACCCTGAGAGAAGTCCTAATGAGGCAGGATGGGAAATAAACATAAACAGATGAAAATAGTACCAGAGGCAATTTATCTTTTTCCATAAACAGAATCAAAACATATTCTCTCTATTTGGGTGTCTTAAGGGTATCATTATAAAGAACTGTATAGTAAAGGAAGAACCAGAAGACACTATCCCAAGGGTCCGTAGAGCACAGAAATGTTAGCACTGGACACCTTTAATTTTTGGCTTAAACAAAAGGATAAGAAAGATACTTTCCACATCTTCATTTATTTCCTTCACCCATTCAGCATTCTATTAGGCTTCATTCATTTGCAAAATTCTGAGTCTCGATGACCAAAATTCCACCTATGTGTTGCATAGCTGTGCCAGTTGACTATTTCCTCTTCTCATTATTTCATGCATATTAATTAATACGTGCTTTACAAACCACCAGAGGCATGACTTATAACCTATATTCTCTTAAAATTCATGAATTTGACAGATAACTTTTATATAACTAGGAGTTTTAATAAGCCTGAAAATTATGCAACAGGGACATTTACAAAGTTTGAGTCAGTATGAGTTTTTCACTAATCTATGCTGCTACAATGTCAATTTAGAAGATACGCTTTGAAAATTCTTACCATTGTATTTTTTTTTACTTTATATTTCCTATTCCCTCTAGAAAGAATCTAGATAATGAACTAAAATAGTTGAGACCAGGTGTATATAATTTAGAATAAATACAATGTTCAAAAGTATACCAAAGTGCCAAAATAATTATTTGTTGATTGTATTTGTATTTGTAAATTGTATTGTATTGTATTGTATTGTATTTGTTGATTGTATTGTATTTGTAAATTGTACTCTTGTCAGAATATTCCTTACTGCGCTCTCATATGCTCCATCTCCTATCAAACTTCCCTTAGAAGGAAGAGTATACTTTTTGCTATACCATGTGATTTGCTTTGGCCAATAAAATGTGTGTGTAAATGTTCATCAAAATACTAATGAAGCCATTGCGTGGTTTCCATAGTTGTCTTTTGCTCTGCTTTGAGACTGGAATATCCCAGATAGGGATCCTACAGGCTTGTTTGGAAAATTAAAAGAAAAACCATGATGGACATAAGTCTGGTTGTAAGCTACCAACTCTGTGGGTCATTTGTTATCTCAGTATACATTAACCTAGGCTAAGTGTATAAATTCTGTACAGTGTCATGCCAAATATTTTATATAAACTGTTTCTTTTAATTTTTATGATTTGTTGGTAAATTATGACCTGCATTTTAGCAGTGAGAAAAATAATAGGTAAACTGGAAACTATAAAATTAATTTAATAAAGAGTCTGATTTTAAAACCTATGCATTTAACTACTATACATTATCTTTTATTTTAAAAATAAATCACATAACTCATGAAATTTCTGAAAGCAAACAACTATATCTGAAGCATAGTTGCATAATTTCAAGTCTTCTTTTCTCTTCACCACATGAATATCTTTCATAAAAATCTCGAGTAATAAAAAAGTTGTTCTTTATGTGAAATTTTGTTTTATATGAGAATGACCTTAGTGGTGACAGTTTTATATCATGTGGAAATAAATGCTGGAAATTGCTTTTTTTAATTTTTATTTTATACAATTATTTTGAATACTTTACAGTTTGAGAATCAAGATAAGTAAAAGAGAGTATTACATGAGAATTCCCTCCCAACAAAAGAAATTACCCAAATCTCCAGTATAGAAGTAAACAATGTTAGGTTTTTGTGTACATTCCCAGAGGTAATATATGTATTTAAATGCAATACTCTGTATCTTGCTTTTACTATTTAATATTATGTCTGAACAATCATGACAGGATATCATTATATATAGATCATATATAGACTTATAAATATATAAGGAGATTTCTTACTCTCTATAGTAGGATTGTGATTTATTATTGGATATTTGCAGATATGCATGTAAATCTGTAGAAAAACTATTAGAAATACAGAGTTAGGACAATTTATAATTTTTATCGATATTGACAAATCTCTTTCTTGAGAGGTTTTACCAATTTGTACTCTCATAAGTAATGCAAAAGAGATTCCCCACACATTTGTTTATGCCAGCTCAATAGGCGAGAAAGCATATTTCAGTGTGATTTGATTTGCATTTCTCTTTTATTATCTGAGGTTGGGAATATTTTCATTTGTTTAGGAATTGTTTGTATTTACTTTTCTGTAAGGTATCTACTAATATCATTAATTTGTTTTGTTAAAAATGACTTTAAAAAGTCATCATTATAAGCAAGATCATCTAGGTTTTTTTCCTATTTTATTTTTAGGAATCTTATAATTACACATTTGACATTTAGGTCTAGGAAATCCTTTTGATTTAATTTTGGTGAAGCATGTGAGTCCACCTGGAGATTCATTTTTTTTGCATTGTGGATGTCCAGTTGTCCCAGTAGCATTTGTTAAAAAGGCTCTCTTTGTGTCATCACATTGCCTTTGCTCATTTGTCACCTATTAGTTGACTGCGTTTATGTGGTCTTTTTCTGAGCTGTCTATTCTGTTCCATAAATCTACTTATCAGGTAGTGCCTCCAACTTTGCTTTTCCTCTTCAGTTTTTTGTTGTCTATTCTGGATCTCTTGTTTCTCCATATACACTTCAGAATCAGTTTGTTGATAACCACAAAATAATCTTTGGGATTTTGACTGAGGTTGCATTAAATTTATAAATCATGTTGGAAAGAATTAACATCTTGACCATATTGGGTCTTATTATCCATGAACGTTGGATATCTCTCCATTTACTTAGTTCTACTTTGATCTCATTCATCACAGTTTCGTAATTTTCGTCATATAGATCTTGTACATATTTTGTTAGATTAACACGTTAAGTATTTCTTTTTTTTGGATGCTAGTATAAATGATAATGTGTTATAAATTTCAAATTCTACTTGTTCATTTCTGGTATATTATGACTCATTTTTTTTGTGCAAATATATAGTGACACATTTTTCCTCATAACCTTCACCTCACTTGTCACTAATTTATGTAATGGTCTTATTCCATGTGCTTTGACAATAATCATTTAAAATATATATGAAATTTTGTAGCATCACGTTTATTATTAGTTAATTGAATATATCTTATGTGTTTATTTTCAATATTGGTACTAGTTTGTAAATTCTATATTCATTATATCTATTTTTGTGTATATTCTAATTATTAATTTGAAAACCTTATATATATGTATTAAGTCTGATGTAATATTGCCATATACACTGATCAAACTCTGAAGTTAATATTATTTAAGACATTCCCAGAATAAAACTATCTCAAAAGATGAAATTTCCACATAAAGACTTTTCTCTCCCCTTTCTTGTGTTGTTTTTTAACTTTTAATAACTTCAATAACATTTTAAAATTAATTAGAATATAAACATTTCTCAGATATTTTTTGCACTTCTGATTTAAGGAATTGCCTGAAGCAAAGGTTTGCATTCTTAAAATACTATCTTTGACGGTGATTTTAAAATTAGCTTATAATTTCTGAGAAAAAATTTGAAAATATTGTACGAATTGAATTCAAGACAAATATATAAATCCTGATAAATTTAGACAGCTACTAAAACTCATTTTCCTGAAAGAAGTAAGTAACAAATAGAACTATTGATGAGATCAATTGTGATATGGTCTCCAATTTTGAACAAAGTTTCTAATTCAAATCAATTGTTATAAACCGTTGGATACTTTGTGATATAAACTATTTAGATTAAGAAATATGCTTTTATCAGTTAAAACATTTTTTAGATGAAATATTTCACATCATTGAACTTTATATTTGTTACAAAATATTATCACAAGAAAATACTATTGTAGTATGCAGTTGAACAACTGATGAGCTACAAAAACCCTGCACAATAATTGATGAAATCACTATCCTTGGGGCGCCAGGGTGGCTTGGTCGGTTAAACGTCCGACTTCGGCTCAGGTCATGATCTCACGGTCCCTGAGTTTGAGCCCCCCGTCGGGCTCTGTGCTGACAGCTCAGAGCCTGGAGCCTGTTTCAGATTCTGTGTCTCCCTCTCTCTCTGCCCCTCCCCTGTTCATGCTCTGTCTCTCTCTGTCTCAAAAATAAATAAATGTTAAAAAAAATTTTTTTTAAAGAAATCACTATCCTTACTGGCTGTAATTTTGTAGAAAAATAGAATATTAGTAAATTAAATTATTTTTAATTATTGTAAAACATTTTGAGAATTTTATGTTTCAGGCACTTGAGTCTTTTTAATTTAAAGAATAAACATTTAATAATGTAATGTACCTTTTTTGCTTCTTTTGATCCTTGTAGTTACCTTTCTATTATATCATTTCACATTATTTTTTCCTTAAAAATTGTAAGATATAAAGCCTCCTGTGTGGCTCAATCAGTTGAATGTCTGACTTGATTTTTGCTCAAGTCATGATCCCAAGGTTGGGGGATCAAGCCCAGCATCTGCTTAAAATTCTCTTTCTGTCCCTCTGGTCCTCTTTTCCACTCATGCTCTTTCTCTAAAAAATAAAATAAAGTAAAATAAAATAAAATGAAATAAAATAAAATAATAAAATTATAAAACCTCTAAAATATTTTGGAAAACAATTCTAATTCATTATTCTGATAAATAAACAAGGAAGCTACTTGAATATTCTCCTTGCATATTCTGCATATGCCTCAAAGTCCATATTTTCAAAGAAAATTATCACTTTCATCCTCCATACAATGTCAACAATCAACTGTTAATATAAAGTGGCCTATTCCAAAGAATGTTACCTCAATTTCACTATGCTATCTTGACTGTGTTACTATTGCTACTATGGGTAATGAATACTTAAGGGGATTTTTTTCTAAGCTATTGTATCTAAGCAATTGTATATCAGCTCTCAACACTTTTATTCTAGTTCCTATTTTAAGATATTAGGCAGGTACATTCCATAATTTGTTTTATATTGTGGTAATTTTATTCAAAATGGCATTTCCTTCTCCTTCTTCAATGTCTCTCTCTTTTCAGTATTTGTTAGTGAAGGGAATTTTTAAAAGGGAATAACCACATCAATTCAAATATTTTTATACCTTAAATTTTTTTCCCTAAGTTTATTTATTTATTTTGAGAGAGAGAAAGAGTACATGAATGTGTGCACAAGTTGGGGAGGGGCAGAGAGAGAGGGAGAGAAAATCCCAAGCAGGCTCCATGCTGTCAGTTCTGAGCCTGTCGCAGAGCTTTATCTCACAAACCATGAGATGGGGACCTGAGCCAAAATCAAGAGTTGGATGATTATTGACTGAGCCACCCAGGTGACCCATTATACCTCAACTGTCTACCTGTTTATCATTTATTTTATTTCTTTTTTTAAAAAATATGTTTATTTTTTAGACAGAGAGAGACAGAGCATGAGCATGGGAGAGTCAGAGAGAGAGGGAGACACAGAATCCAAAGCAGGCTCCGGACTCCGAGCTGTCAGCACAGAGCCCAACGTGGGGTTTGAACTCATGGACGGTGAGATCATGACCTGAGCCGAAGTCAGATGCTTAACTGACTGAGCCACCCAGGCACCCCTCGTTTATTTTATTTCTTAAGA
The DNA here is from genome assembly GCF_018350175.1 of Felis catus. Classification (NCBI taxonomy): domain Eukaryota; kingdom Metazoa; phylum Chordata; class Mammalia; order Carnivora; family Felidae; genus Felis; species Felis catus. The sequence goes on along the minus strand of NC_058371.1, from coordinate 153,896,378 downwards.
CATTTTACTTTCAAAGTAGTCTCAGTTTTATCCCAAGTCTCAAGTAGAGAGTGAATAATGTTCAACACTTACTAAAATTTCCTAATGTTCTTTATATCCTGAATGCACTTCTTAAACATTGATTATACTAAAGTAAAAACTAAAATTAAAACTAATAATAATAAAAATAATAATAGGTGAGCCTTTGTTGACATGTAGCAGTTAAATTGGAAATACATACAATAATTCCTTTCTCCCTCCTTCTGATAGAGGGTTACTCATGGACAATGGTTCACAGTGGTAAAAATGGACTTCAGTTTGATGCCATGGTTTGTCATCTGAAAGATCAGTGGTCATGTGTATCAGTTGCCGGGAACATCAAAGGCTCTGCTCAGAGTAGTTTTGCTCCCTGAATTTGAACTGAGGCTTTATACTATGTTACACTGATTCTTCACATTTAGGGAGTTTCAAATTGATTAGTTCCTTGCCTGGGTCCTATTTAAAGACATAGACCAAGAAAAGTCATTTATTGTATTCTCTTTCTTGGAATATCTTTGGAATATCAATAGTAAATATTCACTTACAATAATTTTTTGATTATTACTTTTTTTTTTTTGTCAGAACGCAAACTTTGAACACTGATGAAGATACTTACTGGTTGTCAATCACTGATTAACAGTTCAAGTATATGCTTACTGAGGAGTCCAGGTCTTGGTTAAAAACCTCCGTGTGACTTTTTAGGTCTGAACACAGGTAATTTCAAAGCCTTTACCTGACAGGGTGTTCACTCTTAAATCTGTTTACCTGAGACCGTCATGGTGGTCCTTTTCAAGAGCCTCTGCTGAGAGTTCCTAATGAAGGGAGGAGGAAGATACCTTGAGGAGGAAGATACCTTGAGGACACTTCCCACTCAGTACTCCTTCACTCCTAGGCCTTCCTGTTTGCCCTCCCTACATCCCCAGGGTTCATAAAATTCTCAAAGTTTTTTGTTTGGGGGTTTCCTAAACAGTAAGGTGACCCCAAACACCTGACCTTGAACCAGTACACATTTCATAAGGGACATCAATCAGGGAGGAGTTGGTATGTTCTCTGATTTTAGACCCTCACTTGTACTATTGCAGTAAGTGATTAAAGGCTTAACTTTTTCCATTCTATTTTCTTTTTCTCTCATTTTTTAAAATCAGTTTCTCCAAAACTTTAAAGCTCTCTCTTGCCCACTTCAGCTGAGTTTCTGACAGTTAATTAATATACCTTTACATTCATGACAACTTAATTTCATTTACTTAATGACACTAATACTAGGCACCAATTAGAAAGGTATGCATATAGGGAAGTGAATATTTTTAGGATTCTTTTATTTTATGGCAGATTGTCTTCATAGGCTATTATGATATACAACATTATCAACATTTATCTGAAATCACCTATTGCTTAAATTTTCTTAGTATCATGATACATAAATAATTATAACCTATAGAATTTAGTTAATAAAAACTGACTATATAGCTTATACTAAGTTCTTGTAATTCTTAAATTTTGGTTCTAATCTGCTAATATCCCCTGTTCAACTTTTCACATGACATAATAATTTGTAGTTGCATAATTTTAAGTTAACTACAACCTGTATAATTTCTGCAATTTTAAAAATTTCAGTTATGTAAAGTAAGAACTCATTTATTCCTTGCTTTTTACCTGACTCTAAGTGGGGTTACAATTATGTATATTTTATTATTAGAAACCTTCTGCTCTATCTGTATTTGATTGTTCCAGAACCTACTTAAGCCTATTTACAGGCTTATATTCCTTTTGATACCTATTCTGTTGTTTTTTTTTCCTACTGGTAATTTATAAGTCTGCTTTCAAAAATTGAAATTAGGATTATTCATAAAAGGAGAGCAGAATTTATTTTTCTCAGAAGTCTCAAGCCATTCTATCCATGTCTTTAAGAATATCTAGTGATTGTTCATATCCAACTTTTCTAAAAATTTTGATACCTGTTTTCCTAATATTAGTCCCAAATTCTCCCAGTTGTGTTAAACACAAAAGGTATGTTCCTTTGTTCCTTTTATCTCATTATGAAAGCTATAATTAATGAGCATACAACATGAATCAATGGTTTCCTTTATCAAACCAATTATAAAATATTTCTAAATATTTACTTGTGGAACTCAAACAACCTTAAGATAATTTGTTTCATACTATATTTACAATTAATAATTTTACCCCAATTAATAATTCTACTGTGCATTTTATATATGTTTCAAGATGCAGGCAAACAATGGCTAACATGCAGATTATATTAATATCACATATCACATATAATTTTCTATTAACTAAACAAAGACTATAATGACAGATGGTATAGTACAATGTCAACAGCTTTGAAAAACTTGAAAAGAAAACATCAGAATTCAGGGTGCCTGGATGGCTCAGTTGGTTAAGTGTCTGACTCTTGATTACAGCTCAAGTCATGATCTAACTGATGGTGAGATTGAACCATGCATCACTGTAGCACAGAACCTGCTTTGGGTTCTCCCTCTCTCTCTCTTTGTCCCTCCCCTGCTTGCGGTCTCTGGCTCTCTCAAAATAAATAAATAAACTTAAAAAAAGAATTCAAATTCTGAATATAACTTACTTTTACTGTATACTTGGACAAGTTGAATATTCTTTCTTATCCTGTCTCTTCACTTTTAATACAGAAGTCATCTAGTTGTTGTAAGAATTAATACAATGTATGAAAAAAAAACCCTCAGCTTTATGTGCTGTCATAAATATCAAATAAATGAAAGCTTCTATGATTTATAATTTATATTAATAATGAACTCTATGAATGTCTTTATAAATTTTATTTAAAAAATATATTAACAGGGGCGCCTGGGTGGCTCAGTCGGTTGGGCGGCCAACTACAGCTCAGGTCATGATCCTGCAGTCTGTGAGTTCGAGCTCAGACCTTGCTCTCTGTCTCTCTCTCTCTCAAAAATAATAAACATTAAAAAAAAAACACATTAACAGTAAAATATGATACACTGTAGACATTTTTACACATATTTAAAAATCTAAAAAAGAAAAAAAAGACAATAATGAAAAAGAGAGAAAAGGAACCAGAGTTAGTTTGCTTATGTCTCTAGCCATTATAATATGAATTTTTTAATGTTTATTTATTTTTGAGAGAGACAGAGTGCGAGTGGGGGAAGGGCAGAGAGAGGGAGACACAGAATCTGAAGCAGGCTCCAGGCTCTGAGCTGTCAGCACAAAGCCCAATGCAGGGCTCAAACTCAAGAACTGTGACATCATGACCTGAGCCAAAATCTGATGCCTAACTGACTGAATCACCCAGGCACCCCTAACCAACTATAATATGAACTTGAAGTTAGTGACATTAGTTGACTCTTATATGCCCACCACATAATACACTGGATGGATTAAGTGGATATTAGTGTATGTTTGTTGAACACTAATCTGTGTTTTTCTTTACTCCAAAGTTTACATCCTTTTCAATATCATTCTCTATTTATTACATAAGATCAAGCTATCGGTGAATAACTGTGGAATGATAAAGAATTAGAAATGATATGCTTTTATAATTCATATGGATTATTCACAGGTGCAATATTATAGTAAATTATAGCCTTGAGTTTTAGAGGAAAAAAAGAACTATTTAAAATCCAGATGTGGGTTTTCACTACTATTGGGAAAAAAATAATCATTGCCCTTAAATTTACAATTTAAAGGTTTAATGAAAAGTGATTATAACTCCGTATTTTAAAAGGTTATCTAAAGATGAATTTGTACATCTGCTGTATACTCTGTATTCCCTAGAAATCTGAGTGTTTATGATATTAATTATGAGCTTTTCTATGAGTCCTCTTTACTAAAAATCTGTATCTATTGATTTTTCAGTAATCTAATATATTCAAAAAGCTCAAATAGGGAAAAAATAATTTTCAGGAACTGAAACTAATCAGTGAGGGGCACATTTATGCTAAATGATACTACCGGCATGGAGCATTATGATAATCTAGTTTATGTTATTATTTTATAGTTAGGGTAAGTGATGACCAGAAGTATTAGCAGACTTATAAGTTACAGAGCAAATTAGTGGCAGAGTTTCAAGTCTCTAGTGCATTTTTTATTATAATAATTATGAATAGTTTATTATTTTGACATATAGCATGTGGTATTTGCAGGGAAAAACTGGGTTGGAAAAGACATTTAATATTCTAATATCACTGCATTTCTTGCTGACAATTCTTTATCATTTAATATAATTTTGTTTGAGTTCAAAAAAATAATACACTTAAGTACCAACACAATTAACACAAACAAAAATAGTTGAACTGACAGGAAGACAAAAGAAATAGAATTGTACTAAAAGGAAAGTGCAAGCTTCTTGTAGATTCTTCCATGCATAAACTGACAGCAGTTTATAAAAGCAGTTTATAAAACACCGCAATAAAGGGTGTTTTCAAAGTAAATTGGAGAGTTTAGTCAAGATCATAGACAAAGAAACAACTTCCAACAATGGGCATTGTATGTACAGAACAGCTTACTTTAAGTAGTATCTTTATGTTTCCATTATCTACTCTATTTTGGTCTTAGTCACTTTACATTTCCTGTTTGATTGCTTCTTTTATAGCATGCATAATTTTCCAAGTTTAATAACATTATAATACAAATGATTTGCACAGTTTTCTAAAGTGAACAAAATATTTTCAAATTATTTTTTCTGCAATCTTTGACTTTTAAATTGGTAACGTTTTTCAATTATTTGTGGTGTTTATCCTGTATATTCTTCTTTGTAGTTTGAGAGAACTTTTAATATCAAGGAAATCCCCATTTAAAAAAAATGTACATAGATTTATTCTTCCTGTAAGTCTTTTTTTTTTTTACGTTTATTTATTTTTGAGACAGAGAGAGAGCATGAACAGGGGAGGGGCAGAGAGAGAGGGAGACACAGAATCTAAAACAGGCTCCAGGCTCTCAGCCGTCAGCACAGAGCCCACGCAGGGCTCGAACTCACGGACCGTGAGATCATGACCCCAGCCGAAGTCGGATGCTTAATCGACCGACCCACTCAGGAGCCCCTATTCTTCCTGTAAGTCTTAACCATCCACACAGTTGGCAGAAAGACAATTTCAGATTTAGAGGTAACATGCTGGTTGTTCTGTAGAACTTCTACTCTTCTTTTCTTTTCTTTTGTGTTTTATTCATAACAGATATTTTGAGGCACATTGGATCTCTACCTGCTGCCTCGTTATTTGTTTCAACAAGTTTTTGTATAACAATATGATGCAAGGCCTTTTCCCCCTTCAACACAATCTTTACTTGCACAATACTTCCAGGATTATTTTCTTCTAACTACCAGAATCACACCGTCAAGGTAAGGTTCTATTCTTTGATCACTTATGTACCTAATCATAAAGAGTTGCTACAAAAAAGGCCAGAAATGGGCAGTTTATTGAATAATCTAGTTATGAAATAAAATGATCCATGAGTTGAAAATATCATACAAAAGAAAACCAGGCTTGCATGGTTCTGTTTTTGTTGTCTCCTTTTGTTTTTAAAGCTGTACATGAAAGGTGGGTCCTACTTTTCATTTCTCACAAATAGTTCCAACACTTTGATTTATGGCTCTCCCTGAATTATTATTAGTAAAAATTTATTCAGGCATCGCACAAATGTTGATCAATATGAATAGTGCAGTGCTCTTTGTCTCTTTTGTTTTGCTTTCAACACTATTCAATAGAACATGGGATTGGGTAGTTGTGGTTTTGTTAGCTTTCCTTCATCGTGAACCATAGTTTTATTAATTCAAGAAATGGTGAACTCCGTTATTGGGTCAAAATCTTTCTTATCCTCCATTTATTTATTACAAAATCATTTATTAAATGCCTACTATATAATATCAACTGTGATAAGCAATAAGGAATCAAAAAGAACAAGATAGGTGTCCTCTGTCCATAACATTCTAACGGAGCAACTAAACTTACAATAAGTAAGCTGAAAAATTAGAGGTATTTGTCTTACTAAATGTTTTGAAGAAATACCATAGGGAAAAAGTGAATAAAGATGATATAAGGTAAAAATGTAAAAGACAAACAGTGCCTTTTTCATAATGCTTCTCTGAAGAAGGGGTATTTAAGTAGTGTACTAAAAAAAGAGGAGTTATCTGTGAGAAGAGTAGAGGTACTATTTGTGAAAATGTTCACTATTGCAGAAAGAGATCATACAGAGAACACTGACATGTAGCAAATATACTAAAAATTGTTAAAAATATTTAAGAGAATAAACTGATGGTTATCAGAGGGGAGGTGGGTGGGGGATTGTGTTAAAGAGGTGATGGCGATTAAAGAGTGCACTTGTGATGAGCACCAGGTGTTGTATGGAAATGATGAATCACTAAATTGTACCCCTTGAAACTAGTATTATACTGGAATTTAAATAAAAAATTTAAAAATAAATAAATAAAATAAAACATTATGGAACCTGTCAACATTTTATCAAATTGAATTAAATGAAAAGTGCACCTAGAGTAGTCTAGACAAGTAAGGGATTTACTTTCTTACCTAGCAAGGATTTTGCTGGTAGGCAATACAGATCTGTAAAAGTCTATCAATGAATCAGGCCATTTCTTTAGAAAGTAATTTTTATTACCACAGTCATTGACTTTTCCAGGAAGGAGAAAAGGGTAAGTTCAAGGGCAAAAGTGTCTGCTCTTTTCATCTGAAAAGAGTATTTTTTAAAATCTTTATTTATCTTGGGGAGAGAGAGAGAGAGAGAGAGAGAGAGAGAGAGAGACAGAGTGTGAGCGGGGAAGGGGCAGAGGGAGAGGGAGACACAGAATCCCAAGCAGGCTCGAGCTCACAAACCACGATATCGTGACCTGAGTCAAAGCTGGATGCTTAACCAACTGAGCCACCCAGGTGCCCCTAAAAAGAGTATCTTTTGTAGAAGATAGCAGGCTCTTCTCATATCTCACTGGTCAATTCTTCACATGGGCCACCCGTAGAAAAGGATCCAGGATAATCCAGTTAATGCCAATACATAAAGCATGTCAAAGGGGACATAAGACTTCTATAGAAATAAATTAGTAAAGACAAAGGTTAAAAGCATGATTTTGAGCAAAGCAACTCACAAACTGTAAAAACATATGTTCAAGCAAGTTTGAAATTATCTGTTACAATCTTATAAACATTGTGAATCCTAATGTAGTTTTCCTGGAATTATCTTTTTTTTTTTTTTTTAATGTTTATTTCTGAGACAGAGATAGAGCATGAGTGGGGGAGGGGCAGAGAGAGAGGGAGACACAGAATCCAAAGCAGGCTCCAGGCTCCAAGCAGTCAGCACAGAGCCCGACGCGGGGCTCGAACTCACAAACCGTGAGATCATGACCTGAGCTGAAGTCAGTCGCTCAACCCACTAAGCCACCCAGGCTCCCCTCCTTGAATTATCTTAAAGCAGCCTGAATTATCATAGTTCTCATAATGTCATCAGCAAAAGAAAGTCAAAAGGAAATTTATGACTTAGTTTTTATGGCTGTTTGAGATTAGAGGAAGAGGAAATTTAAGAGATTTTTTTTCCTTTGATTATTTTCCTATTATCACTGGCATCTCTAATATAGCCACCAAACAGATAGTAAGCTTAAGATCAAGTGTAAAGTATAATCATGGCCACTGTGACAAACTGAAGATATATAATCTATCAAGACTCTCTTCATACAATGTAATTCATTATTGTTTTATTTTAGTGAGTCCAGAAACATTTTGACATAGCTCTCCACATCTTTCTTATAAAATATAAAGTTTGTTACCTTCAATAGTCTTATTACAGATTGGCAAAGACTTTGCCTGCAATAAAACATGAATTTGAGTGAACTTGATTATAATGTTTTTTTTCCCATTAGAGGTGGTAAAGTTTTGTCTCTATGGAATATGTCAGCCAATGAATAATTACTAAGTTAATTTTCATCATCTGTTCTAAATAGATGATAATTTCCATCATGTCAAATTTTCAGAAGGCAGCTATTATTAAACTAAAATAATTATGTAAAATAAGGTAAAAACTGTACAAGTAATTAAAGAATAAACCTAAGCCTCACATGTGCTTAGCTCAACATTATTCTGAGTGAAAGTGAAAAGGACAGCATCAGTGTGGGTTTTTAATGGAAATACATTTTTATTACTTAATGGCATAGCCTTTGGGAAATTATTTGGCAAGTATCTATGAAAATCAGAAGTACATCTAAAACTTTATCACAGGGATTTTTTTTTTAACTTGAGAGACAACTCTTTGGCCATTATATTGTGTTTTATACTGCAAATATTATGATGTTATTGGCCTGTAGACTTATACAATTGAAGAAACTATTGGCTGAATAGGAGATGGTTTCTGACAGCAGATGCTGTTAGGATGGAATCTGAGAGAGAAACTATATATAGTTCTCAGAATTCACTCTGATATCTATTTACTGACCTACATGAGACACATTAAAGACTCAGAACTGAGCAACCTTCTCTTTTAAGTTTATTTTGGAAAAAAAAAAAGAAAGGAACAACTGCTGTCCTTTTGTTAACTAACTCTTACCAGTACTTGAAATTTACTATTTCTAATTGATTAGTATAAATAAGTAGGTAGTGACCTTTCTTAGAGGTTAAAGTGGTAATGTTAGTAACTTCATGTAGTTCAGTCTAATATGTTTGTTGTTTTTCCTTATACTTCTGCATTTCTATGTGAATATAGTTGGTGTTCATATGCAATATATGTGTTTAATATTACTTATAACATTAGTACATAAAATTTAGGGGATAAAAATGGCTCTACTTCCCTTAAAATGATACATTATATTTTATTTTTAAAGATACTACCTCTATGACCAATTAATAAATTATTTAGTATTTAGTATAAAATTTTGAGAAACTCTAATTAGTAAAGTAAACATGAAATCTTAAAAAAAAAGATTTATTTATTTTTGAGGATGAGAGCACAAGCAGGGGAAGGGTAGAGAGAGAGGGGGACAGAAGACCAAGCAGGCTCTTTGTTGACAGCAGTGAGCCGAATGAGGGGCTCGTACTCACAAACCATGAGATCATAACGTGAGCCAAAGTTGGACACTCAACCAACTGAGCCACCCAGGTGCCCTAAAATCTCGATTTCAAATGATTACTATATAGTTTTTTAAAAAATGAATAATCAGGAGAATCTAGGTGGCTCAGTTGTTTGAGCGTCCAACTCTTGATTTTGGCTTGGGTCATGATCCCAGGGTCATGGAATTGAACCCCCTGTCAGGCTCCACACTTAGAGTGGAGCCTGCTCAAGATTCTCTCTCTCTCTCTTTCTCTCTCTCTCTCTCTCTGCTCCTCTACCCCACTCATTCTCTCTCTTTCTCTCAAATAAATAATAAAAGATAATGAATAATTATATTTTTTCTTTGGTAAGATATGCAATATTTTTGATGATAATTTATCCAAAAATAAATTCAGTCTATAAGTGAATTTCAGATATATATGATAGATTTCTTTAATTACTCTTCAGTATTGATGATTAAAAAATACTTCTCAATTATGATTAAAATTCATGGAATGTAATCATAATCCTCACAACTTTTACACGCATTTCATATTTTATCATTTTTCAAATATAAAAATTTAATTGCAGGAGAAGATAATCAATATTTTATAAAAATATTTAAAAATTTTAATGTTTATTAAATGTTATAAAATGTAATGTTTATTAAATGCTAAAAAATGGAATTTTGTAAATATTATTTTTGAGAGAGAGATAGAGACACAGCATGAGCAAGGGAAGGGCAGAGAAAGATGGAGACACAGAATCTGAAGCAGGGTCCAGGCTCTGAGCTGTGAGCATAGAGCTGGATGTGGTGCTTGAACCCATGAACAGTGAGATCATGACCTGAGACGAGACGAAGTCCAATGTTTACTCGACTGAGCCACCCAGGTACCCTTCTAAAAAATATTATTTAAATATCCAAGATAGATAGATTTTACACATAGACATGTACACACATTTATACTACTGTAATTTTTTTTTTTAAATGAGAGAGCACAGCAGCCAAGGAAGGAAAAAGTCCAAACAGGTTCCACACACAGTGTGGAGCCCCACACGGAGCTTGATCCCACAATTGTGAGATCATGACCTGAGCCCAAATCAAGAGTCAGACACTTAACCAACTGAGCCACCCAGGTGCCTCAATGCTAGTGTAATGTTTTTCAAGATGATTCAAATGAACATTTTTATCACTTATGTTTGATGTTCATTAAAGAAAAAAGATAGATAATTATTTTTTAAACTGAATAAGTTATATTGAAGTGACCAAATGACAACAAATTCATTTTACCTTTTTTAGTTGTAAAACAGATAAAGGAATTAATATTCAAAGTAGGATCATCACTATCATTGATTAAATTGGCTTAATTGGTGGGTTGAGAAATTCAAAGTTCTCATAAATTAAAAATGCATACCTATAAATAATATAGCCATTATTCAATTCTTTCCACCAATTTCATTTCCACAAAATTTGTTTTTTTAAAATGAAGTTACAAGTGTTGTCTTTGACATTTTAATGAAGGAAAAGTAAAGTAACATTGTGATAATGGTGCGTCATCATGAAATTTTATGGACACACATTCACAAATGATGAATAAAACTGATGAAATAGGACTTGAGCATTTGCAATATATTTACTTTGCCAATATTTATCTCAATTTGGTAATTTGATGTAGATGAAATCTCTAAGAATTTAAATAACTTATTTTAAAATAATGTGAATAAAAATCTGTGCATGTATATTTTCTAGTAACTTGGATTTCAACTTATTTCTCTATTTCCGTTTACTGTTTCCTATACCAATTCATTACTTTTGCCAATCAAAAGAACTTTGAATATATTTATGTATTTTAACATTATATTAGGTAAATACTGTTTCATGAAGAAATGCATCAATTCTGACCCAATATCAGAATAGATAGGGGACATTTTAGGTCATTTTTAAAATTCCAATGTGTTTGTTGTCTACAAAGTGAATGACAAATGGGAAATAGGTGAATACTGGGTTTTTCCCTAATCATCTCATTTGGATAGCCATACATTGGATTTTTATATTTACACGTAAACCTGTTATCTCTCTGAACTAGGATTAGGTGGCTTTGCTTTGGAGGTGCATATGCACACATACAACAAAAAGTTCAAAGCTAAAACTGAGCTCATATAAATGAGGTTTGTTAGATTTGGTGTTCTAAATATTGGTTGATGTTATACCTTAGTTCAAGATTAGAATAACTCCAGTTACTGAGAATAAGGAAAGCTAAGTGGAGCTTAAATATATACATTGACTTAAGACCATTGTGTGGCTAGACAATGTACTGGCAGTTGTTAATAGGAGCATTGGTAACACATGCACCATATCCAAACAGTGTGTCCCCAACATTTGATATATTTTGTTGTTGTTTCACTCAAATATTTTATTTCATGTGATTTTTAAAATATATGGTCAACTTTATCAATCTTTTCACTAATGGTTTCTAGGGTATAAATCACAATTCTATAGACTTTTTCCATTCAGAAGAATTCTCTTTTCTTCTAGAACTTTTTTTTAAGCTAAATTTAGATATTAAAAAAGTCATTTGCATGAGGGAGCTTGGGAAGATGGCAGAGTTGGAGGACCCTAAGCTCACTTTCTCCTACATTTTCAACAAGATATTAACCACATTCAAGTCAATAAACTGGAGAGTGACCTGAACACTGGCAGAGAAAACTCCGCAATTAAATGTAGAGAAGCTGCATCTGAAAGGTTAGGAAGGTCAGAAAGGTGGAGACAGGTTGCCTACAGGAGGGAGGGAACTGCGAGTGCAGAGAGGGCAGAGAAACAGGCCCTTGCATCAGGGAGCTCACATGGGAAAGACTAAGCCCCAGAAAGTTTGTCTTTAAAAACAGAGGAGCTGAATCTGTGACTGTAAAATGGTGGGGTTTGGAGTCTGGAGCTTTAAAAGTCAGCTGACTCAGCACTGGGTGAGCCCAGAGGACTAGTGATGACTGGGTTGCTACCCTTAACAAGACAGAAACCTGTGAGAAGAGGCAACATAAAAATGGCATTTTATATACCACCGGGCAAATAAGAAAGAGATCTGTTCATACTGATTTCAAGGCATGTTGGGGCCTTCTCCAAAAACAGGGAGCTAGAAGTCACCATATTCCTCCCTCACACCATAAAATAAACACAAAGACACCTGTGGGAGGCAGGATTGCACAGAACTTGCTATCTAACCTGCAAGCAGTGCACTATGTCCATGAGTTCTCCTGTCACCGTAGACCATATGCATCCATTGCACCCAGCTGAGTTCCCCCAATCACCTTTGTGCACCACAACCAGGCATTGCTGTGCCTAGCCTTTCACTGCTAGCTGCCCTGGCATGCAGCCTTCAGCTGATACAGCACTTCAGGGGATCTGGCATAGGACTGTGGTCCAGCACAAATTTGGCTAACACTGCTGGTCTAATCCAAAGATCCCTGGCAGGCACACCCTTGAGCACTGGCCTGGCTGGGTCTTGTTAATGCCACAGAGATCAAGCACAGACCAAAACAGGCAGAAATACAGTGCCAAAGACTTCAACAACAACAAAAAAGTGACTCAGACACAACAGCAGGGCATAACCAACACACATAGGATACTCTCCTGAAGTATCAGGTTCTGGTGAACAAGGGACACTGCACTCCAGGGCACTCCAGGCCCTCTTCTTAATAAAGTCACTATGTTCAAGAGCAGAAGACAGAGCTGACTTTCTTAATACACAGAAACAGACATAGAGAAGCAGACAAAATGAGGAGACAAAGAAATTAATCTCAGTTGAAAGAACAGGATAAAGCCACAGCCAGAGATTTAAGCAAAACATATAAATAACATGTCTGACAGAGAATTTAAGGTAATGATCGTAAGGATATTCACTGGACTTGAGAAAAGAGTGGGAGACATGAATGAGACCCTTAACACAAAGATAAGGAATAATATAGCAAAGATAAAGGACACAACAAATGAAATGAGAAACACAATTGATGGAATGAACAGCAGGATGGAATAAGCAGAAGAAAGAATTAGTGACCTAGAAGACAGAGTTATGGAAAGTAATCAAGTTGAACAAAAAAGAGAAAAAAGAATTACACAAAGTAATAATAGACTTAGGGAACTCAGTGGCTCCCTCAAACATAACAACATTCATATTATAGGAATCCCAGAAGAAGAGAGAAAAAAGGAGGCAGAAAATTTATTTGAAGAAATAGCTGAAAACTTCCCTAATTTGGGGAAGGAAACAGATATCAAAGTCCAGGATGCACAAAGAACCCTCAACAAATCAACAAAAGCAGATCCACACCAAGATATATTCAATTATGTGTAAAATATAGTGATAAATAATTTTAAAAACAGCAAGACGAAAGACGTCATTAACTTACAAGGGGAAACTCATAAGGCTAGTAGGAGATTTTTTAACAGAAAATGTGGAAGCCAGAAGGGAGTGATATGATATATTCAAAGTACTGAATGGGAAAAATATGCAGTCAAGAATACTCTATCTAACAAGGTTATCATTCAGAATGGAAGGAGAGATAAAGAGTTTCCAGACAAACAGAAACTAAAGGAATTCATGACCATTAAATAAACTCTGCAAGAAATATATATATATATATATATGCATGTATTATAATATTATATATATATATATATATATATATATATATATATATATATGTATTTATTTATCGTCACCCCCCCCCCCAGGTAGCTTTACTGGTGAATTGTTTTTTTTAATTAAATATAATTTACTGTCAAATTGGTTTACATACAACACCAAGTGCTCATCCCAACAGGTGCCCTCCTCAATGCCCATCACCCACTTTCCCCTCTTCCACCCCCCACAACCCTGTTTATTCTGACTTTTTAAGAGTCTCTTATGGTTTGCCTCCCTCCCTCTCTAACTTTTTTTTTCCCTTTCCCTTTCCCCTCCCCCATGGTCTTCTGTTAAGTTTCTCAAGATCCACATGAATGAAAACATATGGTATCTGTCTTTCTCTGCCTGATTTATTTCACTTAGCATAATACCCTCCAGTTTCATCCATGTTGCTACAAATGGCAAGATTTCACTCTTTCTCATTGCCAAGTAGTATTCCATTGTACATATAAACCACATCTTCTTTATCCATTTGTCAGTTGATGGACATTTAGGCTCTTTCCATAATTTGGCTATTGTTGAAAGTGCTGTTGGGGCGCCTGGGTGGCGCAGTCGGTTAAGCATCCGACTTCAGCCAGGTCATGATCTCACGGTCCGGGAGTTCGAGCCCCGCGTCGGGCTCTGGGCTGATGATGGCTCAGAGCCTGGAGCCTGTTTCCGATTCTGTGTCTCCCTCTCTCTCTGCCCCTCCCCCGTTCATGCTCTGTCTCTCTCTGTCCCAAAAATAAATAAACGTTGAAAAAAAATTTAAAAAAATAATAAAAAAAAAGAAAGTGCTGTTGTAAACATTGGGGTACATGTGCCCCTATGCATCAGCACTCCTGTATCCCTTGGGTAAACTCCTAGCAGTCTACAAGAAATATTAAACGGGACTCTGTGAGTGAAAAGGAAAGACCAAAAGTGACAGTGTAGAGGTAGGAAAAATGAAAACAATAAAAATGAATATTTCTGGAAAAAAAATCAGTCAAGGAACTCACAAAAAAGGATGTAATAACATACCCGTAAAATGTGGGGAGCAGAGGAGAAAAAATGGTTTCAAAATTAAATGACCATCAACTTAATACCAGACAGCTATATGCATAAAAGGTTATATGGAAACCTAAACATTGATATGAGTGGGGTGTAAAAATATCCTACTATTATTGTATTATTATAGATTAGTTCTTTTATGTTTATTATTAACTGTTTTATATATTTGAGTGCTCTTATGTTGGGTGCATAAATATTTGCCACTGTTCTATATTCTTGTTGGATTGTCCCCTTTATTAGTAGACAATGTCCTTCTTTGTCTTTTGTTAACACTCTTTGTTTTAAAGCTTATTTTGTCCAATATAAGAATTGCTACTCTGGCTTTCTTTTGACATCCATTTGCATGATAGATGCTATTGTTTATTTTTTACTGTTATTTCTGAATAATTATGCTCTCATTTTTTTTATGTTCATTCAGTTTTGGGAGAGAGAGAGACATAGAGCATGAATGGGGGAAGGGCAGAAGAGGGAGACACAGAATTCGAAGCAGGCTCCAGGCTCTGAGCTGTCAGCACAGAGCCCAACACGGGGCTTGAACCCACAAACAGTGAGCTCATGACCTGAACCGAAGATGGACGCTTAACCAACTGAGCCACCCAAGCGCCCCCTGAATAATTATGCTTTCTATTAGTTTCCAATAACAATGATCCATTCTAATTTAAGCAGAAAGGCATTTAATTTAGAGAATGGGAGAGCTGCATTAGTAGACCCTACTTGTCATAGAACAGTAAAGCAGTCCGTCAGAGGAACAATGATGTATTCCAGGGTTTCAAAGTGGAGTAATCAGGGAGCCATGTCAAAATTACTGCTTCCAAGACCACACTACTTGTTCTACAGTCCCCACAACCAAACTGCTTGATCCCACCATGACATCCACATTCATAGCCCTCCCCTCAAAATATCCATGTCTGTCTTCAAAATCTGGCCCACATACAGCTTTTGGGTGGAAGCTATTTTCCATGTAAGATCAGAATTGCTTGACAATTTGGGAAGCCCAAGCTTTTGCATTCCATTCTCTCACACACGGTAAAGCACATGAGAGAACCATTCTACAATATCTACTATACAGATATTCTTAAATTAATTTTATTTAGCTATAATGCTTTCATCCAATAGTCTGCAATAACTTTTCTTTTAAATCTAAATATTCAATCATTACTGTAGACATTAGCATCCACATGGCAAATGTGTTATACACATTTATGAAAATACAAATTCCTGCTCTAATTCAATAACCCCCCTTATTCTATAATTTACCCATAATTTTATTTAAAAAAATATTTATTATTTATTTCTGAGAGAGAGAGAGGGAGAGAGAGAGGAGAGTGTGAGCGGGGAGGGGCAGAGAGAGAGGGAGACACAGAATCTGAAGCAGGCTCTAGGTTCTGAGCCGTCAGCACAAAGCCCCATGCAGGGCTTGAACTCATGCACTGCGAGATCATGACCTGAGCCAAAGTTGGATGCTTAACCCACTGAACCACCCAGGCGCCCCTCCCCATATTTTTCTTTAGAGATTATGCTGAAGACCTTACTCTTGTTTATGAACCTTTGAGCATTAATAATATCCAGTGCTGAATAATCAAGAACTATTTTTAGCTATTATTCCATGGTCAACTATATACTAGATTTTGTTGCAGAAAAACTTAATTCAGCTTTTGGTTAGCTTTTACCAATTGAGCATACTCTATCGTCATTTTATGTGTGGCTTTTTTAAACAGTGGAGAGGAGCGCCTGGGTGGCTCAGTCTGTTGAGCGTCTGACTTCGGCTCAGGTCATGATCTCATAGTCTGTGAGTTCGAGCCCCGCATCGGGAGGTGTGCTGACAGCTCAGAGCCTGGATCCTGTTTCGGATTCTGTGTCTCCCTCTCTCTCTGACCCTCCCCTGTTCATGCTCTGTCTCTCTCTGTCTCAGAAATAAGTACATGTTAATAAAAAAAAATAAATAAATAAAGGTAAACAGTGGAGAAATTGGCATTTTCCTCCATGTGGTGGCCTTAATTTAGAGATATTTATGCTTCAGATGAAAATGGAACAGATAGGCTTTTTTTTTTAATTGAGAAAATCCTGTATTAGAAAATTCAACCTTGAACCCATCTAGCACTTAGCAGTCTTGCACTTGCAGTGCTTAGCAGTAATCCAGCTGCTATTACTACTATTCGTACTGCTTACTACTATAATATATATACTCTAATTAATGTATTTTATGATTGATATTATAATTCATATATCTTATACATTAACACAACTTGAAAATAGCAAACACTTAAAACATTATCAAAATTGTTTGAAATGTGTGAAAAAGAGACTATCTCTCAAGTTCCACAGTTAGAGTCTATAGTAAAACATTCTAATTATGGTGTTCATCATGAAACACAAGAGTAAACGATTTAATACTCAATTATTTAAATGAATCTCTCTCCTTGCTTCTACCTTTGATGTTGTATCTCCTTAATTTCATTGCATTTTAAAGAGTAATTAATATAGTAGACATAAAACTTTCAACTAACTGATGTATTTATTACTGAAAACTTCATTTGTCTGTTTTCACAAAGGTAAAATCTAACTCAATGTACATGTTTCAATTCTCCTTCTCGAAGGTATGATTTTTAATTGAGTCTTGCAAATTGATTTAATTAGCCTAGTTTTGCTTTATTCTCAGGCTGTTATATTTCAATCATTATAGGATGAAGGCTTTGTTATACATTTAAAATTCATTTTACTCTGAAGTGAGATCTTGCATACAGAATACCACATCTGCAGCAGCAATCCAGCCCCACCATCATAAAGTTAAGAGAAAGGAAAGGATAAGAAGCTTGGAAAATATACAGCTCCACATGGAGAACCTAATACAAAATTGAAAAAAAAATTGAAATTCACACTATGTGTCTTTCTTTTCATAATGTGAGATAAACACACTCACACAACTCACACATATTTACACAATTTTAAAACACACTGCTTAGTTTTTAGACTCAAATGTCACAATAATTTGGCACAATCTAAAAATAATAAAATTTTTATGAAACATCAGCATGTAGTGTTTGAAACTCATTACTTAGGGCACAAGACCTGGGAAAGATTTCTGAGGTTTTATATAAAATTCGCTTACTCAACTGAATTTTCTTTTACCGTGGAATCAAAAAATTCAATTCTAAGCATTATCTTCCTGTCAATTTGCAAAACTTGTTATCATAATGTAATTATTTAAATTATATAAAATGGAAAATACATTTTTTAATTTTAATATTAATATCTGTTAGTAAACAGTAGATTTTATAGAATAATTTTTTTAAGTTTATTTATTTTGCACAGAGCCTAACTAACACAGGGCACTAGCTCACAAACTGTAAGATTCTGATCTGAGCCCAAACCGAGAATCAGATGCTTAACCAACTGAGCCACCCAGGAGCCCTTAGAATACAATTTTAAAAGTTGCCCACAATCAGCAAAACTAAGTACTATTATCAGTTGCTGTGCATAATTTTTATATTTCCTTTTGAAAATTCTATATCTGATCAGGTCTACATTAATATTAGCCAATAGAAATACAATGCATGCCACTTAGGTAATTTTTATTTTTCTGATACATTGAATGACGTAAAAGGAGATGGGAGAAATCAATTTTAATAACATTTTATTGTACCTAATATGTACAAAATATGTAACATGTGGATGGTTAGTTAGTTACGTGAACCTCACTCCACAGTACCCAGATTTTTTTTAGTGACATTTATTTAGTTAGTTAGTTAGCTTATTTATTTTAAGAAAGAGAGAGAGAGACAAACGGAGGGGCCGAGGCAGAAAGAGAATCCTAAGCAGGCTCCTTTGCTATCAGCAAGGAGCCTGATGCGGGGCTCAATTTCACGAACTGAGAGATCATGACCTGAGCCGAAATTGAGAGCCAGAAGCTTAACCAACTGAACCACCCAGATGCCCCCACAGTGCCCAGGTTTTTGCCCACGCATTATTCTAGATGTTTCTGTGAAGGTGGTTTTAGATGAAAATATCATTTAAACCAGTAGACTTTGAATAAAGCAGATTGTTCTCTAGGATGTGAGCCTCATCCAAACACTTTACAGCCAGAATAGAATTAGACTG
Organism: Felis catus; assembly: GCF_018350175.1. NCBI lineage: Eukaryota > Metazoa > Chordata > Mammalia > Carnivora > Felidae > Felis > Felis catus. The sequence continues at coordinate 153,877,536 of NC_058371.1, read as the reverse complement.
ATCCCTGAGCAGGAAGGGATTCTGCCATCAGATGGCCTGTGGACCTTAATTGTAAATTAAGCTCTTCCCTGAATATCTAGCCTGATGGCCAAGCTTGCAGATTTGGGACTTCCCAACCTCCATTATTGTGTTATCTAACTCCTTAAAATAAATCTCCCTCTCTTTCTTTTTGTCTCTCTCAAGTATACACACACACACACACACACACACACACATACACACACACACACACACACCAGCACTCCTGTTTCTCTGGAGAATCCTAATAAAACATGTAATGAATATAAAATATTAATGAGTTATTTTGCATTTATTTTTTTATTTTAAATCCAGTGTATGTTCATTTTTTAATACTAATTCATCAAAATTCTGTGTGTATTTAAGACAATACATCTAATTGAAATTAGCCACATTTTGAGTGACCAAAAACCAGATGGGACTAGCGGCTACCATAGTGGATGATACATGTCTGTGGTATGTGAAGCTTGTTACATACTTAAACTTGTCTAATAAGTTAAGGAGTGGGTAAAATGTAATAGAGAGGGAAGGCTTGGGAAATAGAAGGTCTAAAATGCCTGGGTGGCTCAGTTGGTTAAACATTCGACTCTTAATTTCAGCTCAGGTCATATCACAGTTTGTGAGTTTGAACCTCGTATGGGGCTCTGCACTGATAGCATGGAACCTGCTTGGGCTTCTCTCTCTCCCTCTCTCTCTGCCTGTCCCTTGCTCTTTCTCTTTCAAAATAAATTTGAAAACTTAAAAAAAAAAAGACTCTTTCTCCCTCTACCCCCACTCATTCTCTCTCTCTTTCTCTCTCTCTCTCTTTAAAAAAAAAAAGGAAATAGAAGGTCCGATAAGCCCTACTGTATTAAACATAACCTGATGCTTACTTGAACTATTACGGGGGGAATCAATTTTTATTTTTAATTGTTATTAAATACTAGTAGGTCAGCTATAACATTTGCTTTGGGGAGAAATTGAAATGAGATTTTGTTGCATTTTTTTTCAATCTTTCTGTTTTGAGGTCTTAAAATGAAGTCTCATTCTGAATAGTGGTGATGGCTCATGTAAAATAAAAAGGTTAATTGGAATATAGAAAATAATTAATGAAAATCTATACATGGTGAGTAACCATTCCAATTAATTCCCTCCCATTCTTATAACTTTGAAAAATACTTTAAATTGTTGATATTAAAAAAAACTGAAGATATCTAATTCTGAATACATGTAATCTTTTTTTTTCTTTTTCTTTTAATCACAGGAAGACCATTTTCTTGTGTTTTACATGACACGGAAGCTTCTTTTTTTTAATGTTTATTTTTGAGATAGAGAGACAGAGACACTGATTGTGAGCAGGGCAAGGGCAGAGAGAGAGGGAGACACAAAATCAGAAGCAGGCTCCAGGCTCTGAGCTGTCAGCACAGAGCCTGATGCGGGGCTTGAACCCAGAAACCATGAGATCATGACCTGACCGGGAAACTTCCTAAGTAGTTAGGAATACATACTTAATTAGTAAAATGTCTGAGAAACAAAGCTCACATTTTGTTTGTTTTCTTTTCCCTATTGTCCAATTTTAAAATTATTTATTTCTATTTGCTATTTCCAAATTACTAGTCTAAATGGAAGAAAAAGTGAAATATGTTTCTTAAAAGGTCATATATTATTTATGATATCTTCCACAAATGCCAAAGTTCACACAAAACTCCTTTCTCGTAAGTAATAAGTCTCATAATTCCTTCTGCAAGTCTTTGCCTGGCTTTTCAGGTAACTTTAACTGAATAAAGGGTGTAGTTATTAAATATACTTATTTCTTCTCAATATTTCCCTAAACAGATGAATTTTAGGGATTGGCTGAAATGGTACAGAAACCCCTCCAACATGATTCTTGGTTGATCTTTCATCTGAAATGCTTTCAATGAGATAGGCCCACCTTTATACCCTCCTTCATGCATCATTCTGCTCTTATTATCAATTCATCCAATTTTTTCTATACCAGTCAGTATCATCTGGGTGCTCTGTTGAATGACTGCTTTCCAAAAACTGTCTTACCCAGGGTAATCGTCTAACAAGAGTGGGAAAGATCCATATGTAAAAGCATTACAGCAGTTCTGACTAAATAAAAGGGTAATTCAGTTATTCTTTGCAAAGATTATTTCAAACTATATGGCTTCAGAATAGTTTTTGATTCAGAATAGTTAAGGGAATCTAGACTCAGGGGATGCCATTAAATGACATAACCTTTCAGACACAGAATGGTTTCTCAAGCTCCTAACACATAAAAATATATAAATGCATGTCAAAAAAAGATGGTCCAGTTTCAAAATAACCACTTTCATAATAGCTTGTTTCTAAAACATCCCAGTATTTTGTTATGTATCTTTACCTAGCAAAATGTGGAAGTATTTGATTAAGCAAAAGTTTTTTTTAATCCAAAAAGGAGAGTACAAAAACATATCATTTTTACAGTTATAGGACAAATACATTTATATTTTAACATGTAGAAGGAATAGTAGCAGAAGGTGAATGAGAAAATACAAGTTCTCACGCATGTAATTGCATGACAAGTAGAAAGTTAGGGCACAATTCAGCAGTCAATAGGGAGTATTTACAAGTTGTAAGTCAGATAAGTTACATGAGGGGCCCTTGGGTGGCTCTGTCAGTTAAGCTGTCCGATTCTTGAGTTTGGCTCAGTTCATGATCTCACGGTAGTGAGATGGAGCCCTGGGTAGCACTTCACGCTGGATGTGGAGCCTGCTTGGGATTCTCTGTCTCCCCATCTCTCTGCCCCTCCCCCTCTCTTTCCCTCTCTCTCTCTCTCAAAAAAAAATTACATGATTAGAATTGAGTTTTAAAAATATAACTCAAGGCATACACCATAAGGAGATTCTAAAAAGTAAAGGTAGGTTAAAAGACCATTTTGTTAACACAAGAAAGCATAAATGGAGGGCTGATTAGAGATTGCAGTCTTCAGTGTGGCAAGGCAAAGAACAATATGGGAATATATATCATGTGTAGAATCAATAGGGCATGGCTTACCAAATTGTGATGTCATGAAAGAATGGGGAAAAAATAACAACAAAAAATTCACCAAATTTTATTTATTTAGAAAAATATATGCAATAACTTATAGGAGCCCTTTAGATTTAGAAATTGAAAGGTTACTGCAAATAGAATTAATGTCATAATAATGATCATGAGTCGGTATTTTTCAGAAAATTTAGAAAAGCATCTTATTTCCTGCCTAAATAAAGCATAAAAGTCTAGCATGAAACTTACTGCCTTCTGGAAATAGATCAACCCAGTACCGCACGTCTTCCCCCACCACATAAAAACTCACGTACGTAGCCACAGTATTTTATTTTTAACAATTGAAACAAAGATGTGTGGTGTTAACCTGATGTTTTCTTCCATGTGGAGAGATACTGAATAATTTATATCTCCTGACTGTTCTCTCTACTCCTCACACACACTTCCCAGGGTTAAGTAATGAATTACCTTGATACATTTAGTAGGATAAATTCATTGTATATAGACCAGCAGCTTCTTTCTTCTTTGAGGAGACATGAAATTGTGTTTTCTCCTTTGCTCCTATACATCATGAAATTTAACTCCAGTTCGTTGTGGCCTCTATTTTGATAAGTAAGTATATACAATCATGGGTTTTAGTATTAGAAATCTTAGAGGCGGTAGCTTCAAATCCAGCTGTTTTTCATACTCAATTCATTAGTATTGTCATTTTTCACACATTAAATATTCATCAAATATCTACTATGTGCAGCACTGTTCTAGAGATGAAAGATACAGAAGTGAGCTTCACAAAAAGCATTATACAGATCTCACTTGATATGAGTTAAAAGGGATATGTGGGCTCCTGACATCTTCCTTGTCTTATTCCTCAATTGTTTCATAATTTGACTAAGAGAAAACAGTGTTATTGAATCTTATCCCCACTGCCCCTCACTCCAAATTATCTTGCTTTTAAACACTTCCTTAAATTCTATTTCTACTGTCATGTCTTGACTGTGTTCTTCTCTACTCTTCCTTCCTTCCTCTCTTCCTTCCTCCCTTCCTTCTTTTCTTTCTTTCTCTTTCTTTCTTTCTTTCTTTCTTTCTTTCTTTCTTTCTTTTTATTTATTTATTTTGAGAGAGAAAGAAAGAGAGAGAATTAGTGGGGGAGGAGCAGAGAGAGAGTGAGAGAGAGAATCCCAAGCAGCCTCCATGCTGTCAGCGCAGAGCCCAAGATGGGCTCAATGTCACAAACTGTGAGATCATGACCTTAGCCAAAATCAAGAGTTAGCCGCTTAACAGATTGAGCCACCCAGGTGACCCTCTACACTATCAATTTAATCTTTAAATCTAACTTGCCACTACCTCAAACTTTGTCAAGGTCAATGAAATTTTTTATGCTCCTCTAAATGTTTATATTTTAACTATTTTTACTATGTCTTTTATGTTATACACAATTAAAATAGAGAAATGAATAGATTAGATAGATAGGAGGAAAGAAAGAAAAGAAACAAAGAAACAAAAGATAATTTTTATTATGGAAAATTAGAATATATACAAAATTGTGTATGTGTATACTTTTGGTATATTGACTGGTATCTTGAATATATTGGTGTATTGAAATTCCATGTAATCAACACTTGGCTTTAGTGTATTATTCATGTATTGTATCCAAACTCTCAATAATTTTACAAAATACATTTTGAAATGAATATAGACACCTTATCATTTAATTAGTAAATATTTTGGCATTAAAAATATTTTGGAATTTGCTCTAAAGAATGAGAACTTTAAAGCACTTTAAAGCACATATCCACAATGTCATTATCACTGCTAAAAAATAAACAGAAGTTTCTTCATATTTTGCAATCAATATTGCAATGTTCAAAATTTTAATTATCTCATAAGGTATTTTGTGTGTGATTATTATTTTAAGTTCAATTTTTTTGGGGGGGATTTATATTTAACCAGCAGGACTCAGGTTTGATTATTTCAATTTTGTTGGCAACATCCAAAACCATAGAACATATACCTTCTTCTTTCCATCTGACCTGATCTTGGCCACATCAGTGTCATAGAGCTTCTTCACAGCATGTTTAATCTGGTTCTTGTTGGCTTTGACATCCACAATGAACACAAATATGTTGTCTTCTTTTTTCTTCATGGCTGGTTAGGTAGTCAGAGGAAACTTGATGTCATAGTGGCCAAGCTTGTTTCGTCTGGAGGTGCTCTTTCAAGGATATTTGGGCTTCCTTTGGAGTTGCAGTGTCTTGGGCCTTTGGAAGGTAGGTGATTTTTTTTTTAAAGTAGGCTTCATGCCCAATGCAGGGCCCAACACCAGGCCCAACACAGGGCTTGAACTCATGACCAGGGCTTAAACTCATGACTATGAGATCAAGACCTAAGCTGAGATCAAGAGTCAGATGCTTAACCATCTAAGCTACCAAGGCACCCCTGTGGATCTTCTTTTTTGTGTGTGACTGTGGACATATTTCAGCACTGCTTTCTTGGCCTTCAAAACGTTTGCTTTGACTTGGGCTTTGGGAGGGGCAGGGACTTCCTTCATCATCTTCTAGCACCATCTTTGTGAAAAGCAAGTTTGACTAAATCTTAATCCAAATAAGTCCATATATTGTGATAGATTGATAAGTCATTTAAATTTCCTTAATCTATAGGTTCTCACTATATCTCTTCTTTTTTTTTAATTTTCAATTTATTTGTTGAAGAAATGAGGTCATTTTTCCTGTAGAGTCTCCCACCTTACAAATACTTCAAATAACACCTTTCCCCCATCATTGCCCAGGTGCTAAAGTATTGAGCATGTTCCTCTGCCTTCTGTATTTCCTATAAATTGTACTTGAAAATAGAAGCCTGATTTAGCTTATGTTAACTTTTTGGTGAGTCTATTTCATAAATGGTCCTTAATTCTTCCATCAATAGATAAATTTGCCTGCTTACGTTAAGTGATAGCAGTTGCTGAGTATCAGTGTCAGATTTATTAATTCATATATATTATAAATAGTAATATTCTAATTCTAACATTCTTTCTCCATTTACTCTTTGGAATGCTAGTCTTTATGTACTTATAGGTTAGCTAGTAGTTTCAAAGAAAAAAAAAGTGTTGTTGTTGTTTTATTTAAACATTTTTCAAAAAGTTGTTCTTCACTATCAGGCATGGCAGTGACAACTAGTTGTTTGCTCATTGTGAAATTATGGATTCATTATATGATATCTTTTAATCTATTGCATTTATTATACAGCTTAGTAACACAAATTTTCCACCATTAGCCAATGAAGCATTATAACCTTGACTCCTGGGTAATTTTGGTAAGATTGTATTGGTCATTGATTTCATCCTCATAATCCAGTATGAAATACATTACAAGTTCATTTTCTACACCTCCTACTCCACCTCTATGAGGAGTTGTATTTCAAGGCATTGTATGGGCATTACAGGATTTATTGCTGCCAGACCTATCATTCTTAAGAGAAGGATGCAAGCAGGAAAGAAATGTATATGGTATATTACTGTTCGGCTAATTAGGGCCAGATATGTACATATAGGAATATTTGTTTATAGTTTTAAAAAATATAACACTGAAATGAAAATATTAAAAAAAATAAATGTCTTTTGGGGACCTAGTCTGGTCAATAAACAAACAAAAATATAAAATAAAATCTTAAATTATTTCTAGGTATAAGATATTTGTTATTAGTAAACACATTGTTCTGCGAGTATTAGTTGTGAATAAACTGTGAGATAAAGCAGCAAAATATTATTTTATTCTATTATACCAAATGCTTCTGGGAACTAAAAATTCTAGCGTGGAAGTGAGAAACATACCATGTAAGACAGAAGAATCTGAAAAAAAATCTTAGTTGTTAATGGTTATTGCAAAATGGTAAATTTGAATAAAAATTTATGATATACTTCTATTTATATATGTATATGAAGAATATATACTTCATAGCTCTACTATTTGAAACAAAAGATATTCTGGAAAGAAAGAATTCCATGTGATTTTGTTCTAAATCATTTCCTATTTATATTTTTAGACTTCTTTCCTTTTTGGAAATCCCTTTATGTAGATATAGCTTAGGATTCTCCTTCTAAAGTAGATGCTCAAAAAAATCTGTTTTTTAATTGAGCCTAGTTGGCATTAAATTCAAGAGACTAAATAAGAAGTCATTTTTTGAAACTTCTTTCAAAGTATGTCCATAAATTTGAAGGTGTCTTGGAACTATATGCAAAATGACAGACATGAAACTCACTCCTATCTTCTCATCAGAGTAACTTTCTAAAGGCATATACACATAGCACTTCTTTTTTTCACTAATATTAACCACCATATTTGAACATAAAAAATGTACTCTTTTAACTTATAATTTTAAATATTGTTATTAACTTTTTATCATAGAATATAAGAACTTAGTCATTTTCACACCCAGGCAATGCCATCTCTTTCACTGCCCAATATAGATGAATCATAGATTTGGGCCAAATCAGTTATTTATTGCTGTTCCAATTAGTGGTTACTGACTAATTTGTGATTTCATAACTCTCCCCCTGGATGGATGGATGGGTGGATGGATGGATTTGTTTATTTGTTTATTAATTTATTCACTTAGTTTCATATGTACTTACCAATACTAATTCCAAGATTCTCAGACATAACTTTGAAAGCTACTGATCATCATCTTTGATAATATTAGAAATACCAGTAAATCTCTCAGACTCTATTTTGTCTTAATTCATAGAGACATCCCAGGTAAAATACTCTGTACCCTTGTTCTCCATACCTGATTTTAACTCTAATGGTGAATTCACTAACTTGTAGTCTGTTTTGTCTGACTCTTACTTTTAGATTTACTTCTTCCATACATCAGGGCTCTTCTTTGGTAGACCATTGAGAAATAACTACTGAAAGATACATTTCTTTTAGTCTTATATGTCTAAAATATCATAAGTATAATATTTGAGAGACTGGTTTTCTAATTATAAAATTTCAATTTGGAAACAATTTTCTTTAAAAAGTTTCAAGACATAATTTTATCATAACATGTACCTTAAAACTTCACATTTTATGCATGTTATTTATAATATTTCCTTTGGTAGATTTTGAATTTTTTGTCTGGCAATAAAGTTCTGAAAATATATTAATGAGTGACTTGGCATGGTGTTTCCTCACCTCAATTTTTGGTGAAGAAGTTAGATGTTTCCAATTTTTTAAAACAAATCATGTGTTTTATTTTTAGGAATTGATTTTTTGTATTCTTTCTTTGAAAAGAAACAGGAAACTGTAATTTTTATAGATTTTTCTTTTTGAAATATCAATTAATCATGTGGTAAAACACTTTGAACATCTAATTCTTACTGTTTCAGACTTTTCTGTAATTTTACTCTGGGAAGTATCAACATTTTTTTCTAAATCACTGATTGTGCTTTTGAGGTTTACAAACAGCAACCTCTCCTCTCTGATTGTCCCTGTTAAATTACATCTTTTTTAATGGATTCAATACTTTATATATCTGAGAATATTACAACTATTACTAACAGTTTTTTCCTGTTTTTTTGTTTTGTGAATTCATTTTCTTTATTTTATTTTATGTTTGTTTTCCAAAATTCATATGGGGAAAATGCTTTCATTAAATCTTTAGCTCCTTTTTGGCTTTTTTCTTTAAGAAGCATTAAAACCAATTATTGGATACAGTCATGAGTATGTTATTTGTAACAATTAATCAACAAATTTTGGCTCTTCCCCTTCTGAGAGCATAGGCACCTGAGCATCATACTTTTCACTAAGAACCTTTCATTAAAAAAAAAAAAAGAAGAAGAAGAAGAAGAAAGAAAGAAAGAAAGAAAGAAAGAAAAAAAGGAAAAAAAGAAATATTTCAGTAACCTTAGGAAATATGTGTTTCCCTGTCCTCTTCTTTTGACTGTTATTTCATGGAATGGACCGTTTCTTTTTCAATACTGCAAAGAATAAAACTTCTGTCACCTGCACGGTTAGAGTCGGTTTATTTATACCAGTACTCTGGACAAGGAAAAGCATTTGGGGGCATAAGTCTTCTTTAAGAGAATTTTTACCGATTCTTGTCTCTTCTGTATCATTCCTTGCCTCAACCATTCACATTTCATGATGTTTTCCATATCTGCACCTGTCCTTGGTTGTGTGATATAGATTGGCATAATCTTATTGGCATTCCTTTATAGGTACTTATACTTAGTTCTTTAATTTTGCTAACTACTCCACCTGCTGTCTAAGAGTCAAGAATCTTATAAACTTTATTTTCTAAGTATTTGTCATTTAGGTTATAACTTTTATTTCTCTATTCATTTTTTTAAGTGAAAGGTAAACATATTGAACAGAGGTTCAAATTCCCACTTTTAACTGGAAGTCAATGCTGTCTTTCTAGCTTATAGTTCTTGGTATCTTTGATTTCCCAAATTTGTAATGTTCTTGTATCTCCTGGATTTTTGTGTGATTATAATCACATAGTATTATAATCAATAGTAAGGAAGAAATCTAGGAAAAGTCACTATTCAAAAGGTTAGTGCAGGTGTGCATAGGTGGCTAAACATGTGACTCTTAATTTTGGCTCAGGCCATGATCTTATGGTTCATGAGACTGAGTCCTGCATTGGGCTCTGTGCTGATAGCATAGAGACTGCTTGGGATTCTCTCTCTCCCTCTTTCTCCGCCCTTCCCCTGCTCATGTTCTCTATCTCTCCCTCTCAAAATAAATAAACTTTTAAAAAATATATATAAAATAAAAGATTATTGCAGAATTTGAGTACAGTGTTAAAATTAATTCACTTAAATAATTGATTCAGTTAGCATTTACTGCCTAAAAACACTCCAAAAAGTAACATCTTAAAATAATAATCACTTTTTAGCCCATAGATCTGTAGGTGTCTAATTTTGTCTGAGCTGGACTGGATTCTTTCTGGTCTGAGCTTAACTCAACTGTTACCTGGTACCTCAACTGGGAACACTTAATCTCACATCGTCCAGCATGCTGTCAGGGCTACTTTACATAGTAGTGGGAGAATTTAAGAAGCAGCAAATGTGTAAACTCCAATGAATATGCCAGCACTTACTATATTTGTATGTTAATGTCCCGTCATATATTTTTACTGTCCCTCGGACTAAAGCCAATCAGATGGTCAAGTCTAGAGTCAGGGGAGAGAACAGTAGACTTCACTATTATATGTAAGATGTTGCAAAGTTACATTGCAAAAGTGGAATACAAAAATTAGTGGTCATTTTCCAATTGGCCACGTGACTGTGTATTTTATAAGAAAAAAGTCCATTGTATCACATAGTCTTAAAAAGAGATATAAAATTTTCTCCTACTTATTTTTTGGTAGCCAAGCCAAACCTGTTAATATTTTTCATACAGAACTCTCTATAATGTGGGGATATTATTAGTATTCACAATTATAGCCCACAGCCAATTATAAGTGGCTAATCCAAGATAAAGGACAATCAACTAATATTCACAACCACCAACGCTATATAAAAATATTTTTAGGCAAACATAATATATTTAATTTCCAAAGTGTGTTTGTATTGAAAATTAATTTTTTTTGTAGAATAAAATCATAAGGATGCATTTATTCATAGAAAATCTAGAAATTGATCTCACAGACAGTTTCTCATTACCTTTTCAATATGAATGGAATGCAATCCTGGAGGAGGGATTCGATTACTCTGCTTCAAGCATAACATAAGAGAAAATTGAGATCTAAAGTGCTAGTACGTTATAAGAAAGCAGGTAAGAAGTTTCCTCCTTGGTTACATATTCTACTTTATTTTTTAAGTATCTGTGGAAATGATATAAAGAAATAAAATGCTGTGTCAGCTAATTACAGCATTTTCTGGGAAATATGTGTGAAATAGGTGAAGAAAGCAAACCATGAGGTGGACATATATCTGTGGAAATAAAGAGATTAAAATAAGGTACACAACTTGTCAGAAAATTGTAGAAAATGCGATATATCATACAGGCATAGAAATAATATTGTGTCTTTAAAAGTCAGCATGCCCATGTTAAGATGTTATATTGTTTTGCTTTGCCTTTTTATTTTAGAAATTATTTTGCTAGGGAATGTATGAAATATAAATCAGAGGGAAGATTATCAGATGATTAAGGCATATAATTAAATACACATATAAATGAAGTTATATTGTATTTATCTTTTTATGTCTGACTTATTTCATTTTGCATAATGCCTTGTAGGCCCATTCATGTTGTCATGAATGACAAGATAGATATAGATACAGATATAAACACCATATATCTTTTATCCATTCATCTATCAATAATACCCTGAGGCTTCTTCCATATCATGGCTATCAGAAATAATGCTGCAATAAACATAATGGTGTATATATCTTTTCAAATTAGTTTTTTTTCAGGTAAATACCCACAAGTGAAGTTACTGGATCATATAGTATTTCTATTTTTAATTTCTTGAGTAACCTCAATACTATTTTCTATAGTGACTGCACCAATTTACATTTTCACCAACAGTGCATGAGCGTTCCCTTTTCTCCACATCTTCCCTGACACTTGCTATTTTTGTCTTTTTGGTATTAGTCATTCTGAGTGGTGAGATGATATCTCATTGTGCTTTTTATTTGCATTTCCCTGACGATGATGATGACTTGGTTGGCCATCTGTATGTATTCTTTGGAAAGATGTATATTTAGATCCTCTGCCTATTTTTTAATTGGGTTGCTTAATTGGATTGTTAAGATATAATTAACATTTTAGAATGCAAGCATATGGAAGATAAAAAGAAAATCAGATAATCTAAAATTACTTTTCATTACAAAATAAAAGACACTACACTGATATGAAAGGTTAGGCACATGTGAGCATACAAATGATTTCAAAATCAGTCCTTTTGGTGATCTACAGAACTGTAGGACTTTTGGTGAGATCTCCTTCAAATAGCACACAATGATACCACAAAGTATTTTCTTTATTCACTGAGTTGTACCACAACCAAAATAATATCAAGAATGGTTTAATAGTGATGAATTAAACCTTATATATTCATATTCATTTATAATTTAAAAATTACATACAGAGGCAAATATGAAAATATTTAAGAGATATCAAGTGTACTTATTAATGAAATATATCTCTCCTGGTGAAATATAACCAAAATGATGTTATTTGGGGATAGATTTTTTTTCTTTCTTTTTGAGAGAATGAGGGCAGTGAGGGGCAAAAGGGGGAGGTGAGAGAGAATCTTAAACAGGGTCTATGCCCAGCACCGAGCCCATGTAGGGCTTGATCTCATGAACCATAAGATCAGGACCTGAGCCAAAATTAAGAGTCAGAGGCTTAACCGACTGAGCCACCCAGGCGCCCCAGGATGATGTTATTATTTAAAATCTGTAAAGTCATATTTTTTTTCTCTTTGCTATCTCCACCACCTAAAACATTCCCTGGCATGTAGTAAACATTACGTTTTAAGAAAAAATACAGTAAATTATCAATCTTTTCTGTATATGTACTGTATCATTTTGCAAGTTTATCCTACAAGTAAAAACTTATTCAGAACTTACTTTAGGTGGATCAAATTGGTATTATTGATCCATTAATTAATAGTTTTCAGTTGAACTCCAAATTTTACATTGCTGTTTTTTAGCTGTATTTATCAGAGTTTGCACAGTATTCTGTATCTACATGCTGTCCTGAGTTGTAGTGCCATTATTCTTCATTAAGCATCTGAAATGAAGCTGACCTTATCCGCACACTGATTGGTACTTATCTTTCAACTTCAATATTAAGAGATCATTTATCTTTGACATTCTTGTTATCACTTGATTTATGGTTACTGAGGAAAAAAAAAGTGCCTAGGTATAAAAAACCTTGAGATTTTTCCTCAAATTTGTAAATGTTTAATTTTTTTAATTTTTAAACATTAGTAGTAAATTAAAATGTCAAAACTAAACTTCACATATTGAATAATAATATGCAAGTATAGATAAAGATGTGGATATATCTCTGAAATCATAGATACAATCAAAACAAGAAATATATCTATCATGTTCTGAAAAGTTCCTCCATCCTCTAACTACTCCCTGCTCCCTTCCACATTTTCAAGCAACCATTATTCTGCTTTCTGTTGCTATACATTAGTTTGCATTTTCCAGAATTTTATGTATTTGGAAGCATGCAGTTTGTCCTCTCTATTTGTTTATTTACTACTTGATGTCTTCTCCTACTGTCTTATTGTTATTGTTTCAATTTCCTTCTCCTAGTAGTACTAGTCTAAACTTTACTATTTGTTATCTTTACTTAAAATTGTGAATAGAAAATTAGTTGGGAATGAAAGGTTTCTTAGAGAAGGTACAAAATTTGATGTAAAAGTAGATACGTGATTATGAAAAAAGGCAGTATAACTTTCAGAAATCAACACTGTAGAGATAGTTGGCAAATTTCATTATATTGATGAAATGGCAGAGTTTGTATTGAAGGAAAATTTTCTTTATTATAAAATGAACTCAGACAGGTTTCTGCTTTTCAATATATTTGAAGTAAGATATACATATTAATCAGAGAACTCCTGGAGAGTATCTATTGAAATTTCTGCTTTGAAGATTCATTGATTCCACAAGTTGCTAGCTTAAATATATCCTAATGAATCAGGAAAGTCTTGGGAGAAATTTGGAATGCTGATCAACTCAACACTTAAAACTTCACAGTTTCAAGTTCATTAATGTGTGCCTTTTATAAACATTTTTTTTCCTAAATGAAGATTCAACAGCATACTCATGAAAACACACACCCACACCCATCACCACACACCATATATCCATTAATCCAGGTTTGCAGACAAGTCTAAATTATTTATGCCAAATATATAAATACTATTTTATTAACACGACCTGGTATGCAACTGCCTCCAGATGAAGACGGAACACCTAACTATGGGAAGTGAAGTGACCATGTTGCCATTGTGCTTATTGAAAGAATAGTGATGTAGACCATAAATGATATGTTTAGTTGGGTCCACTAGCAATCTAACATGTGATAAAAGTAGTACATTCAGGACTTATTATAAGCAGGAAAAGAGGGGAAATGGGAGGTACATGAGCAAATGACAGAGGCTAGGATTTTACACTACTTGCCATGTATTCAGTTAACCCATTACTGTTTTACTGATATAGACAAAAGACACAAAACTCCTGACACATATAGCAAGGAGTTTTTCATTCATGGCACAGTAGGCAGCATGAGATTCTTGTGAGCATGGATTCCTCTTATCCCCCAAGTCCTGGAGGAATGACAACGAAAGAAGAAGATGATTACTGCACTTACTGTGCAACACCACAGCTGAGAAACACTCACATTGTTAACACTCTTTTAAAAACACCTTTTTTTAATAATTTTTTTTTCAACGTTTATTTATTTTTGGGACAGAGACAGAGCATGAACGGGGGAGGGGCAGAGAGAGAGGGAGACACAGAATCGGAAACAGGCTCCAGGCTCTGAGCCATCAGCCCAGAGCCTGACGCGGGGCCCGAACTCACGGACCTCGAGATCGTGACCTGGCTGAAGTCGGAGGCTCAACCGACTGCACCACCCAGGCGCCCCCCCCCCCCAAAAAAAAACACCCTTTTTAAACATTCTTTTAAAAGCAAGCCTGGTCCTTGTCCTGGGAGAAACATTATTATCTCAACCTTCAAGTTTTCTCATTGTAAACATAATCCTGAGAAATGGCCCAAATAAAGAATGGTCATGATTTGGCATTCTTGTAATATTCAGGAAAACATGTAGAAGCATTGGAAATCCAGGGAATATTGTATCTTCAATGAGAAAGTGGTCCAGTACACCATGTCATCCACCACAGTTTTGACAGTGGTCCCCCCTCAGGTCACACAGCCACATAAGGTAGGTGTTTACGACCAGTTGACAGAGGAAGGGAAAGAATGGTTTTGGTACATACATCATTTGTTTTATTGTATAGATACAGTTTTCTAAAAAATGGACTGCTATTATGCAACAGTTTGATTCATTTGTGTGTCTCAAAGATCAGTGAGGGAAAAAAATTCTCCTAGTGGGCATAGTTCCAAGTAATGAATATGGTGTAGAAAGAGAAGTGACCTGAAGTACGACTATAACGTGATTCAGGCTCATTGGTAAATAGCTTAGCAAGTTAATCAATGGAGTAAAGGAGAAAGATTGAGAGTTTGGTGACTAGAAGGTCCACAGAGGAAACATACAGATGGACATATGAAAAAGTACACAAATCATGATCGTAATATCACACATCCATCATAGAACATCCAACATAGAAGACATGCAAGTAGAAACGATGTCCCTGTCATCAGTCCCCTACATAAATGGCAGTGTGTTCATAAACAGTAGAACCATGTTGGCAAGGATGGGGAATATTTATGACCCCAATAATACAAACTCTTATCCAAGGGTAATCTAGGTAATAAGACACCATAGTGTCCTACTTTCCATTAACAGGGACAAATACAAATGTGAAGCCATCAGTATGACAATACCTCTCAAAAAGTCCTAGGAGCCACTTGGTGATAAGAGGCTTATATTGATTCTTTCCACATGGAAAGGATGATTTATCTTGACTGTGAATGAGACACATATGGCATATGGATTTATTTTTCTGCCTGCAGGGCCTCAGTTAACAACACTTTCTGAAGACTTACTTAGTGTTTACTCCAGAATGCCAGGAGCGACCAGAATCTTGAAGGAGCAAAGGATAATTTTTGACTAGAACGTTTGTAGGCATCTTGGTCCTGCTGACGCCTTCATTTCAGACTTGCAGCCTCTACAACTACAAGATACTAAACTCCTTTTGTTTTAAGTTATCACTAATTTGTTACCACAGCCTTAGGTAACTAATACCCATAGAGGCAGTGGCCCAGATTAGAGGAATCTCCAATGGGTGAAGTAGAAAGGTGAAAGGTATTAATTGCCATTTTGCTGTGATAGTTTCTCCTGTGTATCTTACTTTTTGAAGTTTCCCCAGAAAAAGTCCAACCAGTATTCTGGAGAAACATTTCCCACAACCCAAGAAAATGGACTTGAGTGCCCCAAGGGAGGATCACAGAGGATATTGTAATGCTCAACCCAGATCCTCTTTCATATTGAAATGCTCATTCCTTTATCTGCAGGGAGTGCTGCTGGTTTTGTGCTATAAACTGAGACCTTCTCTGAGAATTGTTTTTCATTGAAAAGACACACCCAGCCAAGGTCATTTCTCTCTCTTTCCACAGTGCTGCCTGTACACAATGACAGGTACATGTATGGTGCAAAGGCCCAGACCCCCGCCTGAAGGTCAGACAACTGGGAAAAGTTATTTCAGGTCCAGAATGGCCCATGAGGTAATGTCTGCATCACAGTGCAAGTTTCACTATGCCCAGTTCAACTTTTGTTACACCCTCAGAGGTGTTGACCCTGATAGTATTTGCCAATATACTCGGATGTGTTCATCTCCATGCTTCACAGGAAATCCAACCTAACAAGTTAAATTTCACATTTTCCTTAATGACTTTTGATAGATCAGCAGGATTATTTATTTAAGCTAACCCATGTAGAAACTGGACCATCAGGTAAGCCATAATTTTAATATAGTTTTAATAATTTAAAAGTTTTTTAAGAGAAGGCAAACAATTTATGGACATTATTCATACCACAATTTTTTTCCATATTAGCATATTATCAGCCTTTTAAAAATTTTTCTTCACTTACTGGTGGGTGAATTTGTAGGCAAAGTTCTGATTTGGGACCATACCCTCTGCAGTCCTATTTCTAAATATCCAACATCCAGCTTCTGAAACGTATGCAGAACTCTGAAGGTGATGATTTATTTTTAGCTATGTTATTAAGAATTTAAAATATTCAAAGAAATAGATTCTGGGAGAAGGAGGAAAAATAAACTCAGATGTTCTCTTTTGGCATATCATATATATGCCTCTTCTCTGTGGCTTATCTTCTAGGGTAAAAAAAACCACTGTCAATCTTTATGCCTCTGGAGCCCTTCATTTTCATGAATTCATTGGATGGCATCTCTCAAGGATTTTACATTGAGTAGTATACAATGACCTACAACACTGTCCTATTTGCATTTAAATGGTAAATACACTGGTTTATGTATTTAAACATACAAAGTAAAGCAGTAGATGTATTTGGAACAGTCAGTTTATTTTTGAAAATAGTAAAGTACTATCTTAAAATATATTTACAAATGGATATGATGTTTATTTTTACAATTTTGTTATAATAATATTATTCTTTAAGGAAAATGCTATGTTGTCTTTGGAGCACTAAACAGTTGGATGAATTCTCCAAAAAGATTATCTGGATCACTGGAGCTTTAAAATGTAGGCTAATCCCCTGCAAGGATAATTTGGTCTTTGGGATTTTTGAAATGTTTTTGAATAAAGGATTTAGTATGAATATTCTCTGAATTTATGCTGATTCACAGTAATAATAGTGCTTTCACTTTTAGTTAAAAATTAACTTTGGGTAAAACTACCACATTATAGCCTTGAAGTAAACAATTGGAGATCATTAAACATGTGGTTTTAGATATATCTCAAGTTTATATGTCAGTTAAATGATTCAACAGTGTATATAGCAAAAGGATAAATAATTGTCTCTATTCTAAACAAAGAGCAGTTCATGTTGTTCTGGATATTAGAAGGCCATTGCATATGTCCCTTACTCCAGTCACAGGTAGAAAGGATGAGGTGATTCCTATTAGTTCAATTTCGTCACAAAGATTAAGAACACAGGTTTTGAGTAAATGACCCAGTGCTGAGTTCGAACTATGGCCTGCCAATATGTAACTGAATCATTTAATATCTTATGATCTATATTTTTGATGTGCATATTAGGGATTGTAGAGCCTGTTATGAATATTAAAGATGATTATGTAAAATGATTAGTATAATGTGTGGCACACATGCAGATATTAAAGCCAGTTTATGTTTTGTTCTCGAGCTGTTACACAGTATCTCTCAGGGAGGACAACTAAGTTGTTGAAAGCCTTGATGAATATGTTGTGCTTACAAAGTTATGCAAATGTTTAAGTAGAAAAGGAAAAGCACTTACTTAAGTCCCTGTCTATAATTTTTCAAGCCACGAATTAAACTTATTAATCAAAAGTATACTTTTGGTCAAAATGTATTAAAATATGGTTTCCATAAGAAGTAATTTTATAGCAGAGACTGTGACAAACACACAGCTAGGGAGACAAAGTATAAAATTATGATAAATTTGGGTTACATTTTTGTTCAACAGGGAATCAGAAACAAGACACAAAATGCCCCCTGATTGTGGAGTATGACAAACTGGTTCCCCCGCCCTGAATCAATGTTAGTAAATGTAGTTTAGAATACTATTGAAGAAAATGCACACTGTTGATATCCATTTTCGTTGAGAGCTATTAAAGTCTTATAAACTTATATCTCATTCAGAAGAATTCATGACACTTGCAGATATTACACTTTATGTTAAAATAAATTTTAGAGGTATGCAGCTTTAATTTATATTTATTTTCTCATTATTTGTGTGTGAACAAAGCTACTGTAATAGCTATTTTCAACTGATGATACATAAAACAACATAATATTTCCTTTCCACTACCACCTCTAACTGAATTGGGCAAAGGAAACAAAAATATACTCAGACTGTGAAAACATCATCTCAGAAATTTCTCTGAAGTCAGGTGGAATGAATCTGCCAAATGAACAAACGTGAGCCCCAGCTGCCGCCCCACAATGGATCTATTTAGTAGAATATATCTGCTTAATCTCTCATGATGGATCATGACACAAAACGCATCTTGACATGAACTGAACTTGACATTTGCCAAATTAATTTCTCATTTTCTCTCCAGAAACAAGAAATGTTGCTAATTTGTAGCATATTCACAGCATACACCAACATTTATGCAATTACATAACATATGGCAAATGATAAAATGGTCTATGGGATACTATATTCAAAATGAACACTCATTCAAATAGAACTTAACTATTCAATTCAAGTTAAGTGCCTAGATGTGATTTCAGCAAAATACTTGGTTCTGAACGTATTTGTTGTTGTTCTTATTCTTTATTTTTCTAACTCCTTGTCAGTGAGGCAGATTTGTTCAATTGTGATCAATGTTCACATAAAATTCATATATTTTCAAATTAAATGAAAGTATAAGGGTAAACAATAAGAAATTATAAAATAATTGAAAATACTATGGGGAAACTTTTTCTTTCTTTCTTTTTTTCTTTTTACAAAGTAAAGCATATTTCTGCCTAGTGGTGTGTGTGTGTGTGTGTGTGTGTTTAAGGAAGACACTATATTAAACTTATGGTTTAAAATAAATTCTGAGCATTATGCGGGTCAAAGTTTAGAAAGAATAAAGTCTGAAAGCAAAGGAACCAAGAAGATAGATATTTGAAGAAACCAGGTAAGAGATGAAAGATGGCAGTGTATTGTATGCGTGTGTTGTAGTACATAGAAAACATTTATAGATTTAAGAGTAGGAATGTTTTGGGAAAAGATGAAGAGTTAAGTTTTGACATGATGGTTTTCAGATGGCTAGATTTGAATTTACTAAGCTAAAACAAACAAAAAACATTGTGTTAAGTTGGTATAAATTGCAAAGGAAAAAATGTGAGTGTGAGTTTTGTCTCTAATGCATGATTTTAGTCACTGAGCATAGGTGAGGACACTTAGGCAAAAAGAGTGAGACTCTCTTCTATACTGTGTGAATTCTTTCCTCAGAGTTTTCAATAGTAGTTAAGCTGCTGTTCATAGCTTACAGACCAATTTACATAGACTAATATGTGTTCTGCAACACAGTACTATTGGTTATTTGATATTCTGATCTAATTAAACAAAAGAAAATAAACCAAAGAACTGCCATTCCAAAATAAATTGCTTGTAAGTGACATACTTGAAGCTACCCTGTCTTGCTAAAGAACTCATTAGACCATGTACTTTACCTTGTGAAATTGCTTCTTACTAATTTACAATTTAGTTTGATTTATATATATGTAAGGGGAAGGAATGCTATTTGGCCATTTCAAAATATCTCATCATTTCTGTTTCTGAAATATAGGTAGACTGTATCAGACCGAGCTCTATAGAACACTTATAAACCATGGGAGACATTTTAGAAAGCAATCATTTATAGGCTTGTGTGAAAAAAGAAACACACACACACACACACACACACACACACTAAAAGAGAAATATACCATAAGAGAACTGAGGTTGAATATTTGAGAATTCTTACTTGAGAATGCTCCCTATGCCACAGGTATCAGAGAAGGAAGCTGGGAACTCAAACAAAATGCCCTGGTTTTCTTGCAGTGGTAGCAAGATATTAAAATTAGGGGTTGTCAGAGCAACTGAAAGGTGAAGATGAAAATTATATAAAGAAAGGAACTGTGGATGGAGAAGTCTCAATATTTATATAAACTCCACTCACTTTAAAAAATTTTTTAAATGTTTATTTATTTTTGAGAGAGAGACAGACAGAACACAAGCAGGGGAGGGGCAGAGAGAGGGGGAGACACAGAATCCCAGGCAGGCTCCAGGCTCTGAGCTGTCAGCACAGAGCCTGATGTGGACCGTGAAATCATAATCTAAGTGGAAGTCCGACACTTAACCAACTGAGCCACCCAGGCGCCCCTCCACTCACATTTCTTGATTGATCTCATAAACTGTGCATTTATAGGGGAGAATCCAATGAGCTAGTATACTGAGTGAAGATTCCAGCTTCTATCTATTGCTGGGGAAACCAAGTTACAGTTTTAGTCCAGCCAAGCTTTCTTCCTAGAACCAAATCATGCACTTCAGGAAAAGGTAACCAAATATATTACTACTCACAATATAGTGGATAAGGTTAAAAGAATACCACGCTTGTTAAAAAATAGGAAAGGGCAGTATAACAATACAAAACAACCTAAAGGTAACTGGGGTGTTGGAATTACAAGACAAGAATGTGAGAGTAATTACTGAATGTGTTTTTTGCTACTTAAAGGTAAATATAAATCATAATTAATGAATGGATATCATGAGAAGAAAAACTAAAATAGATGATAGATGATAGAGAGAGAGAGATGATAGATGATAGGTAGGCAGATAGATATATAGATAAATGATAGAAGATAGAATTCTAAAACTAAAATATGCAATAACTAAAAGAATTAATGTATTGGTTTGGTTTACCACCAGATTGGAGGTGGCAGATGACAGGGTTGGTGAATTTGAAGATGAAGACTTTCTTCAGAAAAAAATAATTAAAAAAATTATGAAGATAATTGCAGTGACATACAGGATAATACCAAGCTATCTAATATATATATATATATATATATATATATATATATATATATATATATATAGATAGATATAGATAGATGATACAGATGAGATAGATAGATAGAGATAGACACAGAGATAGATAGATACAGATATAATGAGTCCCAGAAGGATAAGAGTGAGTGAATGGGACAAAAGAATATTATAAAAAAATCATTGACTAAATATTTCCAAAGGTCTATTTTAAAAACGCATTAGTTTACAAGTCTACGAGAGTCCATTTCAAGCAGGAATTAAACAAACAAAAAGTATCCCTAAGCTTATCATAGTCAAACTGTTGAAAACAAAACAAATGAACAAAAAAAGGATTACAATCTTGCATACTTGCAGAAAGCTGAGAAAGAAAAGCAAAAGTCATTCGCCTATAGGGGAGCAACTACATTAACAATATTGACATCTAGGGGCACCTGGGTGACTCAGTCGTTAAGTGTAGGCTCTTGATTTTGGCTCAGGTCATGATCTCACCATCTGTAAATTTGAGCCCTCCATCAGGCTCTGCACTGATGGTGCGAAACCTGCTTGAGATTTTCTCTCTCTTTCTGTCTCTGTGCCCCTCTCAAAAATAAATAAACATTAAAAAGAATAGTATTGACTTCTAATCAGAATAATGGAAACTAGAAGTCAAAAGAATAAAATATTCAAAATACTAAAATGAAAGAAAAAAATCAACCCTGTGTTCTATATCCAGAAAAATCATTTTTCAAAAATAAAGGCAAAAAAAAATTTTCATATAATTCTTACTGTAAGAATTCAGTTGTATATTGTAAAATGAGCCAAGGGAAGTTTTTCAGGCTGAAGGAAAATAATACAGGGAGAAAACTCAAATCTTCCTCTGGAAGAAATGATGAGCAATAATAGACATGGGGAATTTAAAATTTCATTATTGTATTTTTTTTAATGTGTGAACATAATATATGTGACAATAACTACACAAAGGACAGGGCAGTAAATTGAATTGTACTATTAAATGGTTCTTACATTTTATGTGAGGTAGTAAAATATTAACTCTAAGCAAACTTGATAGGTTAATGATGCATATTATAATACTTAGATCAGGCACTGAAAATAAGGCAAATAAGTATAGCTTAAAATGCAATGCAGTAATTAAAATACAATACTATTTTTTTTAAATTAGCCTAGGAAAAGGAAAGAAAACCTAGGAAAAAAATAAGAGGAAAAATGGAATATAAATGAAATGGTAAATCTAAAACCAACTAAAACAATGATTACATTAACTTTAAAAGTACTACACTTAAAAAAAAAAAGTAGTGTTTATTTTTGAGAGACAGAGATAGAGAGAGACAGACAGAGCACCAGATGGGGAGGGGCAGAGTGAGACGGAGGTACAGACGGAGGTACAGAATCTGAAGCAGTCTCCAGGCTCCAGTCTCTGAGCTGTCAGCACAGAGACTGAAGCAGGGCTTGAACTCACTAGCCATGAAACATGACCTGAGCCGAAGTTGTATGCTGAACCACCCAGGAGCCCCACTTTTTTTTCTTTTTCTTTCTATCTTTTCTTTCTGTGTTTTTTTTTTTTTTGTTTTTTTTTTTTTTTTTTTTTTAGAGAGAGAGAGAGAGAGAGAGAGGCGGGGCGCAAGTCAGCAAGGAACAAAGGAACAGAGAGACGGAGAATCCCACGAGGGGCAGAGAAAGAGAGGGAGAGAGAGAGAGAGAGAGAGAGAGAGAGAGAGAGGAGGGGCTTACCCAAGGCTCATGTTTTACCCAAGGCAGGGCTGGTGTTCACCCAATTAGGGGCTTGAGCTCACCTGATTAGGAGCTGGAGCTCACCCAAAGTGGGGCTCGAGCTCACCTGATGTGGGACTTGAACTAATAAACTGTGAGATCATGACCTGAACCTAAGTCGGATGCTTAAGGACAGAGCCACCCATGCATCCGAAAAAGACTATACTTTTTAAATAAAAATATAGAACCCATGTTGGAGAAAGATGGCGCCCTTATTCTCTTTGGTGTGTACGTCAGTTCTTACTATTGACCAAATATTTTATTTTATTACTATAAAATAATACTTTACTAAAATAATACTATATTATTTTATTACTATGCCATACCATGCCATGCCTGTTCAATGAACAGGTATTGGTAACCAGAGCCTGCTCTATTCCTGATCTTTGAATTTTGTAGCTTGTGACAATTATTCACAGATTCATGGTCTTTATCAGTCTTACATTGTAAGTTGTATTAGGAGTTTTTAATTTTCTGTGTTATATTTGTACAAAGATTTTAGTAAGAATTTGGAATTGATTGCAATACAGCCAGTTCTATGTATATCATTAGATCCAAATATTTCAGCCTATTATGATTTTATTTTTTTACAACTTATATAATCAATACATTTTATTTTATTAAGGATAAATGATGATTTAACAAACACTTTCTCAGATTTTCTTAAAATATTTGCCTGTATTTTCCTGGTTTTAAGGTATAATTTTCTGCATTTTTAAATTTATTTTTAAAATTTTCATTCTAGAGAGAAATTAGAGAGAGAGAGAGAGAGAGAGAGAGAGAGAGAGAGAGAGAGAGAGAATGTACACAAGTGGGGGAAAGGGGCAGAGAGAGAGAGAGAGAGAGGATTTTAAGCAGTCTCTATGCTCAGTGCTCAGTGGGAAGACTGATGTGGGGCTCCATCCCACAACTCTGGAATCATGACCTGAATGGAAATCAAGAGTCAGATATTCAACTGAATGAGCCACTCTGGGGCTCCAGATATAATTTTCTTTAAATTTAGATTGCAAAATTCTGGATTTTGTATTAATAAATGTAAATGATTTAGCCCAGATATGCACATATGTGCTATTAATATTACTATTACTTTCCACGTATGTTATATAGTTTTAATTTAATTTGCAATTGTGTGAGGAGATAACCAAGCAGATGTTTAGATATATACTTGGTATATCAATCTCTGTCCCCCACTTCACCAAACACATCCTTAATGTTATCCCAAATATAGTAGACAATGTGGAAAGGTTAGAGTAATGGCTAAGTGCACATATAGTCTATAACCAAAATGCCTATATTTGCATCCCACTCCACCAATTGCTGGAAATGTGGCAGATAGGAATTAATATATTAAATATCCATGGTCCCTCAGAGGACAGATAGGATAACTCTGAAGTACTTGCTCTAAATGATCACCAATGTCCTCTGCAACTAAGTCTCAGTTACCTACCATGGTAACTGGATTAATAATCCCCCTTATTGGCTTCTTTTCATTTTCTGTCTCAATTACCACCCCTTTTGCCAACATTTCTGTGGATGACTTTTTAAGTAAATTATGTGAATTATTATATTCCCTCACTTCAGTATTCCTTTTCAGATAGATTTCTTCATAATTTTAGTATTAAGGGCAACAGTAAAGCAAGACGTGAAAAGGATATTGTAAGTCACATTCTAAAGGAGTTCTGATAGAATTTGATAGCAAAAAGAACATGTGCCAAGCCAGAACTTTATCATTCATTCCAACACTAGCAGTTTGGGATATTTTGAGTATTCAGTGTAACTAATAAAATAACAAAAGAAAAAATAACTGCATTGATCAGAACAATAATAAGAGAATATTATGAACAAAGCTGCACCAATAAAATTATTAGCCAATCAGATAGCAATAAATAAATACTATAAAAAACAAACAACAAAACTGATCCAAGAAGAAATTAATGACCAATAGCTCTATATGTGTTAAAGAAATTTATATTTAACTCATAATTTTAAAAAGGTTATGTAAAAAAAAAACAACTTCATACCAGGAGATTTAAAAAAAGAAAGAAAAAGAAAGATAAAGGAATAAATAATTCCAAACTTTTGTAGGAAGCCAGTATAATAACCCTGATATCCAAATCACACAGTGCTAATACAAGATGCAAAATCTGTACAAAAACAAAAGGAAAATTATGTGTGTCTTCTAAAGTTACCCAGATTTGTTTTATTTCATAAGGTGTGGTAAGACATGCAAACATGAAAACTGTCGTGAAGGAACGAGTTTTACTACAGTTCCCTATAAACAGTTAGGCATGGCACACTCCAGAGGGCCACCTAAAGAAGAACTTGGGTCAGCCAGAAGGCAGAGAGAGAGGGAAAACCAGGGGCAAGAGTCTTTATTGTGGTTTCTAGTGTAAGAAACAGTCAAAGCCGAGTATGTGGACTTGGAATCGGTTAGTTTAAATAATGTCAGCAAGTTCTGGGTCATAAGAGTTATCCTGAGTTGTCTAGTACCTGGCTCTGAGAGAAGTAGGGTAGGTGGATGGTGGTCCAGAGTATGAAAGCCTGATAAAGGAGATGGTTGGGTATATGGACACTGTATTGATTGGTTTGAATATCAAAGGAAAGGCATCCTTCAAAGGCAAGTTGTTTACTGTCTTTAGGAATTAGCTAACCCAAGGAGAGATAGTCCTTTCAAGGTCATCAAGGTTCTAAGACATCAAAGCATCAGAATATAGAAAATAAAAAGCATGATGAACTGTGTTTTTTATAAGCATTCAAAATATTTTATATGACACTGTCTTTTTTTTTTTAAGAAAATATATCTGTAGGGCACCTGGATGGCTCAGTTGATTGAGCATCTGACTCTTGATTTCAGCTCAGCTCACTATCCTAAGGTCGTAAGATTGATGGAGCCCTGTGTTCTGCTCCATGCTGAGTGTGGAGCCTACTGAAGATTTTCTCTTTCCCTCTGCCCCTCTCTCTATTCAGATGCTCTCTTTCTCTCTCTTTCTAAAATAAGAAGTAAATATACATATATCTGCAATTTTTAGGAAAAAGTGAAATACACTTTTCTCAATGGACTGGAAATGATGAAACTGTTCACCTTGGAAAGCAATTTGGCATGACTGAGGGATATTTAAAAATGTATATTCTCAGGGCGCCTGGGTGGCTCAGTCAGTTGAACGTCTGACTTCAGCTCAGGTCATGATCTCGCAGTTTGTGAGTTCAAGCCCTGCGTCGGGCTCTGTGCTGACAGCTCAGAGCCTGGAGCCTGCTTCAGATTCTGTGTCTCCCTCCCTCTGCCCCTTCTCTGCTCATGCTCTGTCTCTCAAAAATGAATAAATGTTAAGAAAATTTTAAAAATAAAAATGTATATTCTCTGAGTCTGAAATCCTACTTCCAGGCACAGAGTCGTTAGGAAACACTCAAGACATATGCATAGTGTTTGTCACAGCATCATTTGTTATAGCACATATTAGAAACCAAATTATTACTTATAAATAAAGAAATAAAATATGATACATTGATATAATTGACTAAATACTGTAGTTGAGAAAATGGCCTATGACTATATACCAAAAAGCATACAGCTAATAAAAGAATGGATCATATATGGGATGCCTGGGTGGCTCAGTCAGTTAAGCAACTGACTTTGGCTCAGGTCATGATCTCATGGTTTGTGAGTTTGAGCCCTACATTGGGCTCTCTGCTGCCAGTGTGAAGCCTGCTTAGGATCCTCTATCTTCCTCTCTTTCTGCCCCTCCCGTGCTTGTGCACTCTCCCTCTCTCTCAAAACTAAAGTGAACATTAAAAAAAAAGAATGGATGATATAAATATTATGAACACATTCTTGTAATTTTCAAAAATAGTAAAAATATTAATTTATAATGAATACATTTATGCATATATAAAAGCATAAGAATATTTAGAAAGTTTTCATATTGAACACATGATATAAATTATATTTGAAATAGAATAGAGAGAAAAGGAAAAGAAAGAACAGTAAGGGATTAAAATATAAATCTAAAATTATTTAATCACTTTTAGCATAAAAGACTTGAAACACACAAGAAAGTAATGCTTGCATTCAATTCCTTTAGTGAAAATATGGTAAATTTTTTGGTGTCTCTATTTTGTCACTGTTTTCAATATTCAAAATTAGAGCACACATGCACATGCACGCAAAAACACACACACCATGCATACATATTTATACCATGCATATATATGGACCAGAATCAAGACCAAGACAATATATAAAATTCAGCTTTTGAAAGAATTTACTGCACACTTTTTTTTTTAAACTTTCAACGTTTATTTATTTTTGGGACAGAGAGAGACAGAGCATGAACGGGGGAGGGGCAGAGAGAGAGGGAGACACAGAATCAGAAACACGCTCCAGGCTCTGAGCCATCAGCCCAGAGCCCGACGCGGGGCTCGAACTCACGGACCGCGAGATCGTGACCTGGCTGAAGTCGGACGCTTAACCGACTGCGCCACCCAGGCGCCCCTACTGCACACTTTTTGAAGTTACGGTATACATTTTCATCTATTTATTCTTAAAAAATATATGACATGGTAACATAATAGATGGAAAGGGCAGTACATTACTGGTGGGAGAGCCTGCACTGTGTGAACGGAGTTCTCTATCTTGGATTCCCCACAGAAGACTTAGGATGATGTACGGGGTGCCCTGGTGGCTCAGTCGGTTAAATAACTCACTTCAGGTCATGGTCTCATAGTTCCTGAGTTTGAGCCCCACATTGGGCTCTCTGCTGCCAGCACCAAGCCAGCTTAGGATCCTCTCTCTTCTTCTCTTTCTGCCCCTCCCTCCTAACACAGAGCTCTGACTACCTGCAGAGGGTGTTTTGGTTTGGGACAGTAACATAGATTTTTGTAATTACTGTGGAGAATACAAAGCTCTTTAACCTTCACTTCATTGAGTAACTCCTGGGTTTGTGATTATTGTATTCATTTTGCAGAAGAGGGAACTTACCAAAATGGATAAGTTGAACTGTCACAAGTCATACAGCTGGAAACTAAAGATGGAAAGCTCAGTAGGTACAATTGCTTTATTATATATATATCAGTTTATTAGGATATTGATAAAACTATTGCAACTAAATTTCTTTAGTATTTTGTACAGTTGTGCTGTAGTTATGGTTCCAACCCTGAAAGCCAATAGCAGTACAGTTTCTGGTTCCTTCTTCTCACCTTCAAGCCAATTTCATTTCTAGCTCTATTGTTGATGTCATGAGTCACATCAGTGATAAAGAGAGGCCCAGCTAACACAGGTAGTCTATTAAAATACAATTCATTTCTCATGTGGGTTCTTATTTTTCAACAAGTAATTTCATAATTTATAATTGGAAATGAAATTTCAGAGCATAGTTTTTTACATATGCTGATAAATTAAAGAGCTGAATTAATAACTTATACTTCTAACTTAACAATATGGTCTGGCAACTATATTCATTAAAAATAGGGTTTTGATTTTGAATAGGTGATGTTCATCTCACCTTCAGTAGTAAATGTCACTTGATATTTGTAAATCTATTTTGATATTAACAATGTGTGATAAATGTTTTAAGATTAATGATTACCTTAATGAATATATTATTATTTAAGATTAATGATTACCTACAATGAATATATTATTTCATATTATTAAAGAGATTAAATCAAATTTTCTAATATTCCTTTTTATTAATGCAAATTTTAATGATAATAGAAAGTTGAATGAAGACAAGTATTAACTTTCAGATTAATATGTATAAACCTTATTGGTGAGACATTCCCAAGAAAAATTTGAAATCATATATAATTTTTTTCTATATGACATAATGAGTTAAGAGGTAAATATAAGACCTGTAATGGTTAAGAAGTTTGAGAACAGATATGAGAGAGTAATATACTTACTCTAAATCCTGGAATATTACCTATGACATTATCTGATAAAAGACTAAATCTTAAATCAGTTTTCCTAGTGCCTTGGAAATGTTAATGATGCTTCTTGACACACAAACACATAGGCATACACAAAAATATTTACAAATATTGACAAGGAAATTCTTATAAACCATGAAAATAAAAACATATAATGATATAAAATTGTGTTTATCAAAATAGTTGTATTTCTACAACTCACGTGTTATCTAGGCCTGGAGGAGTATTAATTGAGATTAGAGCTGTGGAAGATTACTGAAAGGGAGAAAGAGAAGTAAGAAATCATGATATGAAGAGCCATTGAATATATTTCTAACAGTGATAAAATTTGCTTGTTAATAAAAGTGGCTATTTATTAGGAATAGGCAGAAGTGTTTGAAGTTTGATGTGTATCAGAGATAAGTCTGTGAATGTTTCAAAATTATATACCTATTAATCTTGAGTAGGCAATACAGGCACATGGTACAGATAGCAAAACTTTCTAAGGGTTTCTAGGGAAGAAAGGACTGTCAAACTTCTCTTATTCCACCCAATCAGAGGTAACTACTGTTATCTGTTTCTTATGTTGTTTAGAGATCTTCACAAAAATACCACATGCATCTATGTATATACAATTTTGTACATTCTTTTGTCTTTTCTTATTTTTGCCATATTTATTTACAAAATTTTTATTTCTCTACTATTACATGTGGAGCGGACTCATTCTTTTTTAATGGATACATACTATTTCATTATGTGGGTGTACTATATTTAATATACTAAATATTCTATTGGTGGACTTTATTTTGCTTGCCTCCTTTTGCTACTACAAGCCTTTTGTGGTGACTCTGCTTGTAGAAACCTCATTTGGTACATGAGTATGTGTACCTGTGTGACAAATATCCCTGAATAGAATAACTGGGTCACAGTAAACGTACGTTCAAAATTTTAATAGTATTTTTCTACATAAAGGGCCTACTAACTTACAGTCTTATCTGCACTGTATAAGAGAGGGGTATCTTTGAAAACTTAGCTCCTAGAAGAGTACACATACCTTATTTTTACAGATGGATTTGCATTATGCATTTATAATCCCTTATTCTAAATGAAAATGTTTGTTTTACCCATAAATATGTTATATCCCACCTGACCTCACACCTTATTCTTTTGTCCCACTGGAGCCAAAGACAAGTGAAGTTGTTGCGTGAAATCTTACAAAAGGGAATATGCAATCCATATACACATCAAAAGTCTCAACAAAATATTCTTTGAGGAATTTGAATTCAGAGATACTAAAAGAAAAGCACTTACTGTTAAGATATCTGCATGCTACAATGAATAGGGGATTAGTTGGGGGGGTGTTGGTGTAATCTGTGCTAACTGTGATTATTTGACAGCAGGGACCATGAATAACTAGAAGAATCAGAGGATTAAAGAAAACTGAGCAGATGCATGGAAAAAAATTCAGACCCTAGGTGAGCCCAATGCCATTTTGTGGAGCTGTCTACATTCCTGATAGATTCCTAGGTTCGGGTCTAGTCTCTATGAATGGAAACTTAACCCTTTCCTAGCCACCTTTCTCATTTTAATAACACCTAATTTTTTAGAGGAGTTGATGGCTTACCCCAGGTCACATCACAAATTTGTTACAAAATTGGGCTAATGTTAAATGGGTTAATGTTAAATCGTGCTCCCCAGTGATGCTGCCAATATGTGAATCTGATCTGTCAACCTCCTACAAAATGATGCAATAGGAATGATGCACATGAAATACAAACTCTTTTGCTGGCTAAACAATCTGGCATGTCTCCCACCTAGCCTCACTCTGGGCTCATACATTTCTACTTCTTTGGTTCAGCTGTAAGGGGCATTTTTTTCTCTTTATAAAATGGATCTCTCTTTACTTACATTTCACTTCGTCTTTTTTCTTTTCTTTTATTTGCTTTCTTTCTTTTTTTTTCAGTTTCAGAAGTAGAATTTAGTGATTCATCACTTACATATAACACCCAGTGCTTAACATAAGTGCCCTCCTTAATGACCATCACCCATTTAGCCCACCCCTACCCTTATATTTAATTTCTAAGAACACAATTTTCTTTTCCATTTCACCTGGCAAGCTCAATCATCTTTGAAATTATGAAAAGTCTTTTATTGAAGAGGCTTTCTCTGGACTTACTCAAGACTACCCTTTTCACCCTCTCCACCCTCAACTGCCCCATCAACTATAGAGGACCATAGCATTCCACAGCATCATCCTTTCAATTACGTGTTTGGTGTTAAGCTTCTCCACTAGCCTAAAAGCTCCATGAGTGAAGTGGCTTTATGTTCGTACAATGTGGCGAACTCAACACCCATGATAGTATTCTAACAAAGAGACTTTTAAAATACATGTGCTAAATAAATAAAACTAACATGTATTACTGTATGTCAGACACTGTTCTACAAATATGATAGATTAGATGATAGATAAATAGACACAGAGATTTTAAAATGTATATTTTTACAACACCAATCTATGATGTAAATGTTCATATTATCCCCACTTATAGATGAAGAAACCAAGGAAGAGAACAATTAAGTAATTTGCCCAAGGTCCCACACCTAATAAATGACAGAGCTGGAATGTAAACTAGGTGATCTGAATTCAGGGCCTGTGCTCTCAGCCAATGTAAAATGCACCATATTTTCAGTAGTTGCATTACCATTATAGGAATCTCAGGTGGGAAGTTTGTACCAAGACAGTGACTCAGAACAACTGCAGATTTTTAAAAAAATGAGAGAGATGAAAATATGTATTTAAATAATAAAATGCATATTTAATAAATACACACAAAGGCATAATTGCCTCAGAATATATAAATAAAAACTTTTAGTTTTAATCTGCATGAGTTTCTCCTATTTTGCTGTAGAACTGAATTCAGAGAAAGACTCCTTTGTATTCAGGCAAAGGAATAGTATATTGTTTCCTTTTCATTGTTTTTCACTAGCATGAAACATTTATTTTAACCATCTTATTTGAGGTGCCCAGGCATGCCACATGATAAATCAGCTTTGAGCATCCTCTGGGACTTCATAAAGCTCACTCTTTATTCTTCTCCTTCAGTTTTAAGCTGGTGGCAGCTCAACATGGTGTTTTTTAAAGACTGGAATCCTACTAAGAAAACATCTGTTCAAATCACTTTCTCTTTGTTTTGAAGTTATTAAAGATAAAATATTTGAATATGAATTAAAATGTACAATATTGCTTTAATAGCAATATGAAGTTTTTTGCATATTAAAGATCTTGTCTACATTTATCATTTAAAATTACTTAAATATTTACCAGTTTTAAAATGTTTTTCTCAAAAAAAATAAAAATAAAATGTTTTTCTCTTTCTGGGTGTGTGTGTGTGTGTGTGTGTGTGTGTGTTTGTGTGTGTGTGTGTGTGTGTTAAAAATGTGGGTTAAAAATTCACTAGCTCCCCAATATTAAAAAGAATGTAATGGAAATGAAATTCTGTAAAACCAATATAACCATGACCAACTTAATTACTTATTTAATATATATTTGTACTTCAATGACCAACTTTACTACTTATTTAGTATATATTTGTACTTCTAAAGGATATAACTTTATTTTCCCCATGTCTTTTTTACATTTTATGTACTATTCAAACTTAGTATAGGTTTTATATAATAATTATTTCATAAAATAAAACTTATAAATAGACTCCTTGGAATTTTAGTAAACTACTTTAAATGATTTGTTTATAATTTATCCAAAATGAGAAGTAAATATTTGTAGTAGGGTAGAAATATTCCTATTTCATTTTGATGCTTATGCTAATCTTGTGACAATTGGACTAGTGTGGATTTTTATTGCATCCATTATTCATGTAGCAGAGATAACCAGCTCTCCACCAAAATTATTTCTCCCTTTCACTCATATTACTAGATGTACCAGTCACATGGCTACTATATTTTAGAATCTCATTTTCAGTTGTGTGAAACTGTTAATGAAAAATTATTCTGAAATTTGTTAAAATGGTAAGGAAGACATTATTCAAGTCTACTGCAGTGGGACATTGCAGTAGGGAAGAGAGGTCAAGCTCAACTTAAAATATGAGGATAAGTGGAGCTTTTTAGCCAAGGGACAGGGTGAGGGGATCAGTGGAGGGAAAATTACTAAGAGAAGATATCAAAGGAGGGAAGATTATTGCTAAACTGACCTAACAGTATTCTTGCTAAAGACAGTACAAGGACTTTGATATCAAAAGTGAGGGATGGGGCACCTGGGTAGCTCAGTGGGTTGAGCATCTTGTTCTTGATTTCGTCTCAGGTCATGATTTCACAGTTGTGAGATCCAGGGCCATGTCAGGCTCTGGGCTAACAATGCAGAGCCTGCTTGGGATTCTCTCTCACTTTCTCTCTCTGCCTCTACCCCCACTCAGGCTCTCTTTCTTTCTCAAAATAAATAAACTTAAAAAAAAAGTGGGGGATTAAAAAAAAGTGGAGGATGAAGAACTTGATCCAATATCAAAGGTGATTGGATATCAAGGTAGGTGGTGGTTCTTAGTAAACTGATTTAGTAGGATTCTTGCTAAGACTGGGCTAGGCAGGCTGAAGATAGGATGGAGGCCAATTATCAAGGCTTAGACTGGGAAAGGGCTTAAAGGAACCTGACTCAAGTTTCACTGAGGAAAGAGTTTTTAATAAAGCCAAGTTATTTCCAGTGGAAGGCAAACAGAAACGGTATGTATGACTTCGAGGAACAGATCCTTAGGAATAAGCCACACTTGAGGGGCCTGTGTGGCTCAGTCAGTTAAGTGTCCGACTTCAGTTTGGGTCATGATCTCATGGTTTGTGGGTTTGAGCCCCACATCAGGCTCTGTGTTGACCACTCGGAGCTTGGAGCCTACTTATATTCTGTGTCTCCCTCTCTCTCTGCCCCTTCCCCATTTGTTCTCTGTCTCTCTCTCTCTCAAAAATAAATAAGCATAAAAAATTAAAAAATGAAGGAATAAGCCACACTTTCTGCAAATCTTCTTTCTCTTCCCTTAAGCCATAGTACAGCTGTGCATGTGACCAAGCTTCAATAATGCAGATAATGATACTGTCCTATAAGCTGATCACGACCATAAAACAAACAAACAAACAAAAAACCATAAAAAACAAGAAAACAAGGGAAAACTAATGTTCTGAATGTTAACATGGAACTAGATAACATTCCATATAAAAGAAGGAAAATTCCATTTTAGGGAATTATTGTATTTTGGGTCTTCTAGTTAAAGCAGATCAACATGTTGGAAGGGAGACTGTCCATCAATAATATAAAATATATTCCACTGGCTTAGCAATTTAACAGCAGAAAAAGAAGCAGAAATTGCAGGTGGAAAACTACTTACAGGAACTAGGAAGGTAATCCTACCATTCCAATAGCTTTGAAGGAGTTGGTAGACACAATCAACTATTAGTATGAAGGTATTTAGTAAATTAGTATGAAGGTATTTAGTGAATTTTACAAACAAAAACAATAATGCACAATTTGCAGAAAGATAAAAGAGGATGGAATCTAGAGATCAAGGGACTCAAAGATTTGGAAAGTCTAACTCTCCAGGATCCAAAAAGTGGAAGATTAGGATGATCACTAGACTTTTCCCAGCCGTAGTATTTCAGGTGAGTTCAAACTAATGGTCCTAATATGAGAAAGAAAGAAAGGTATAACATGCATCTTCCTGTGTTACAAGCCACTCCAAAACTTAGAAGCTTAAAACAACAATGATTTATTATCACTCATGATTCTTTGGGTTGTTTGGGATCATCTGAGCTATTCTTTTCTTAAGGGTAAGAGAAGTCACTCATATAGCTGCATACAGCTGACTGGAGCTAGAACATCCAAAAGTCTCTTTCTCCTGCCCCTCCCCTTGAAGGATCTTTATCCATATAGTACCTCATCATTGAGAAGTCTAGTCTGAGCTTCTTTTCTTCATCACAGCTAGATTCTAAGAAGTGCATTCCAAGAGATCAAACCCCAATGTGTAAGCATTTACCAGGACTCTGTAATACACTTGTTAATATCTCATTGATTGAAGAATGTCACATGGTCAGAATCAGTGTCACTGTGAGAGGAATACACAAGGGTGCAAATACCATGAGCTGTGTTTTACTGTAGGCTACCTGACACAGTCAGAGCTAGTAGGTAAAAGAATAAGGTATATGCAAACATGATGCATAGAAAAGAACATGGAGAAGAGTCACTGGTACATGGAACAGACTGGAAGCAAAGTTACTATGAGCCTACAAAGTTGCTGAGGAAAATCTATTTCCTAGGAAAACATGAGCCTCTCTTACAAAAGCCAAAATAACTGTTAGATTGCCCAATTTTTTCTAGCAGGAAGCAGTATATAAAAGTTATATGACCCTTAGTAATTTATACTGTACAGTTCTGCATCAGTTATATTTAAGGAGGAAATGAGAAATGAGAACATCCCAAAGGACAAGCTATGTGGTAATATTACCTCTCTCCTCCTTCTTTCCTTCCTTCCTTCCTTCCTTCCTTCCTTCCTTCCTTCCTTCCTTCCTTCCTTCCTTCCTCCTTCCTTCTTCCTTCCTTCCATCCCTTATTGAAGAAAGGCTAATATAGTTTTTCTTTAGAAAATTCAACATAAATCATAAATTTAATGAATAAATTCCAGAAAGAATGTTTTTAGCATCCATGAAAAGCTATGACCAGCAAATCTGAATAAGGATCTTAATGTGTCAGAAATTCTAGTAACTACTCAGATGATCCATATACAAACTGCACATATATTTGTATATGTATATTTTAATATATATATTATATTTCTGATTCTGTGTTTTCATCTTAGAGATTCATAGAATTATTTAGGGAACTAGATATTAGTAATTTTTTAGAGTACACAGAGAAAACTAATATGTCATGAAGCTCACCATGAAGGTGAATACATTTAATCCTTTAATGTATTCACTTTAGAATCTTTTATTTGTAGAAAAAAAGTGTAAACAATGTATTTAAATCAAATGCATTGGAATTGGTACTTTAAATGAAAATTTAAATCATTAATTTACATGAAATTACTGATTTCCTTATATAAGTATATTCTTTAAACATAATTTATAAAATTATGAATGATTTTTCTGAAGAGAATTCTATTTTAAGATATTTTAAATGTTACTCTCAGACAAAATGAGGAAATGGGATCATTTTCTCATTTTTATGGAAAGAATGATAGCTTCATTTGAGTACTTTTTGCTTAACTACAGAATAAAATTTGATTTCTTTTTATTTAAATCATAGATAATATGTTAAAAATTGTGCTGTCAAGTGAATCCAAGATATTTCCATCACTACTTTTATTTTTTTAATGTTTATTTATTTATTCTGAGAGAGAGAGAGAGAGAGAGAGAGAGAGAGAGAGAGAGAACATGCATGTGGGAGGCATAGAGGAATAGGGAGAGACAGAATCCCAACCAGGCTTTGTGCTGACAGCACAGATGTGGGGCTCAATCTCACAACCGATTGTGAGATCATGACTTGAGCCAAAATCAAGAGTCGATGCTTAACTGACTGAGACACGCTGGCGTCCCATCACTAATTTAAAAAATGATAATAATAATGTGCATTTTTACTCAAGGCTAAAATTAGGCATTATTATAAAACCCATTATCTATGAGGGAATTGTACTAGAGAAACTTTCTAGAAAGTTTATACTTATTTATTTTAAATAAGCGGTATCTTCCTTTTCTAATTTCATCCCCAAATATCCACAAGGAGGTATGTACACTCAAAAATAGTTCCCTTGTATGATTTTGTATCCTTGAAAACAGTTGGAAATACCTGTGGAACTATTTAGTGAGATTCAGTTATCACTTAAATCATACTTTCCTAGAAGAAAGAATGAGGAATCAGATGAAAGGATATTAATCAGTCTAGGCAGTTGTTATTCAGGCCAGACAACATTTGATGTAGTGGGAAGAACAATAGATTAGAATTAAGATCCTGGTTCTAAAACACAATTGTTAATTATGTCCAATGCATATTTTTTTTTTTTTGTTATTTGTAGATTAGTCCTTTTTTCAAAATATATAGCTTTGGAGGATCTCATAAAATAGGATAAATTACTAATAGCCAGGTAATATATTTCAAAGGTAAATTATCATGGAGAACTCATTGCAAAGTAGTTTTATGCTGAAAAAATATATCCTAAGGACCCACTTATTATAATGGTAGGTAAAGGGTTTGTTCTGATAACCTCCTGAGAAGGAATAAAAATATATATGAATGGCATTATTGAAAAATCTGTTTGAAGATGTGTAAGAGAGATGCAAGTAACAGGAATTGTGGAACCAAGATCCAGGTAAATCAAAAAGGGAATCTCACAAAAGTTAGCTGAAGATGTGGGACCATATTTTTCTAGAATTGCCTACTGTTTCTTTTGAGAGCTGGAATACCCGTACAGAATCAGAACATTCTGATT
This sequence comes from Felis catus, assembly GCF_018350175.1. Taxonomy (NCBI): domain Eukaryota; kingdom Metazoa; phylum Chordata; class Mammalia; order Carnivora; family Felidae; genus Felis; species Felis catus. The sequence continues at coordinate 153,840,020 of NC_058371.1, read as the reverse complement.
CTTGACAAACTCATAAGAGGAACAAAAGTCATAGATCAAAATTTCCAATGAGAATAGTTCCTTTAAAAAAATAATAATGACTTTTGATGCCTCAGAGGAATACATCTACAGAGAGAGAATAAACCAGAAATAATACCAAGACTAATTCTCTTTGGATGAAGTGATTATTATTGCTGGAGAGCTTGACAGAAAGAAATGCAAATACGTTGGGATTAAAGAAAACATTATCCATAACTTTAAACTAATTGTAAAATTGTTTTAATAATAAACTTTATTTTTTAATGTTTAAATGTTTGTAGATAAATTGTGAAGATAGTATAAAAATGTCTATATATTTCCTGCCCAGTTTCCCCTCTCATTAGTGCCTTATATTAACATGGTATATTTGTTACAATTAATGAACTGACACTGACACGTTATGATTAACTAAAGCCATAGTTTATTAATATTTACTTTGTTTTTACCTAATCATTTCTCTAGTTCAAGATCTTACCCAGAATTAATACATTATATTTAGTTTATCATATTTTCTTGGGCTTTTCTTGGCTGTGACTGTTTCCCAGACTTTGTTTTTGATTATCTTGATTTTTTTTTTAAAGTTTTGGTTAGATATTTTGTAGACTAATCCTCAGTTTAGAATTTGTTTGATGTTTTTGTCATAATTACACTGGGGTTATGATTTTGGAGAGGAAGACCACAAAGATAAAGTGATATTCTCATCACCATTATCTCAATGGTACATTCTATTAACATAGTTTATAATGGTTGATGTTAACCATGGTCATATAGCTGAAATAATATTTGTCAGGTTTCTCTACTGTAAAGTTATCTCTCACCTCTTTTTCCACTCCATTTTACATATGTATTTTTGGGAAGAAAGTTAGTATGTATAACTCAAATGAAGAAGTGGGGAGTGTGTATTTAGGATAGAGAATCCACATAATTTTTTTGGTTTCCCTAACACAGGATACTTGTCTCTTCTTCTGCATTTAATGATTCAGTTATCAAGTCAATTATTAAGTCATAACAGAATATACTAATAGTTGTGTATTTTATATCCTCAGTTATAATCCAATGCTACTGTATTTATTTTACTGCTTATATTGTTACAGATTTGGTCTTTGGGAGCTCTTTGAGATGACCTCTGTCTTTCTTTGGCCTACTTCCATCATTGTGGGCTTTTGTTTTGATTTTTTATTTTGTTTTGGAGCACTACTTACCCTTTTGGGTTGCCAGATGCTCTGGGTTCATCATAGGTATTTCCTACCCCAGTCCTAGAAGTAGCCATTTCTCTAAGAATCTCTGGTTTCTTTTATTGAGAATAACATTAGAAACCAACATCTGTGGTCTAGGTGTATTCATTGCTAACAAGGGTATCATTGCCTTTAGGCCATCTCAACTGATAGAACAAAGAAATACATATATATATATATATATATATATATATATATATATATATATAAAATATCTAACCAAAACTTTAAAAAAAAACATCAAGATAATCAAAAACAAAGTCTGGGAAACAGTCACAGCCAAGAAAAGCCCAAGAAAATATGACAAACTGAATATAATGTATTAATTCTGGGTAAGATCTTGAACTAGAGAAATGATTAGGTAAAAACAAAGTAATATATATATATGTAATATATATATATTAAACTATTATGGACACATATCCATAAAAATTTCTATATATAGTTACACATACACACACAGACATATTTTTTAAGTTTATTTATTTATTTATTTATTTATTTATTTATTTGGAAAGAGAATGAGCAGGGGAGGGGCAGAAACAGAGGGAGACAGAAAGAATCCCAAGCAGATTCCACACCATCAGCATGTAGCCCGATGTGGGGCTCAAACTCATTAACTATGAGTTGATGACCTGAACCCAAACCAAGAGTTGGGCACTTAACCGACTGAATCACCCATGCGCCTCCCACCCCCACATGCCGCCAACACACACATATTAAACTAAACATGAGTTCGTACTGATGTTTCAAACTCTATTCTATTAATGGATAGATCATTCTAGAATCCTCCCTTTGGTTATTTGTAATTCCGTGTTCCAACACTGAGAAGTCTAACTGTAACCATTTGCCATCCACTAACTTAATTGTTCAAGTATACATATATTGCAGTTTTAGAATTATGGACTCCTTGTTACATCCCTGGGAAATAACTTTATAAACTAAGGCATGGTGCTTATCCAGTTTCTTTTGCCTTAGTCTTATATTACTAATTTAGTAATTTCAAAGTTACTAGGCTCAGCAAATTTCCCTCTCAACCTCTTCAGGGAGATTGTTTCATACACATGTAATACAATCACATTGTTTTGTAATAAATTCTGTTTGCACACATGAAGATTCACTCCTTGTTCTATTGCTCTGTAGGTTTTGGCAAGGAAATGGTATCATGTATCCATAATTAAAGTATCATACAGAATTCTTTCACAGCTCCCCCAAATTCCCTACACTTCACCCAGTCAATTATGTCTTTCTCCAAACCTCTGGGAACTGATCTTTTCACCATCACTGTAGCTTTGAATTTTCTAGAATGTTATATAGCTGATTCATAGAATATGTTGCCTTTTCAGACTGGGTTCTTTCACTAAGCAGTATGCATTTGTGTCTTTTATGTATTTTTGTTGCTTGATGGCTCATCTTCTTATATTGCCAAATAATATCACATTCTATGGCTATACTACAGTTTGTTTATCCATTCAACTATTGAAGGACATTGTTGGTTGCATCCATTTGGGGATCATATGAATAAATACGGTATAAATATTCACATGCAGCTTTTTGTGTCCACATAGGTTTTTAAATTAGTGAAAGCAATGCATAAGAACATGATTGCTTGATGATAAATTAAGACTATGTTTACTCTTGCTAAAAACTACTACTGTTCCAAAGTGGTAATACCACTTTGCATTCTGACCAGCAATGATGCCGAACATCTTTGCCAGGAGCTGTTATTGTCAGATTTTTTTTTAATTTTAGCCATTATATATATTTTTTGATTGTGTATGTAATAATAATATATTATTTATTATATATTTTAAAATATTATTTTAATTTGGAACTTTAAATTCTAATTGCTTATTGTTGGTATGTAGGCAAATACTTTATGTACATTTTATATGTGTCTAGTATATATATAACAATTATATGTAACTATATAACTATATTTATAACAATTCACACATATAAATCTTATATCCTGAGACCTAGCTATAATCATATAATAATTCAAGGAGTTTTATTATTGTCTCTTTAGGGTTTTCATCATCTATAAACAATGGCAATTTTATTTTTCCCTTGCCAATCTGCACAATTTATATTTACTTTTCTTTATGTTGATTTGTAGTATTGAGTCAACATTTTACCTGGTCTTAGAAATAATCTAGTTTTTCATCAGTTTTTAATAGATATTCTTTATCGAGTTGAGGATATCCCAAACTATTTTTAGTTTCTGATAATTTTTGTCCTGAGTGGATGTTGGATTTTGTCAAATCGGTATCAATTGATATGATGCTATTTGATCCTATTATTTTTCTACTTTACTCTCTTGATGTGGTGTAATTGATATTAGAATGTTATACTAGCCTGTATATCTAGTTTGTGTGACTAGCTACTTTTATGCATTATTTGTTCAATCTGTTAATATTTTGTTGACATTTTCCACCTATATTTATGAGAAAGACTGGTCTACACATTTCCTTTGTTTTAATATCTTTATATGACATTGGTACTAGGGTAATGCTTACCTCATAGAATGAGTTTAAAACTATTTCCTCATCTTCTATTTTCTGAAAGAGATTGTGGAGAGTAAACGAAATTTCTTCATTAAATACTTGATAGAATTCACTAGGGAAACCATCTGGGCTTGCTGAACTTTTTTGAAAGGTGGGTAGTGACAGATTCCATTGTTTCTTTATAGATACTGACTTTTTCAGATAATTTATTTCTTCTTGTGTTCAGTTTTGTAGTTTATGTCTTTGAATATATGAGACTATTTCATGTTATCAGATTTGTGGGCCTAGAGTTTTCCACAGTATTACTTTATTATCCCTTTACTGTCCTTGGAATAAAGAGTGATGACTCTTTTTTCATTACTGTTGTTAGAATTTGTGTCTTCTCCTAATTTAAGTGGCTAGTCTGGCTAAAGGTTTATCAATTTTTTGACATTTCCAAATAATCCAACTTTAGATTTTGGCTTTATTCATTGTTTTACTTTTTTTAAAATTTCTTGGATTTCTGTTCTATTTTTAATTTATGTTCGTCTATTTGCCTCAAACTTAAAATGCTCTTCTTTCTCTATATTCTTGAGGTGATCCATCTTAGATTTTTCCTATTTTCTAATACATAATTTCCCTCTAAGCACTGATCTGGCTGCTATTTTGGGCCAAACTCTAACTATTTTGAGATGTTTTACAAACTATCTGTTGTATGTAATCTAATATAATTCCATTATGGTCCAGGAGGACACTTTGTATGATTTCTATCATTAAAAATATGTTATAGTGTGTCTTATGGCACAAAAGATTGGCTATCTTATAGAATTTTCATGTGAGCTCTTTTTGGCCTTCTCTGATTTTAATTGAGAATTATATATAACTTATTCTATATCCATTGGAATCATGTTAAATACACTTTGTTATACTTTACCTTGTTTAACTAATCTACTTCCACAATAAAACAATATTATTAGTGTAGGCAAACTTATAACTGGGAATTTTAATTCCCCCCTTTTATATTACTATATCGTTATTGTCATTCATTTCATCTATTCACATTCTGTGATCAGCCAACAATTTTTCAATACTATTACTTTAAACAGGTAAATTTTACATCAAGAATAAGAAAAATGTAAGATTTATTTTATCTTTACTTTGTTGTTTTTCTTCCTGATGCTCTTCCTTTTTTATACAGAGCTTATTTTCTGATCCATATAATTTTCTTCTTGCTGAAGAATTGCTTTTAACACTTCTTACAGGGCAGGACTTCTAACAGTGATTTTCCTCAGTTGTTGTTTGTCTGAAAACTGTATTTATTTCTCCTGCACATTTGGAGGATAATATTACTCAGCATAGAACACTAGATTGTTACTTTTTTCTTCCTTTCAACACTTCAGATATTTCACTCCACTCTTCTCTTGATTGCATACTTTCTGACAAAAAATACCCTGATTTCTCATTCTTGTTTCTTTCAAGTTAAGGTGTTTCTCAGCCTTGTTACCACTGTCAGGAGTTATTTCAAGATTTTCTCTGTTTGATTTTTAGTTTGAATATGATATGTCTACATGTAGGTTTTTTGGCATTTATTCTGCTTGGTGTTTTCAGAGATTCCTGGAGCTGTTGTTTGGTGTCTGTCCCATTTTAATTTGGGAAAAATTTCAGCAACTATTACTTCAAATATTTCTTTTGCTCAGTTTTCTTTTTTATCTCCTTGTGGCATTCCAGTTATTTTTATGCTACATTTTTGTTGTTGTTGACGTATGTTCAGACTCACTTATTCTTTCCTTAGCTATATGTAATCTCCTGGTTAGCCCATCAAAGACATTTTAGTGTAAAGAATTTTCTTTTGATTTTTGTCTTAGAGATTCCATCCACTGCTTTAGAGATTTCATCCCTCTGCTTACAATTTCTGCCTGTTCTTACATGCTCTTTTTTTCTAAATTCAGAGCTCTTAACATATTAATCATATTTACTTTATGTTTTCTCTCTGGTAATCTGTGCCTTATTAGGAGTATGCTTCTGATGCCTGCTTTGTCTGTTCAGACTTTTTTTTTTCCTGTCTTTTAGCATCTTCTATATTTTTTTGTAGCTTTGTTTTACAATTTTGAAAGCCATACATAAAGTATCAGAACTGAGGTAAATAGGTCTTAGAATGATAATTTATGTAAATATTTTTCGGAGTTGGCACTGTTTACTGATTATTGTAACTGTGTGTGTTAGAAGCTTCAAACTCTCTAGTATCCTTGATTTTCAGCCCCTCTGTTGTCTTTGGGATTCCATAAGAACCTTTTTTTATCGAATACTCTGTCTTCCTGGTCTTCAGTTGTATTCCACTGTTATTAGGGTAGTGCCCTGTTGATGACCACACCAATAGGTGTAAGGTTTGTGGGAAGATAAATGTTCTGTATCTTATAATTAAATGTCACTGTTTTGGTTGGGCTTGTCTCTGGGACATTATCTTCACATGTATTTTTTTTCCCCACACTTAGATGAGAAAGGAAGGTTAAAGGGTGCTGGACTCAGAGAAATTATTTTAGCTTACAAGTGATAAAGCTCTGGAAAAGTGTTTTACCCTAGAAAGGAAGGTATTTTAAATTCTCTGGGCACTTTTCCCAATCTTTGCTAGGGCCACTGATAAATCATTTCTGGCTATTCACAGTGAGAAATTTGTGGAGATTTTGAAGATTAAATCCATGAAAATGTGAGCCCCTCTAAGATGGCAACTCCCACTAGTTTCTCATTCTCAATGTAGTCCACAATCAGCCCTTAGCAGTTTATCCGAATTACCAGTTAAGTATCCCCACTAGTTTATGGCTTCACTTGCTAGAAGGTAAAACCTTGCTCTAGGTTAAACCTAGGCTGTAAGTCCTTTTCCTGTTTGTCCAGATTCCACAGTGGTGATTTGCCCTGCAATCTCAGTTCTTTGAAATTAGGTACAAGCAAAATTGTTAATTTTCATTTTGCTCACAGATTTCTTTTTGCAGTGATAGGAGTAATAAATTCCAAGTTCTTTACATATTAGAGCTGAAATTAGAAGTCCAACTGTGTAATTTTCAATTTGGAATTCATAGGAATCTGTCCAAATTAGCTAGACATAAAAGAAGACAGAACAATATAACCAATATTAAGAAGAAAGTAGAGAAAATAGGAAGAAAAACTACAGTGAATCAAGTAACTGGATTCCTCAATCAAGTATTTCAAATGACTATGCTTATTATAATGAAGGAATTGAAATAAGACTGATAATTTTATTAGAGGAGATGATAAGAACTTTAATGGAAAACAGGAAACAATAATAAAGAGCAAATTAAAATTATAGAAACGATGAAAATAATAACCAAGAGTAAATTACCCAATGGTTATGGTTAGCATTAGTTTCAAACTACTAAAGATAAAAGCGTCAACTGGGGTAACGTTTAGGAAAAAAGATTCACAATAACACATGAAAGAAAGAAATGGTAAAAAACCGAGGAAAGTATGGTATTGAGTATGTCTATGGTGAAAAAGGTTTACATACATGCATTTTAAGTCTCAGAAGATGGAATTTAATAAGGCAGAAGTATTATTTGATTAAATAATGGCTGAAAATTTTTCATTGTTGAAAAATAAATTAATCTACATCTTCAAGAAGACTTGCAATTCCCAGAACAGTATATATGCTGATATATATGCTGAAATAGAAAAACAGCTGAAAAGCAGACACTAAAATAAACTATTTTGCAACAGTCTGAGGAGAAAAAAAAGAGATACTATGTTTCAAAAGAGAAAAAATAAAACTGACTTTTGCAAAAATAATATAAGCCAAAAGATAATGGGTTGATGTATTTAATTTCTAAAGATAACACTTGAAGTGTAACAATTGAAAATATTTTTCTTTGCATATGTTATAATATTTTTCTTGTTTGCAATGACATAAGTACATTTCATTCACAAAAAAAGAAATACATAAAAATAAAATCTTTATTATGGATTAAAATAAAAAGAAAAATATGCTAGAAATTATTGTCATTTTTATTTTATTTTATTTTATTTTATAATGTCAAATATGAAATGATCCTTAGAATATTTAAATTTCCTTTGAGATGGGCAGGACAGTGTCCAAAGTAACACTGAATATTTGGGATCAATATTAAAGGGTATAATTTCTCCTTAAAATGAAGTAAAAGTATACATTGAATGTGTATGTATTAATATAAATTATGAAATAAATATAAAATCTCTTTTCAATGCACAAGTATTAAATTAGTATCTCTTTGCAGCTTGCCATGTAGTGTTGAGAGAGGCTCTGAATAGATTGATCAGGTAGAAGCTAGGAAGTTGTTGTTTTGGATACACGATTTTATAATTTAGGCTCATTTTACAGCAACTTTCAAGAGAGTATGTGATCTCTCATATCACTATAAATTCTCAGGATTAATAAATTTTTTTTACTTTGAAATGGTAATTGAAATTGCCTACAATTGATGGTGTTATGGCCTCTCTGTTAAGGAGATTTATAGATTCAGTAAGGTATGGAAGAGATCTCATATACCCATGAACCAAAGTGAGAACACTTATTCAACCATTTCTGAAATTTGCAGTTCATAATTCACCACATTAGGGCTATACTGTGGGTAATATTATCCTGGAACGTACATACATTCTCTTGCCTTTTAGAGATAAGGATAAATAAAGAATGCACAGTTTTCAAATAATTAAACATTTCCAAGGGCAGATTACTTACTGGTTTGTGTGTCTGTGTATCTTTTTGTGAGCTTTGATTTAATTGTGTTTCCCTTTCCTTCCTGAAGTTGTTTTGATTCCTTGGATAGCATATAATATCTGTGAGTTAGGGTAATTAGTTCCTTTGATTTGTTGACTCAGTGTGGTTCGGAAAAAGATAAAGTGGAAAACTTTTTCCCTATGTCTGTTCAAGATAAATAAAACCTTAAGACCAAAAATGTCCATTATGATCTTCAGAAGCCTCTCTAAATCAGGCCGCCACCTTTGTGATTTTGCATGTAATCTAAGAAGTCAAAATTCTGTGCAGAAATAATACCTTAAGACAGTCATTGTGACCTTTACTCTGCCTAGAAGAGTAAATCTCAAAGCGTGAACCATTTACTGCCTATTTCCAGATATTTTCTTAGATTCCTTTGGGAAAAATGCAGAAATATGCATTTATTACAACTTTTCCAAGTATTCTTACACATACCAAAATTTTATGGCCTTTGGTCTCAGGTAAACATTTCCTCATTCTATTCCAAAGACCTTAACTTCAAACAACAGCTCAGATCTTTTTCTCTATCAATCTTGAGAATCAGAGTCTTGAGCTTCTGTGTCACTTGATAGTAGTTTCTAATTGCTCTTATCACTTAATGGTGATTTAATGGTGTTTGAAGTTAGCCCTAATTACATCCACACCATGTGAAATGATTAACAATATTTAAAGTACACTTTACAGTTTCGTTTTGGTTATCCTAGTAAGCCTTATAGTATCGCTATTGTTCTTAAATAGTATTTTCACCTATATTTTTCTATTGGATACATCTGACCTGGTTATTAACAAATTCAGCTGCTGGTTGAAAACCTTTTCCAAAAAGAAAGAATTGGGACGCCTGAGTGGCTCAGTTGGTTGAGCATCTGACTTCAGCTCAGGTCATGATCTCAGGGTTTGTGTGTTCAAGCCCCACATCGGGCTCTGTGCTGACAGCTAAGAGCCCGGAGTCTGCTTTGGATTCTGTGTCTCCCACTCTCTATGCCACCTCACACTTGCGTTCTGTCTGTGTATCTCTCTCTCTCTCAAAAATAAATAAACATTAAAAAATTAAATAAATAAATAAATAAATAAATAAATAAATAAATAAAAAGGAATTAAGAGGGATGACTGTTATATCTGACTTTTTTCATGTTTCATCTTCGCTTATAATGCTGTCCTACTCAACGTATTATTTCTTTTTAAATACTAAAATTGGCTGTTATCAATTCTAAGTGCATCACACCCCTTGATGCCGAATAAAACACTGCTTGCTGCTCATTCTTTGGGTTAACTCTAATTGTTTTAGTTCCCTGGTTGCCTGGTCCAAATTTTCCCCACTCTCACTGGCTTTGACTTCCTAGCAAACTTCTTGGTTGAGATCGTAATTACTTTTGACAGTAAATCTGACAGAGAGACATACAAGTTGGGAAAATTAGATTCCCATACAATATACAACACTTATCTTTGATTAGAAACATAGACTTTCTCTTAATCACTTCATGTAAGTTGCTGTTGAATTAAAATAGGTCGTGTTTAAAACTAATTTTATCAGGGGTGCCTGGGTGGCTCCGTCGGTTGAGTGACTTCGGCTCAGGTCATGATCTCATAGTCTGTGAGTTCAAGCCCCACATCAAGCTCTGTGCTGACAGCTCAGAGCCTGAAGCCTGCCCCAGATTGTGTCTCCCTCTCCCTCTCTCTCTGCTTCCCCTCTGCTCATTCTCTGTCTCTCTCTCAAAATAATAAACATTTAAAAAATAAATAAATGAAAATAATTTTATCAGATGTTTTGCTCCTCATTTATATATATTATATATGGATATACTATATATGTATAATCATTATATTTGATTTTATTAAAGGGAATAATTTTTCCTTTAGACAATTTTTGAGCCTACTATTTGTGTTACTTGTGAGTGATCATAATGATAGGCAGAGATATGCCCTATGTAAGTAACATAATTTTTTTTTGGCTTAGATTTATGTTTATTCATTTAGGTATCTTTTTTAGTTGTACTCAGAAATAATTAACATATATTGTTATATAAGTTCAAAGCACACAGCATTTTGGTTTGATTTTCATATATTGTGAAATGATTACCACAATAGTGTCAATGAACATCCAGTTTTCAATATAGATACAATAAAAAGAATAAAAGGGAAAAATTTCCTTGTGATTGGAAAGCTTAACAAGTCTCCTGTATATCACATAGGTTGTTAGCTATAGTCATCATATTGTGTATTACATCCTACTCCTTATTTATGTTACAATTGGGAGTTTGTACCTTTTGACCACCTTCCTCCAATTTACCTTCCCCCCACCCTCTGCCTCTGGTAACCACAAGTCTGATCTTAGCTTGCGTATGTGTATGTGTGTTTAAGATTCTACATGTAAGTGAAATCACGCAGTGAGGACTGTGTACTATATTCAGTAGTAAACAAGGCTTTGAATTAGCTTCTCTGATCTGGTAAGTGGTAGGACAGGGCCCAGAAATGTACAATTCCATGTTTGGGGACCCAAATCCAGTCAAGAATATGCACTGAATTCTCTGGTCAGGTGAAGTCAACAGTTTTGCCCTATCGATGAGGGGAGCCAGAGGCTGTGCTCTCTATTCAAGTGTCCCTGTGAGAAGGGCTGTGGGGGCACCTGGGTGACTCTGTGAAGCATTCTGACTCTTGGTTTCAGCTCAGGTCATGATCTCATGTGTTGTGGGTTCAGGCCTTGCATGGGGTTCCAAGCAGACGGTGCGGAGCCTGCTAGGGAATCTCTGTCTCTGCCCCTCTGCTGCTCATTCTCTCTGTCTCTCTCAAAATAAAATCAACTTTAAACAAATAAAATAAAAAAAAAGAAGGGCTGTGGAGTGGGTTATGTAGCTTCCTCTGTGCTTTGTTTAGGTTCTTGGCTAGACAGACTGAAGGCTATATTCAGTAATAAGTGGTGCTAAGAATTAGATTCTCTGCCTGAAGCAAGTGTGAGAAGAGCTCTGAAGCTGGCTAATCTCTGTTTTTGTAACACAAGCTGACCCATGATCTAAGTTCCCTGACCCATTAGGGACACTGGCCTTGCTCTGCAAAATATTGGCTCTCCTGCCCATCTCTGGGTTCAGTGCTGCTGGGCCCACAGCTTCCAGGAGTTATCAGGCCTTTGGGTCAGATAGGGCTAGAAGACACTGTCCACAATGGAGAGCTATGCGGCAGCTTTCTCGGCTGTGTGGGAGGCGGCAGAGCCACTCCAGGCTACTTTCATTTTCCCAAATAGGCTTTCTAATAGGGAGTGGTAGGAAGGTTCCTCAGCCTTGGCTATGAATTAATCCCCCCATCTGTGAGTAGCACAGGACTGATCCACTCTCAATATGGGCTTTGCTCTGTGGGTGATCAACAACCACCTGTGTTTCAGCTCAAGTGCTGCTGTGCCACACAGTTCCAGAAGTTGTCTTCAACTCTTTTGATCAGATGGGACTGGAAGACATTCCACAGTGGATGGGGCTATGAATCAGTTCCTTGCCTAGGCATGGGCATACTGGGTTCCACAGCCAGCAAAACTCCTCATTTGAGGATATGAATCAGGCAGACTGCATCCCATTGAGTTTTCTGGTAAGAGTGTTCCTCTGACTTGGTCCTGCAGATGAACAAAATCTTTGGTTGGAATTACTACTTGGGTACTGCGGGTACTACTGGATCTGACAAGATCCGTGTTCTGGATGTTGCAAGCCCTTCCCCTCTTTTCCATCACAGTTTGATTTCCAGTGGTTGAGCCCCATAGATTCCCTTGGAACCCCCATGGTATAAGATTAGCATAGGTGCTCCCCACAACGTGGCCCGATGCTGGGGGTGGCTGACTGTCTTCCTTGGTTTTCTTTTCCCACTAGAAGTTCTTGAGGCTCAATGGGTCCTCCCCACATGGTGCTGCACTGGCTGGGGAGAGGGCGGTGGAGGCAATGTAGCAGCTTTGTTTACCTTTGCAGTGCAGTCTGTTTTGGTCTCTGTGGTGTGTGTGCAAGTGCTTCAGCCTTGATTCATGTTCTAGGATTCTCTTAGTGGTGTCTTATTCTTGAATAGCGGTTAGTTGTTTTTCTTATGGGGGGAGCAAAGTCAGGAACGAACTACTTTGTCATCTTGGTGACATCGTTCCTCTATATTCTTATGAGATGCCATAAGACATTTTCCTAATGACTTTAAGCATTCCTATAATAGAGCACCAGGTATTTTTCATCTTCATCCCAGAAACACAAATAGGCACTTAAATTCTTTAAAAAAGTGTATTAAGTAAATAATTCCCCATATTCTTAGCTCATCTTTGTTAATAAAAATTACACATATTAGGGAAGGAAATTGTATTCAATATGTAATCTGATGTTCTGACCCAAGTCACTAACCAAAATTATTGTTGAATTCCCCATAATTATAAAATTTTATGAATGTTACATTTTAATCAAAGTTACCTTACATTATAATTATTCTCTTTTAATCTATCTCTCTCTAAAAATAAGAATTTTGGATATATGTACATGGGCCTAAATGTATTTGAGTATATTAGGTAAATGAATCTCAGTTCAAGAAGAATTTATGAATTCTAAGTTTTTACGATTTGCTGAAAGAAAGACATTGATAGTTTTAGGTTCCTTTAGGGGAATGCCAAAGATTTTCATGCATTTATCAATGATGACTGGCTAGTCAACAGCCTAATACTAGTAGAATTTTAATTTCAAAGTAGGCTAATAAGAGCTGACTGATGTCTGCCTGTGCACGTTCTTAAGTGATAATCAGTATAGAATTACTCGTTGGTAGAGGCTTATATCATAAGCTAACTGTCTAAATGATGAATACATAATGAAATTAAACAGAATTGAGACAGATGGCTCTAACTTTTGATAAATGTGCGTATCTTCATAATTAGATAATAAGTCCGTTGTCTGGAAGATCAATTGGGACATAATAACTTTTAAAACTAAATCATTTCATTGTTTGGCATTTATGAGACATGGTAAAAAACAAATTCTATTTTATTTTACTTAAAATATTGCTTATTTTCTTCCTAAGCACTTGATTAAAAATGGAAAGGCAGATATTGTCATTTTGCATCCTCATAAAAAATTATGTATTTGTTATATAGACTTTAGAAATCATTTCAAAATAAAATTTTGTAGATTGATGGCTTCTATTGGGTAAGAAAGAGGAAATAAAGCATTTAAAATATTCTAAGTCAAGTAGCAGATATTAAAAGGAGAGAAAAAGTGAATAGCATTATAAAATTCATCTGAAATTTGTTACTGTCTTTATACAAATTGTGAAATCTAAGCAGATCAGTATGTTCTTCTTTTTCTGGGAAGAGGCTTGGATATTGAATATATTCATATTTGTTTTTCTATAGTGATTAAACATTTTCAAATAAAATACACATACAAGAGATAACAATGTAATTTTCAAAAAGGTTTTAATTGGAGTGACAATATCGACATAGTCAAATAAGACATCCCTGGTTCACTACTAAACACAGTTTAGCATCTATCCATGGACAAAAGTGCCCTTATGGAAGATATAGGGTCCTGCATCATTCTACAGGGGACCCAGGAGCAGTCTCACCCACTCGTGCATCAGATTATAGGCCTATAGACCTTGGTCCCAGCTGTGGACCATAGAATGGACTGTGAACTGGGTTCAGCCCCTCTCAGCCATGGTCTGGCAGCCCCTGGAAAACACTGATTTCAGAAATCACCCACCGATAAAAAAGCTTCTGTAGAAGTCCAGGATTTCAGCAGAAAAGGTCTAGCACATCATCAGAGTAAACAAATCCAAGACTGGACACATTGGAAAATGTAATAAGAAAACTAACATTACTCATGTCTCCCCCTCCACCACAATACACCGCTAAGTGCCAAGAAGCCCTTCCTGGTCTTGATTTCTCCTATGGGGAAACGTGAAAGCACGTGGGTAAGTGCCCAATTTCTCAAGCTGTTTCATTGTAGCCACGGAAGCTCTCGCACCCCATCCAGAGTCCTGAGTCCTGAGCTACATGACTTAGGGGCAGTTAGCACTGGGAGTATCCCAGCCAGGGCTTGTAAGTTATCAAAATAATGCATATTCTACTAACCACACCTACCTCCATCAGTAGGCCAGCCCACAAGCGGTCACAATGTCTCACCTGCGGTTCCTCATGATGGGCCCATAGGTACCCTCAGCATTCTGCTTGTCACACCCACACATCCCCCAACTACCTTGTGGCTGTGCACTCCAGGGGCACTGAGAGGGGCTTTGTCAGATGGCTAATGAGAACACATAAGGAGTTAGCTCAAATCTGCAGACCAAGGAGAGACTGCAAATTTGATTATCTAGCCCTGTCCTTGGAAAAGCAAAAGAGAGAGAGAGAGAGAGTCAGCCCTCAGACTGATGTTTTACAGGATCAAGAGAAGGCCTGCAATCTTAAAAATTCTGCACAAGAGGGAGCAAGGAAAAAGAATGGAACAGGTAGGTGTATTCATAGAAGATCTAAGAAAGTATCAGAATCCCTAGCAAGGCTGATGGAAGATAATTCTCTTCCAAACTAAGTCAGTAAAGACTGGAGGAGGTGACTGCTACTTCAAAAGGAAAGACAGCAATATAAGACAGGAAAACTGAAGGAGGTGGGGCAGAAATTATTTATTCTTTATTTAAAGAATAACGGCCAAGAACTCCTAGAATCTCAAGAGAGATTTGGCCATCCAAATTCATGAAGCTCAGAGGCCTCCAAACAAATTCTACTTAAAAAGTTTTTCTCCAAACACATTACAATAAAACTGTCAAAAATCAAATACAAAGAGAGAATCTGAAAAGCAGCAAGAAAAAAGAAGCTTATCACTAACAAGAGACCCCTCTTTCCCACACTGTCCCTGCCCAAAGCTATCAGCAGATTTCTCAGCAGAAACCTTACAGACCTGGAGAGAGTGAGATAATAAAAGTGCAGGAAAGCAAACAAACAAACAGACAGAAACTTCTGTTAATCAAGAATGCTTTATTCAGCAAGGTTGTTCCTCAGAAATGAAGGTGAGATGAAGATATTCCCAGGTGAAGAAAAGCTGAGGAACTTCATCATCAGTAGACCTGCCTCACAAAAAAATGATGAAAAGAGTTTTTCAAGCTGAAATGAAAGGACACTAGTGACATGAAAACATATGAAAATATACAACACACTGGTAAAGGTAAGTACATAGTCAAATTCAGAATACTCTAATACTATGTAGTATGATAATGTGCTAATCACTTAACTAAAAAAATAGGGCAAAAGTATTAAAAATAACTATAGCCAATAACTGGGTGGCTCAGTCGGTTGAGCGTCTGACTTTGGCTCAGATCATGATCTCGCAGTCTGTGAGTTCGAGCCCCATGTCAGGCTCTGTGCTGACAGCTCAGAGCCTGGAGCCTGCTTCGGATTCTGTGTCTCCCTCCTCTCTGCCTCTCCCCTGCTCTTGTTCTGTCTCTCTCTCTCTTTGTCAAAAATAAATAAATGTTTAAAAAAATTAAAAAAATAACTATAGCCATAATAACTTGCTAACGAATACATAATATAAGAAGAGGTCAATTGTGATATCAAAAACCTAAAGATTTGGGGAGTTGAATGGTAGAGTTTTTGTATGCAATTAAAGTTAAGTTACCAGCATAAAATAGACTGTTATATCTGTAAGATATTTTATATGAGCCTCATGGTAACCACAAAGCAACAAGTTACAATTAAGGAGATGTTGGTCAAAGGGTAGAGATTTTCAGTTATAAGTTGAATAAGTTCTGGGGAGCTAATATATAACATGGTTACCATAGTTATCAATATTGTTTTTATATACTTGAAAGTTGCTAAGAGAATAAATCTTAAATGTGTTTCTACACACATACAAAAGGTTATTTTGTGAGGTGATGGAGGTAATACCTCACCCTATTGTGGTAATCAATGGTATCTCAATAAAGTTGGGGGGGGGGAGGAAAAAAATCTAGTACTTAGCCACTAAGCATTTTTCCTTCATGCAAATCACAAATATTCACTGGAATAAATATTTATTCAGCCTTTTTTCTTAGAATGGCAGAAATTCAAGTGTCAAAAAGACAGAGATAAATATCACCTAATCACGGTGCCAAAGGAGCTAATGATAAAGTGAAAATCTAGAAACATAGGTACAACTAGAAAACATTAATAGAAAGTGAAAATATGGATTAAACTAATTTTGTAAGCATGCTTTGGAATGTTTCCATATGTATTAATAAGAATGAACTAGGGGTTTCTGACCAATACATAACTTCTTTTATTTAAAGATGTTTACTATGATTAATCGCAACTGATCCTTCTATAGTTTTAAAGTCTAGACTTGACCACTACTTAATATGTTAACAGACAGAGGAGTAAATTAATTTTTTCATTAGCTTTGTGAACATGCCCCATCACTCCTTCTTTGGGGACCTTAGTTGCCTTAACAGTAATATGTCATAATTTTAACATATTAACATAAATTTGTTAAGAACTAACATAATATTTGTTCTGTAGCCTTCATCAGATTATAAGAAGCAAATTGAATAAAATATTCAAAGTGTAAACCATAAAGTAACTAATGAGGGTAATAAGCAAGCATAACTTCAAAAATAAATAAATAAATGTAGTTCTACCAATGGTTCTGTGGGGGGAAAATGATTGAATTTCATTCTGTGTGCTGTGTCAGTACAAGTACTCAAAAATATTTGTTGAAGACACAATCTTAGATGTTAATTATGATGTGCCTGCATTTATATTTTAATGGTTATTTGTGTATATATTTAAATTAATAATAAAAGATTTTATCGTTTTTGGTTTGATAACACAATGTAAGAATATATCTTGAAATTGAGAAAACACATAACATTTTTTATCAATTTTTTTAAGCTTATTTATTTTGAAAGAGAAAGAGAAAGCAAGTAGGGGAGGGGCAGAGAGAGAGAGAGAGAGAGAATCCCAAGCACGCTTTGCATTGTCAGCCTGACATGGTTCCATGTAATGAATGGTGAGATCATGACCTGAGCTAAAATCAAGAGTTGGTCGCTTAGCAGACTGAGCTGCCCAGGTGCTACAACACTATTTTTATATGTTGGTGTGAGCCCCTTCAAAATTACAAAGAAATTTTTTTTAATTTTTTTTTCAACGTTTATTTAGTTTTGGGACAAAGAGAGACAGAGCATGAACGGGGGAGGGGCAGAGAGAGAGGGAGACACAGAATCGGAAACAGGCTCCAGGCTCTGAGCCATCAGCCCAGAGCCCGACGTGGGGCTCGAACTCCCGGACCGCGAGATCGTGACCTGGCTGAAGTCGGACGCTTAACCGACTGCGCCACCCAGGCGCCCCAAAATTATAAAGAATTTTTAAACAAAGTTTAGAGAGCAACCAAAGTGCCATTTGATTCCTACTTTTCATTTTATTACTAAAGAAACTGCCACAGAGGTGACCTATGAATGATTGAATGCATAAATTAACTCCAATATTGATGAATGATTGATGGAATAAATAAATAATTATTTATATCCTGTTTAAATATTTCATGAGTGGTTTATAATTATTTCTATTAGGGTGTTGCAGAACTTTTGTTACAACTATTCCTATGTATTTCATGCTTTTGTTGACTATTAAAAACTATAAGTTATATTTTTTTAGACTTCTTTTATGTTCTAAAGAAGTGTATGTTTGTGCATGCGTGTGTGTGTGTTTATTTAAAAATTGTTTTATTGTTTATTTATTTTTGAGAGAGAGAGAGACAGAGGGTGAACAGGGGAGGGGCAGAGAGGGAGAGGGAGACACAGAATCCGAAGCAGGCTCCAGGCTCCGAGCTGTCAGCACAGAGCCTGATGCGGGGCTTAAACTCATGACCTAGGAGATTATGACTTGAGCCGAAGTCGGACACTTAACTGACTGAGCCACCCAGGCACTCCTGTTTGTTTGTTTTTAAATAGGCAAGAATTTTGTGACTCTCACTACTTCTACTAATTTATCTGTAATTTTTTTTGTATTCTCTATGTCAACAATCATGTATTTGTGACAACCTACATTATCTTTTTCCTTTTTACCTATTTTTAATGTTTCTTTCTTTTCCTTTTAAAAATTTATCTAAATGGTACTGCAGGTCACTGTGTTGGAATCAGTTTGCTGATAGCAACCATAAATATCTGATAGTTTTTTTTTTAAATTTACTTTTGACTTTTAGTTTGTTGAATGCTTGCCAAATAGTATCAAATTTATTTTCCACCTAAACTGAAATTAAAATATGTATTTTCCTCTGAAATCAGTTATTTGTTAAATTAAATAGATTGTATAATGGCAGATTATGTATATTCTATAGATAAACCCTATTTAGATGACATACTTTCTTTTTATACATTGTTGGTACTTATCTTTCCCCCTGGTCTTTCTTAGGACCACAAGTCTATCTGGTTAAGCTATGCATTTTTATTGTATATGATGAGGGGCCATGAGTATATCATGTGCCCCCAAATAACTGGATTGTTCAATTCATGATGAACTGGTGACTTTTAAATAGTTACAACTCATATTTATTAACATATTT
This sequence comes from Felis catus, assembly GCF_018350175.1. NCBI lineage: Eukaryota > Metazoa > Chordata > Mammalia > Carnivora > Felidae > Felis > Felis catus. The sequence goes on along the minus strand of NC_058371.1, from coordinate 153,820,996 downwards.
AGAGCACACCACCAGGCTTATGGCCATGTCTTTGGTGTTGGCTTACTGTTTTAGCAATATCTAGCATAAATTATCATCCACATTTTAAATTTAAGGAAACTAAAAGCTAGGGTATTAAGGCAATTTTGCCAAGATTGCACAGATATTACTAAAATTTTTCCCACAGATGAATAATGTTGAACCACAGTACAACATTGCTTCTCATCAGTTTGAGAAAGTAACTGCCAACCCATACATTTAAGAATATTCTCTATGTAATCCGTTAAAATCACTGACTATCAGCAATTTGTGATGTTAACACTATAAACTGGCAATATTTAAAGTCACTTAACAGCTGTGGTTATACTTATGATCACTGAAAAGAGTTTGCTATTTTCATTTGACAACAATTGTGTAGGTATTTGATGTCTTATTCACAGTATTGGAACATAATATGCAATGAGAAGCAATTTTGAAGACACTGTATTGCAAAGACAAGAGGAGAGATAGTTTTTAACAAACTAGGAAAAGCTTGAGATTCATACATTGTTGAGTAAACAATATTCATTCTAGCAAATTGCTGGCTTCTATTTGAATTGAAAATTTTCCCTTGTGCTTTTTTGAAATAGTTAGAAAAAGTTTGTTGAGAAAAATGTGACTAGCAAAGTGGTGTTGTTTAAGGTCTTTTCAACAGACTTTATCATTCCTTTAGACAAATGTTTTTTATTTTTTTATTTTTTTTATTTTTTTTTTCAATGTTTATTTATTTTTGGGACAGAGAGAGACAGAGCATGAACAGGGGAGGGGCAGAGAGAGAGGGAGACACAGAATCGGAAACAGGCTCCAGGCTCCGAGCCATCAGCCCAGACCCTGACGCGGTGCTCGAACTCACCTACCGCGAGATCGTGACCTGGCTGAAGTCGGACGCTTAACGGACTGCGCCACCCAGGCGCCCCTAGACAAATGTTTTATTTAGATGCTTGAAAAGGTACCAGAGTAGGAGCCATGTTTTTCTATTAATGTAACAGAATACCTTGGTGTTTGCTTTTCTTGGCACACAATCATGGTACTTCATTTTTTCATAGATGTTCCCGCCATCCTCTTGCTGTATCACTATTCATCAACTAGTAAACACACTCTCTGTAAATGTATTCATACCACTCAATTTTGATATAACACTTGTGCAGGTATTTACACTTTTAAGGAATTCAGAATTGCACTTAACTTTGCTGCATTATTTGACACAGAAATAAGAATTAGGTCTATTTATCATGACGTATAAAGTGTATTCGTTCCTGCCTATGTCATTATCCTAAATACATATAGTTTGTTTAGAAACTGATTCATTAATATATGAATAAGATATAAAATAAATATTTAAAAAATTAAGAGCTACAGATACATTTTAATGCATTCTTTGTCTCTTTGCTGTTATCTCTTTTTGTTTCCTTATCCATGTATATAGATATCCATGTATATGTGTATGTATACGATCTATATCTTAATGATATAGATCATGGTCATTATTTCTAATCCTTGAGTAAATCACCACTATTAGGGGTCTTAAAGGGAGGAAAGTGTCACATTTTAAGAAAACATAAACATTTGTGAAGAAAACAACCAAGTAATAAGGAAAGTGCGAAAGTATTAACAGAAATTTATTATAAAAAAAACTCTTCCAATTAAGATTGTTTTGTTTATGAAATTTTGAAAAAAATTAGTAAGAAATAGGAAATAACTATTCCAATGTTGAGTAGAGTGGTCTCACATGTTAAAATTAATTTTAAGCTAAATTTGCCATATCTATGTATTTGAATCTTAATATATGAGATTATGCCATTATACCCAACAGAGAAAATAAATGATAGACTCATTATTGAAAGAGAAAGCCAATATTAAGCAAAAACAGCTGTGGTAAATTAATGTTCTTTCAAGATTATAGTCAATATTCTATATGAATATAGATATGAATGGATAGATGGATTGATGGATGACTAACCAGATAACTAGCCACTTGATAAATGGCAGGAAATTATTGCAGTGGCGCCAATTACCAAAATAGAGCCTTGCATTTTCGTTATTATCAATGAAGTTGAAGAGATTTTATTTTTTCACTATTTCTTCTGTATTCTGTCTTCATTGCAAAAAATATATACTTTTTGGAAAAAAAAACCTCGTATTTATTTTTTCACACCCATGCACCGGTATGTTCAGTAAATAAAGAACATCTCTGTGTCCTGTAACTGTTATTCTTTGCTCAATATCCATATTTGCTCTATAAACAGCAAACTTGTCATAGTAGTTATATTTGAAGGCTGAGGTTTGTGCCGCGCGTGCGCGCTCGAGGGCACACACACACACACACACACACACACACATACACACTCAAACTATAAGATGGTAATAATAAGAGGAATGAATAATGGAAAGGAAAGGAAGATACATTTTAAAATAAAGTAAAATTCAAATGAATTGGATTTAGTGTTGAAATGCATTGATGTTTGATCTTCAGCTGCCACCCAATATTAAGATTTACATTAAGTATACAAATTATAGTGTTTTATTGTTTGTTTGTTTGTTTGTTTTGTTTGTTGGAGATTAAACTTATTCCTATCATCCTAGGAATGTTTGGCCAGTTAGGTTAAATCATTATGATGAACATTTTCATGGAAACTTTTAAAAAGGGACACTTTAAATATTCTTTGTTTATAAAGTCAATAAATGGAAATAAGAAGCTTATAATTTTTTAAGAAAAAATTATTTTGTTTTTAAGCTACATCATTACAATGTATAATTTTAACATTCTTATGCATCAATAATGCTATCAGCAACTTACAAAGAGGATTTTATTTAATGATTCAACATTATTGCTTATGAATACCTAATATTAGTCTCAAAATACTGATCTACTTTTGTAGATCAGTGTTGATGGTAGTTGATGTTGGAAGAGTTTTCCACCTATTTTCTTGTCAGGCACTCTATCAGGGAATCTCCACTTTCTTTAGGTAGATTTAGTTAAATTTAAAGAACAATGGTATTTAGACATGCTTCTTTTCCAAATTAGTTTTACCTAGGATATTCTGTTTTTAGCACCCGGATTGGCAATTTGTGTAAATTAGCCTCCCTTATTTCTAATGACTAGGAAATGACAAGATCTAAGTGCTCATTTTTTCTTCTACAATCCTTTTTTTATGTTGGTGTTGGTCTCTTGTTGTTATTCTTAACATCAAAAATGCTGTTTTTTGAAATGTCCTCGCTAAATTCTAGTAATTTATACCAAAGAAACCCCTTTATTTCCATCATCAAACATATTTTTCAGGAAATAAAATAGCACATATGAATATTTAGTTTTACTTCATGAAATGTAAGGCTCTAGAAGTAGAGTCTTCTGAATTTGGAAACATACGTAATCCTGAGAATACCAAAAGACGTGCAGAATATAAAAACACTGCATTTCTTAAGCATTTTGGTAATGCTAAGTTTTAGATGGAAGTGGGGGTGGGGATTAATATACACAGGTACGTTGTGTTATGGAATGAAAAGAATTTTGAAAAATGTTGTATCACTACCTATTAATAAAGGCAATTCTGTCTCAGAGTATCTCTGTTTCTGAGAAAGCAGTTTTATTTCTGATTGCTGGAGATGTTTTTTGTTTTTTTTGGTTTTTTGTTTTCTTGTTTTGTTTGTTTGGTCTTTTTTTACAAGTTCCAAGTAGTTACTTGATATTTGGTATGATCTTGTGGTGTGCAAAATTTGGAATTGCATGAATTTTTGTTCATTTTTTATTGGCATTTGTGTTCATTTCCTAGGGCTACCATAACAAAGCACTACAAATTAGGTGGCTTAGAAATTTATTATCTTACAGGGGCACCTGACTGGCTCAGTCAGTTGAACATCCAACTCTGGATTTCGGCTCAGGGCATGATCCAAGGGTTGTGGGATCCAGCCCTGTGTCGGGGTCCATCCTGAGCATAGAGCCTGCTTAGGATTCTCTCTCCCTCTGTCTCTGCCTCTCTTCCTCACTCATGTTCTCTCTCTCTCAAAAGAAAAAAAAAATATTGTCTTACAGTTTGGCTAGAAGTCAGAGCTTTCCTCCCTCTGTGCTTGTACCAATCTGTGTCCACATTTCTCATTTTTATAAGGACACCAGTCATTGGATTAGGGCCCATCTAATGATCTAATCTTAATATGACTACATCTGCAAAGACTCTTTTTCCAAATAACATCAGATTCTAAGGTACTGGAGGTTAGGATTTCAGCATATCATTTTGAGAGGACACAATTCAGCCCTTAACAGCATAAAATAAGTAATCATAAAAATATTATTTTCCTACATTTTTTTCTCCCCTGGTACATTCTTCTGCTGCTGACATCTTGTATTTACTAGATTACCTACCTCATTTCCAAAGATATAGTTAATATTACTTCATGTTGATATCCCTAAGGTAAAAATTTTATGCATGCACACACAGACACACACACAAACACACACACACAAACACACACACACACACACACACACCACCTCCCATTTGTTCTATTACATGCTTTTATCCGTGTCTGAAGTTGGGTTCTCCAAAAGATGATGAGGAGATGGAATCTTCTTTTAATGCCAATATATAAAACATTATGATCAAGTTAATATGCACATTGATGTTTTTAATTTTCAGCTGAAAATTCTTTAATACATTATACTTTTCAATTAATTTATGCAAAAGATATTTATTGCCTGCCTGCTATGCACTCTAGGTACCAGGAATGTGGTAGTGAATAAAGCAGAAATGGCTCAACCCCACATAGATTACATTCTCATCTTGTGTAACTAAAAAGTCTGGAAACAAGCAAATACATTGAACTGAAAAGTGCTGGGAAAGAAATGAGTGGACATGATGATTTAGAGAGGAAGCATTCTGTATTTAGAGAGGGAAGAGGCATTATGATTTAGAGAGGAGGCATTCTGACACAAGGAAGGGCATTGCCAAGAAATCTTCTCCCACAAAAGATTTGAAAGATCTGAATGTTTGAGAAGTAGCTGGGCAATGTGTGCTTTAGGAATAGGAAAGAACAAAATCGTAGGACCTAAGGTGAGAATAAGGTGGTGTTATTTGAATACAAAGAATTTTAAATTCTCTGGACTCCAATCTATAAGACGAGGTTGAAATTTTTATCTCAAGTTTCCTAATTCTAAAGTGACTAAGAAGTTTTAGAAGTTTTTGTTTTATTCTGAGAATGTGAGGAAGCTCTTGGAGACTTCTAAGCTGAGGAATGACATGTTTTATATTTTAAAAAGAAACCTCCACCAGTGCTTTGCAGATAGTGATGAAGGAGCATTTTCCCACTTTTCATCCCAGAGATCATTGAAAACAAAGGGGAGGAACTAACAAAAACTCAAACTCCATTATCAATAAAACTAATGTAGTTCCAAACTACAGATTCAGTAAAAGCACTGTCAAAAGTAGAAGTCGCTGGACAGAGTTACATAAGAAATGAAGTTGAGAGTTCATGATTATAGATCTCAGGAAAAAGCTACTAAGGAAATTGAGACCAGAATTAAAACATCAAGCTATTTTATAAGAAAAGATAAAGAAAAAAGGAATAAAGGAGCAAGCAAACACATTCACAATATGGCAACTTATTAAATAACAATAAGAATAAAAATAAAAACCTCATGTTGGTATATACTGGATTCTGTAAACAGGATAGCTGTGCTATCTTTTTTTTTTTAATGTTTTATTTATTTTTGAGAGAGAGAAACAGAACTTGTGCAGGGGAGGGGCAGAGAGAGAAAGAGAGAGACAGACAGAATCCAAAGCAGACTCCAGGTTTTAAACTGTCAGCATAGAGCCTGACACGGGGCTTGAACTCAAGGACTATAAGATCATGACCTGTGCAAAGCCTGATGCTTAACCAACTGAGACACCAAGGCACCCTGAATAGCTATGCTATCTTGGCAAGCCACTACACTCTAGATTTTGTCTTTGTTTTTGTTTTGTTTTTGACAGGGAAATAAGGCAATGACCAGATATATTATAAAATGCTTCATTTTAATTCCAAAACAAGGTATTAAACACACACACACACACACACACACACACACACACACACTAATATACACCATAGGCCTGGAGTTCCAAAGCTGTTCTGATCTGAGACTGTTCTATGATCCAGCCTGTAAGGCTTACCTCATAACACAACTTCTCTCTGTGCATCTGCTCAGTTTTATTTTCCTATCTACTCCTTCTGCTTATTACTATGTGTTCTTGCATCATAACTTCATCCTGCACATGGCCTGTCACAGTCCTGCCCTGCCTCATTTTACATCAAACCCTTTTAAATGCTGCTTCCAACACCCCCTGCTTCATATTCTCAGGATTTGTTAGTTTAGACTGGTGAAAAATGATGAGACTTCACAAAATATAGGTTTGAGCCAAGAGACATCATCCTTTATGGGGCAACACCTCAATTTCCTACTCCTTGGGAAAGGTATCATCCCTGGTTGATTCAGAAGTTGCTGACATGGAAAAGAGAACAGTATCATTAAAAAAACATAGAAAGCAGCACAAACATGTCTATTGACGTCCATCCTTTACTTTCCAGCATCCACACTCTTCCTCCAGTACTTAGAATATCAAAGATGAAACCACATATACATTGCTATGGAAACTAAATTGCCGCAGCTTTATGGATTGGCAACATCCATTAAATTAAAATCGGTTACACCCTCTGATTCTGCATTTTAACTTCTAGGGTCTTTTCTGTAAACATAACCACAAGATTGAAGCATGGATTATAATATCATAAATTGTAAGGATCTAAATTTTTTTAATCAGGACCTCATTGAATAAATTATATCAATTTAATGGACTATGCTGCTGAAATAAAATATATTAAATAGTTTATTGAATTCCGATGTGAAATTTTCTCCACTATTTAGTATTAAATTAAAAAACAAAACAAAACAAAACATTGGGACACCTGAGTGGCTCAGTCAGTTGAGCATCCAACGCTTGATTTAGTCAGTTGAGCATCCAACGTTTGATTTTGGCTCAGGTCATGATCTCACAATTCATGAGTTCAAGCCCCACATCGAGCTCTGTGCTGACAGTGCGGAGAATGCTTGAGATTCTCTCTTTCTCTCTTTACCCCTCCCCTTCTTGCACTCACTGTCTCTCTCAAAAATAAATAAATAAGCATTTTTTAGAAAAAACAGGGTGCTAATTATTATGTATATTATGGAAATATATATATTTTGCTTGTATATGTTCAAAATATCTGATACAAAGAAAACTGCTAGCGTTTGCTATTGGTAGTCTCCGAGGTGATGAGAAGACAGATGAGTGCTGGGAGAATTTTTGCCAAATTTAATTTTGAAACATTTTAATTTTCACCCAACTAGGTATAACTACTTAATCAAACACTATTTTGAAAAGAATAAAATAAAGTAACCATAGCTTATAAAGAGAATAATTTATAGAAGTTTAGATACTATTTAGAAGGCTCTTGACATCATAACAGATGAGGATGTTTAGGACTAGAAGGCAGATTTAAGACACACTTTGTAAATAAAATTGATACTATTTGCTAAAAAAAATGAACCGGAGATTAAGAGTGAGCTTTGACTTAATTATCAGGACGGGTGATGACAGCTCTTGTAGAGGCCGGGGAAATTTTAGGGAGATAAGTGTAATGGAGGTGGTCGAATCAGAGCCAAAGGAGTGCCTCTTCGAAGATTAGAAACTGCTAATGGTCCAAGCTGCATTCGATCATAATCGCCCCTTCAGATAAGTCAGCACATAATTGAGTACCTGGAACATTCTAGAATACAAGTGATAGAAACCTGAGCAGAGCAGTCCTGTTCCTGCTTTCAGGGTAACTCTGCCACCAGGAAATGGTGCTGGTAAAGGCTGCTCATACTGAGAGAGGCAATGAGTAGAAACTGGCTAGAATAAATGGGACCTGCATGTAACAAGGCTTTAGTGTAGAAAGAAACAAAGGAAACAGCCCACCTGGGGCTGAAGTGAAGAGGTAGGCTGGAGACCAAACATGGAAGGTCTAAATAGCATGGAAAGTTAAGGTGGGCAAATACTTTAAAAATGAACCAAGTCTAACTCATACCTGAGGAATAAATAGCAACAAATAGAAAAAAAAGAAAAAGAAATTTTACTTAAACATTAAAAATAATTTAGCAGCTTAGTCACTGTGTTTTACTTTCATTTGTAATAAGCTGATTTTCTCAGGGTAATCACTTTACAGAAAAATTACTTCACAAATAGATACAGTTAGGTTGGTTTTATAACACAGCAGTACCTTCAACATATTTATTGTTTAAAACATAGACTTTTAAATGCTATGATTTTAAATTAAAATGATACATATATGACAAATGAATTAAACTTTCTGTAGGAAATATCAGAATAGTATTAGTATTAAAGTGGTGGTCATAAGGGGAAAAAGTAATTTAGTTAAGAAAATAGAAAATACCCTTAATGACGTAAATGATAGAATAGAATGTCTAGTGCTCATGCTGTGTGCTTTATATAGGTATTTCCTTTTAATGTCAGGCAATGGAGCAAACAAGATATTTTTATTAGATTTTTTCCACGTTTTCTCATAGAGAGGCAATTTGTATCTATTTGTAATTAAAATGACATTAAGCAGCCCAATTTTCAGTTACACAATATTTCACAGTAAAGATCTCGTATAAAAAACCTTCACTAAGTCTACGGACTCAATTACATAATAAGTATTACTGGGTCCCTGTGAGAAAATAATGATAGATTATCCAATTACTTTCAAAAGAAGATTTCAGTTTGGGACTTATTTATATACTGATTTTCATTGTTTTTTTTTAAATGTTTATTTCTTTATTTCGAGAGAGCAAAAGAGAGAAAGTTCATGCACGTGGGAAGAGAATCCCTAGCAGGGTCTGGGCTGTCAGTGCAGACCCCAACACGGAGTTCTATCTCACCAGCAGTGAGAGTAAGACCTGAGCCCAAATCATCAGTCCGAGGCTTAACTCATGGAGCCACCCAGACGCCCCTTCAAAGTTTCTTGATTGATTCATGCATATGAATTTCTGTTACTGACAGTCAACTATGGTCTGGAAGCAGATGATCCTCCTTCTGAAGTATAGTCAGAAGAGAAGGTCAATAGTAGCTTAATGCTGCCTACCTCATTCACCTTCCTTCATGTCGTCATGTAAGCATTTTACCACCTCGCATCATCCAAAGAAGAGTGAGTACAGTACAATAAGATTCTTAGACCACATATACCTAACTTTTATTACAGCATACTATTATAATTGTTCTACTTTATTATTAGCTATTGTTAATTTCTTACTCTGCCTGATTTATAATTAAAATTTATGATAGGTGTGTATGAATAGGAAAAATACAGTATGTATAGGGTTTAACTGTAGTTTGTGGCATCCACTGTTGTTCTTGGAACATATCCCACTTGGATAAAGGGGCATTACTGTATCTCTTTCTCTCTCTCTCTCTCTTTTTTTTTTCTTATTCTACAAATTGAGCAAAACTTTAGTCATCTGATTAAGTATCTTGGTTCTGGAAATTTATTTCCTAACCAGTGCCAGAGCTCCATCTAGGTCAAGTCATTGGAATGCCATTTCTTCCTGCGCAAATTAGGCTGCTTTGCATAAGGAAGCAATTGGCCTCTGAAATCTGAGACCCCAGGATCCCCAGGAACATCAGGCCTCCCAACTCCACAACAGCAGCTTCCTCTGTCATCCTTGTGTCTGAAGGACAGGAGCTGCAAAACCTCTCACAGAATCAAGTGCCCCGGTCACATTTCCAATGGTATTAATCCATTAATATTCTGCTTTTTTGCCCATATCTAATGATGTCTTCCTATTTGTATGCAAATGATTAGGATTTACCATAGATCATCATCAGAATGAGGAATTACCGCCTTTTGTTTAAAATTTCAGAAGAGTGCTAAATTTTCTACTACCAAGGGATTGTGACCAGAGATATTGAACTCATTATATTCTATGTGAAAACTATTATATTCAATGGGAAAACTGATTGCAGAGTGATGTCAGAATTAGAACACTCATGTAATGTAAAATTTCACATGCCGTATTATCCTGCACTAGAAGATCACAGCAGCAAATCATGTATAATCTATAAATCTTTTCCATAGAAGATTTTGTGCTAAGTTCAGGAATTCTTTTCTGACTGGTTCAACTTCACTTCATTCTATTTTGGCAGATACTCTGCACGTAACTCCAACAATACCTGTTTCTTGCCACTACTGTGTTTTATTGAGACCTGTCTCTGTGAAGTGCACATGGAAGGATACATTTTGCCATTAAAGTCCATTTTGCTCTTGCTTGTTCTACCAGCATTCTAAAAAAAAAAAAAAATGATGTCTGTTGTAAATTGGATAATGTTGAAGAGTTTGCAGCTAATTGACCTTTCCTTTGGGACTTTATCCATGCTTTTTGGCAATAACCTCCACAGAAAAAGAGTTAAATAGCTAATTTGACTTCTTGTGAATACTATTCACACACAAATCAAATATTTCAACCTCAAATATATCTTTACTTATTTCATTTGCTCACTTTAGGCTGAAAGGTAGTCATCCACTGAGACAAATTTATGTCTTAAAAAGCATAGCTACATGAAGCTAACACAGTTTTCCTGTAGAAACAAACACAAAAAACAAAAGGCAATTTATACAAAGTCAATTTCAAGTTCCTTAACGTGTATTTTCTTAGTGCAGAAGAAAAGTGTTTTGCTAATTTAACATAGTTACCAATTAGACTATTTTAGAGCTACAATATGTACTCTTTCTTATATGTGCTTCTGCTATCCTATCTCTTTATCTCAAATGCAGGTGTAAGGTGCTTTTTTTAAAAAAGTAAAATAATTCTAGAGATGCCTGGGTGGCTCGGTTGGTTAAGCACCTGACTCTTGATCTCTGCTCAGGTAATGATCTTAAGTTCCTGAGATCAAGTCCCCTCAGTCATATGTGGGTGCTCTCTCTCTCTCTCTCTCTCTCTCTCTCTCTCAATAAACAAATAAACTTAATAAAATAAATAAAAAGTAAAATAATTCTAAAACCCAAATTATGTTAGTCTATGCAATGCTTTCTAAACCGATATAAAGTATAAGCTAATAAATTCATTTTGTATTCTTGCTTGAGTTTTTCTCTGAAATATATTCAGAGATCCTCCATCAAATGCAAATTTAATTGGAAATTCAATGAAAAATAATGCTGATTAAAACTTTACAAATTATACCTTATTTTTTTTTATGGGAAAGAGGAGGGCATTTCACTGATAGATTTAACTGAAATACCTTATTCTAGTGGATTCTGAGTCAAAAGAAATCTATTATTTAAAAGAATTTTATCAATCTCCATATCATTTTTTCTGCCTATTTACAAATGTAGAAACTCAAATTTGTGTTTATGAATACATTTCATTTCAACGAGATAAAAATGTAAAATGTATGTATATAAGAAGCATGTAAATAGCAGGTGGTAAATTATAAGGTGCTAACTAATCAAACTAGAAAGGGGATAACTTGAGTATCACAAGAAAAACTTATGATCTAGTGATTTGTGATTTGAAAAACTTTAGGATCGATTTACACAAAATATTCTTGCAATCACTTTTCCAGTTTATATCTCTATTATCCACACAAGCTTCCTAAACTTGTTTTTTTTTTTTGAGAAACTACCTCCCCAAAAGTAGTAATCATAAAACCTTGTCTCTTCATCCTTCATTCTTTTTGTCAAAAACGTATCCTTACTGGAAAAAACAAGACTGTGGTGAAAAATCACACATATTATAGTGTTTCTTCTACCACATGGTTTTATACTGAGAAAAATAAATAAATACAGTACCTTTTAATTTTCAGATGTGTACATAGGAATGATATGTACCTGATGTGGCATGCTGGTAAATGCTTGAAACTTGGCTCTTGGTTGGAAGACCTTGATTTGTATGCCAATTTTGTGGCATAAAGGGCACTACTGAAAGGTGAATTGAAAAGAGATACATGCAAGAGGCACTTACAAGCTAGTGCAAGCTTTCAGCAAACCTCAAAGAACAGTTGTGAGGGAAATAAATTGTAATTTTTCCTAAAGAATTTTGTAGATGATGGTATTACAGAATTTATTGTAATTTCGGCACTCTACAACTTTAGCCTGTTTTTAAATGTTTTTATTTATTTTTGAAAGAGAGAGAGCACAAGTGGGAGAGTGGCAGGGAAAAAGGGCGACAGAGGATCTGCAGCAGGCTCTGTGCTGACAGCAGTGAGCCTGATGTGGGGCTTGAACTCACATACAAGGAGCTCATGACCTGAGCCGGTCAGAAGCTCTACTGACTCAGCCTCCCAGGTGCTCCCAAGCTACAGACTATTTTAATCGTTATTATGTATTGATTTTGCTGCTTAAAATGTCCCCCTTGCTATGTTTTTTAGGATAGCTTTCAGTCTTCATAAGGTAGTTGATTGGTAGTAGTAGGCTTGCCAAAAAAAAAGAGAGGAGTTGAGTTACCATATGGAAGTGAAGCTAACAAATTTCTGCTAGTGTAACCTTAGTATAACCTTAAGGATCATAGTGTAACCTTAAGGCAGTACACCAATAGAACAAAGGGAGATCTACTTGAATGGAATATTCTACCCATATAAAGAACAACAACTATACAAAGGTGTGGAATATGGAATTTGATAGGAATTTGAGTTTACACAATCGTGCCAACGAGTTGAACATATTTTCCTTTTCATCTGGCTAGGTGTGAATTCAGAAAAGCAGACAGTTGGAAAGGAAATGTGGATGTGTAGTGGAGAGAACAAGGAAAAGTTGAAACCTGTAAGAAAAAGCTAGACACTGTGTTGGTGTCCCCCTGCTTCTAGGTTACCAACATTGGTAATACAGCTGACCCACAGGAGAGGCTGGACACTTTCATCATGAACTAAATATGCAGATGGTCCAGGAGTTGGAGAAAAGGAAGAACATGGGGGATCCTGGAGGGGCTGTGGACCCAGATGCTGCTGCACACTAACAGAGTGAACTAGCATCTCATCAAAAAGTTAATGGGCTGCAACAGAATCCGGTGACTGTACGCATCTTTTTAATAGGGTTGTTGCTTCACTTCTGCCTTCCAAAGCTCCTGCAGGTTTACCTGGCACATGTTTACCCAAAACAATATATGGATGGGAATTCTCTGAGAAGAGATATTTACCTATAAAACCCCAAATTTTCTCAGAATATAGTGGCTATCAGATGAGCCTGTCCATTGATGACATTCTGATGAGGAGAATACAGGAAAGGAAGAAATATTAAAATCCGCAATCGTGACATGACTTGTAAGGATACTATGACAGGAAGTCGCCTGCCAGACTTATTTGATCCATAGACTTTTGATCCTGTCCACTGATCACAACTGAGTTGCTTGATATCCACCAGCACACCTCTCCTATCCCCAGCTTCTGGAACTAATTTCAATCTGAGGTGGTTGATTCTTTGGTTTTTTTCTGTTTTGTTTTTTGATTTTTGTTTTTTTGTTTTTTATTCATCACTTACATATAACACTCAGTGCTTGTCCCAACAATTACACTCCTTAATTCTTTCCAGATCAACAGTCTTTGAGAAGTCCTGCACTAAATGTCTATCCAAATAATGATGGCTGTGATTAATGGAATCAACTATACTTTCTTCTCTTGAATACCAAAACAAGATATGGATTAGTCATTTACTAAAGTTTTTAGTGGAGCAAAAAGCTAAAAGTCACAAAGAATGTAATGAGAAAGCAGTGGAAGCCTTGTACAAGTGGAATCCGTGAATAAACAGAAATAATGAGTGAACAGAAGGTTTAAGCAGGAAAAATACTCTTTGTCAATAACCATAACTCACAGATGATCTGCTAAGCAGCTATTGCTTTTATCTATATGTTTAGAGCAGAAAGTACATGCATCGTGAGTGGACATTACAAATAAATGGCTAATTTCAGCCTTTGGGAATGTTTAGTGTCTCATCCCTGAACATTTACATGAGTGCTTGTGTACACTTCTTTTATTTCCCTGAAGTTCATAACACATATGAGGTATTTATTTTACCTATTTTAAATATATTATATAAGCCACTTGATTCTATTCAAAGTGTCTCTATTTTCTATATTACAATTGAATAATCTTAATATAACAAATACACATGATAAATATACTGGATTTGTTTTTCTTCTTGGCATAAATTATATAGTAAAAAACATTTTTTTCCATCAGAGAAGAAAAAAAAACATTTTTAAAAGAATGAAAATATATTCAGTTCTTAGTTGTACTATACATAATGTAGTGTTTAATAGAATGCATTATTTTAATGACCATATTTAAAACTTGGGGTGTACAAAGGCATTTCTGGAGTGATAGAGTAAGGGACTCTGTAAAGCCACTCTTCCATGAAAGCAGTGAGAACACTGGAAAAAAAATGAAAACTGTCAAAATCAACATTTTCAGAACTATGCAAGTTAATCAAAGTCTTTAAGCAATCTGAGGAGTGTTTCTTTGAGAAATGTGTCTGACTCCTAGGAAGAACAGAGAACTTTGTATCACTTGAATTTGCTTCAGTAGTACCCCACTCTCTTCAGATCTGTGTTAACCTTGAACAACAGCAGTCTCATGGCAACTGTGAAAAGCAGCAGCTTAACAGCCCCTGGAAATGACAGAATGGTTTTATAAATCCCCCCAAAAGCCCCACTCCCAGATAACTATTTGATCTGTCTGGAATCACTCAGGGGAAAAAAAAATCTCAGCAATTGCTTTTATTTGATCTGAATCAGCTTCTTCACTGAGAAATGCTATTCTGAAATCATTTGCTGAAAATAATTAGCCTAAAATTATTTAGCATTGCAACTGCCCTAGATGGTGGTACTATTTTTTTACAGAAAAAAAAAGGCAGCTAAAGTATTTAAAAGGACAATTTAGAGAATGAGATGTCCGTAGGGGGCTTTGGAAAGCTGCAAGATATTCCTTGGGATGTACAAGGCTATGTGCACTTGTACACTGTGCTCATGTTTAGCAAATACCCAAGAAGGCCCTAATCTCTCAACTCTGGGTGATTTGAGGCTCATGGGAATTAAGAAGTGGAGGTCAAGGTCAAGTTGCAGACTCTTGGAACTTTGAAAGGGTGCCATACCACAAACACACAGAACGCCTTGGCAAATGGCGGGAGATATACTGGTGAAAGGCATGTATAATTAGCTGATGAATAACATAACTAAACAGAGCCTTCAGAAGCAGCACAAGACAAAAATATAGATATTATAGAAAGAGTCCAGGACTGGGGCGCCTGGGTGGCTCAGTCGGTTAAGCAACCGACTTCGGCTCAGGTCATGATCTCGCGGTTTGTGAGTTCAAGCCCCGCATCGGGCACGGTGCTGACAGCTCAGAGCCTGGAGCCTGTTTCGGATTTTGTGTCTCCCTCTCTCTCTCTGACCCTCCCCCGTTCATGCTCTCTCTCTGTCTCAAAAATAAATAAATGTTAAAAAAAATTAAAAAAAAAAAAGAAAGAGTCCAGGACAATTATTAAACAAACAAATAACAATGATAACAACACAACAGTAACAAAATCCTCTGGTAGATTATTCTGACTTCCAGAGTTGCCATGTTTGTGTATGTCTGTATATATGTATGTATTTTTATGTCCAGTTTTCAACAACAACAAAATATGAGGCATACAGAGAAACAGAAAAGTATAGTGCATAAACTAGGACAAAAAGTCAATTAAAAAGGAACCCTGACAAGGCTGATATACAGGAATTATTAAGCAAAGCACTTAAATCAGTTGTCATAAATCGCTTCAAAAAACTGTACGTAATCACATCCAAACAGTTAAAAAAAAGGATGAGAACAATGTTCTACCAAATACAGAATAAATATAAAAAGTGACAAATTACTTAAAAATAACCAAATAGAAAATGTGAAGTTGAATAAATAAAATAACAGTAAAATAACTGAAATGAAAAGTTCACTAGGAAAGCACGACAGTAAATTTGACCTTGCAGAGGGGAAAATGAGTGAAATTGAAGATAGGTCAATTGAGAATATTCAGTCTGAAGAATTTCAAGGAAAAAAATAAAGAAAAATGAAGAAACCCTCAGAGATCTGTGAGACACCATCAAGTATAAACACATATAATGGGACATCCAGAGATAAGAAAAACAGAGAAAAAAGATTATTTGAAAAATTTTTTTTAAATCAAGGAAGCTCAACGAACTTCAACTACATTCAAATAGACCCTCAATTACAAAATAGTGAAATAGTAGAAAGACAAAGACAAAGAAAGAATAATTTATTACATACAAGGAATCATCAATAAGATTAATAGCTGACTTCTTATAGGAAGCTTCAGAGGCCAGAAAGCACTGGGACACCATAAAGTGATTTCTAAAAACCTATCAATGAAGAATTTTATAACAGCAACACATTTCTTCAAAAATGAAGGAAAAATTATAACAAATTAAGACAAAATTAGAAAGAAAACATCAAAAGCAGATCTTCCCTACAAAAAATATTAACAGGATCCTTCAGGCTGAAATAAAAGGACACTAGAAAATAACTTGAATTGGGGTGCCTGGGTGGCTCAGTTGTTTGAATGTCCAACTTCGGCTCAGGTCATGATCTCACAGTTTGTGAGTTCGAGCCCCTTGTTGGGCTCTGTGCTGACAGCTCAGAGCCTGGAGCCTACTTAGGATTCTGTGTCTCCCCCTTCTCTCTGCCCCTTCCCTGCTCATGCTCTGTCTCTTTCTCTCTCAAAAATAAATAAAGATTAAAAAAATTAGGGATGCCTGGGTGGCTTAGTCGGTTGGGTGACCAACTTTGGCTCAGGTCATGATCTCGCAGTTTGTGAGTTTGAGCCCTGCATTGGGCTCTATGCTGACAGCTCAGAGCCTGGAGCCTACTTCGGATTCTGTCTCCCCCCTCTCTCTGCCCCTCTCCTGCTCATGCTCTCTGTCTTTCTCTCAATAATAAATAAACATTAAAAAAATTAAAAAAAAAAGAAAAGAACTTGAATCATCATGAAAAAGTAAGGATCACTGGTGAATATAAAACAAAGTACAAATGTATTTTTATCTGTGACACTTTTCTTCTGCTATATGTTTTTTAAAGAAAACAGCAAAAAGTAATAATTATATATGTTTTGGGATTAAAATGCTTTAAGTTATGCTTTGTATGATAATTATAGCATGGGGGGGAGAAGGCAATGAAGCTATATTGGAACAAAGTTTTTGTATACTTCTGAAATTTGTTATCTCTCTGGACAAGATTGTTTTAAGATGTTAATTATAATTGGAAGTACAACCATTAAGAAAACAATTTTAAAAATATGGCACAATACAAAACATTATTTAAAAGAAAAGAAGGCAATAATGAAGAAATAGAGAAACAAAAACCCATAAAACATATAGAAAGAAAATAGAAAATTGATTAGTATAAATCTTACATTATCAGAAGTCAGTTTAAACATAAATATAATAAACACTACAAACAAAAGGCAGGTATTTTCTAAAATTAGAAGTAAAAATAAAAACTAAGATTGGGGGTGCCTGGGTGGCTCAGTTGGTTGAGTGTCTAACTCTTGATTTTGGCTCAGGTCATGATCCCAGGGTTGTGGGATGGAGTCCCAAGTCAGTCTCCATGCTGAGCATGGAACTTGCCTAAGATTCTCTCTTCCCCTCTGTCCCTCCCCCCCTCTCAAATAACACAATTAAATAAATAAATAAATAAATAATAAAAGTTAAAAAAAAGGAAAGTTGGACTACATGCCATATATTAGAGATAGATTTTATTTTCAAAGATACTTTTAGATTGAAAATAAAAGTTTCAATGGGGCGCCTGGGTGGCTCAGTCGGTTAAGTGTCCGACTTTGGCTCAGGTCATGATCTCACGGTCTGTGAGTTCGAGCCCCGTGTCGGGCTCTGTGCTAACAGCTCAGAGCCTGGAGCCCGTTTCAGATTCTGTGTCTCCCTCTCTCTCTGCCCCTCCCCTGTTCATGCTCTGTCTCTCTCTGTCTCAAAAATAAAAAATAAACATTAAAAAAAAACGTTAAAAAAGAGTTTGGAAAAATTATATCATGCAAACAGCAACTATAACAGGGTTAAAGGAACTATGTTGATATTAGAAAAAAAGACATTAAAATTAAAAAAAAATATTACTAAAGTTGGGGCACCTGGGTGGCTCAGTTGGTTAAGTGTTTGACACTTTTGGCTCAGGTCATGATCTCATGGTTCGTGAGTTTGAGCCTCATGTAGGGTTTTGTGCTGACAGTGAAGAGACTGCTTCGGATTCTCTCTCTCCCTCTTTCTCCGCCTCTCCCCCACTCATGTTCAGGAGCACATGTGCTCACTCTCTCTCAAAAAAAAATAATTAATTAAAAAAATATTTTACTAAAGGTAAAGAAGGGACCATTTTGTTATGTTTTGGAGTATAGTACAGTTTTGTTTTTAAAGCAAATTATGTAATAGTCTTATAGAGAAAAATTGTATATACCTTTTAATATTTACAATGAGTAGAATTTTCTACCGAACAAATATTCCATCCACTATAAATAGAATTATAATGGAACATTCTAAATACAGATTATGAAATAATGTATAATATGCCAGTTCTTTATGAAAATTATCCCTCCTTCCATTAAGAAAATTACAGCAAAATGTTCCCCATTAAATTACTTAGGTAATTCATCAGAAAGGTTATGGAAGATGGAAAAATTTCTTTAATGGAAATAAAATAAGTGTGAGTCAAGTGGAAATTTGGCAAGATATTTTTCATAAAAACCATTAAATGATATAGTGTTTTAGAATAAGATGGAAGTAAGTTATTTCATTGTTTAATGATGCAAAGAAATAATTCTGATGAATATTGATACATATTTACAAAAAAAACCAAAGAAAATAGAAGCTAAATCATTCAGAACCTTAGGCTCAGTGGACAATATGGGATAGAAGTCACTAAATTTAACGGTTAATTTTATCTATCAACTTCACTGTGTCAGTGTGTGTCTAGAGATTTGGTTAATATTCTGAGTATGTCTGTGAGGGTGTTTCTGGATGAGATTAACATTTAATTTGGTAGACTGGGTACAGCAGATTACCCTTCCCAGTGTGGATGGGTTTTATTCAAGCCACTGAAGGTCCAAATAGAACAAAAAAGTGGAGTAAGAATAAATTCACTCGCTCTGCTTGAGTCTTCATCCTGGGACATCATTGTTCTGGACTTTGGACTAGAACTGTAACATTGGCTTGCTAACTATACATCTTGAGGCTTCTTAGCCTCCATTATCACCTGAACAAATTTCTTCTAATAATGTGTGTGTGTGTGTGTGTGTGTGTGTGTGTGTGCATATATATGTGTGTGAGAGCTGGAAAGATATTTAGAAAATAAGTATAATAATACAAAAGCAGGAGAAATATTTTTAATCATTTACTTAACCCCAAATCAATATGAAGATAAAGTTCAGACCTCTTGCCTCACAAATTAAGAATCACTATTGTAGGCCCTGTCACTTTCTATATTAAACATGTATATCAACTGATTTATTTTATGTCAAAAACAAAAAATGCACAGCAAAAGGTTAAGCAGGCAAGGAAGACTTTATTTGAATATGTTGCTGCAGTGTAGAGAGACCAGAATGCAGTCTCAGAATGCAGAGGCCAGACCTCAACTCTGCTTAAACAAAGGTTGGAGAGTTTGTAATTGTAGGAATCTTGACCTTAACCAAAGGAAAAGTAAACTCTCTCCTATCTACATAACAAGTAACAGTTTACAACTTGGGCAGGGCACAAAGACTGGAAATCTGGGTACTTCCTTCTTGATTTCATTTCAGAGAGATGCCTCTCTGTTCTTGAGAAAGAGATCCTAGATTGTGAAACTGGCTAGGATCTTTTTAAAGGATTTACATTTCAAAGAGACAAACAATTTATAATAACAAAGGATTTACAATTATATGTTTTTTTTTTCATTTTGTTTTGTTTTAAGTTACTGCTATAAGAAAAGGGAGGTCAGAGTCCTAGAGTCATATAAGAGCCAGTCTAAAATTTCATCAAACTGAGGGGAACATTATTAAGGGAGGGATCAAAATAGACCAGTTTCTTCATTTTTTTTTTCATATAGCATGTCAATTTTCTCAAAACTTTGAAAAATGGATAACAAGAGCTAAACACTTGTAATACATTTAAAGCTCATCTTGCAATAGTTGGGCTGTTTTTCATAAGTGAAAGAAAGAATTATAATATTTTCAATAACTCCATCAAAATTTCATTGCAAAATTCTCAAAGATCCAACAACTCATTGAAATAATGAATACTTCCAATTTCTTAATGTAGGAATATTTTGAAGATGAGTGTGCCAGTCTTTATTAATAGCATCTGCTGTTCGAGGGAAACTAACAAATCAGGCTGAGGTGGGAATAAAGAAACATGGCTTAGCTAATTAGAGTTATTTAGAGACATGTTTAAATCTTACATAAGATCCTCACAGACTGTATTGTACAGACCATATTAATACACTGCATTCTGTTGTTTTGGTTTTCCAAATTCCTTAAAACTACTGAACTAGAAAGCAGTCTCTACAGTAGATATACTGTTTATTTGTGGGCTGATACCTTGGGAGAAAGAAAATCATTTAGCTGTATCTTTGCATCACCATCCCCTGTTGTTTAGTAGTACAAAGATCACACTGGAATAGCTGTTTGTCTACTTCGCCAATTTGAGAAAAGATGTTGTAATAAAAGTGAGAGCCAACAGGGGTAAAAAATCTCACGTGTGTCTTAAATGTTCTTATTGGAGTGGAGAAAGACAGCACTCTTATTGCTCTTAAATTCCTTTTTTATTTTATCTGAGCATTCCTCTGTGCACATTCAAGCTCAGCGGGGAGTTTCACAAAGAGGCAATAGAAAAGAGACTTGATAAACCAATATCTGAATAATTTAGGTGGCACTAAGGAGACCTGGGAATCATTAAGAGAGGCAATATCTAAGAGTAAGAGCTTCAAGTTTTGAGTACTATTAGTAAGAGATCCAATATAAAGTAATCAGGAATTCCCTTATAGGCCTGGAGATTGAAACCACGGAGCATAGCTGTTGTATAAAATGCTCCAGTTGGTTATGCCTAGAGCAAAACCTGTCTTTACAAATGCATCCAAATTTATTCACAGCCACCTGTGAGCTGCTGCTTTCCTTAGTTTTTATGGGAAACTCTGTATTAAGACTAAGGACAATGGCCTATTTTTCCTGCAGTTTAATTGACTATGGGATTGGCTTTTTCATCGGGATGTTGTCATCTTCCTCCTCCTCCTCTTCACCATCATCATGAAGATCCTTCAAAATGAATTCACATTTTTAAATCAGCCAAAACCTTCCTTCCTGCCATTCACCACCTCTTGCTTCACAAAAAAAAGCATCAAGATTTTATATGCACAGGATTTTGAAGCATGTGGGAAATGATACAATTTATTATGGCCAATAGGTATGAGAAGCTGAGAGGAATTTATACAGCAGAGATGGAAAGACAAATGGCAGCTGGTTTACAGCTCTCTTCTTAGGATAGTGATAACTAAAAATGTTAATGTCTTTGGACCACTGCTACCACTTGTGCCTCACTGATTTGAAATTCCTGAAGGAAATTGCATTTAAATTAAAATCTATTTTCATTAACAGCAAGGTGTGAAAACAGACATTAGTGACTAAAGGCAAAATTAACATCTAATTTAGACTTTTTTTTTTCTCTTCAGTCATCAAGAAAATACCAGGAAGAAGAAATGTTTCCTTCAGTACTAAGAGAAATGTAGCCAATGGTATGGAAAATGACAATTAGATTCACTTCCAGACCAATTGAAAACAAGTAATTGTTAGTGAGTTCTATTCACTAGAAAATAGTGTGTTAGAATGATCTTGATGCTTTGTTATATATTTGGAAGAATTTTCCCTGTATTTCAGGGAAAGTTTCTTGGCCACTACTTTTCTTTGTGGGAGGTGTTTTGTAATGAGTTCAATATTTTTTAATAAAGGAGTGTTCAGTTTCTCATTTTTTTTTCCTTCTATTGATATAGCCAAGTCTTCTTTTGTTTTATGTTTTGAGGGATTTGTCCAATCTATCTAAATTGTCAACTTTATTGGGATAAAATTTTTCATATATCATTATTATCTTTCAAAATGATTTAAGAGTCCATAGTGACCACACTTTTATCCCCCACTCTCTGTTTTTACTGATAATCTTAACAATTACTGACTTATTTATTTCTTCCATTTTCTTTCTTTCTTTCTTTCTTTCTTTCTTTCTTTCTTTCTTTCTTTCTTTCTTTCTTCTTTCTTTCTCTTCCTGCCTTCCTGCCTTTCTTCTAGATCATTCTAGAGTATAATACATTTGTTTAATGGATCAAGCTTTTGGCTTAATTGGTTTTCTTTACTGAATATTTGTTTTCTATTTCACTGAGTAATCATTATTATTTTATATCTCTGCCTTGATTTACTAGACTTTCTTGCTATAGAGATGGTAGCTTAAATCAATTATTTAAAATCTTCCTTTTTTGTTATTTGTAATTATACTTTTGTACATATTATATATTATATATTATACATTTAATTATATATTATTTACAAATAATTGCACAATTATATATAACTGTACTTATAAATTTCCCTTGAGTCATTATTTTAGCTGCATCAAAGATATGTTGATAGATACTGCCATTGATACTCAGTTTAAAATATTTAAAAACATTTTTTTCTGATATTGCTCATTTGATTTTTTTACTTAAACCATAAATAGTTTAGATACCTATTGTGCTATTGTCATCTAGTTGGAGATTTTCTAGTTGTCAATTCCACTGCGGTCAGAGGATGAATCTCATAAGATGTACCACAATTTATTTATCCATTCATCTAGGAATAGATGCTTCCAAGTTTTGATGAATTTGAGAACAGCTACTGTAAACATTCATCTGCAGGTTTTGTGTAAATGTAAATTTTCAACTCATTTGCATAAATAACAAAGAAAGTAATTGCTAGATCATATGGTAAGTGTATGTGTAGTTTTGTAAGAAACTACCAGACTATCTTCCAGAGTGGCTGTACTGTAACTTTTTAAAATATCTTTTAGAAGGAATTTTATGGACAGAGATCAAGGTCAGATATTGGGCCCAGCATATTATGAGGAGTGTTTACCAGTGAGGTCAGGAAATTGCACAAAATCAGAACTCCCATTTATAAGTAAGAAAATTAAATACTAAATATAAGACCTAGTGATGAAGGAGTGGGGCAAGCTGAGGGCAAAATACAGGCTGGCATACTACCCCCTCCCAGGTGGAATATGTGATATTCCCCAGAAACTCCTGGCTACACAAGAACAAAGGAAAGGGGTTTCAGTGCTTGCCATGGTGATATGGGGAACTAAGGCAAATAAAAACTTAAATTCCCTTACTGCCTACAGCCCATTGACAAATCCTCGAAACCCGCAGAGTGACCTCCCTCTAGGAGCTCCACTGCCTCCATAATGACACTTTGCTAGGGAAAAAAGAGACCTTAGCTTAACAATATCTCAACCTTGAGGATCCTATAAGCCTGCTTCTTTTATCTCAACTGTCCCAAGATATATGCTGGCAATCATATTCCAAGATTATGGCCCCCTGATTTACATCTGAAGGGTCTTATGACTGAGGTGTTGATTAGATGGTAATAAATGGTGTTTCCCTAGCACCAGCTAGCCCCTCAAGGTCCTGGAAACCTTGCTTCCAAAATTCCTTAGACATTACTCTATCCTTGACCCCTCCCAACCTGAGGGTATATAATGAGTTACCCATCAGGACCCCAGTGCATCTCTTTCTGCTCATAGGTCCTGTCCTTGGGCTTTAATAAAATCACCTTTTTGCACCAAAGGCGTCTTCAAGAATTCTTTCTTGGCCGTTGGCCCCAGACCCCATGAAATTCCCATCACCTCAAAACTTCATCACTAACTCTGGGGGATACACAAAAACACCTGATTTCTGAAGACATGGTTGCTAATAAATAAAACAGAGAAGTCAAGATGGAGGAAAGACTTGTTAAAAAATAACCAAGAACAGGATGAACTTTCTGAGAAGTGAAAAATTTTTACCAGGGATTGAGGTAAAATTATGCATTTTTTATAAGCACTTCCATCTTATAAGCACTTCCTGTTAGTAGCTTCCCCTCATTATCCTAAGTGAATCTTTTCCTGTGATTACCAAGAACTTCAGCTGCAGCCCTGTCTGCATTACAGAATAGAAAGCACAAAAAATAAATGCACTCTCCTGAAAGTTAACTACACGTTAATGTAATAATGTGAAAAGAGAATTGCAGGTCTTTGCCATCTTCACAAGATCACATTGGAGAGGATAGGAACTTTTGCCAAACTTTGGTCATTGCCACTCTAGTAGGTCTTCTAGAATACAAACATTTTCATTATTATAGTTGGCTTTCAGAAAAAAAGAATACTGAGATCGTTTTAAGAAATTTTAGAACTATTCTTCTTTTCCAGTTAAAGAAAATTGAGAACCATAATCATCCCTTAGTTGTTATCTGCTAAGTCAGGGATAGGTGTTGTAGGACTCTTTACCTCAATACCCAGGGTTCTTGTCACACCACTTCAAAGAATGAGAAGGTGGACACAGAATTAAATGAGCACCAGGCAAAAGTTTATTATAGTATAAGATCAGAAAGTAAGAATATTATGAAAGTGATGAGGCACCATGAGGCAGACTGAGGGCCAAGCACAAGCTAGAATTCCTCCCCGCCCCCCGCTCAGCCAAGGCGGGTTATATGTGACATTCCTCAGGCACTTCTTGCTACCCAAGGACAAAAGAAAGGACAGAAAACAAATGGTTAAACTAAGAATCTCCATCAGTTTACAAATATCATAGTAAATTATAAGAAAAAGACAATCTTATCAATAGCCTAATCTCCAGAAACCTATAGACTTAGTTTCCTGGAGCCCCAACATCACCCTCCCCTCCATAGTGATGTGGGGAACAAAGGCAAGAAGGAAATGTCAGATAAAACTGAATTTCCTTTTAACCTGCCGCCCATTGACAAATTTGAGGCAGGCAGAGTAAACTGTTCCCCAGGAATTCCCTACTGTCTTAATGTTAATGCTTTGCTAGAGGGAAAACAACCTTAGCTTGACAATAGCTAGGCTCCAGAAAATCTCTTTTGGAAACTTCCCCTTGGACTTTACCTCTCCCAAGTCTATAGTATAATACCAGTCACTCCACAACCCTGGTGCATCTCTTTCTGCCCACAGGTACTGTCCCTGTGCTTTAATAAAACTGCCTTTTTGCACCAAAGATGTCTTCAAGAATTCTTTCTTGGCCATCAGCTCCAGACCACCCCACCATCACCCTAAAACCTCATCAAAAGCTTTCTTTATAGAGAGGGGGCATTCAAAAGTGAATACCCCCGACTAAAGGCAAGGAACTGTGTTTTAAAGGATTTTGGTAAGTCCCTTTCCTTCCCCCTTGTTCCTTCTCAGGTTCTACCCTTATTGGCTTGGTAATTCTAAATGCCTAGTCACTCCTTTTTGGTTGGCTTGTTTCTGACTTTTGCGGGGTGGTCTATAGCCATATGGTTTTGAAAGACCCCTTCCCCTTGTTTTGACCCCCTGTCATAATATGCTTAGCAATAGTAACGCCATTTGCAAGACAGCACCAAGAAGTTCAGGGGTCTTATCCTAAGTCCACCGTTTAGCTGCCAAACAGGATATCTGTGGTCAGCCACCCGGCCCTAAGATAGCCACCTGGCCCTAAGATGGGAATGGAAAGTACTGACTCCACCCGATAGACCCTAGAGATGAGCCTAGTCAGCCACCCATGTTTTTCCCCCTCATTCTGGGAAATCGCCCTCAGAAAAGAAAAGAAAAACCAGCCTCATTTAACTGGACCAATAAGACCCCGTAACTATGCTTCTCGCTTCTGTAACCGCGCTTCTGCCACTCCAACCCTATAAAAATCTCCCCAGCCCAACAAAAGGCGCGCAAGTCTTTGCTGAGACTTGACCGCCCCGGGTACCCGTGTACGAATAAACCTCTTGCTGTTTGCATCTGACTCGTGGTCTCGGTGCTCCGTGGGCACGGGGTCTCATCGCCGAGGAAGACCTAGTTCGGGGGTCTTTCATTTGGGGGCTCGCCCGGGATAGAGACCCCCAACCCCCGGGACCACCGACCCACCATCAGGAGGTAAGCTGGCCGGCGACCATATCTGTTGTCCTTGTATGAGTGTCTCTGTCATTTGATCTGATTTTGGCGGTGGAGCCGAAGGAGCTGACGAGCTCGAACTTCGCCCCCGCAACCCTGGAAGACGTTCCACGGGTGTCTGATGTCTGGAGCCTCTAGTGGGACAGCCATTGGGGCTAGATTGTTTGGGATCTCATCCGTATTAGGTGAATACAGGGTGTTGATCGGAGACGAGGGAGCCGGACCCTCAAGGTCTCCTTCTGAGGTTTCATTTTCGGTTTGGTATCGAAGCCGCGCGGCACGTCTTGTCATTCTTTGTCTTGTTGCGTCTTTCCTTGTCCCCTGTCTAACCTTTTTAATTGCAGAAGCCGTCATGGGCCAAACTGTAACTACCCCCCTTGAGCCTCACCCTCAACCACTGGTCCGAGGTTCAGGCACGGGCCCGTAATCAGGGTGTCAAAGTCCGGAAAAAGAAATGGATTACACTGTGTGAAGCCGAATGGGTAATGATGAATGTAGGTTGGCCCCGAGAAGGAACTTTCACCATTGACAATATTTCACAGGTCGAGGAGAGAATCTTCGCCCCGGGGCCATATGGACACCCAGATCAAATCCCTTATATTACCACGTGGAGATCCCTAGCCACAGACCCCCCTCCATGGGTTCGCCCATTCCTGCCCCCTCCTAAGCATCCCAGGACAGATCCTCCCGCGCCTCTTTCGCCGCAGCCTCTTTCGCCGCAGCCTCTTTCGCCGCAACCCTCAGCCCCCCCATCTCCTCCCTCTACCCCTTTCTCCCCAAACCAGACCCCCCCAAGGCGCCTGTATTACCACCCGATCCTTCTTCCCCTTTAATTGATCTCTTAACAGAAGAGCCACCTCCCTATCCTGGGGGTCACGGGCCAACACCGCCGTCAGGCCCTAGAACCCCAACTGCCTCCCCAATTGCCAGCCGGCTGCGAGAACGACGAGAAAATCCAGCTGAGAAATCTCAAGCCCTCCCCTTAAGGGAAGGCCCAAACAACAGACCCCAGTACTGGCCATTCTCGGCCTCTGACCTGTACAATTGGAAATTGCATAACCCCCCTTTCTCCCAGGACCCAGTGGCCCTAACTAACCTAATTGAGTGACACATCAGCCAACCTGGGACGACTGCCAACAGCTCTTACAGGCTCTCCTGACGGCAGAGGAGAGACAAAGGGTCCTCCTTGAAGCCCGAAAGCAAGTTCCAGGCACATTTACGCGCCCTGCAGCTGGTCCAAGAAGAAATCCAGAGACCTCTAGCGGCAGCCTACCGAGAAAAGCTCGAAACCCCGGTTGTGCCTCACCCCTTCAAACCAGGAGACTCCGTCTGGGTTCGGAGACATCAAACCAAGAACCTCGAGCCACGGTGGAAGGGACCACATATCGTCCTCCTGACCACCCCCACAGCCTTAAAAGTAGACGGAGTTGCTGCTTGGATCCACGCCTCTCATGTAAAGGCTGCAGGGCCAACCACCAATCAGGACCCCTCAGACGACCCCAGCTCAGACGATCTATCAAGATGGAAGGTCCAACGCACCCAAAACCCTCTAAAGATAAGACTTTCTCGTGGGACCTAATAATTCTGGTGGGGGTGGTGGGGGTCTTACTAAGACTAGACGTGGGAATGGCCAATCCTAGTCCGCACCAAGTGTATAATGTAACTTAGACAATAACCAACCTTGTAACTGGAGCAAAGGCTAATGCCACCTCCATGTTGGGAACCCTGACAGACGCCTTCCCTACCATATATTTTGACTTATGTGATATAATAGGAAATACATGGAACCCTTCAGATCAGGAACCATTCCCAAGGCAACGGAGGCACCCCAGGTATAACTCTTGTTAATGCCTCCATTGCCCCTCTAAGTACCCCTGTCACCCCCGCAAGTCCCAAACGTATAGGGACAGGAAATAGGTTAATAAATTTAGTGCAGGGGACATATCTAGCTTTAAATGTCACTAACCCCAACAAAACTAAAGACTGTTGGCTCTGTCTAGTCTCCCGACCGCCCTACTATGAAGGAATTGCGGTATTGGGCAATTACAGCAACCAAACCAACCCCCCCCCCATCCTGCCTATCCGACCCACAACATAAACTAACTATATCAGAAGTGTCCGGGCAAGGTTTGTGCATAGGGACTGTTCCTAAGACCCACCAAGCTTTGTGCAACAAGACACAAAAAGGACATAAAGGGACTCACTATCTAGCAGCCCCTAACGGTACCTACTGGGCATGCAACACCGGGCTAACCCCATGCATCTCCATGGCAGTGCTCAACTGGACCTCTGATTTTTGTGTCCTGATCGAGTTATGGCCCAGAGTAACTTACCATGAGCCTGAGTATATCTATTCCCACTTCGAAAATAAGCCCCGGTTCAAGAGAGATCCAATCTCCTTGACAGTTGCCCTCATGCTGGGAGGAATCACTGTAGGGGGCATGGCCGCCGGAATAGGAACAGGGACTGCGGCCCTTCTCGAGACAGCCCAATTTAGACAACTGCAAATGGCCATGCACACGGACATTCAGGCCTTAGAGGAGTCAATTAGTGCCTTAGAAAAATCCTTGACTTCCCTTTTCTGAAGTAGTCTTACAAAACAGGCGAGGCCTAGATATTCTGTTCCTACAGGAGGGAGGGCTATGTGCAGCGTTAAAAGAAGAATGTTGTTTTTATGCAGATCACACCGGATTAGTCCGAGATAATATGGCTAAATTAAGAGAAAGACTAAAACAGCGACAACAACTATTTGACTCCCAGCAGGGATGGTTTGAAGGGTGGTTCAACAAGTCCCCCTGGTTCACTACCTTAATATCCTCCATCATGGGCCCCTTAATGATCCTCCTCCTAATTTTACTCTTCGGACCTTGCATCCTTAACCGGTTGGTGCAGTTTGTCAAAGATAGAATATCCGTCGTGCAGACTTTAGTGCTAACCCAGCAACACCAACGCCTGGGGCAATGCGACTCAGACCAACCGTATCACCCCAGCTAAATGTATGATTCCATTTAGGCTCCTAAGAAAAGGGGGAAATGAAAGACCCCTTCCCCTTGTTTTGACCCCCTGTCATAATATGCTTAGCAATAGTAACGCCATTTGCAAGACAGCACCAAGAAGTTCAGGGGTCTTATCCTAAGTCCACCGTTTAGCTGCCAAACAGGATATCTGTGGTCAGCCACCCGGCCCTAAGATAGCCACCTGGCCCTAAGATGGGAATGGAAAGTACTGACTCCACCCGATAGACCCTAGAGATGAGCCTAGTCAGCCACCCATGTTTTTCCCCCTCATTCTGGGAAATCGCCCTCAGAAAAGAAAAGAAAAACCAGCCTCATTTAACTGGACCAATAAGACCCCGTAACTATGCTTCTCGCTTCTGTAACCGCGCTTCTGCCACTCCAACCCTATAAAAAGTCTCCCCAGCCCAACAAAAGGCGCGCAAGTCTTTGCTGAGACTTGACCGCCCCGGGTACCCGTGTACGAATAAACCTCTTGCTGTTTGCATCTGACTCGTGGTCTCGGTGCTCCGTGGGCACGGGGTCTCATCGCCGAGGAAGACCTAGTTCGGGGGTCTTTCAGTTTCATGTGGGTCACATGTTTTATGGTCTACCTGTTTTTCAGTGAGGTCTTTTGTTTGTCAAATTCCTGACGGAAACCTGGGGTGGGGGTGGGTAGGTGGTATCTGTTACATTAAGAGGAATTTTGCACCTCAGGGAGTTTGCTCAAGGTTAGACTTTCCGGAAGAGAGGTTTTAAAATATGTGTTTTTCCCCCACCAGGAGAACTTCAAGCCCTAGCCTTTCTCTTTCTGCCTACTGAATCCTACCTTTCCCTATTATGTAAGTAAAACCACAGTAACCACTGACGGAGGGAAAACAAGGAGAAAATAATGGGAAAATGACTCAGACACTTAAAATATATTCCTTCTTTGAAAAAAGAGTGCTTTAGTGTTTTTTTTTTAATATTTTTTAATGTTTATTTTTTTTGAGAGAGAGAGAGAGCTTGAGCATAAACTGGGGAGGGGGCACCTGGCCTCCAGGCCTGGGTTCTGGACTATCAGCACAGAGCCTGATATGGGGCTTGAACTCATGAATGGTGAGATCATGACCTGAGCAAAAATTGGCCACTAACTGAGTGAGCCACCCAGGTGCCCTGAAAACACAGTGCTTTAAATGAGCTATAACACTGATATGAGAGACAAAGTTACTTATTCTCTCTTTACTGACTAAGGAAAAAATAGGCACTTATGAAGATTAATAGAAAATGGGGAGGGATACTCATGTTAATTCAGGTATTGGCAATTCATGAAAAATTCAGAAGTATATACAAGTATATACAATCTAAATTTTTGATTGAACTAGAGAACAGATGTGATTTAATATGGAGAAATGAATAATTATGCACACCAAGGGAAATAATTAGAATTACTTGCACACATATATAAATTAATCAGAAACTCTCTGGAGGTATAGCAGAGAAACACTAAAGATGATTGGATAGAAGTATTTTTTGACATGATCCAAGGGCACTTCACACATGCAGTAAGAATTTTACTACGTTTAATCCAAAATTGATAATTTCTGCAGTAAATTATTCATCGTATTCAAAGACATATATTAGTCCAAAGTAATTCACCGACTAACAAATAACTACTTATTCTTGATCAAGTAATTAGTTGACTAATAAGACTTAAGTACTGATTCATTTTCAAATTTTCTTTATTTCCTTAGAGAGTTTAATATATGGCAACAAAGGTGATATATGATGAGGTTTTGGGGTGATGGCAGTTCAGAGCTGACAGCCAAGAATTCTTGAAGACATCTTTGGTGCCAAAAAGTGATTTTATTAAAGCACAGGGCAGGACCCATGGGCAGGAAGAGCTGCACTGGGGTTGTGAAGAGTGACTGGTTATATACTATGGAGTTGGGGGAGGTAAAATCAAGAGGAGGTTTCTTAAAGGGATTTGCATATGCTAAAGAATACTCAGAGATTACTAGAAGCTTAGCTATCTTTAAGCTAAGGTTGTTTCCCTCTAGCAAAGCATTAACATTAAGACAGTAGGGTGTTTCTGGACTTTAGGCTATTGATAAGATTGCTCGTTTTGTAATTACACTAAGATATTTGTATACTGATGGAGACTTCTGTCAAATTAAACCATTTGTGTTTGGTCCTTTCTTTGTTCTTGGGCAGCCAGAAGTGCCTGAAGAATATCATACATATCCCACCTGTGGGGAGGAGGGGTGGTGGTGTGCTAGCTTGTGCTTGGCCTTCAGCTTGCCTTATGGTCCCTCATCAATATATACATGCATATGCCATGTAATAGTTTACAAAATATCTAACATAACCAAATGGAAGAAGAGGAGATGTTTTAAGATTCCTGGAAGACCACTATATAATACCTTTGTAGTGAATAGGTTTTATTTTCTTTAAATATTATTATTTATTATTAATAGTACTAATATTATGGAGGTGTTGGAGACAGTTAGTTAGATTCTAGTAGGTTGCCTAGAGGCCAGCAAAGATAAAGTCATGGCCAGCTGTGGGGAAAGTCAGAGGCCTGCCTTGGCTGCACTCCAAAACAAAGCCACAAGAAGATGAATCAAACCAGATAGGCCCAAATGGCTGGCAAAGTAGGCCAGAAATTTCTGATCAATTAAGGAAGAAAAGGTGCAAAACTCTGCTTACATGAGATCCCCACCTGAAGTAATGAATATGCCTATCCCTGTTAACAACTGTTTATAAAAGATAGAAACCCAATCTCCAGAGCATGCAGCACCTAGTGTCTGTGCTCCCTTGGATTTGCAACATCTCTCTCTCTCTCTCTCTCTCTCTCTCTCTCTCTCTCTCATTTCAAGTGTGTACTTTCATTATTTCATTTTCATAAACTTCCCTGATTGTGGCACTCATCCATCATGTTGTGTCTGTTCTTGACATCTTTCTTGTGACAAGACCAAGAGCCTTCAGCAACATCTTTGGGATGGGCTGGGTGGTGTCCTCATGGCCTGGGGTTTCCCAGTCCACCAGTCAATGAGGCACCATTTCATAATTTAAATATTCAGTGTTTAATTTTGTCCATTTTTTTAACTAATAGAAGTTATTTTTAGAACAGTTCCAGGTTTACAGCAAAAATTGAGACCATGATACAAAGAGTTCCTGTATACTTTCTACTTACTCTTTCTGTTATTAACAGATTACATTAGTAAATTACATTTTGTCATGATTGATGTACTACTATTGATACATTATTACTAACTGAAATCCAATTTTTTTTTAATTCTACATCACTTTTTACCTATTGTTCTTTTTTCTAAGAATTCATCCAGGGTACTACAGTACATTAATTTCCATGCCTCTTTAATCTCCTCTTGATTGTGACAACTTCTCAGACTTTCCTTGTTTTTTTTTTTTTTTATGACCTTGGCAGTATTGAGGATTACAAAGCCTCATATTGTATAGTGCTTCCCTATTTATCATATGTTTTTCTCATAATTAGCCTAAGGGTAAAGGTTTTGGGGATGAAGATAACACTAGGGAAAGTGCCAATTTTATCACATGATATCAATAGCAATTTTTACCAACATGATTTATGACTGCTGATACTGACCTTGATCATTTATCAGATTTCTCCACTGTAAAGTTATACTTTATTCATTCTGTCCCCTACTATTTCTTTTGAAAAATAAATACGAGCACCTAAAATTAAGGATTGGGAAATTATGTTCCCTTTTCTTAAGTGTGGAATATTTACATACTCTTTGGAATTCTGCACACAAAATTCATCAGTTGACAAATAGCTTTCCATGCTGTAATAATAGCTTTTTGTTACTATGTATTTTTAGTAGGCTGCTTTTATAGTTATCTAGAGGTTCCTTGAGTTCACCCACTACTTCCATTTTGAAATTCAAATTCATGAATCTGATATAGGTTGACTAATAATCATAATTTTTAGGGCTGATGTTAAAAGCATTCCCTATATACTGAAGAGATTGCATGAGGTTCTCTAATGTCCTTTCCAGTGTCCATATTCTATGAATTTTGTGGATCTATCAGTCTTTCAAAATCAGAAATCACTAAGGAATTTGACCTGTAATTAGAATACTTCAATAATTTATTGATGCTTTCAGCTCCATCCTGAATGTGTCTTTCAACTTATTCTGTTATTGTCACTTGTTAATTACTGTCTAAGCATAATTTTGGTCATTTCAATGATCTGTTTTAAAACTCCAATGACCCAACACCAAATATCTAGCAAATATCTAAGCAAAATCCCATATAACAGAAGACTTGTACAAACACATACACACACAATTTGTACCATTAATATAAATCCTATCACATCATGACATATCTTAATCTTGTCATCCTTACAAGATTATAAACTTGAAGATAGGGCCCATGCGTTGTGTACTTTCATAACCAGGACATCTCTTAATATGGTTACTTGGAAATGTATTTCATAGGTGCTCAGCAAGTTATTTTTCCATTATGTCCTATATATCAGTTTCTGAGAATTTGAAGAACATAAAAGCTTAAAAAACATATAGTCTATTATGGTCAAATGGATACAGAGAGATATCTTTAATATTATGTGATGGCTCTTGTGAAAAGGGCATGAAAAATCTATGGTATAAGTGAACGTCAAGAGAAAATCACAATTCAGATTATAAAGAGGAATATAAAATCTTCCTAGATTGGGAGAAGCATAACATTCATATTAAAAGAAATGATTTAAGACTATTTAAAATGAAATGTAGAAAGGGGGAAAGGTATTAGGGAATAGTGAACATCATGAAAATAGCAAATTGATTGGGTCAGGAGGACAAATAGGGAAGTAAACAGAATCAGAGATTAAAAAGATCTTATAGGTAATGCTATATAGCACAACATTGTCCTGAATATTATGGCAACTCACTGAATGATTTCTAAGTAGAGTAATAATTTAAATAGTTGTTTTGTTGATTTGTTTGTTTGTTTCAAAGTATTGTCTTTTGGTAGTTGGTTGGAGGTGGTAGCTAGAACAACAGGGCATAGGTGGTTTATTAAAAACAACTGGGATAATTCAGCTGACGAAACACTAGAGTTTTTGCAGTTAGATTGTGATTGTGTTACAAGAATTATATATACATTCCCTCGCCTTGTGAATTTAAAGTATCTCCCACTAGGACCAGTAAAGTATATTGGCCTTGTCCATTGATAGTGAGCTTGGCCATATTATATGATATACCTTGGCCAATGAAATGTAGGCAAAGGAACAGTGTGCTAATTACTGTGGCCAATAACTTAAGAAAATTCACAGGTTTCCACTTGCCTTCAAGTATTTATGCCATCCACTGTAAAAAGAGCTTTCAAAATAGAATAAGCAAGCCTAAGAGAGTCTTTTTTAAAAATAGTATTGGGAGGCCCTAAGGGAGAGGGAATTTGTGAACATGAATAACTATAAACTTTTTGAACTTTCCAGCCAGCCTCAAAGCCCTCGGAGTAGACTTTCCCTTCACCATGGCAGCTGAATAATCTGAATTCTTCATTTGAAAGAAGCCCATTCAGCTTAATAAACCTTACTCCCTCATTTGCCTATTAACTCAACCAATCCCAGTTAACTTAATTTCAATCCATGTTTTGCACAGAAGACCTAAATGAGAACCAGATTTGTAACTTTTTGCACTTGTAACTGCCCCCTCTGTGTTTCTTAGAACATAGTTCAGGTTTCTACAAGAATTTGTGTCTCCCAAATTGTAACTCTAATTACCCAAATAAATGTCTGTTTGCTTAAATTTTCAGTGAATTTTTTCTTGGTAGACATCTGCATGAGAAAAACATGTATTAGCCTCTAAACCCAGGCTGAAGAATTATGTGGAACAGACTTGAATCCAACCTGTAGTCTGGATTAGGTCTATCAGATCCCAGCCAAATAGAAAATCATCTGCAGACCTTTGAGCAAGAAATAAATGTTTTTGTTTTCAAAACACTATATTTTTTGTTGTGTTTTGTTCTTGTTCTTGTTTGTTTGTTTGTAGCTGAAAACTAAGTAATACAAAGGTAGAGATGGAAACACTTCACAGATATTTTGTTATGGTGGTATAATTGACAAGACACGTATTAAATTGGAAGTGGGTTATGAGGGAGAAAGCAGGGACAAACTTTGTTCCAGATTTCTTCCTTGGAAATTTAATATGGAAAATGAGTGTTAGTGATATATACTTAGCTCTTCCCTTCACATCTGCATTTAATCTCCATCTCTATATTTGCAACATTTATTGCCTATTAAACTTTTTTTCAAACTCTGTTTAACCCTAAGATGTTAATATTCTTCTTGTCATCCTTCCAAAAATAAATTGGGTCACACTACGATATCATTGTGAATATCTAACTAATATTAACCATAAGGTCAATGTGGGCCTTGTAAATAGGCTTTATATCTATTTTGTAAATAGTCTATGTTCAATGCCTACTAGAAAGCAGACACTAAAAACATTTGATATGCACATGAATAAACGAATGATATATATGAAAGGGAGTGAGAGAAGAGAGGAAAAAACAGTAAGAAAAGTGACAATGGTTATTATACAATATGAAAATTATTATTTGTATTGTTATATTGATTTGGGATATTTGGGGATATATTATAGTAGATTTAGGATATTTTGAAATAAACATATATTTGTGTAAAACATGCATATATATTATTTTTCAAACACAAGAATATTACATATATTATATAAAATAAACTGTAATAATTTAAAGATGAGATTTTAACTGAAATAACGTTTATACTAGACATGTTACATAGAGAATGTATGTTACAGAAGTAAATTATAAAAATAAAGTGTTAAGCAAAATTACCTTTAATATATTTTCTCACTACCAAATGGTCATGAGGAAAACTCCCCACAAGTTACTTTTACTAAATATCTCTCTCATAATTAATTGCAGTTCATAAACAAATCTTCAAATAATTCCCAAACCCCAACTTGTTTGAAGTTTTAAACTCTAATCTTCTGTTTTACTGTGTGTGCATGAATATATGAATCATATATTCAAGAAGCCATATAAATAACCATAGTTGAAACCCCCCAAATTAGTTTTAATGTCTTAGAAATAAAATTCATAAACTATTAAATCAGTTCATTGATTTATTTATCATATATGTATTAAGCATCAATTAGCATACCAGAAAAGGTACAGAATGCTGGGGATATGAAGGTGTCCTGAAATACTTCACATTTAGTTCAATTTGCATGGGGCTAGGGGGGAAAATGAAAAGTATAATATATAATTAAATGCTAAAATAAGTTTAAGCTCATAAATCAATTGGATGCGAGAAGAGTTGTAGTTCAACTCACTTAGGGAAGTTAAGCCAACTTTCTGCAGTGGGTGCTATCCTCAATAAAAGTATAAAAGAGGAAGACATGAATTAAAGGAGCCATCAGAAATTAGTTTGAGAATTTCCACAGATAATTTAAGTATAGAGTCAAATTACTGGATGGGCAAATGCAAATCAAAGATTCTATAATAGATATATCTTGATCCTCACTGCCACGTGTGTAAACAATTACTTAAAACTTAAAACAATGAACTGAAAACATTTAAGTTAATGCTAATTAACTGAAAGAATGCTAGCGGAAGCATTCTTTTTTAATATGTTGTCAATTTAAAGAGCAAATTCTAGGTAGTGTATTAAAGTTAAATAATGAAATTTATATATATTTATGATAGAGTTTTATATTGTAAAGTTATTGAAACTTAAGCTTTTAATGAAATTTATATAATTCAAATAAGTATTATATGATATACTTGGTTGTAAATACAATTAAAAGCGTTATAGACTGTCATGTTTAGGTAAAACGTGACATCATATTTTCTAATTTTTAAGTGTAAATGACCTCTTAAAATTGGAAATAGAAAAACACATTACACAACTATGAATATGCATTTATTTTGAAATCTTTAACTGTGATTCATTTCCCATCCAACCAGATCAACTGTTGTTTCATCAGCTGAATTTGGACAAAAGACGATACTTGAATAGAATTAGACAGCAAGAGATGAAGAAGGGAAAAGCCAGCGTAATTTTGTCTTGCTTTCTCCTTTGACCAGTGTATTGTGTCCAGCTTTGGTTATAACCCTTCTATGGTTCCTGATTTTATCATGTACCTGTAGCCTTTTTATTTTTTGTCTTAGCTTCATGCTTTATTCATGATTTCATAACCAAGTCATGTTTGATTTGACTTTTCACCCTTTTAATTAAATTCTTGCATTGAATTCTCCTCCTTTGAACTAGTCATAGTTTTTTTTTTTTTTGTTTTCCACTTCAGACTCTGACAGTTGTTTTATGTGCATATATTTAGAACATTTCTAAACAGAAGGCAAGTTCTTATGTACACATTTGAAACAGTTCTGAATAACAGATAACTCTCTATTTCACAATAAGAATATTTTAATTTTTTTGTCCTTAGAGGGAACATTTGGGTGATATAAAATGTTAGGCATATAGGTGAAATAGTTAAGTATCTACTTGTAATATTAAGCATACTAATTTATGTGTCCATATTTTAAATATACTGTACAAAAATATATTCACACTGATTGTTTTTTATTCTTTCAGTTCATGTAATGATTTTAGTTAAAATTCCTAATATGCATCTTTGACATTAGTGATTTTTGTCATCATTAGAGCTTCTTTCTATTTGCGTATCTAGTGATTTTCTACAGTACATCATCTTCATGTCAAGTGTAATTGTTTAAGTTAGATTTTTTTTTGGCAGATGAGAATTTAATCCCATGCCACAAGCAGACATTTGCATAAAATTTTGGCAGACACATTTCCACTTGTTCTGCTGGTGTTTAAACTGTATTTTAAGCATATTTTTATTGCTTTTAGTAATAATCTGTAATAAAATTCAATTCCTGCATGTTCACATTATTATGAATAACTATTAAATTTATGTTATAATTGAGCACTTTCTTTTTATAAAATCAATTCCAACAGGTATTCCTCTTAAGCAATCGGTACTAGAAATGACTGAGATCTGAAATGTCTTATTGAAACTTCTTCAAGCAGAACTTGGTTGCTTTAAATGCATTAACTTTGAGAGCACTTTCTATTATGAGGACACTTCTTCGGAATACTTTTTGAAATAACACATAATTTTTCAGGCATATGTCAAGAGTAAACCTACTCTTTATCTATGTACTATTTTGACGCGCAACATGATGCTTTAAGTTGCATTAACAATATATAAAAGCATTATATAAACTTAGCAAAGTAAGAATGGAGTAACCAAACATTGTTTGGCATATTCACACATTTTTTTTAAATATTCATTAAAATAAGATTTCTTTCTTTTATAATTTCTGTCTGGGAAAAAGAATAAAAATATATGATAAATTACATCCCGGCAGTTATGTAATATAAATATTATTGTAGGATATCATAGGTTTACAACAGATGCCATTTCATCCTTTATTTGTCCTGAGAGAGTTTACTCAAGAAACAATCCCTGAAAGTGAAATTCTATGTATCTTGTAACCAACCTTACTCTCCTAATCGTATAATTGAACAAGTTGGTTCAACCTTCAATTGGATTGTATCTCCGAGGTATTTGAAACTGGAACACCAGGAAACTGAGTCAGTTTACTGAGCAGCATAAAACAATCTTCCCTATGAAATGTATCTAATTACTAATAACAGTGGTAGGAGATGAAGTTAAGATTCCATGCATGGGGACCCTGGAAGTGTCTTGGGTTCTACACTTGTTCACCGGTTCAGTGTTTCCTTAGATCTATGAAGTATACCTTCTTATAATAAACTTGGGATATTTTGAATGACTTTCCAATCACTGGCATTAATATTTCCCTAAAAAAAAGTCAGAGAGTTAAAATAATTTATTTGGATGAAAACCCATGCTTTGGCCATCTTTGCTTTATAAGATATACTGCTTGTTTGTTTTTCCCCTATGTATGTAAATAATACATAACCACCACCAAAATTTTTACACATATTTTTATATAAAAAACAGAAGTCATCTATAAGCCAACTGCATATTAAACATTGCACTACAAAAGCTTATACTTTATTATAGAATAATTTTGTTCTCATTTCTTAAATTTCATTCTATTATTTTTTTCATGTCACTTTACTTAGCTATTCTGTATGCATAGCTATAGAGTCACATGTTCTTTCTTTTCCTAATGGGTTTCCCTGTAACAGCTATTAATGGCCATTAATTTAACTGTATCTGTTTACTATATCATTATATCTGTATCATTACTGTATCATTATGTACACATGTATATGTGTACACATACACATAAATATCCATCAATTTAGCAGATACTTGCCAGGTTCAAATATCGACATGATCTACCTTGTCCAATAGGCATATGAGACAATTCAAGCGCTTCGGGTTTTTGTTTGGTTGGTTTTTTTCTTTTATTTTAGAAAGTGGAAACATGAGCAGGGAGAGAGGCAGAGGGAGAGAGAGAGAGAGAGAGAGAGAGAGAGAGAGAGAGAGAATCATAAGTAGGTTCTATACTGAGCATGACTTGATCCCACAGCCCTGGGATCATGACCTGAATCGAAATCGAGAGTCGGATTTTCTGCTGACTGAGCTACCCAGGCGCCCCTCAAGCACCTTGAATGTAGCCAGTGGAATTGACATGTTCTGTGAGGGCAAAATAAACAATAGATTTTCAAGGCTTAGATTACAGTTAGAAAATATTATAAAATACATTAATATTTTATAGCTCAGGTCACAATCTCACGGTTGGTGGGTTTGAACCCCGCATCGGGCTCTGTGCTGACAGCCAGGAACCTGCTTGGAATTCTCTCTCCCTCTATCTCTGCCCCTCCCCCACCTCTCGAAATAAATGCACATAAGAAAAAGAAAGGCATGTTTACTTTCGAAGAATATGTAGACCACTATGCAATAATCATGCACATAACAAAAATAATATCATAATGTAAGCATCATATATATAGGTAATCACAGTGAAAATTAAATTTGAGTTGAAATTTGAAGAGTAGATAGGAGTTTATGGTTAAAAGCTAGATATCTATTTATGGCACACATGATTGTTAACAGATATTCTAAAAGACTTACGTATGAATGATATGAAGGTGAGTGAGAGGTTAGAGACATATGTAACCAGCTAACTGTAGTGCATCTAGGGAATGGTCAGTCTTTTAGATATGTTCAAAGAGGCATGATAGTTCAGAGTGACTGTTCCATAGATATCTGAAAGATATTTTTAGGAGTCAATATTTTTGACTCAGAATTGTATTTTAAAATTTAATCTACTGATTAAGTCCAATTTGCTTAAATCTTTGGAAAATGTACACAATCCATCTTTCTTTATATTTTTATTTGCTACTTCTCAATCTTATGAAGTTTCTTAAAATGAATATAAGCTTGGGCACTCACCGTATATGATACATACATGAAGCCTAGTTACTTGGGAATCCAATAATTTCCCTCTAGCTTTGATATTTAAGAGCATTAAATTTTGAACTTAAATGGCCAAGGAAAAAGAAAATAACACTACTAGTGATTTCATGGTCTTGTTTTACCTCATTAGATCTTGTTGAGTCTCCTACTGTTTATAAAATTGAAAAATCATGCTGAGTCAAATGCCCAATGGCCTGAATAAAATCAATTTTAACATTGTATATCCCTCATCTAAACTTAGTCATTGACAGCAAAGAAAAAAAATAGTATTATAGTCAATTTTTTCTTTATGCACTACATCTGTGACTGCTGTTTGTTTATGCTATGAGTTTGCTTTGTCACTAAAAGAATTAGAGATTAGGACCACCATTCAAAGAAAAAAACATAAGATTAAGGCAATTCTCACGCCTCTCATTAAAATGGTATCAAATGACACCTAGAATTTAATAATAAAATAAATTTTAGAATAACTATGTACTCTAGATAACAGAATTTGTATGATTTACATTTGAAGGAGATGGTAAAATATTGAGGCATGCATTATTAAAAATTCACGTTATTTCAAAAATACTTTAAGAGATGTCAGAGATGACGTAGCATATTAAACTAGAGAAAGTAATTCTACCCCTTATATGTTAACTTCAAACATATATAAAGGTTGTAGGTAAATTTTTGTTTCTTCTAAATAAGTGTAAAATTATGGGTCCAGTAAAAAAACAGTAATGACAGGAGAAAATGATTTTGCTTTATTTTGCACATCTGAAACAATCTCAAAATTATAACTGCTGTAAGTTTTACCATTAAATTATTATATTTTGCCTTGAGTAATTTTATATTAATCTATTAAAAGAGTCTGACTTCTATTTCCAGAATCTAGGGGCAGGATTTTATTTTTAAACCAAAGTTCAAAACCCTGTCTCTTTATGATAATAGGATGATACTTGTTTTCTAGACTCAGTGCTTTAAGTTAATTAAACCCTCCTGCTATTTGGAAACCATTGTTCAGGAATTCTTTCTTGTACTAGGAAAAGAAATATTACTGCAACATTTTCAGTCCTATAGAGGATGGTCCACTGGGAGGTTGGATCCCAGTGTCCCAGAAGCTATTAAATATAAAAGTAGCTTGGCACTGATTCACCTTAGCACAACTGCTAGAAAATTAGTTCACATTAAGCAACACTTAAGGAATTTAGTGTAGTAATATCTTTCTCTTAAAACCTCTCTAAAAATATGCTGAATGTAAACATAATAGCCACACTTTCAACTGTCCCTAGGAGATTTTGATCCATCCCCTGGTTCCATGAGGGTAATCAAACTAGATATGACAATTTGAAAACCACTCATTGCAACATATTTTGTAGCTTGTTTTTGATATTATTGCTTGTTTTAACAATATTTACAAGGGACTTGACAAAGACAACTTTTTAAAGTAGTCTCATTGATCTTCATAATAGAGATAAGAGTAGTGTGGATATCTGATGAACAATTGGGTACAGAATACCTTGAAACTTGAAAATGCAGCATGAAATGTAATTATTTTGTAATGAACTACAGAAACATAATATGACATGACTATTGCTAATTTGTTCATGCTATAACCTAATCCATGCCCATTGATGATTGGTGGGAAGAGATTGCTTTTCTTTTCTTTTCTTTTCTTTTTTTTTTACTTTATCAGAGATAACTATTATTACTTTTTGAAAAAGTAATTTCTCATCTAAGCTTTAAAAAAAAATCTTTCCAATGTTTGATTTCAGGCATAATCGTTCCTCTTCAAGCTGGGATAAATATAATTTGTCCCAATCAAAATGTATTCTTGGAAGTAAAGAGACATTTCCTACTCTTATAATGATAGTAAGCAACATTAAGTAATAAATGTCTACCAGTTCAGGTGTCCAACTTAAAATTTCTCAGTAGTCTACCTTTTCTGGGGTGAAAGATAGAAGTTATGTTAGAGATACTTCTTTAAGTATTAGATTCTCTCTGTATTATTTATTCTTATAAAGATACATACGCAAAATCATGTAATGGGCCAAAGTGTCATATATGTTACGAAGTAATGGGAGGATTATTCTATGTCCAGATTTTAATTTTTAAAGCTATGGCTGAGTACAAATGTAGAAAGGCCAATGCCATTTGAAAGCATATATTATTTACATTTCCTGACAAAAGGGGGAATGCCATAACCACGCAGGGCCACGTAGGAAAAACCAGATGTGAGTCAGGAGGCAGTAGATAGGAGTGAAGGGAAAGCCTAAAGGGGCCTTAATAGGGATTTCCACAGAACGGCAAGGCAGATCAGGGTACACAATTTACTATGGTCCGGTTTGAATAATTCCCTCTGGGCTTTGGGTGTAGGGGTGGTATCTTGTTGCCTTTTACCTGGCCCCGGGATTTAGGGCAGGGGAAATGTTGACTTGGTATGTAAGAAGCAGATAAGAAGGTGGGTGGGAGCAAAAGCCTTGGATGAAGTGGTCTGCACAAGAAAGGCCAGTTTCAGGCAAACTGGCTGGAAAGTGGTAAACACTTTAGCTGATATTTTGTTCCTGTGATTAATGGATGCCAAATGACATACAGAATCTGAGAAAACACAGTTTGGAACGATGATAAATGTGGCAATTTTAAGTACGGCACAAGACAAGTGGAGGTGGTGTACTTCTGTGTGGAAATTTCTCTCAATGCTCTTGTCTAGTTATTTCTAAAAACAACCAGGTGTCTGGCCATTTCCAAAAGAACCAGCCTGCCAGCTAAATAATGAAACAAACAAAAAAACTCAACACTGTGCTCACATGCAGGACGTTCCAATTCAATTTACAGTGTGGCCTAAAGAAGGAATTGAATAAAACTATGTTCTTGAAGACTCTGCTTGGGAAATCTGACTGAATTTCAAATCTAAGCTCTGGCAAAAGCTAGCCTTATATCTGGGCAGTTTAAAGAATCTCTTGTCCTTCTTTTTAAAACTAGTAAAAATAATAATAGTAATAATTAAACAACATAGTTATTGAATAAAATCAAATGTAATACATTTTTAACAATGCTTAGATTTATTCCTTGCTTAAAGTAGGGAAGTGATAATTAGCTCCCTTCGTAACTAGAACTACTACACAATGTGACTAGAGGGGCATTGATGTTCTCCACATCTTGCCTTTAGTCAGGCATTCTGTTGACAGGGCAGGCTATTTTTTTTTTGTGCTAGAAATGACATTTCTCTTACCTTGAAGTCTGTAAATGTAACCTCACCAGAGAAAATAACATAAATTGTGTTGAACATAGAGTTTAAGTTAAAATAAATCAATATAAATTAAAAATATCTTTAACTTTAAGGGCACGTGGGTGACTCAGTTGGTTGGGCATCCAACTTGGGCTCAGGTCATGATCTCACAGTTCATGGGTTCAAGCCCCACACTGGGCTTTGTGCTGACAGCTCAGAGCCTGGAGCCTGCTTAAGATTCTGTGTCACCCTCTCTCTTTCTGCCTCTCCCACCTTGCACTCTCTCTCAAAGATAAATAAGTAAACATCAAAAAAAAATCTTTAACTTTATAAAATTATGGTATCAAAATTTTTAAATTATTTCAAATTGTTAAGAACAAAAGAAGACATTACCTAATCTGTTTATTGGTCAATGTATGTCACCTAAAACTATAAGACAAAGCATTAAACATATCTAGAGTTATAAAAGGGACTACAGTATCATTAAAAAATAAAGCTTATCATTTTCTTGTATTACAGGTTAAAACAGGAAATTAAACTTTCCCTCTTTTAACTCTAAAAAGAACATCAGAATGAATTAGCAATTTATTAAAGAATACTTAACACTTAGGTGCTTAGTATTAAGAAATTACCAAAACCCAAAACAACTATAAATCGGCCCAACAGACAGTATAAACTTTAAATATACTTGTTAATTTCACTTTCTCACGTTAGTAAATAATGTAAGAGAAAGTGAGTCATTGCAACTAAGATAGTATCTGGATTACATTAAGCATTGGTACACCATATGACCACAATAGGTACTTGGAAATGATGTGAGACTATTTTAAATTCATACATATATGTTGAACAATATTGTGTTTAAGGTACTGCACTAGGTAGTATAGAGTACATGAAGAGGAAGAAGATAAATTACTTCTTACCAACAAGCACATCCAAGCAGGGCATACACTTAATATAAGCATCATCTGTTCTTT
This sequence comes from Felis catus, assembly GCF_018350175.1. Classification (NCBI taxonomy): domain Eukaryota; kingdom Metazoa; phylum Chordata; class Mammalia; order Carnivora; family Felidae; genus Felis; species Felis catus. The sequence continues at coordinate 153,776,162 of NC_058371.1, read as the reverse complement.
TACAACTTTTTAATGAATAAATAGACATTCTTAGAGAACAAATATAAAAATAAATTGTACCTAATCAAAGATGCACTACAGAAGTCCCGAGTCTTTCTAGACAATTACTTTTCAGCAGGCCCACTATTATTTTTTTTTCTACATCAGATATAGCTAATAGTCTGTAACATATGGATGACTAATTATACCAAATGGTGGTGGCAATGATGAGTTTAACAGAATATGGTGTGATTAGTATTAAACAGTTTTAGACTTGATTTAGCATTTTGTTTCCTAGCTGGTGAGTAAGGAAAAAAAAGAGCATTTAATATTTTTTTAACAGAAAAAAAAAAGATAGAGCACACTATTTTAATCTTTTTTAATTATTTATTTTTTCAAAGCTATTGAATTTTTTAATATTTTCTTACTTCAGGACTCTAAGAATAAAGATGTAGAATCGATGGAATTCATGAGAGTACAATTATCTAGAGTATCATTAACTCACCTTTGGTTCAAATACAACCTTGAACATGAAATTTTATCATTGTTCTTTATGCAGTGAAACACTATTATTTTACCTATTACTATCACTGAGTGATTTTTTTTTAAATTTTTATCCAAATGTCATATATCACACTGGCAATGGAAACAAATTTGCTAGTTTCTGGATTTCCTCTGCAAAGTGTGATAAAGAACAGAAACTCAATTTCCAATTATCAATACCAAGAATGCTAAAATTTATCTGGTGTTTGGATGTAATTCAAAGAAGGGCATAACACAACACTTGTCCTTTTGAAATAATTTGCTCTCAACTTTTATAATAATCTCTAAAATATAAAACAGTAACTCTCACTGAAGATATCATTTAAAAACCAACTCTAGGGGTTCCTGGGTGGCTCAGTCAATTAAGTGTCTGACTTTGGCTCAGGTTATGATCCTCCGGTTCATGGGTACGAGCCCCACATTCCAGCTGTCAGCACAGAGCCTGGAGTCTACTTCAGATTCTGTGTCTCCCACTCTGTCTGCTGCTCCCCTGCTCACTCTCTTTCTCTCTCTCTCTCTCTCAAAAAAAAAAAAATATATATATATATGTATATATATATATATATATATATGTATACACATCTTGGCTGCAGCCAAGATCAAAGAGGTTTTTGTCTGCTTCCTCCTCGAGGATTTTGATGGCTTCCTGTCTTACATTGAGGTCTTTCATCCATTTTGAGTTTATTTTTGTGTATGGTGTAAGAAAGTGGTCCAGGTTCATTGTTCTGCATGTTTTCCAGTTTTCCCAGCACCACTTGCTGAAGAGGCTGTCTTTATGCCATTGGATATTCTTTCCTGCTTTGTCAAAGATTAGTTGTCCATACATTTCTGGGTCCATTTCTGGGTTCTCTATTCTGTTCCATTGATCTGAATGTCTGATTTTGTGCCAAAAGATAAATAAATATTACAAAATAAATAAAAAATAAAAACCTATTCTACTAGCAGTTTAATTTTCAAAATCTACTCTGCCAATAAAACATGAAAGAAATTTGTATCACAAATCAATTCTAAATTTGAGATTATTCAGATTTATTTAGTTTTTAATTTAAAAAATGTATGGAGAAGACATAGAAAATATTAAAGTGTGTTATATATATCAAATTAATTTCTCAATATTTTCAAGTGTATATTTGTCCTTATCAATATAACCAAGCTTTGACAGGCTTGATTACAAGCACATTTTTGACTACTGGAAAACTGAGATATTAATATTTGTTTATGATTCAAAGGATTTAAAATTTTTAATTATTGTTTTGCTCTATATTCCCAAATATTTCTACATTTTTAAAATTTTTTTTATTTTTTTTAACGTTTATTTATTTTTGAGATAGAGAGAGACAGAGCATGAATGGGGGAGGGTCAGAGAGACAGAGGGAGACACAGAATCTGAAACAGGCTCCCGGCTCTGCGCTGTCAGCACAGAGCCCGATGCGGGGCTCGAACTCACGGACCACGAGATCACCACCTGAGCTGAAGTCGGATGCTTAACTGACTGAGCCACCCCTGCGTCCCTATATTCCCAAATATTTTTAAATTTTGGAATGTTGTTTGTTAAATATTTCCTATGTCAAGATGATTAATTTTTTTTATTATTTGACAAGCTAAGTATTTCAATAACTTTCCAACAAACTTTAAATAATCTTTCTTAGTGTACTTATTACATTAGATATATCCAAATCTAATTGAAAATGTACAAATTTTGGCTTTTTAAAACTAAGTTAACTTTTAAAAGTTCTTTCAATGTGAATTCAGTGAGACTATCAGTTATGATTGGACATTTAAAAATATTTAGCTGATGTCAATAGTATTTTATTTTTTATCTAAAAACAACTCTGGTTTTTAAATAAAAATTTATCTTTCAACTTTTTATGAATGGCAAGACTTGGCCATTCAGAACCTAGAATAAACAGTAAAACTGGTGAAAAAATATTTTTATGATATTTCTCTTGATACCTTAAATATGTTTTAAATTTGACCATCACAATTTATGAAAGGGAAAAATGAAAATATCATTAATAATGAAAATAAAGCAGAAAATTTTCTGCTTTATTTGTCAGTATATTTAGGACTGTAGAAGTAAAGATGGGTAATATTTATTGGGTTTCTTCTAAGCTCTAAGACCTGGTTATAAATATTCTGATATAAATTTATAGCTTCAGAATTGACTGCTCTCATGAAATACAAAATGCCTGGTTGATGCACCTACTTGTTTTACTCATAGGGTTCTCAAGTTAATATTTCCAAATCTGAATTCTTTTTTTTAATTTTTTTTTTTTGCCTTTTCAGAGAGAGAGAGACAGAGCACCAGCAGGGGACAGGGGACGGGCAGAGAGAGAAGGAGACACTGAATCCAAAGCAGTCTCCAGGGTCCAGCTGTCAGCACAGAGCCTGAGGCAGACCTGACCAAGAGATCATGACCTGAGCCAAAATTGGACACTTAACCGGCTGAGCCACCAGGTGCCCTTCCAAATCTGAATTCTTAATTCACTGCTGCTAAACCTATTTGTCTTCCAGTCTTCACCGTCTCTTTAGAAATTACTGTCATTTACCCACCATTTAATTAACCTTTGATTACTCCCATTCCTTTATTCCACATGAATGTCATCATTAAATCTTTGTCTTCTTCCCAAATTATAATCCACTTAATTCTATTGATTTTTTAAAAATTTACATACCAGTCCAAGACACAATCACGCTCCATTTAACAATGACAATAGCCGTATATTCCTTTCCACATTTGTTCAACCAGAAATACTCCATTCATGATAACCAGAGTGGTCTCTTTAAATAGAGTATAAAGCTCATATGACTTCTAATTTACCAAATAAAGTATAAAACTTTTAATCTGGACTACGATTACCTCCATTATATGATTCCTTTTAAAACTATTCTCATTTATTATCAGTAAGAATAGATTTTAATAAATAAAGTGTGGAACAGAGAGATAATTAGGGAAGTGATTATAATAATCACTGCAAGAGATGCTGGTGACTTGGACCACAGTACTAGTGAAGTTGAAGGTGAATGTGTTGAATGGCTGTCATATTCTGTCATAACGTGAAAGAAGTGCCACCTGGCTTCTCTGGTCGATTGGAATTAAGGTGAGAGAGAATGAAAGGCATCAAGAACGACTCACAAATTTTGTCCTGAGAAATTGGAAAAGTAGGTTTTGCAATTTGCCAATATGGGCAAAGGTGTAGGAGACCCCAAATTGGAAGTAATGTTGCAGAGATTAGGCATTTCTTTTAGCACAAAATAATTTTGAGAATCTTATCAGATATTAGAATGTAGATATCAAAGAATCATTTGACTATGTGTGCTTCTATTTCAAAGATGTATACTATAAAGTTGGGAGTTTTCTACACAGAGATGATATCTAAGATCTGGGGTAGATCACCAAAGAAGTCAGTTGCTATGGAATGAATATTTGTGTTCCCTTCAAATTCATATGATACAACCTTTTTTTTAATTTCTTTTTTTTAACATTTATTTAATTTTGAGACAGAGAGAGACAGAGCATGAACAGGGGAGGGGCAGAGAGAGAGGGAGACACAGAATCTGAAACAGGCTCCAGGCTCTGAGCTGTCAGCACAGAGCCCGATGTGGGGCTCGAACTCACAGACCGTGAGATCATGCTCTGAGCCGAAGTCAGACGCTTAACTGACCAAGCCACCCAGGTGCCCCCATATGATACAATCTTAACCCCTAATGTGATAGTATTAGGAAGTGAGCCAATGGAAGATTTTTAGGTCATGAAGGTGGAACCCTCATGAGTAGGATTAATGCCCTTTTAAAATAGACCCTACAGAACTCTCTCCTCTTTCCACCATGTGAGGACACAAGAAATCAGCAGTCTGCATTTTGAAAGGAGAACATACCTGAACCTGGCCATGCTGGCATCATGATGGTGGACTTCCAGTCTCTAGAACTGTGAATAAATAAATTTCTGTTTATGGTATTCTCTCTCTCTCTCTTTTTTTTTTTTCCTTAGTATAGCCAAAGGATTGTCAGTTTAGTTGATTTTTCCAAAAACACAACTTTGAAGTTTTGTTGATTTCTTTTTCTATAGTGTTTCTAGGTTCTATTTCAGTTATTTCTGTGCTAATATTTGTTATTTCTTCCCAATGTCTAATTTAGGCTTAGTTTCTTCCTTTTCTAGTTCCTTGAAGTGTAAATGGAGGTTGTTTGGGAAAGGAGACAACATGGACTTGCATTTCAATGGGTACAAAGTGACAGGCAAGATGAGTAAGTTCTAAAGATCTCCTGTACAACACTGTGCCTAGACCTAACAATACTGTGTTCCTATACTTAAAAATTTGTTAAAAGGGTAGATTTTATGAATGTTCTTATCACAATAAAAAAGAAAAAAAATTATTAAGGTGATGAATTTTATATTTTGTATATTATACCACAATAAAAAGATAATGCTAAGCACCCAAACCTCCCCAAAATATTAGGTTTGCATTTCCTTATTCTTCGGTAATGTGCAAAGAGAGCATTACTAAGAATGACTTTGCCCTTATTAGAAAGATCTTATGTCACCTAGGACTCTGGCATGAATCAATTGCACTTGTTTCCACTCACGGCTTTTATTTGTTTTGCTATTTAGATAATATTCAGGCTCATATTTTGAAGTTATAAGCTTTATATTAAACAAGACATTTTTTAGAGATAATTAATTCAAGTTATTACTTTATTTTATTATTTAATAAAAATATTTTGGGATATAAGACAAATCTGCATTCAAATCCTAGTTTCACTAAATATTATCTTCACTATTCTTTCATCATGAAACTGTACAAATCTTGACTTCTTTCTTTTTTTAGTTTTCTGAAACAGAGTAGTTATATAGTATTCATCATATGCACTAAACACATGAGTTTTCAAGCAACATAATGGATTACTGAAATTGAAATAAATATCAGTATATAAAGAATTTAATAAATTTAAAAAATTCAGGCAAACTATATCAAGGAGATTATTCATCTTTGCAAACTACTCTTTACTTAGGAATCCAACCCTGCTTATGTAACTGTAGAAAAGATTGTTTATAATATTTTCTAAATGCAATATATTGTATGTATGCGTAAACATATGTGCTTATTTGTATGTGTAAATAATCATGTTATCAAAACTTTTTTTAACTTTTGCATCAAAATACAGAGTTGATAATCAGGGTGTTTTTTAAGTCGAAAAGTTGATGAGTGATGGAATAATTGATTCAAATAAGTTGGCATATTTCTGGGATAGAAGGTTCAAATTATGATAAAGGAAGAAGTCCATTTGCCTAGACATGCATTTCCTTCTGAGATTCATGTTACACCTTCCAATACATGTTGGAACTCCATCTACAAATGGACAAAAACACTGTACCACCTAGCACCTGTTGCAAACCACACATATGAGAAAAATGACCAAGTACATAAAGTATATAAAATTGACTATGAAAAAGTGACACAGCTTCTCTCAATTCTATCTCATCAGCTTCATAGTGAGGGTAATACTAGTAGAAATTCATGTTCATATTAGGCTTTTGAGTATACATACACACATATATCAGTAATACATGTAATATATGCTCATATATATAACAATATGTTATATAATCACTTAGTAAGATCTCAATAAATGTTAACTCCTACTATTATTTATTCTGATAGCTCTAGTTCTGACATAAAGAAACAAACAGGATGTGGGTGGGTGGGTGGTTATTTAATTGTGCCTGTGAGGAGCTAGAAATCATTCAAATACATACATATATATATATATATCTTATGTATGTATTTGTCACTGAAACAAAAAATGTATTTTTTACAAACTTATATTACTTAGAGTGCAACATATTATATTATTATTTTTATTATTGTTGATATTTCTACACTCTTGCTTTCCCCTAGAATTGCCTACTACCTTCCCTCCAACCTACCTATTATCTAACTTTTTCCGTCCTACCTATAACTTCTTTTCAGAAGACAGTCTGGATTTTATCAAAGGACTGACTAGAAGCTTCTCAGGAATAAAATACAATTCTCATTTTCTAATAAAGGATTTAAGAGCTCAGAAAATATTTCTTTTATGACTGAATTTAGCTCCATATTTTAAGGGCATCTTTTATAATTTTCATGCAAATGAGCTGAGGAGGAGACAAGGAGCTATTTGGAAATTACTTCTTGATGGTGTAAAGATAATTCATGGCATTTATTATGTACCATAGTCAGAATAAAGGTGTAGAGAGGCACAGATAAAGAAGAAAGAAAAATGTAAAGTATGACAAATCTTAGAAAATATAAATAGTGATCCCATAAGATTTTGAATAAAAAAAAAGGTAATAGCAGTATTGTCCATAATTTTCTTTCTAATTCAAGAATGTGAGACAGATCTCCAGTCTATGCAGGGGTAACAATTATTAATAAGCCGTTAATAAAGGGTTTTTTTTTCTTTTTTAATTGGGCATGTCAGTTCTATATGAGGTAAAGGGAATTAGTATAATAAATAATCTTGAGAAACAAGGATCACAGTCATGTATCAAGAAAGTGGAATTTAATAAGTCTCTGGTTTACCCAGAGGTTCCATGGTCCAGAATTCAAAGTGTAACAGAACTGCGTAGAAATGACAAACATCAGACAGCAGACATTGTCAGGGTAGCAAAAGTAAATTCCTGGAAAATCTACCTTTAGAAGCTTAAATTCCATCCACTTATAATTCTTTGCTTTGGTCCCCAGTATTATAGTAGCATAACACTGTGTTGAGACTCCTTCTTAATATTAAGAGTTGTGAATAGTCTAGAATTTCATTCTACTTACAAGTTCTTAAGCTAGCCTGTGACTGCTTCATGGGTGCTGGCAGAAGACACAAGACTCCTGAATCAGGGACAAAGGACTTTATTACTCATGGTAAAAACAACAGCCAGGACTTCATATTAGTTTGTGTCAATTCCCCTCTCTCCCAAGCTCCACAGGGGTTAAAGTGGCCTATAAAGAATGCCTCTACAGGCAATGGGTTGAACTACAGGAAAGGAACACTGCATTGGAACAGTCTCTGATTTTACAGTGAGTAGAAAAACCCTGCTCTCTACTAGAGGAAGGCACAACTTCATTCCTCAAGGTTGTTTGTTGCAAGCCTAATACTGAAAAATGGCCCAGCAAATGAGCGGCAAGGGGCTTACATTCTTAGTGGAGTCAGCAAGAACTTGCAGGGAATCTCAGGCCCATGGAGGATTGCTTACACAGCCGCTTAACAGCTATTGATATAGCCTGTCAGGCACAGTGTTAACTCGAGCTAAAGAAAACGAAGATAGACTGAAAGAAGTGTGGACTTTAATTACCACCAAGAGGGATAAAAATGATTGCACACTCAAGCTATTCCACTATGAGAATAACGAGGGAGATAATAGGTATAGCCTCTTATTCAGAAATGTCATTTTTAGTAACATTAATTGGAAACCAAAGAAAATTCACTATATTCAATATTCTTTTAGTCTCCATGTATAGAAATCAACATTTTTTAAAACATCATAAATTTTTCTCAGATGCCCTGTATTACTTTGCTTTAAAAATGCATTTGGAACATTTTCAAAGTCACTATCTGGGAATTAACTTGCACATAGCAGATCAAAACCTAAAATGATATTGAGAAACCCTTCAAAATAAATAGTAGTTTTTTCATATTGAAACATATCTTAAAACATTTAGCTCAAGTAGTTTTGTTTTTTGTTTTTGTTTTGTTTTGTTTTGTTTTGTTTTTTGTTTTTGTTTGCTTGGGGTTTTTGGTTACTACTATTCACTAATAAAAAAAAATGCCAATATATCCTTTTCAGAGAAACATTCAAATCCTATGCAAAAAAGTAGCATACTATAACCTGTACTCAATGGTCAGGATCAACTTTTAAATAGCAGTTTCTAAGTTGACTGATCTAACCTCTCCACAGAAAAATGTAAAGTATCAAAGTTTTCACCTAAACAAGAATTGAGAAGCAATTAAGCCATTTCTTACTATTGTCATGTAAAAGGTTACAGAATACATAAAAAATTGAATAGGATAGATGCTGTTTAATTAGAAGCATTATATTGTTAATTTTTTATGATGAGCAAAATATTTATAGTAAGCATTATGAAGAAACATATTTAAATTTTAATTTAGGATTTATTTTTTTAATATTTATCTTTATTTGGTGAAAGCCAGAAGATTAGCTAAATGCTTCTAACTTTATTACTAGCCATATAATATGGTAGTATTTTAAAGAAAGTTTCATGTAAAAAGGAAAGAGAATGGTCTTAATATAGTTTTGTCTTTTAATTTTTCATTAATTGGTAATAGAAAAGAAAATGACCCTTAGAGTTTACAACTTAGATAAACATAATAACTACCCAAAACATTTTTTAAATAAAATTTTAAAGAGAATTTACCAAAATTACTTTGGTAAAATCAATAAGAAATAAAAAGAATGCATTAAATGCATTATCTATTGATTTTATTTATGCTATAAAAAATCAATGATACCTATTAAACAATTTTAAGTTTGATACTTCATGTGATGCAAATACTTTTACCCATTACTTATATTCTTTATATTATTTTAAAATGATGACTCTTATAGAGCATTTGCCTGACCACCATTTTTTTTTCTTATTTTAATAAAAAATTTCTATCAAAAGAATCCATTGTATGTGAATCTATTAGAAAGTTTGTTAACTAACTGGCTACAATTGTATCAGAAAGGCTAGATAGAGTTTTTTTGTTGTTGCTGCTTGTTTAGGCCACAAACTTACTGGCTTGAAACAACACAAATTTGTTACCTTATAGTTTTGTAGGTTGGAAGTCCAAAATGGGTCTCACTTGCCTGAAATCAAATTGTTGGTAGAGTTGGTTTAAGTCTCTGGTGGTTCTAGTGAAGAATCCCTTCCTTCTTCCCCACCTGTTGAAGGCCACTCACTGCTCTTGGTCCATAGCCCCTTTCTAATAAATAACTGCTTTATTGACATATAATTCACCTATCATTCAATTTATCCATTTAAAGTATACAATTCAATGCTTTTTAGACTCTGCACATATATCTGCACTATCACCACAGTCATAGAACATTTTCATCAACCCCAAAAGAAATCTTGTATCATTTAGCTATCACATCCCCTGCCCTTCCCACCCCCCCCCCCGCCACTCCTAACTCCCCAGCCTTAAGCCCTCATCAATTTACTTTCTGTGTCTGTAGATTTCCCTATTCTGTGCTTTCATATGAATGGAATCATAGTTAAAGTAGTCATTTGTGACAGGCTTCTTTCACTTATCATGTTTTCATGTTTTATCCTTGTTGTAACGTGTATTTTTATTGCAGAGTAATCCATTACATAGATATACCGCAATTTTTTTTAAATCCATTTGTCTTTTGATGGACATTTGGGATGTTTCCACCTTTTGGCTATTTTGAGTAATGATTCTATAAACATTTAGGTAAAAGCTTTTGTGTGATAATATGTTTTCATGTCTCTTGGGTATATATTAAGGGTAGAATCACTGAGTCATATGGTAATTCTACATTTCATCATTTGAGGAAATGCCAGACTGCTTTCCAAATCAGCTCTGCCATTTTACACTCCTCCTAGTAGCCTATGTGTTTCTGATTTCTCCACATCCTTGTCAACACTTCTTATCTGACAGTTTTTATTGTAGTCATCCTAGTGTGTATGAAGTAGTATCAGGTTCAGGTTTTAATTTGCATTTCCCTGATGACTAATGGTGTCAAGGACTTTTTAAGTTGCTTATTGACCTTTTGTATACATATTCCTTGGAGGAATGTCTATTCAGATCCATTGCCCATTTTAAAACAATTGTTTTTGTTGCTGTTGAATTGTAAGAGTTTTTCATATATTCTAAATACAAGTCTCTTATCAAATATATGGTTTTCAAGTAATTTCTCCTAATCTGTGGATTGTTTTTTTCACCCTCTTATGGTGCTCTCTGCAGCATAAAAGTTTCTAACTTTAATGTAATCGACTTTATCTAACTATTCTTCTATTGCTTGTGCTTTGGGTCTCATATCTAAGAATCCTATGCTAACTTCAAGTTTACGAAGATTTATTTACCTTTATATTTTCTTCTGAGGAGTTATAGTTTTAGTTCTTAAATTTAGATCTGATCCATTTTGATTATTTTTTGTACTTGGTGTAAAGGAAGGCACAATGTTTTTGTTTGCTTGTTTGTTTTCATTTGGATATCCAGTTGTCTAAGCAGCATTTAGTGAAACACTATTTTCCCCCCCACTGGTCTTGGCACTCTTGTCAAAAAAATCAGTTGACACTTGATGTATTGGTTTATTTATGTATTCTCTTTGGTCTATATGTCTATCCTTGTGCCAGCAGCCCATGTTCTTCATTACTATTGTTTCAATAAGTTTTGAAATTAGAAAGTGCAAATCCTATTTTGTTCGTTTTTTTCAGGATCATTTTGGGTTTCTGCATCCTTTAAAATCCCAAATGACTTTTATTTTTATTTTTATTTTTATTTTTATTTTTATTTTTAAGTTTATTTATTTTTGAGCGAGAGAGAGACAGAGTGTGAGTAGGGGAAGGGCAAAGAGAGAGGGAGACACAGAATCCATGGCAGGCTCCAGGCTCTGAGCTGTCAGCAAGGAGCCCAATGCGGGGTTTGAAACCACAAACTGTGATATCATGACCTGAGCTGAAGTTGGATGCTTAACCAACTGAACCACCCAGGTGCCCCAATTCCATATGACTTTTAAATCACATCATTAATTTCTACAAAGAAGTCAGCTGGAATTTTCACAGAAATTACACTGAACCTGTGTATAATTTTGGGAACAAGTCCATTTAAAAAATTTTAAGTGTTTTCATGCATAATCATTGGATATTTTCCATTTATTTATATCTAATTTCTTTAAACAATGTTATATACTTTACAGGGTATGTTTGCACTTTTTGTTACTTTTCAAGATATGTTTTACATTTTTTTTGTTAAACTTATTTTATAGTGTTCAATTTTTATGATATTGTGAAAGGAATTGTTTCTTGGCTTTATTTTTTGGATTATTTAATTACGAGTACATAGAAATACAATTGATTTTTGTACATTGATCTTATATCCTGAAATCTTACTTAATGAATTTAGACTTTAGTGAATTTCTCAGGGTTATCTATAGTTAAAATAATGTCATCTGTGAATAAGGGCCCTTTTATTTATTTTTTTCTTTCCAATCAGGCTGGTTTTTATTTCTCTTTATTGCTTATTTCTCTGGATAAAATCCCCAATACAATGTTAATATAGAAGTGTTGAGAGTGGATATCCTTGACTTATTCTTGTTTTTACAGAAATGAATTATGGCTTTCACTATTAATTATGATGTTACCTGTGGGGTTGTGTTTTTTTTTTTTTTATAGATGCTCTTGATCAGGTTGAGAAGTTCCCTTCTATGCCTACTGTGTTGATGGTCTTATCACCATTTGTCACTTTTTTTAATCTGTTGATATTTCTGATACTACTAATTTGAGTTTCTGTCTTTTTTCATGGTCAGTCTAGCTAAAGATTTGTCAGTTTTGGGGTGCCTGCGTGGTTCAGTCGATTAAGCATCTGACTCTTGATTTTGGCTCAGGTCACAATCTCAAGGTTCATGATGTCGAGTCTGATGTTGGGCTCTGTGCTGACAGTGCAGAGCCTGCTTGGGATTCTCTCTTTCTGCCCCTCACTCACATTCTTTCTCTCTCTCGAAAATAAATAAGTAAACATTAAAAAAAGGATTTATCGATTTTGTTTGATCTTTGCAAAGATCCAGTTTTTGGTTTTATTTATTTTTCTCTATTTTTTTTAAATTCTGTGTTTCATTAATTCTGCTCTAATTTTTATTATTTACTTGCTTTTAATTAATTTTGACTTAGTTTTCTCTTTTTTCCTCCAATATCTTATGGAGGGAGATAGGTTATTTTAATTCTTCTTTCTTAATAATGGCAATTACAACCATAAATTTGCTTTCAAGCATTTTTTAGCTGCATCCCATAAGATTTTGTATGTTTCATCTTTATTTCATTCATCTCAAAGTATTTGATTTCTTTTTTGTATGCCTGAACAGTTATTTATATTGTTAATTTTTAAATATTTGTGAGTAACTCAAATATTTTCCTGCCATTGATTTCTAATTTCATTCCATTATATTTGGAGAACAATTTTTGTATGATTTTAATCCTGTGCAATTTATTGATCTTTGTTTTATTGAAAATATAGTATATCCTGGAGAATGTTCTATGTGCACCTGGCATCTGTACATATACTGGTACTGTTGGATGAAGTATTCTAAACAAATCTTTTGGGTCTAGCTGGTTTATACTATTTTTTCAAACATTTACTGATATTTTGTCTAATTGTTCTATTATTGCAAGTGGGATAGTAAAGTCTCCAACTATTATTGTTGAGCTGTTTCTCCATTTACCTGTCAATTTTTGCTTCATGTACTTTGGTATTCTTTTACTAGGTGCATAATATCTATATATTTTAATACTCTTCTGATGCATTGACTCTCTTATCATTGTAAAATATCCCTCTTAAGGTCTAATAATAATTTTATTTGTTTTACAAATTTAATTTGTCTGATTTTAATATAGCTACTCCAGTTTTCCAGTGGTTCCTACTTGCAAGATACATGATTTTGCTTTGTTTTGTTTTACTTACAATATATTTGTGTCCGTAAATGTAAAGTGTGTTTCCTGTAGATAAGATGTAGTTGGTTTATTATATTTAGTCTGACAGTCTGTACCTTCTGATTGGAATCATAAGTCTATTCACTTTTAATATAATTGTTAATATGGTTGGATTTATGTTTTCCATTTTACTTTTTGTTTACAAAACAAAACATGCTATTCTTCTACAAACTGGCAGGCCAACATTCTAGGCTGCATCTTCCATAGATTTGTTGATCTCCTTCCCAATTTCCTTTTAACATAACCTCCTCTGTTTTTGAGAGATTCCAGAGGTTAAAACTTTTTAAAGCTTTGCTACAAATGAAGTCAGTTCCTTTGAGAAATGATTAGGAGTCCTGTTCTGTGGCCGTTTCTTTCACCAGTCAAAATCTGTCAACCAGGACTTTGGAGATAGGATAGAGGTACCTAAGATAAACGCTGGAGATAGAGACAGTGGCAAGCTTCTCTTGGAGTCACATTGCCCTCTAAGACCTCAGCACTTAGTGGAAGGTCGGCTCCTCTCAGCTTGCCTCTTCTGGCATGGAATCACCATCTCCTGAGCTGGAGAAAGGCAGTTGTAATCACAGTATTCTCAGCATGCCACACCCAAGGCAGAGCTTTCATTTCAAGAGTTGGGGTTGGGTAAAGAAACGAGACCCTGCCTCTTAACCTGACTTGCCTGGGACTTAGCCTCAGCAACAGGCAGCAGAGAATAGGATGACAAATACTGAAGTAGTATTCCTTATAGGAAGAAAGCACACTGGGAACTGGGGAGAGAGAGACAGAGTCCTGTATTCTTGGCTACATCAGTCTGTAGTAGTATCTGCACATTACTGAGGGATAAAGGGGATGGATACACATTCTACTGACTCTTCTTTTTTACTGAGTTTTTCTTTCCTTTCTTATTCTTAATTTTATTCTTATTGTTTTCTTTTTATTAGAGAGAGAGACAGAGAGAGAGAGAGAGAGAGAGAGAGAGAGAGAGAGAGAGAGAGGTTGCAAGTGGGGGAAAGGGGCAGAGGTAGAGAGAATCCCAAGCAGGCTCCAGGCTCAGTGTGAAGCCTGACATGGGCTTGATCCCATGACCTGAGCTGAAACCAAGAGTCCAACACACAACTGACTGAGCCACCCAGGTGCCTCACTTACTGAGTTTTAATAGATTTTATTGATACATATTTCTTCATTTGCTATTTACTCTTAGAACCATTTCCAGAGGCTTTGAGTATTCTGTTGTTGTTGTTGTTGTTGTTTTTGTTTTTAATATTTTTCACCAGTTTCATTGGAGATTGTCAGTCCTAGACCAAATTCTAGTTAGGATGCTCTGAATATTTTTCCATTAGACCTGATCTTTGTTCCTTGTCTTCAAGAACCCAGTTTTAGCAAGAATTCTGCTAAATCAGTTTAGGGAAAATCCCTCATCATTAATATCCAAACAAATTCCTTATCCCCTACCCACAATGTCATATCACCCTGGCTTGCCTTCAGCAAAAAAAAATCTGTCAATTAAGTTTACCCAGAATCCTCTCTACCTTTGATGTGTCTTCCCTCTTAGTAATTTTCCATCCACTGACTTCCACTGTATTGCTTGGCTATAAATTCTTACTTTTCCTTGTTATATTTAGAGTTGAGCTTGATTTCTCTCCCCTACTACAAGTACTCATTGTAGTAGTCCTTTTAGATAAAACCTTCCTTACCATATTTAAAGGTGTCATGATTTTTGTTTATCAGTTCTCAGTTCTGCAACATATTAGCTGTGGGGCTTTGGCCATATTACTTACTTCTTTGTGACAACAGAAAAAAAAACAGATATTTATGTATCAGAGGTATTATGAATAAATATATTGTAAATAAATATAAAAATATGTATATGTTTGTGTATATATAGCCAAAAAACAGTATTTGGTTGGCATACACAAAGAACTGGTTAATGCTGAAAGACCTTCAGAGTAAGTACTTCCTTACATATTATACCTTGATCCCAGTATTTTGATCCCAGTATTTAATCAAGGAGACTAGAATTTAAAGACTAGATAAGCAG
Organism: Felis catus; assembly: GCF_018350175.1. NCBI lineage: Eukaryota > Metazoa > Chordata > Mammalia > Carnivora > Felidae > Felis > Felis catus. The sequence continues at coordinate 153,760,922 of NC_058371.1, read as the reverse complement.
CAAGAATTAATTGATTTGAAGACACTTCCTTGGAAAACAAGATAACGCTATGTAGTATAATTTGTTCTTGTACTGAAAATGCTCTAATCTTAATTCTGGGAGTGTTTCAATATAGGACTTTGACTCTTACCTAAAATTAAGGCATTGGGATTCACTAAATCATGTGTAAAGTTTGAAATTCCCCTGGGAAACCCCAGGGTCAGTATGTTTGCTGATGGTTTTAAATTGCATAACTGGTTAAGATGGCTTGACTACAAAAACCAGAAGGACATAGAAATCCTGCTGGGAACTTCTTTGATTTTTTACAAAGTAAGATTTGAGCTGAATCTTGAGGAATATACAGAAGTTGAAGGTTAATATAAAGAAGAAATATAAGAAAGATATAAAGAAGGAATAATTAAATGTCATTTAATTTAATACATTTAAGTAGCAATAGACCATAAAGAGCTGGAATATAGTTGACAATGCTTGTACACCTGAAAGTATAATCATTCCTGGGCTTCATATATCATAAAAAAAAGAATTACATATATATATATATATATATATATATATATATATATATATATATAGGTTCTCAGATTTTTTTCATAATACAATTTGTCATAATACCTAATATACCACTGTGTGATCTGAGCACTGTATCTAAATTTTGGGCTACAGAAATGAATATAAGAAATTGCACAAAACAAAGGGAAAGCAAATGTTTTTCCTATTTATAACATTCGTTTTTTCACAGAAATTTCATTTTTGTATATTTTATACTGCTAATTCAATTTTATTATTTTAGAAATTTCAGTATTGGCAAACTACATTATTTCCTGATACGATTTTTTTTTTTCTTGTAACTAATATAGACTAACTGTATTGTCACTGAAGTCAGGTTCTTCCCTAACAATGACAGCAATGACGTGGACCCAAAAATGGAAAGGCACAGGCAACGCTTTACTGGGGCTACAGCTAGAGCTGAAGGGAGACACATCAACAGAGACAAGTTAACCTGGCCTCTCCCAGCAAAGGGGAGGCCCTATTTTTGTAGAGAAAGTTCCCGTGAGAAGTCCTCACTTGGTTCCTTACACTAATAAGAGATAGAAAAGTGCCTCATCCTGATTGGCTCATACTGGCAGGCAACTCCTGCAGCTCATTGGTGCTTTTGAAGCTGAGGTTTTTCAGGTTTGTGGAGCCTCTGTTCACTGCTGCATCAACAGGGTGTGGCTGAAGCTGTTGGTCTTAAGTCTGGCTTGTATATTGAGCCGCATCTTGGTTCTCCTTTGTAAGAGATGTGGTTTAGCAACAACAGCTAACAGGAAGTGCCCCAGGTGCATGTTTTTCACATTGTCCCTGTGTCAATATTACAAATACCTGTAATATAATTTATTTTTTTCATTTTTATTCCTTAAGCCCCCCTCCCCCAAATTAGTAACTTTAACTTGTGTATAGTGATTTTGCTATTTTATGTTGAAACATATACCCTTCTTAAGCTAGAAAATGACAGATAATTTCTTTCACATATTTGAGGTACATTGCACAAACAAGTTTGGATGCAAAGTTGCTGGTAATCAAAGGAAAAATAATCTATACTCTTTGTTAAAATATTCATTTGAGATTTATAGATTATGAAATCATCATCCTTTCCACACAGACTAAAGAATTATTATCAAATCAAAACTATTTTAAAATAAGTCATCTAATGGCAAATACAATTTGCAGAAGAAGCAAGAGATTTCTTAGGGCACAGCAGGAAGTTAGAGCTGTTCATTAATTTACAAAAGACATAGATGAAACTCTATGCTCAGTATAAAGTACTTTGGAATCACAAAGGTACTTCATTACTACACCTAGCTTATTTAATAAAACTCTTAAGGGAGGTTATCATTTACATAAGGCACTCTTTACAAATTTATTTTAGGTATCTGTAACTGAAATATAAAATTAAATGCTTTAACATGAGAGAACATTTTATTTGCATTTTATGTTACAATTTTATTGTAGCATTATAAAATATGAATATTTTTATATAAAATGATTCCATATGATTTGCAGTTTGGAACTGGGAGGAAATGTAGTCTGTTTAATAGGACTCAGCTTATTATTTGCTAATAGTTCAGGTATTTAAGTCTGCTTATCTCTACCTATTGAATTAAAATATTTCTGTTATTCTTAGGAGTCATGCAGCAGTTTAGCCAAGATGCTGAGTTTCATTAAGAAATATGACTTGTATTTAGTCAGAAGTAGATGACCTGAAGGTCTTTCTGTTAATCATGTGTATTTTTCTTTGTATAGATTTGGGATGAGTATCATGGATTTATAAGAGGAATGATTAAGATTCAGTCAGTACAGTGACATGGCATCAAATTGAATAAACTGCCCAATGTCAGTGATCTTATGACTAAAATTTTTTAATTGAACTAATGATATATATATATATATATATATATATATATATATATATATGTATATATATGGAGCTGGGTAAGATACCAAAAATCTAACAAAAACCCTGATAAACTCTCTGAAGCTTATCATATAATAAAAAAAAAAAAGAGAGAAAAAGAAGAAATCATTTGGCCAAATATAAACCATTATTAAAAAGAAAATATCTATCTATCTATATATCTACATATATATATACTTGACAACAATTTTTTTCTTTTTCTTTTTACTTCCATTGAAAAATCAGCTTAGCATTTCTCCTCTTTAACGTTATTAAGAGTTTGGTTATCATCAGCTACTACTTCCAAAGAACAAAAACGAAAGACTTAAATAACACCCAATACCAAAAAAGACCATCTTCATGATGAATCACTGGGTTACCTTAATTGATAAATCATACTTTTTCTTGTGGTCTTTACATACCAGATCTTTTTTTTTTTTCTTTTCATTAACAAGCTGGGTCCTCTTTCACCTTTTGGTATGTGAGTCTTTTCTCTGTCTGAGATTTTCTTCATCATTTTCCTCCTTCTGAAATGCAGCCGTGTGCTCTCCTACTTAGGTCTTGCTCACTTTGACTTAGTAATCATGGTGCAAGGAACTTCTCTTCAAGGAGCAGGAATATTGGATAAATGGCTTATTAATGTGCTCCCAGGTGTTTTGTGCATACACCCATGGCAACACTGACTATTTGATATTGCATTTACCTTCAACCACTACATCCTTCCACATCTTCAAGGGTAAGAATATACTTGAACATTGTATCCCCAAGGCCTAGCAAAATTCCTGAAAAAATGTAGTTGCCTAGTAAATAATTTTCGAAAAATATTTATAATTAAATGAAAGTTGGAGAAAAAGTTTGATTCCAGATTAACTCTATAAAATTAGAGTTACAGTATTGGGGCCTACAAACCTATTGTCTCATCACAGATCAATGGAACAGGATAGAAAGCCCAGAAAGAAACCCACACTTAACAGGGCAATTAATCTATGACAAAGGAGGGAAGAATATACAAGGGGAAAAGACAGTCTTTTCAATAGATGATATTGGAAAAACTGGACAGCTACATGCAAAAGAATGTAGCTGGATATAATTGGACCACGTTCTTATGCCATACATAAAAATTCAAAATGGATTAAAGACCTACATGTGAGACCTGAAATCACAAAACTCCTAAAGGAAAACATAGTCAGTAATCTCTTGGATATTGGCCTTAGCAACATATTTATGGATGTGTCTCTTGAGGCAAGGGAATCAAAAGCAAAGTTAATCTATTGGGACTACAGCAAAATAAAAAGCTTTTGCATAGCAAAGGAAACCATCAATAAAACAAAAAGTCAACCTACTGAATGAGAGAAGATATTTGCAAATGATATATCCAAGAGGGAGTTAATATCCAAAATATATAAAGAAATTCTACAACTCAATACCAAAAAATAATCTGATTAAAAATGAGCAGAGGACCTAGATAGTTATATTTCCCAAGAAGACATACAGACAACCAATAGACTTACGAAAAGATGCTCAATATCACTCATCATCAGGTAAATGCAAATCAAAATCACAATGAGAAATCATTGTACACTTTTTAGAATGGCCAGAATCAAAAAGACAAGAAATAACAAGTGTTGGTGAGAATGTGAAGAAAAGGGCATCCTCATGCACTGTTGGTGGGAGTGTAACTGGTGCAACCACTATGGAAAACATTGTGGAGGTCCCTCAAAAAATTAAAAATAGAAATACCATATGATCCAGTAATTCCATTACTAACCATTCACTGAAAAAAAAAAAAACAAAACAAAACCTGAAAACACTAATTCAAAAGGATATATGCACCCCTATGTTTATTATAGTATTTTTTACAATAGTCAAGATATGGAAGCAACCCAGGTGTTCATTGATAGATGAATGGGTGGGGGTGCCTGGGTGGCTCAGTCAGTTAAGTGGGTTAAGTGTCCGACTCTTGATGTCAGATTAGGTCATGATATCTTGGTTCATGAGTTTGAGCCCCATGCTGGGATTATGTCTCTGCCCCCTGACTTTGCCCCTTCCTTGCTCATCCTCCCTTTGTCTCTCTCTCAAAACAAATAAATAAAAGCTTTAGAAACATAGATGAATGGGTAAAGAAGATGTGGTGTGTTTGTGTGTGTGTGTGTGTGTGTGTATGTATGGATATATACATATACACATATATATATATGAAGACAAAATGAAATATATAAATTATTATAAATATATGAACATGGTATGTTTATATTTATATATTTTTTATTTTATTTGTCTTCATGTATTTTTAAAAATATTTTGATTGCTTCATTGACCCATTGTTGTTTAGTATTATGTTGTTTAGTTTCCATGTGTTTGTCTTTTTTCCATTTATTTTCTTCTGATTTATTTCTAGTTTTACACTGTTGTGATTGGGAAAAGATACATAGTATGATTTCTTAAGGTTATTGAGGCTTGTTTTGTGTCCTAAAATACAACCTATTCTGGAGTATGTTCCATGTGCACTTGAAAAGAAGGTGTGTTCTGTTTTGGGGATGGAATGTTCTGTATATATCTGTTATGTCCATCTCATCCAATAAGCCATTCAGTGACATTATTTCCTTATTGATTTCTGTCTGGGTGATTTATCCCCTGATGTAAAAGGAATGTTGAAGTCCCCTACTATCATTGTGTTACTATTAGTTACACTGTTTATGTCCATTCATATTTACTTTATGAATTGAAATGAAATCTTGCCATTTGCAACAATACGGATGGGCCCTCAGGGTCTTATCCTTAAGTGAAATAAGTCAGACAAAGAAAGACAAATACCAAATGATATCACTTATATGAGGAGCCTAAAAAATAAAACAAACCGAGTAAATACAGTAAACCAACTGGTGGTTGCCAGAGAGGAAGCAGATGGGGGAAAAGCAAACTAGATGAAGCAGATTAAGGTATAAACTTCCAGTTATAAATATGTAAGTCACAGAGATGAAAAGTTCAATATAAGGAATAGAGTCAATGATATTCTGAAAATGTATGGTGACAGATGGTGACTACATTTGTTGTAGTGAGCACTGAATACTATATAGAATTGTTGAATCGCTATGCCGTACACTTGAAACTAACATAACATTGTATGTCAACTATACATCAATAATAACAAAAAAATACCCACACATTCAGAAAAATCATGTCCCACGATTTCAGTCTCATTATTTTATTTTTGATTTATTCCAATTAAACATATAGAAAACCTATGCAAGAAGAGTAAATTTCCTTAGCTACTTAGGCAGTAGATTTTAGTTTTCTATTTTTCATTTATTTCCTAGTTCTAAAAATAGAAAATTCAAGATATGTTTATAATTTTATATCATATACACTGGTATTCCTGCTGTTGTGTTTGTGATCTAAATTATTTTATTCTCTGGAAATTAACTCACAAACTATACTGAAAATTTTGATGTCAATATCAAACAAATTACTCCCACTGCTGCAGAGGAATTATCTGGTATCTGGCCTCAGACACTATTGTCAAAGACAAGTCACTTAGGTAGAAATAATTAATTAACACATAGCTTCTAAACAACTTGCCAGCTAATATTTGATATGTGACAAAAGCTTTGAATAGAAAAATACCTTGAGTAATTTTTAGCTTTACAAATATGTATATTTGTAGATATATTTGCAACTGTTACAATAGGGCCACAAGATACATTCAGTGCATTGGATTTAATAATAAAGTAGAAAAAGACATACAAAAAATTGTTTGTACATACTTAAATTGGCATTTTATTTTTAGAGTTGTTTAATTATTTTCTCTTTGACTCTTCACATTAGCATTCAAGTAATTTCAGTACAACCTGAAAACATTACATGATTTTCTTTTTTTAAAAAAATTAGTTTTTTAAAAATTTTGTTTAATGTTTATTTTTGAGACAGAGAGAGAAAGAGAGAGAGAGTGGGCACACATGAGAGCAAACTGGGGAGGGGCACAGAGAGAGACAGAGTGTGAAGAGGGAGGGGCAGGGAGAGAGGGGGACACGGAATCGGAAGCAGGCTCTGTCAGCATAGAGCTTGATACGGGGCTTGAATCACGGACCCTGAGATCATGACCAAAGCTGAAGTCGGATGCTTAACAGGCTGAGCCATCCGGATGCCCCTAAATGCTTTTCATTAAAAAGTAATGACTACACTTTGTGTAAATAAGGCCTCCCAGGAGTTCAGAAACCAAGAATAGAAAAAAAGAGGAATTTGAACTTTTGCTATCACCTGTACTAGCAATTGTTTTGTTTTCTTACTAGATGTATTGATGTCTAAGTTGTGATTTTACATTTGATCCATATTCATTTACATGTAACTATAGATCTTATAAAAATTAGGATGAATGACCAGAAATTTTACCTAATAAATGCAGCACTATTTAGAAAACAGTTACGTACAGTGTAACTGTTCTCCCACTGACTGATATTTTGTGTTAAATATTTGTCCTTTATTAAGATTTTATAGGAAATTTCTTAGGTAATCAGAAAATTAATTTAACAGTTCTAGTAATAAAAATTGGATTTTTATAAAGCAGTTTATAAATAAATTCTTCATATTTAGGGTTTATATTCAATCTGTAACTGTTATGTTTTATAGTTTCCAATATTTTCTTTTGACACTTTTTCCTACAAATGATTTGACTCAGTTAAAAAGGAGATCTGGATTAAATCATATTTTCTTGTTTCTGATGATTGATGTTTTATATTATTGACATCAACTTTAAGATGTAAGTGAAAGTTCTTTTCTCAGGTCAGTCTATTATATATCTTTTAAATTTAAGACTACAATATAATTTATGTATATATATGAGCAAATATGTGTTATAAATTTATTATAGCAATATTGCACCTAGAATATGTGTTCAAAACATTTAAATATTTTGATAAAATTGTGAAAATTTTTGATGCCAGAGTGACAGTGTAACAGAAGTGAATTGTCAAAAACAGATTCCTGAACATTTGAATATCTCAGAATAAGTTTAAGAATAAAATTTGCTTTAGAGGAGCAGTGACTGATAGGCAAAGAAAAGGAAAATGAGGCTGATGGAAACAAAAGGCTTAACATTCACTCCTGTAACACACAGCTGAGTGCACTCTACTGGACACCGTGAAGGGCACTATTCAATCAAACACAAGTTCAACGCCCAGGAAACATAATAGCAAATAGAACGCAGACTGGAAGTAAGATCACAAAATTGACAAATGAAAGAGTACTGACATCCAACTGGTCCACATACACACATACTTTAATACGCAATAAAAAAGACTCTCCCTCTAGAAAAGCTTTCGTAAACCATCAAGATTAATGTGGGGACCCTCCTAAGGTCTCTCATAAAATCCTGTGTAGACAGAGAATTCAGTCTTCAAGCCCATCCAGATCCACTTTATCAGCTGTGTATGCACTCCTGCCACCCACACCCATACTCAGTGAGGAGCATCTATGACCCTTGTGATGCGTGTGGGCCCAGCAACAGTGCCCCTCTGGGGAAGGTTAGAAAGCTTTAACTCTCTTTGTCCTTCTGCTCTTGTATTATGCTCCTCACACACTGGAGTGGCCAGTGTCTATGGTCTGGGAGTTCAATGGCCCAGCTCTTGACTCCAGTTGGGATGAACTTTTGAATTTATACTTCAGAGCTCTTCCTGGGATTAGGTTATGTCCTGGACTTTCAAGTTAAATTCCACCCTTGCCAAATTTCTTCCCCTTTTCTATCCTGTTTCCTTCATATTTTTTCGGGGTCTTCCTTTGAGTTCTTCCTGCATGCATCATATTCACCAGAATCTTTAGCTTATGATTCATTTAGAAGAGAACCTTACCTGAGACAAACATGTTTCTCTACTTATCAAACCTCAGTGTATTAGCTGTTTACTGGTTGATTTGGGATCATCCAACTCTCTGCTTTTGTGTCTCTAAGCGTGACACAAAATAGTAAATATAGTTGTATTAGTTTGTTAAAGCTGTTACAACAGAATATCATAGATTTTGAATAACAGAAACTTTGGAGGCCACAAGTTCAAAATTAAGGTATCAGCAGAACCATGCTCCCTTTGAAGGTACTAGGGAAAGTTCTATTCCAGGAATTTCTCCAGCTACTGGCAACATAACTCCAATCTTCACACAGTGTTCTCTTGTGTATGTCTGTCTCTTCACATGTTTTTGTTTTGTTTTGTTTTGTTTTGTGTTGTTGGAACACCAGTCATATTGGATTATGGATCCACTTTACTGCAGTGTGACCTCATCTTAAATCGGTTACATTCATAATAACCTTATCTCCAAATAATATCACACTTTGGGGGTTAGAACTTTAACATAAGATTTTTTTCAAGACATAATTCAACCAATAACACTATTTAATACAAATTGACCAAATACGACAGAATTAAAAATATCTGAGTATTGAACAACATAGTATAAAATAAAATATTTTTCAAAGAATTTAAAAGCTTAATCATTTCTCTTTTCATTTTATGCTTATTCTATGTCAGACAAAACTCTTGCACATCATATGAATTAGTTTATTTAGTCTTCATAAAAAATGAGATAAAAAAGGGGGCAGAGAGATTAAATGGGCATCATTTAATCTGAGTTCTTTATTTTCAATGTTTACTGTTTACCCTCATCATATGGGAATGATTGGACATGCACCAGCATTTAATAACTACTAATATGCTCCACGTGCTGTATGTGCCTGAGTTAGAAAAACTCAATTTTCCACCTGTGTGTGTTCTTTACTATTCACACATAACACTTCACTGCTGACACTTCTGATCATCAAATGTCTGGAGGATTTTACCCACACCATGCAATTCTCTGAGACACCAACCAGGTGTCTTACTTTTTAGCTCAATTCTACCACTAGTTACCTGGAAATAATGTCAAATCTCATTCATTAAGGACTCAATCCCACAAAACTGGTCCCACCCTAGGTCAGATCTCAATTGCAATTAGTAGGTCCCCAGGTTACCCACGATTTCTGTATGCCAAGTCAGATTCCCACAACCCCCTTCACAGGTTCAATTAATTTGCTAGACGCTCATAGAACTCAGGGGAACACTTGGGTTTATCAATGTAGCAAAAGATGTGATAAAGGATATAAATGAACAGCCAGGGAAAGAGATATGTAAGGTGAAGTCTAGGACAGATCTTCTCTGTGGAGTTGGGATGTGTTACCCTCCCAGAATATGAATGTGTTCACTAATCCAGAAGCTCCGTAAATTCCCTACTATTGGGATTTTATGGAGGATTCCTCACATAGGCATGATCAGTTAGTAACTCCATTTCCAGTCCCTTCACCCTCTCTGAAAACCGGGGATGGGGCTGAAAATTCCAAGCTTCTAATCATGGCTTGGTCTTTTCAGTGATCAGCCCCCAACCAAAAGCCTTTTCAGTGTCAACTCATCAGAAACAAAGACTCTCTGACATATAGGAAATTACAAGGGTTTCAGGAGCCCAGTGGCAAGAACTTGGATGAAAGAACAGGTATTAGAATAAAAGGTACTTCTGGTACTTTTATCATCAAAGCAATTACAAGGGTTTTAGGAGCTCTGTGCCAGGAACTGGAGCAGAGACTAGTATACATTTTCTATTACCTCATAATACCTTACATCAGTTATTTTCTAAAAAAAGAAAACAAAAAAAAAACAACAAAAAAGAAACCCCAGAATTATGTACCAAACAATTTTTGCTGAATTTCAGTCAGTATTCTTTAATAGTGGAATTAAACCTATCTGACTACAAACCTATAGGCATTGCACTACAAGGAGTTTGAGTCATTTGCAGACCCTTCGTATTCGTAAAGGGAAAGTAAAGTTTTCATGAACTCCTAAAGTTGAAAACTTATTTTAAATTTGTTTTTAATTAATGTTTTTTATTTGTTTTTGAGAGAGAGAGAGAGAGAGAGAGAGAGAGAGAGAGTGTGTGTGTGTGTGTGTGTGTGTGTGTGTGTGTGTGAGTGAGGGAAGGGCAGAAAGAGAGAGAGAGAGGCACAGAATCTGAAGCAGCCTCCAGGCTCTGACTGTCAGCACAGAGCCTGACGTGGGGCTCAAACTCACAAACTGTGAGATCATGACCTGAGCCGAAGCCGATGCTTAACCGACTGAGCCACCCAGGTGCCCCCAGTTGAATACTTATTTTAATACAACACAGATTATCTACCAGAATAAAGACAGGTTTAAATTCCACTTAAAACGTTTAATTTGAAATTAAAAATAATAAATTATGTCAACAGAAATATTAATATAATTAAATAGAACATTAATTTACTGTGAAACATCATATCATATTAAAAAATAAATCAGTCATTATTTCTGTGGTTTAATCACTTTCAGGATTTATCTCCGAATACCTCCAAAAATTTAATACACATTTACAAAACCTCTATAGTATATTTGCCTCTAGCTTAAAAACTTGTCATTATTGTAATACATCAACTAGAATGTGATTCTGATGGTGACCACAGGTCCTTAATTCTCCTGCGTTTGGACATCTTTAAGACTGCTTGTTATACAGTGATTCAGTTCTTTCAACACATTTCTTCTTTTCAACTACTTCAAAGCCATTTTCCCATATAGTGCATTTCACTCAAATGAATTATTTTTGTTATATTGCTACTTATTAGCCTACAGAGACAGATAAAATATTAATCGCTGCACTACTAAATGGTGACAAAAGAAATATTTTTAATATTTAACTAATTTCTTAAATACTTGAATACAGGTTTTCATATGTGAAAATGTAGTTCACTTGCAATTTATCACTATAAGTGAAAAATTTGTCCATATACAGGAGTTATAATCATTCATGGTCATTTAAGTTAACAGAGATTGAGTGTCTCAAAGGCCTAGTACTATTTTAGGTGTTTAAGATATATTACTGAGAAAAAAAAGTATAAACTCTCTGTGCTCATGGAGGTTACATAAAATGAGATTACTGATGTCATTGCCAAAGTAGTAGGAGCCATACACACTTACCATTGCGCTGAATGTTAATTTCTCATTACAAATTTATATTTGGCAGCAAAGATATCCTCAGCTTAAACTAACAAAGACATTAAAAGTAAGTGCTAGTACTGTCTGCAAGTTTATAACCCAGAGGACTACTTGTTAAGGTAAATAAGCTATCATTATTGTAATACAAGTTCCAATGTTTGTTAGAAACTTATGGAGGGGCACCCGGGTGGCTCAGTTTGTTAAGCATCCGATGACTTCGGTTCAGATGATCATCTTGCAGTCCATGGGTTAGAGCCCAGCATCGGGCTCTGTGCTGATAGCTCAGAGCCTGGAGCCTGCTTCAGATTCTGTGTCTCCCTCTCTCTCTGCCCCTCCCCCACTTACACTTGCTCTCTCTCTCTCTCTCAAAAATAAACAAACATAAAAAAATTTAAAATAAATAAAGCTTATCATGGAAATAAAAAAAATTAATTTTCAAATATATTATATAAAGCTAATTGATCATGACATAAATTTATATTTATGGAATCAATAGTCCAGAAAACCCAAATTTTTTGGAACAGGTCATGATTCTACTATGATCATATTGACTTTGAGTTGTCTGTGACAATGACCATATATATGCTTTTCTTATTATCCCTAAGATATAAAAATCAAGTCCAAAGTTCTATAGAAAAACATTTGCAAAAATGTTCAGTTTACCTATAATTTGAAAATACACATTGAAAAAAGATTCTTTTTTAAATAAAATTCTTAAATTGATGGAGAAGTCTATTTCTCTCTCTTCTCTCATCCATTTAGCCACCTAAATATTTACCTCCTAATTTTGCTGACTATATGAAACTATGGGACAGTGTTAGAGATATAAATTAATTTTAATATTTCTGAAAATTTATCTTTGTGCTATTATGTGTTAATATTTATCTTTGTGCTATTTACCCCTGATTCTCTCAATTGATGGAAATTCATCCAAAGGAAATAATTAAAAATACAGTAAGTATTTGAGTTGGAAAGTATGTCTAAAGATTAATGTCATATGATTTCACCCATATGTGGAATTTAAGAAAGAAAAGAGATGAACATAACCTCAAAATATGGTGTGTACTTTACACTTAAAACACCTCTTAACGTGAACTATCCAGATTTCACATGTTTAAAAACATGTGAGTTTTCACATGTTTAATAACATGTAACCAGTTGGTACCACTTTGTATAATGTAGATTACAGAAAAATAAATATGATTTTAAAATGCTAAGGAAGCATAATATAAAGGAGAGAGAGTTGAATTTAGGTAGGTGATCTTAACTGGTCCTTTTTATATAGTGTGTCTACAAGGAATAATCTATTTTTACCTAATCTGATAATCCTATCATCTCCATTGTACATATATAACAAACTAAAAGTACCATTAAGTTACAAATTAATTTTGTAATTACATTTCCTATATATGCAAAATAATATTAAAGCCTGGAATTTATACTCTTTAGTTTAGAAAACACTTAGAACTCCAGGGGTGCCTGGGTGGTTCAGTCGGTTAAGCATCTAGAGCCTTGATTTCCACTCAGGTCATTATCTCACAGTTCCTGAGATCGAGCCTGTTTGGGATTCTCTCTCTCCCTCTGTCTCTGCCCCACCCATGCTCTTAGTCTCGTTCTCTCTCTTTCTCTCTCTCTCAAAGTAAATAAGTAAATATATACATAAATACTTCGAATTCTAATATATGGAAAGAAAGTCAAATATGTTTCAAGAATATTAATGGCAAATAGACAGACTGAGGGACTATATTTATGCAAAATCTGTTTGAAAAATAATCATGTTAAAACAATAACATATATTTATTTTAGTAAAGGTCCTCCTAAAATTGATGAGCTATTTTAACCAAAACAGTTCCAATTAAGATGTTTCAAAATCTCACAGATTTATAAATATGTAATGATTTCATTTCTTCTTTAATCTTTACTAAAAAAAAAAAAAAAAAAAGCATTATTACTTCACTTTTGACCACCAAAATTACCTGACAGAAATATTAACATCAGAGTAATAATGATGCTTACATTCTTTGAACAACCTATATGCCAGGCATTGTTCTAAGTACTTTACGTATTATCTGATACATTTTCATTGTTTTCTGGGGCAACTGGATGGTTCAGTCGGTTAAATGTCTGACTTTGTCTTAGGTCATGACCTCACAGTTCCTGAGTTCAAGCCCTGCTTTGGACTCTGTGCTGACAACTCAGAGCCTGGAGCCTGCTTTGGATTCTGTGTCTCCCACTCTCTCTGCCCCTCCCACGCTCTCTCTCTCTCTCTCACACACGCACACACACACACACATACTCTCTCTCTCTCTCTCTCTCTCTCTCTCTCTCTCACGCACACACACACACACATACTCTCTCTCTCTCTCTCTCTCTCTCTCTCCAAAATAAGTAAACATTATTTTTTTTTGTTTTATTGTTTTCTTATGAGAGGTGATTTCATAAATATGGAAAATATCAAAGAGAACAAACTGTTTTTGCAGTTGCCTTTTTGTGTGTGTAAAAGTAGAAACACCAAAAGGGTAACATTGGTAAACACAACAATTCTGGTTAAGTTGTATTTCTCACTTTTGAAGACTAGCTTTTTTTTAAAATTGATTCTTTTTTTAAATTTTTAAAAATGTTTTTGTTTATTTTTGAGAAAGAGAGACAGACTGAGAGCAAGCAGGGGAGGGGCAGAGAGAGAGGGAGACACAAAATCCAAAGCAGGCTCCAGGCTCTGAGCTGTCAGCACAGAGCCGGACACGGGGCTCAAACTCGTGAGCCACGAGATCATGACCTGAGCTGAAGTTGCAGGCTTAACAGACTCAGCCACCCAGGTGCCCCTGAAGACTAGCTTTTGGACATGTCTTTAAAAATGTCTGTGATAGGGATCAAAATTCTATTTTAATTATAAAAGTTTGTAGCTACTTCTTCAGTATAGCCTGCAGGTAGAATGCCTGTCAGGAAATAATTGGATTTAATACCAATTATAATATAGAAAGACATGGGTTTAATTTTTTATGTATCAAAGAAGCAGCAATTTACATTTTTAAATTTAAAAATGTTGACATAATCTCATTTATTCAGATACATAGAATCATTATTTTAAGTCTTACTTGGTCTCTTGAGTGACACTGAGTCAGTTTGCTCCTGGAGGAAACTATACAAAGAGGTAAAACAGTAGAGATGTTATGGCTAAATTGGGTTAAAAATGATGGGGCTCTGCTAGATACCTTATTCACCTCTTTCTAGACATGTGGCCTTAAGCAGATCAACTGACGTCTGTATGCCTCAAGACCAGTATCATACTCATCTAAACTGTGAATAATAGTGGTGACCTCCTAAGGTAAATGGATACCATATGTAAAGCCCTTAGCACATACAGCAAGGTACATAAGCACTTACCCGGTAGATGTAATGACTCTTTGGAAATAACCACCAGAGGATTAAGGAATAGATTTTCCTGGTAGGTAAATGAATATAGTGCTTCCAACAGCATCAGGATGAATCCTTTTCTAATGATTTAACAATGATTCTAATTGACCCTGCTTTGCTATTCATTAGGTGTGAATTAGTGAGGTTTCTTTCAAATAGATCTGTCTATATAATCATTATTTTAGCCTGAGTTCATTTTTAGTTAATGTAGCCTGAAATGTGAATCTGGTGAGTAATGCATTTTAGTTTCATTGCCAAGAATTCTGAAAAAATTCCCAAATTTGCTTGGCAAATGGAGTGTGTCTCCATAAGGTCACAAATTTAACACTTTGATATAAAAAAAGGGGAAATGAGTATATAATAATAAATTTTGAATTATCCTAAAAATTATAGGTGCTGTATGGTAATACTTCTTTCTTTTAATTGCAAATGTAATTATTTAAACATTATTTTAAGTAAACTTAATCCTTATCCTTGCAAAATATAATTACATATGCGCTCCATTTTTTCTTGGAGTATATTATTATTAACATACATTCACAAAAAGGAATTAGTTTCAACACTTACTTTTTCCTATAATAGTATATCCTGGGAACTTTCTGCACTGGTACATGTAGTTATATTTTATTTTTTGTAATGGTATATAAAATCAATTCATCTATGCACTGGAATTATTTAACTAATAACGTTATAGTACGACTATGAGTTAAAAATTACATACTCAGTGGAACAACTTTACTCAACTTTGCTTAAGTTGTGGATAAGCCCGTGCATGTTTTAGGTTCAGTATTTTGTACGTTAAGCTTCCATATATTTCTCAGGGCAAATGCTTTATTTCCATACCACCAAATTTTATACACACAGTAGTTTCAAAACAAAAAAAAACTAAAATTTTATGTTAGAAAAAATTACCTAATCTCTTTTCATCTCTCTTTGTTTTAAATGTCCTTTAAATTGTTAACAAAAAAGATTAAACAAGAATAGAATGTTTTATGTACTTTGAATAATGA
Source organism: Felis catus (assembly GCF_018350175.1). Lineage (NCBI taxonomy): Eukaryota > Metazoa > Chordata > Mammalia > Carnivora > Felidae > Felis > Felis catus. The sequence continues at coordinate 153,745,050 of NC_058371.1, read as the reverse complement.
CAAATTGCTGACACTACCTTTTGTTTTTTAATGCAAATTGTTTTTGGCTCTTTTGTACATAGGAACCAAGCAGTAGAAGTGAAAGTGTCTCATGTGTCACTAACAACATCAGAAAGAAAAGTAAATCTTCAAAGGTTTGTTGTGGACCATGTTCTAAAACGATCCAGGATGCGTGGCATATAACCTTACATGTTGCAATACAGCAGTGTACTTTAGCTGAGACACAACTGTTCTCAAAAATCGAAGTGAAAATTGAGAATTAAAAAAAATCAACACTTGCTAAATAGATCATACTTACTTATAGAGCCTATAATTTGCAAATGTTTTGAGACCGTTTCTATTTCCACAAATGCACCATTAGGGAAAGGCCCAAATAATGGATCCTGCATTTTAAAGCAAATTGGTAAATTTATATAAATTTAGTAAGACCTCTCTTTCTCTTGCCATCTTTGGGAAATAGTGTGGGAGTTTAGGAGTATGTATTTCCTGAATAAAATAACTTTGTTTATCTATTTATTTCTGTTAAAAAATCGTTTAGTATTGGTCACTTGGGTAGCTCAGTCGGTTGGGAGTCTGACTTCGGCTCAGGTCATGATCTAATTCATGGTTCGTGAGTTCAAGCCCTGCGTCGGGCTCTGTACTGACAGCTCGGAACCTGGAGCCTGCTTCAGAGTCTGTGTCTCCCTCTCTCTCTGCCCTTCCGCTGCTCGTGCTTTGTCTCTCTCTCTTAGAAATAAATAAATATTTTAAAAAGTCAATTAGTATTAATAGATTGAAATGTATCTTGTGATTTCAGTGGAATGTAATTAGCACACCTGTAATAATGATTGTCCAAGCTAATGAAATAGCACAGGAACTACATGGTGATAGCTGCATGGTGACTAATGTCATGACACTTGGATCTAGGAAATGGGGTCCTACACTGGGCCACATACTTTGGAGGGTTTTACATATATTAATATGAAACAAAAAAATATAAATATAAATTTACATAGTCTATAAAATATAAATAACATATTTAATTATTTTTCTTTTCCTTCTCTTAAGAAGGCTTGTTGAAAATTTATAACAAAAAAAAATTTATAACAATCAAGTAGATAAAATATGCTAGGGCAGGCCCTTTAGGAGAACTTTGTGGGCCAGGCCGGAAGATGAAGCAAACCAGATCCAGTGAACATGTGAGCAGATGAAAGGGAAGAAAGACCTGAAGTTGCCCAGAGAGTGTGTCTAAACCACCCAGTTTCCCAGATAAATAGTGCTTGGCTAGTGGTGCTTTGGGAAATGCTAAGTCAGTTGCCCCATGGAGGAGTGGTACTGGCCTATACTGGTTTCTGGGGAGTTTGACCTTGTCAAGTCTTTAATAGGGATCTAGTCCTGTCCTAGGAGTCTGGGTCGCAAGCCAGCTTTCATGCTGCCGGGCCGCAACACATCTTTACAACCACTCTGGCTGGCCCACAGACAGCAGGTGTGGTCAGGGAAAGAAGAAAAGAAGGTCCTATGAAGAAAATCCCTGGGGACGGGCCAGATGGGTCCCATTACAGGGAAGCAGCTCAGGCCATAAGTAAAACTGTATTTATAACTTTTAAGTACTTAGATTTATATATACAGTTTCCATTTTTATTCTTGCTCTGGAACCGCAAATGTACTGGCTGAATTTCTCTGTATTAAAGCAGTTGTGGAGAAGCTGGTGAGAAGACCCAGATTCACAGACCCTCCAACAGAGATAACTGATTGATTATATATAGCGTGTGAGAGAGAAGGAGAGTCATCAAGGATGGCCATTTACCAAAGTGGAGAATACTGAGAGCTTAGCATGCTTTGAGGAAAATGAGATTTTTTTTTCTTATAACATGTTAATTTTCAGGATTTCAGAGGAGAGTCAGATTAAAGATGATATTAAAATCTGCGTAGCTGCCTATGATGACCTAGTACCTGAATATAGATAGCAAAGTCCTAGAGAATGTTAACACTTAGAAATTAATGAGAAACAAATAAAATTTTTTAAAAAGTAGCCAGCGAGAAAAGAGAAAAATAAGAGTTTTTTTTTCAAGGATGAAGATGGATAAATAATGTTTTAAGTACTGCCAAGTGGTGAAACAAAGTGAGGACTGAGAAATGACCTTTGAGTTGGTAATAAAGAGGTTATCAATGACAACAACCAAATGATTTTAATGCAGTTGTGGGGATTAACTCATGATCATCAGTGGTTTAGGAGAAAATGGGTGGTTAGGAAAGGTAATTTAATTATCAGAACTTTAATTTATAACATTGAAAGCTGGGAAGCGAACATCTCATTCAAATAAGACCAGCAGCGAATAGGCATGACTCAATATGGGTACTTTTCTCACATTAATCTTAATGGGGATATTTGTCTTCTCTCTCATGCTAATTTCTCTCCTAAAACTGTGCATTTATGGAGAGGACTTGCACTAATGCTAGCTTTGAAGATAATGGATGTATAGGTGAGAACCCGGCTCTGTCTCTCAATTCTAAACCACTATTTTTTAAAAAATGCACTGCTCCATCTGTAATTTTTTGGAAATCTTTAATATGGTTTTAGTTCTAAAAGTGCTATACGAAGCAACTCTACTGAATTTTTTGCTATCAGTCATTAACTTATTTTTCTTTCCAAATCTATATTCCAGATTATAATAATTTCAGTAGGACATGAGGGATAATATACGTTGCTCAACATGAGTTTTAAAAAGAACAGATGTGACTTGATTAGAAACAGGCATAGACCGAGTCACAATTTCAAAGATTGATTAGTGGGTGTGCACAAATAAAAGACAGAAAACTGGTAGAACAAAAACTGAAACAGAAGTAGTACCTAATAAACGTTATTTATAAACTTATAAACATTTTGTGACAGTCTCTGGAACCTGAGGATAATATTTTGAACTTGATACAGTAGGATCATTCAGGGACACTTAATAAAGTCCCACTGCTAGAAATATTTAAAAGTGACTTGAATAAACAGAAAACAGGGATGGATCGAAAACATAGATACTACGAATACAAGATTGGGATATTTTAAAATTTGTTCAGCAGTGCAAAAAGAAACATAAAGAGTAAAATGAAATGATAAGGAACTTTGAAGAGGGTTTAATTAATTAATTACTTAATTAATTTTACAATGGTGTGAAATAAGAAAAAGAGGAAAAAATTATAAAGACTTGTATTTGGGCTTTTCATACTCATTTGATTATAAATCCTTTGCATGATAAGGAAATAAAAGGATATGTGAATGTAAGATAATGACCCTATGATACCCAGGCATTAATCTTAGGGGAAAATGATAGGTACCCTCTGGATGGTGGAGATATTAAAAGCCACTGGCAGGGTTTTGGTCACCCAACACATGAAATATTTGAGCAAAACAAAATGTTAGTCAACAATATTAATAGACACATGGCAATTTGAAATTTTGTCCTTAACCACCCCCACCCATTTTTGGGTCCAGCCAAGAAAATAAACCAGAGCCTTTGGATAAAATTGTGGTCGGTATTTTTTAAAAACTTGGGAGAGATTATGGAATATCTGTAGTTATTAGTCCATTTTTTTTAGAAATTTGTCTAAATTTGTCCAGATTTTTAAAAATACATGCAGCAAGTGGTACCCTTTACAGCACATACACCTCCTTCCTTGGCCAATAAGGAACCTAAAGCTAAATGGTTATCCCAAACTCTCTGCGCTAAAGAATCATGTAGCTGTCGCGTTAAGGCTAGGCCTTGACATAACAGCCCAATGTGTTCAGCCAAGGTGGCTGACAGGTTGGTATTTGCCTTAATAATTCATTGTTGCATGCCCAGTGTAGTGACACCTAGCCTAGTCCCTGTGAGAAATAGCAGTAGACCTACCCCCAATATAATGGGGATGAATACCACACACTTCTGATGTGAGGGGCAGATGGAGAGATACATTGGAGGTCTTGTTCAGTGATTTGTAAAGGTGGTTTTAGGGAGACTAAAGAGCATGGGTATGAAAAGACAGTACTTGCTGGGAGTTGGCACAGAGACAAATACATTGGAGGCTGAGGGAAGGAGAAGTGTACATATGGAGAACCATGTGTGATGGCCCCAGGGAATTGGACCTACAGAGGACACCAGCTTGATAAGGGAAGCCAAAATAAGCTGGCGATCCTCCCACACCCCCACCCCAGACAGCTGGGCCTCAAGGCCCAAGACCATGGGAATTGTGCTTCTTGTGGAGAGGTATAGGTCAAATATTCATCCCTGTGGTGTTGATGCCTGGAAAGATATGGAGGCTTAGGAAGGAATGTGAGGGCTCCTGCCACATACCATCTTGCAATACCATTCTGCATCAGAGCAGTCGTACATCATAGAGAGCAGCTGGACAAGCTGCATGTAGGGTGTTCTCTGTTGAGCATACAGACCAGGGTCAGTAAGTCAGTCAGGTAGGCTACTAACTTGGGAAACAGTCTTTGTTGAGCCTGGCAACATACCCAGCAATTATAGTGGCCCAAAAAAATGAGCTCTGATTTCTGCCAATTGTGTAAAAATCCTAAGACTATTGGAAGGCTTGAGTGGGAGGATTGTGGAGCCCTGAGTGGTGATCATAGGGGAGGGTCTCACTGGGGTGGTATAAGGAGGTGACCTGGTAATTGTTGTCCTGGAGGGTGTCCTGGTGGATGCAGTGGTGGTGACTACACCTGCAGCTGGGAAGGGGGTCTTCTCAACAGAAATAAATTCACTAATTCCCAGTAGGCCACATAATGTGTATCAACCTAATGGGTGTGGTGAAGGCAAGCAAATAGGCGGAATGTTTACTGGGGTTCCCACAGGGTTGTGAGACTTAATACATATGTTGGCCTTACAAAGCTCAAAGGAGCAACAGAGAGCAGCTTAGCAGTCACAGCACTGCCTGGTACTCGAGCGGCAAATACTTTATAAGCAATATTGCTCTGGGGTAAACACACAGTTAACTCTGCAAAATGCCACTCAGATAGGAAATTTAGATAAACAAGTATTCAGTTCAGCATCCAAGCCCGGGGGAGTGCTTTACCATCACCAGCCACCATGTCTTCCTTGGTGTCACCTCTGCTATACTAGAAGGTTATAGAGGCATCATTCAGGATGAGGGTCATGTCCAGCGACATTGTGGACTGGGGTGTCATCATCTACAGCATTATTGCAGGTGGAGGGAACCATTCAAGAGGGGTGCCTCTCCCAGGTAGCCACCCGGGATGGGGACTAGTGGACCAAGGGGTCTATCAGGGTTGCATAAATTTTTGTTGCTCTGTTTAAGGTTAGACTGCACCTTAATTAGCTTTGGGAGTGTTTCCTGGTATCACACAGTCTCATTAAATTCTGTGGGTACTCAGGGGCACTCTGGGCAAATAGTTGGGTGATATTTTCTTCTGAGGCATAGAAAGTATCCATCCATAAGTAGTAAAGGTTGGAGACAGATGTGTAGCCTTGGTTTAAGTAAAATTTGGTTATATGCTCTTGACAATTTAATATTTCACACTGTACTACCAGAGATGGGTCTGAACTGCATAAGCCTATCAGCCAATTAGGGTTGATATGAAGGCAATGTGATGATTGGTGCCCAGACATCAGGATGACATTGACTGCTTGGGCAGGGATGCTGGCCTTTAAGCATTTGTGCCATTGGTCCCATTTAACTTAAGGATTGAATTGTCTGACTAGTATCCACACTTGGTGGTGTTTCAGGTGAACCCCCTCTAGGGCTGACTTCTAGCACTTAACCATCACACCCTCTATCCTGGGATGCACTTATGAGTGCTGTGTAGTCCAAGATACTTTCTAGTATTATCTCTCTGGGGTTGAAGAATAAGCCCCATGACTCAGATGGCACAAAAGGCACAGATTAAGGTCAGCAGCAGTGGGCATCTGCATTTTGTAGTTTTGTGATTGCCTTTATGGGGCCATTCATTGGGTCAGCAGCTTGTTGGTGGCCTCCTACAAAGTGAGGTAGGGACAACTGTTTTAATTGTATTGCCCTGCTGTCATCTTCTAATGTTGCTGGTGTCAACCAACCTGAGTGACTCTTTTCTCCTTTTGGAGATAGACAGTTTCTTATTCCTGATGGATTCCAAGTGCAATTGTTTCCACTTCCTGTGAGGAAGTATGGTTAGGAGAAATGAGCCATCCACTAATACCACTTTACACTGGAATTAGAGCTGGAATTTGCATGTCAAGTGGGTCAGAACAGTAAGACTATTTTTCTAATGGGCCAGGACTATCTATGATGAGGAGGTCAGAGCTAACCACCCGTCCCTGACTGGGGTGCTAAGGAATATTGCAAGACAAGACAACTGACATTTTAAATCTGTAAATGGACTCAAAATTGTAATTATAATTATAGTATGGCTCTCCCAGACATGGAATCTTAAACCAGTCAATCAGTGATCACCTGATAAGCATGCTTAGGTAATCTGATAGACTCCTGCCATCCCCTAAAAGAAAGTGACCTTGAAATAACTAGTTCATTTTGTGCCTGGTAGAACTTCTTGCTCCTTCTCCCTTCTACCTATCAGCCTTTCATTTTGTATAGCTCCTCAGAGCCCCTTTCTATTTGCTAGATTGGATACTTCTTGATTCATGAATTGTTGAATAAAGCCTAATAAGATTTTAAAGTTTACTCAGTTGAATTTTGTTGTTTTTTTAACACTAAACACAAAAACTAACAGTTTATTTGGAAAGAACACAAACAGCATTTTTAAAGCTCCAACAAATATTAATTTTATCATTAGGTGTTTTATATTCTACTTTATTTTCCCAACTTATCCATGTGCTAAATATTGTCAGCGTATTTTTTTTTTAAAAGGAACAGGGTTAGATAATTTGACATCACAGAGTCAAATGTGATTTGACATCACAACAATTTGTGCTATCACAGAGATACTAAGTGTAAGAACAGATTTTGGAACCCAGGTCTGAAAGGATTCAAAGGCTTTTTATACTTAAAAAAATGCTATCTGTTTCTTAATTATGATGTTCAGATTTTGGATGTGGATTGAATCTTGGACATTAACCAACTAGAGGTAGACTCCACAAAGAAATTCAGTTTTCCTTCCTTATTTATCTTCAACTTCCTGATTTTTGTGAGAACCAAAAAGTTAACAATATTTACTGATAATACAGTGCCTGGCACAGAACTGTGCTTGTGTTTAATTAATATTTCCATGCTACTTTATTAATTGGATGTTCAATGAGTGAAGCTATTTTAGAAAATATTTCATTAACAATTTTTTCTTGGTTTCTGAGGAAATTTATTCTGAATACTTTATCAGGCTGCAAGTCTTTATTCGTTGGCAATGTGTTTGAGTTTTGAAAAAAAATGAAAAGCCATTTAAGCTTCATCTGTTTAATAGATTGGACATTAAAACTTGCATGCTGAATTTTGGTATTAAAAATAAGATTATGGGGGTGCCAGGGTGACTCAGTCGGTTAAGCATCCAGCTCTTGGTTTTAGCTGGAGTTATATATGATCTCACAGTTCATGAATTCAAGCCCCACATTGGGATCTGTGTTGGGCTCTGTACTGACAGGGAGGAGCCTGTTTGGATTTTCACTCCCTCTCTCTCTTTGTGCCCCTCCACTGCTTGTGTTAGCACATGTGTGCAGGCTCTCTCTCTCTCTCTCTCTCTGAAAATAAATAAATAAATAAAAATAAATAAATAAATAAATAAATAAATAAAGTATACAAATAATATTACAAAAAGATGAAATATTCACTTTCACGTTTTGTAATCTTGCTCTGGAGACAATTCTAAAATGAAAGCTCCAAATATTTCAAGAAATCACAGCATCATTTGAATATATTTATATGTATATTGTAACATGCACACATAAAACATGGAAGAACCACACCATTTCTATGGTATATTATCTGTTACTTTTTTGATAATCTAATCAAGTCTAAAGTCACTATGTTTGTGTTTGGGTGTAACTATCCCTTAATCATATTCTGATAGCCACAAGAATTAGTCTATACCATCACAATTTATCACCCCATTAGGCTTAACAAATAGCATTTTGGCATGCCATTATTTCTTAATGAGGACAGTGCCCTATATAATTAAGTCAGCACATTAGGTGATAGACACTAGAGCTCGCAGGGTAACAGTTCTTATCTTAGTTAAGCATTGATAGAAACTGTGCTGAACTTTTTCTTTCTTCAGTTAAGCTTACTAAATTTCAGTTTCCTCTCTGTCCAAATATAACGTGAGACAGGTAGTGGTTATGTCTAGAGTCATATGCAAATGGAGTGCCAACTGATGTGTGTTCCCAAACAATCCTGTTAATGAAACACATCCAGAGCTGACTATATCTCTATGTAGTAGTAGTACACACTGCCCTACCCCAAAACACTTGGAGAAGGCACATTTGGGATTTTTCAGCTATTTAGAAAGTTTAAATGTACACATGTGAGATATTAGGCAACAGACTCATCATAGTCTAGGGCAGTATCTCATGATTAACCAATATTTCTACAGAAGAAAACATAAAATTGTTCACAGTAATGAATAAAGGTATAAATAGCTGCATGTCAGACTAGGTCAGATTCATTTCCAAATAAACTATGAAACATCTTATATTTTCTTTTTTTCTTTCTCTTTTTTTAATATGAAATTTATTGTCAAATTGGTTTCCATACAACACCCAGTGCTCCTCCCAACAGGTACCCTCCTCAATGCCCATCACCCACCCTCTCCTCCCTCCTACTCCCCATCAACCCTCAGTTTATTCTCAGTTTTTAAGAGTCTCTTATGGTTTGTCTCTCTCCCTCTCTAACTTTTTTTTTTTTCACTTCCCCTCCCCCATGATCTTCTGTTAAGTTTCTCAGGATCCACATATATTTTCAAACTTCTTGGATTTTGAAATTATAAAAAATGTACTCTAAATTTACAGAGTTCAGAGATCCATTTGCTCACACATTTAAAAAACTTTTTAAATATTTATTTATTTATTTTGGAGAGTGAGAGAGAGAGAGAGAGAGAGAGAATGAGCAGAGGATGAGCAGGGAGAGAGGGAGGCAGAGAATCCCAAGCAGGTTTCACGACATCAGCACAGAGCCCAATGTAGGGTTTGAACCCATGAACCCTGAGAGCATGAGCTGAGCCTAAATCAAGAGTTGGACGTTCAACTGATTAAGCCACCTAGGCACCCCTTACAAAACTATTCTAACACATACATTTTATTTACTCATAAGAACACACATCTAATGACAGTCTACCTAACTCTGTGACTATGTAATCAATAGCAGGGACTTGTTCTTATTTGCTTATTATAAAATCTTTATTTCCATAATGGTTGTGCATGATTAAAGCTATATAGCTACTACTCTTTCCCTGTTTCTCCATGGCATGCTACCAACTGTATGGAGGTAAGAATAAGAGAAGTCTCCTGAAATCCCAATTTTATCCTATTTATGTATGTATGTATGTATGTATGTATGTATGTATGTATGTATGTAATTATTTATTTATTTATAAATAGAATTTATTGTTAAATTGATTAATATACAGTGTGTAGAGTGTGCTCTTGGTTTTTGGGGTAGATTCCCTTGGTTCATCGCTTCCATACAACACCCAGTGCTCATCTCAACAAGTGCCCTTCTCAATGCCCATCACCCATTTTCTTCTCTCCCCACCCTCTCATCAACCCGCAGTTTGTTCTCTGTGTTTAAGAGTCTCTTATGGTTTGCTGAGAGGCTAAAAGTTACCAGGTGTACTCACAACTGCAAAGAAAAATCTTTCCCTTCCCCCGCCATTCCCGAAACCAGCCAGGGCGTGCCCGGTCGTAGTCTGACCTAAAGGCGGGAACCAATCAAGTTCTGCTGAATGGTTTGAAATAAAGGCGGGGACCAATCAAGTTCTGCTGAGCGTTCAAATTTAAATGTCAGCCTATAACAACTCTGTAACCTCAAAAAAAATCCCTAACTTGTTTGTGCCTGTCTATAAAAGAAGCTGTAAGATCCTTGCTCGGGGCCTGTTGTGTCACCGGGGACGAGTGCGCGGAGGACCGGTTCGAACCTGCAATAAACGACCCTTGCCGCTTGGCTTTGACTCTGGACTCTGGTGGTTTGTTTTTGGGAGGTCTCTCCAATCGGGGCATATCATTGCCTCCCTCCCTCTTTGTTTGTAACTATTTTTTTTCCCCTTGCCTTCCCCCATGATCTTCTGTTAAGTTTCTCAGGATCCACATATGAGTGAAAACATATGATATCTGTCTTTCTCTGACTGACTTATTTCACTCAACATAACACCTTCCAGTTCAATCCACGTTGCTGCAAATGGCATGATTTCATCCTTTCTCATTGCTAAGTAGTATTCCATTGTATATATAAACCACATCTTCTTTATCCATTCATCAGTTGATGAACATTTAGGCTCTTTCCATAATTTGGCTATTGTTGAAAGTGCTGCTATAAACATTGGGGTACAAGTGCCCCTATGCATCAGCAGTCCTGTATCCCTTGGATAAATTCCTAGCAGTGCTATTGCTGGGTCATAGGGTAGGTCTATTTTTAGTTTTTTGAGGAACTTCCACACTGTTTTTCAGAGCAGCTGCACCAGTTTGCATTCCAACCAACAGTGCAAGAGGATTCTGTTTCTCCCCAATTTTAAATGGCCTCATAGTTCAGGAAGTAGTCTGAGGTTTCTGGCGATGTAATTTTATTGTTTTAACTTCAGTTTAATACAAAAACATTTTGTTATCTTCCCTACAATACGTTTTCAATCGATTTCCCATTCATTCTTTTTCCCCATTGTATGTGTCAAAGTTCAGGCTTTGTTCTTTATATGTAGTATTTTACCAATAGCCTATCCTAGTTCACTTCAGTGCATGCTCTCATTAGCTTACAATAGTCCTCATCTCTTTCAGTTGATTTTAAGGAAGCATGACCCTGTTTCTACTAGCAGAGCACTTGCTTCATGATTCTTACCTGGATTCAAATCCAAACCAAACCATGACACTTACTATTGGGTGACCTAAAGTAAATTAAATATCACTGTGCCTCATAGTTCTTATCTGTGAAATAAGGATAATGCTAATGCCTATGCTATGTGATTGGGAAAAGATTAAATTAAACCACTTAAAAAAGTAACACACTTATAAACAGTGCATGGCATAAACTAGGCCCTATGTTAGATGTTAAATAATATCATTTTATTATTTTATCTTTAATTATTGTCAAAAATATCACCATAAGTATCTTTCATTTATCCTCAAATTGATCTCTTTCTTCTATAAATCTCCCATATGCCACCTTGATTATCTTTACAAAATCATCCCTGGTCATTATCCTCTGATTTCCTAGAGGGTAAACTTTACAGTTTTGGATCAGATGTCTTTTTCCTATTTCAGCTTCTCTATTTTAACTGAAGAGTATTAGATGTGACTGATGTGGTGTGATTTATATTCAGTGAAAAGCAAAAGGACAAAGAAAAGTACATAAAAGTTGGGGACCAATGTCAACCTTCAGGGAATTCTCTATGGAAATAGTATACATTCCCTAACTAGGTGGAGTAAACCATGATGTCAATATTAACATATAATTGGAAGGAAAAGAAACTCAAAAATTTTGAAAATGAAACATGACATAAATGTAACTGAGAATGTCCCCACACTATGCCATTAGGATTCATATAAAGCCCTCAGATGGTAGTTCAGAAGACAAAACAAGTCAAGATTCCTTCTCTCTCTGAGACAGTAATAGAGCTAAGCAAAGTTTCCCTTATAATAGCAAAGTGAGAAAAAAATCTTGGTAAAATTAATATAACAGAACTATCAAACTAATGGAACAAAAACAATCAATATTCTACTAGAAGACAAATATTTAGCACCAAGAAACAATTTTTCCCAACTGAGAGATCATCCTATATTCCAAGAAAGTCTGATTCAGAGAACTTTAAGTGGGAAAAAAAAAAGGACGTTTATAGTAAGAATAGAAAGATTATTACCAGGGAGTATCTGAATAACATTTAGAGCCAGAGGACAATAACTTTTTTTGTAGCCAAAAATTAGTTAGTATTATATATAACTGAAATTTGTTTTGAAAAACAAACCACAATGACCACAAACTAAATTCTTTTCATTTAGCATGATAAAGATGTCTTAGTTCACTATTTTTGCTTTGGTGAAGGGACATTTTTTGAAGTATAGCAGCTGATTCTTTGATTGTTTTCTGTTGATTTCAATTTATATTCTATTTGATAACATGCACAAGATTGTCCAGGTCTTTATAAAAGTATTTTTAAGCATCAACCTACTGCTCTGTATTTATAAAATAAGTAGATAAAAATATCTGGAAAATAATGTTGTTAAAAAATAATTTATTTTCATGATAGATACTGGGGTTTGGGATTTTTCACACTTATTTTTATATTTCCTGATGCTCCAGTTCATTATAATAGGTATCCATAATTTTTATAAGCATAAAAGCATGGATTTCTGTAAAATAGATTAAAGTCTCTGCTCATCAGAAAGCTTCCCATAATTATAAAATTATTTCTTTATGTGTCTCTCATTTACAACTGAATAGAATTAATTTGTAAAATAATGAACAAAATTTTATCTTTCATGTTCTCTCATGCTTCTTGAACCATGTACACTTTTAAGTCATACTTTGTAATGAAAATAAGACTTTAAAAAATCAAGAACTTAGAGATATACATTGTGAGTTACAATGAAATAAAGAGTAAGGAATATAGGTAATTATTAAATCTTGTGGGGACCTGGGGAGCAAGGTACTCAACATGTTCCCTGATTTTTTCATTTGACAAAGAGAAATTGATAATTGTGATTCTTAGAGAAAAAAAAAGGTGCTATGTAATGAGAAAATATAGCAAGTGAAAGCCATTTGAAGTTTTACTCCATAAATAAAGTATGAAAAATTAAAGTATTTGATTTATCTGTTGCATTTAATATTACACCATGACAGTGATATTCATTGTATCTCCTACCAAGATTATAATGACACTCATAAAAAATAATTTTTTGAAAACAAAGAGTTTTTGTTACAACTAATAGAAAATAGGCACAAAACTTAAATACATATGAGCACCAAGACAGATGTTAATTGCTTTTTTGTCATCCAACCATTAAGTATTTGTTATAAGCCTGCCACCACATATGTCAATTAGAAATGAAGGCTGTGGAGAAAATAAAATAGGGTAAGGATAGAGAAAGTGCCAGAAGGAAATGGGTTTACTTTATTTATTTATTTTTTAAGGTTAGTCAGGGATGACTGACTAATGAGAAATCTGATTTGACACTGGGAAGAAATGAGAGCAGATGATGCAGGTGTCTGGATGAGAAGGACTATTTACAGGGTAAGAAGAGAGTAAATGCCAAGATCTTGAGATAGGGTGATATTTGGAGCATTCAAGGAATATCAAAGTGGCCAATTTGTCTAGAAAAAAGTAAATGAGTGACAGAGTGAATGAAGGTAACACCAGAGACACACCAGTAGGCTAGATCATAGGTCCTATTGGGGCAAGGAAAGTACTTTGGATTTTACTCTGACTAGAATGAGAAGACATTCTCCTAATTGGAGAATACCAGTTAGGAATTTCTTAACTTACATTTTAAATGGATCATGCTAGCTTCTGTGTTGGGTGAACAGTGATGTGCTGAGGTACAAAGAGGGAGATTGGAAGATCAGTGAGAAGAATACACTAGTAATTCAGGTGATAGAATTTGAGAACTTGGACTAGGTAGAGATAGTGAGAGGTGGTCAATTTCAGTATATAATTTAAAGATAGATCCAGCGGGGATTACTGGTGAGTAGCATGTGGATAGTGAAAGAAATAGAAGCGTTGGGGATGATTTCAACAAACTTTTTCAATGAGAAATTGGAGCAAAGAAGTTAATGTTTGGTTATTTGAAGAGGAGTGTGGGAGAAGCAATTCAGGTGTTAAAATACAAAGTTGAAAGTTAGGTACAAAATTAAGCTTGAGATGCTTGTTACACATTCAAGTGGACATGACACTGAAATACTAAAGTCTAGATTTCCAAGGAAAGGTCTGGATTGGAGTTACAGCGTAAGAAGAATTGTATTTAAGAAGAAAAGGATCAAATTAGCTATGTGTTGCTAAAGCGACCAAATCAGAAGACAACTGAGATTAACTGTCAGAGTAAATGGCATTGACAATGTTTGTCAGACTCATTTCTTGCTCTTCCTTTTTCCCTCCCAATTAATAAGTCTATATTTAGGAAAGAACACTTATTTCTACAATATTTCTACTTGACAATAATGTATTTAAAAATATTTCTAGATAAACCTTATGGTATATTGTTTGTATTTTGTATTTGCAGTATTCTCTGGGTAAATCTTGAGGTAAAGAATGTCCAAAGGAAATGTAGTTTTGCAATATAAATGCATATTGAAATTGTGTGCTAGATGCAATGTCTACCTGAGAAATTAAGGTTGATAGAGCATCATTGATTTTTTTTTACTGAATGTAATTAACATATAACATTATATGAGTGCCAGTTGTGTAGCATAATTATTTGATATTTGTACATATTGTGAGATGGTCACTAGAATAAATCTTATTAACATTTATCACCATACATGGTTACAGAATTTTTTTCTTGTGATGAGAACTTTTTTTAATTTTCTTAGCAACTTGCAAATGTGCAATACAGTATCCTTTACTATAGTAGCCATGCTGCATATTGTAGAACTGGAAGTCTGTACCTTTTGACCCTTTCACCCTTTTCACCCACCCTCCAACCCTCATGTCTGGCAATCAGCATTATGTTCTCTGTATCTTATGAACTTGTTTTTTTCTTGTTTGTTTGCTAGATTCTGAATATAAATGAGATAATGTGGTATTTGTCTTTCTCTGTTTGACTTATTTCATTTAACATAATGCCCTCAAGACCTAACCATCAATTGTTTTGTTAAAATATATATATATATATATATATATATATATATATATATATACAGTATACTGTATATATATATATACATGTATGTATACTGTGTATATATATATATATACAGTATACATGTGTATATATACACATGTATACTGTACATGTATATATACAGTACATGTATATACAGTATACTGTATATATATATATACACAGTATACTGTATATATATACATGTATGTATACTGTATATATATATATATACACAGTAGGGCACCTGGAGAGCTGGGTGCTCAGTTGGTTAAGCTTTTGACTTTGGCTCAGGTCATGATCTCACAGTTCATGAGTTTAAGCCCCACATTGGGCTCTGTTCTGACAGTACAGAGCCTGTTTGGGATTCAATCTCTCTCTGTGTCCTTCTCCTACTCACAGTATTTCTCTACCTCAAAATAAATAAAACTTAAAAAAATAATAAAAAATCTTATAAAAGCAAAGAAATGACATAAAACTAAATGTTTCAAACCATGTACAACTATACTGGAACAAAAAATATTATCTGAGCCATCTTAATTTGTGTGTTTTTCAATGTTTATTTTTAAGAGAAAGTGGGAGAGAGTGTAAGTGGGGAGGCAGAGAGAGAGGGGGACAGAGGATCTGAAGCCTGCTCTGTGCTGACAGCAGTGAGCCTGATGTGGGGCTCAAACACACAGACTGGGAAATCATGACCTGAGCCGAAGTCTGATGCTAAACCAACTGAGCCACCCAGGTCCCCCTATGTTGTGTCTTGAAAAAGAGCATTTCAAAATGTTTTGTACACAAAATATTTAGGAAGCATTTATTAAACCCTGGCTAGAACCAGAAGTGGTGCTACTTTTGAAGCTTCGGTTCACATTCATAAGACTTCCTCGTTTCAATAAAATGCATAAATATTACAGTACGCATTATCATCTTTATTTTTATGATATATGCCTTTGGGTTAATGTGATATTTGCATTTTCTCAGGAACTCCTTTATCTCTTTAAAGGAATGCATTTTATTGCTTTATTGTATTCCTTTTGTAGTATTAGAAGTTAGACCCTTTAGGGAAGACATTACTTATGAATATAGAAATGAGATGAATTGTAATATTCTCAACATCCATCTAAGATTAGAAAATCTTTATTTAAGGGAGATGTTTATGAGTTATTGAACTTAAATTCTGTAATATCTGAAATTGTCTTTGTCTCTCATTCCACTTGCATTATTATTGCCCTTGAAAAGAATGAAAACAAATCAAAACAAACTCTCTGCCACTTTATCTCTTAAATCTATTAATTAGTGTTTTTACTATTCTCTTAATATGTTTTTCCTAAATATAGAAATATTCAAAATGATTCTTGTATTTATATTGTAATGTATCAAGAATAAGTGCTTTATTAGAAATTAGTATTTAAATTTAATCACATTGGTTGCATACCTCAGTATTTCTAAGCATGAAACTGAAGTTCTTATTCTGGAAAATATATCACAGGATTGTTTTGAATATTTAGGGAATAGTTTCAGTTCAGAACCATATTTAGTATGTACAATATAAAAGAAAACCTGGATATTTCTCTTTTCTTATTATGCAGTCACCATCTTTAATGGTCATGGTGCACTGTGGAGAAGGTTCAGGAGATTATAGACCATATTCATTAAGGATACATTGAGGAGTTCTTCAGAGAGACCCAGCGTCTACCTCATTCATATTCATCTTAGATTTGGGGAAGAGTCTGTGAATCTTCATGACAATAACTCCAGTTAAATTTCTGTCCATCGGGGTTAACTTTTTATTTTTATATGTTAAAAAGATCTTCAACATATGCTCCATTTTGGTTGTTTTGGCTTAATTCTCAGGGACCCTGAAATCAGTTCATACCACTCCAAATGTATCCTGTCCCTACAGCTTATTGTTGTGACTCTATTCTCATTTTCTCTAGCTGTTTCGTGCCACCACTCCAGGATCTCATTTCATCCACTCACCCTCATCTCCATCTGTGGTTATTCAAGGACAAGGTGCCCTCACCAAGGCAGTTTTAATGTCTTGGAGAAGATGTCTTCCAACTCTGATGACGGTATAGTTAAGGTATAGCTGAGCAGGCTAGACATTTTAGAGCTATTTTAACAGTCACAATTTTTTATTCTTACCCCCTTATACACTAGCAAAATTCTGGCATTTCAACCTATGTACCATAAGACATGATGAAGCATAGGCTTCAGTTAGTAAAATTAGTAGACTATAAAACATCACTCGCAGGTGATCAGTGAGAACCACTGAATCCTTAAAACCTTGTCGGTAACATCTGAAAGAGAAACTGAAGGATTGAGAGTTTTTTACTTGGTCTTGGCAACCATGGCTTCCCACCTCCTCTTGCAAAATGACCTTAATCTTGAACTGTCCCTCCTCAACCCCTCCTGGTAAGTCCAACTTGACAAACCACAACTTCCGCCTCTTCTTTCTGAGAAACACTTTTGCTCAACTCTTTCTGAAATGAACTGAAAATGAAGCCTTTTACTAAGATTTTGTAAACTCACTCTCCCTCTTTCAATCTCTCTCAAATTAGAAAAGTTTCTAATGTCTGGCTTTTTTTTTAATATGTAAAAACTCCCACAGTTTTTAATCATGTGCAGCATCTTCCTCTGATCACTGTAAGACCACTTCCATGAGGATAAGACATACTCAAAATCTTTTGACATCTGTCCTCAGAATTCCAGTGACTATAAAGCTAAGTCCTGCTTCTGACAAGTGCCATTTCTTATGCTTTTAAGTGCCCCCAGGCTTTTATTTTCTTTTTTTTGTTTTGTCCCCTTAATACTGGCTTTTTGATTTGCTTTCAATTACTCACAGATCTGATATATAAGGTGGGATAGGACCAAGAACCTCAGTTCCTGATTATTTTCATGGTGTTTGTTTTCTTCATTTGAATATTGTGAATTACTAGACTTTTAATAAATCTCAGGTTATGGTTCCAATAGTCTTACATATTCCAAGTTTTGATAAGATTCTACCGAGAAAAATTTAGAACTTCAGTGTCCACTCTGCAGAATTTAAGATAAACCTATCTGTGTGCATTACAATCAAATATTTTAAAGATTTTAAATATTCAGTGGTCAACATTTTTAGATTGGCATAAAGAGACCACTGAAGGATAGGACACTTCTAAAATTATTTATCTTCGGGGGTCATGAATAAAAACAAATGAAAATGTGGAATATCTAATACCCAAACTTAACCACTATTGACTCTATTCTGATCCAACTCTGGACTGGCACCCTATTTTCCATACCTCAATTTCCTCCCCTCTTTACATTTTCTCTTTCTCTTTCACTTTCACCATATTCTTTTCTCTTTCATGCACTGGCCTTTCCTAAACATACGCCTGACATTGAACATTATCATAATATCTCATACGGTAGCTGGAAATATAATGACCTATTCTCGTTTTTCATTTGAATCTTGCTTGAGATCATATTAGATCATAACCTTATTGAGGTAAGGAAAGACAAAAGTTCACTGAAGAATTCAGTATTGCTCTATGAACTTTTATTTCAGGATTCTCTGATCTCTATCACTCTATCTCTGTGGATTCTGGACATGTGAAAATTTGATTAGAAAAGTAGGAAGGATTGATATGAAAATGTGACTACGGATGGGTATAAAATGAGTACAAGAATAGGACAAGTATTTCTAGTAGTTATATCTGAGGTCTTTGTTTTTCCAAATCTGATTGATGAAAAATTCAGTCTGGTAAATGGAGGAAAGAAGTATCCACTGAAGAGTCCACTTAGATACCACTTTTGGGAACACACTGCTAAAGATAGGATTGAAGGTATCACTGGTATTGCTGGGTTCTTGAAATATACTTTAACTCAGAAAAAAGAAAAAATCCACACCAATTCATCCAAATGAACCCTTCAAGTAAGTAGCCACTCTTGTCTGACCACAATTTCCCTTAATACAAAAGGAATGTAATAACTAAAATCAATTCTTGGAGGTATCAACGATACTATCTATCATAAGCCCTCCCTTCTTTCATCATTCTTTCCTCAAGATAACAAATAACTCAGTGGTAGGAATCTCAAAAAATTTTTCGATTTGGGCTTATTTGAACCACTTCCTGTGTCTGTAGTCTCTCATGAGTTAAAACAATTTTTTTGTTTGTTTTGTTTAGTACTTTTGCTTTGGTGAATCTGTTAGAAAGATGATTTGTAATTGTGGTGCCATTTTAAATTTTGGACCAGTCTCTTTCTAGAAATCCTAGAGGGTGAAAAATCACTGATTTACAATTTGATTATGGGCCACATTGGTTACTCTATTAGTTTCCCATTGCTACTATAGCAAATTTATACAATCTTAGTGTCTTAAAACTAAGATTTTAATAATAAATAATAATAAATAATAATAAATAAATAATAAATATAATAAATAAATAAATAAAATAAAATAAATAGATAAAATAAAAATAAATATAAATAAATAAATTAAATAAATAAATAATAAATAATAATAAACTTATTATTTTATAGTCCTTTCTGGTTTTATAGTCACACACTTTTTTTTTACTTTTATCCTCTTGACTACCTTCTATAAAACCTTGTGATTACATTGTGTACAATTAGATAATCCAGGATAATCTATATATCTCAGGATCATTGATGTAATCACATTTTCAAAGTCTCTTCTGCTATGTAAGCTAAAATATATATTGTAGTTTAAGATGTAGGCTTCTTCAGTGGGTTATTACTCAGCCAGTTAGCATCTGTAATCATCTTAGAGCTTGAATCTGTCCCTGATTATCCTTGCCCCAAAGACAGTTCAGATATGGGAAACATAACCCTAAAAGTTATTGACTGATCTGCTTATGGACTTAACAAAGTGTCCTATGGGTGAGGGGTGGAGGCTTGGGAGAATGAGGCCCACTGCAATTGCACACTTCCAGAAAGGACTCATTAATCATTTTATTGGCCATGCAATATCTTTGTTTTTATTTTTATTTTTATTTTTGGGACAGAGAGAGACAGAGCATGAACGGGGGAGGGGCAGAGAGAGAGGGAGACACAGAATCCGAAACAGGCTCCAGGCTCCGAGCCATCAGCCCAGAGCCTGACGCGGGGCTCGAACTCACGGACCGCGAGATTGTGACCTGGCTGAAGTCGGATGCTTAACCGACTGCGCCACCCAGGCGCCCCTCATTTTTGACCATTTATGGCCATAAATTTCATACACTTCCAAAATCTTTGAAGCATGGGGTCTGCACATATTGGGTAAAACCATGTGATGTTTAAAGCCCCTACAAAACCTGATCTTCAGGAAAAATCACATTTAACCATTTTCCTGGTAACTTTGTGAATAGGTGTTAATATCCCCAAATATGACATGAGATATCTTCAAAAACTAAACAACCCAATAAATCAGTATGCCTCTTGATTGATTTTGGAGCTGGCAGAGATAATTTATTTTTGATTATCTGGGGCAGTTCAAGTGATATCAAGGAATTGTATCATTTGTTCTGAGCTTTACACTTTTATTTGGGTTAATTAGCCACAGTCTGGTGGTCATATGATTAATGAGTGTTTTTAATTCTGTCTTGGCTAAGTCTTCTGATTGGCATACCAACATTCTATGATATACATAATGAATAATAGTACTTTCCAACTAAATCCAACCTATCTCTCTTCTTACATGGTCATGGCAATCAGCAGGGGAAATTAAATATTCCTGTAGTTACACAGTAAATGTATATTGGAGCCCACTCCAGATGAATGCAAATCAGCTTCAACTTTCTTCTAAATAGAGATGCAAAAGAAGGCAAAAACCAAACCAAACTATGTCCCTTAGTTTGTGGCAAATCTTGAATTGTTGGTATCATACTGGACATAGCTGATACTTTTAAAGCCACCACTGTATCCTGTTACCTATGATCTATAGTTAACTTTCAAATTCATGAACTTATTACAGGTCATGCTGGAATATTAAACAAGGAGTTTTGGAATACTAATAAACTTGCATCTAATTGTTCCTTTATTAAACCAAAATACCTACAACCCTCTAGTATACTGTATGTTTTAAATTTAGCACTTGAGTACAGATTATTCTATAATGTTCCCATGTAGACTACCCAGTTAAACCAGCTTAAAGAGCAGATTTGCATAATATTTCCTTTTTCTATGTTTTGGATAAGAGAGAATTCTCCCATTTAGACATAACATATATTCCAATAATATAGCTTGGCAATGGTGAGCCAATACCCTTACGTACCTTTTGTTCATAAATTCCTACTTTAAGCCATAGTTTTACCTGAAAAAGTATTTTGCATCACCACATCCTGCTAATTTTTATTTTCTTATCACTTTTCATTAAAAGACTTATAAAGAGCAATACACTGAATACCAGTGTCCAGCAATCCTGATGAATTTTCTTCACCAGCCCCAGGCCACTTGACCTATCTCAAAGCAAATGACCTCGGGTTCCCTCCTGGGGATTGTGCCAAGAGACCCTGGCCCTTCTGTCACTCAGATTCTTTATCCTCACTGTTTTAATTGGCACGGACTCTGAAAAGATTATAGACCCTAATTTTTCATCATCAGATTTTTATTTTAGTTAATCATGGCAAAGATAAAGTACGTATATTTGTCACAGTCCTTTTGCAACCTTAGTAGTTGGTAGGGCTGGATGACCTAATCTCTTATAGTGTGATTCATTAAAATTTTAGTAGCTACTCCATCTATTTCCTCCTTTTTTATGTCATTTTTAATTGAGCCTCTGAAGAATTCCACATAGTTTAATTATCTCGAGGTTTTCTCTTACTTTTTTTTTTCTCTTATTGCTCTTTCTTTTGCATAATTCTGAAAAATTTCCCATTATTTAGCTCCATTTGGGGCTTAAAATGCATAACAGTTTCCCAAACATCGACTTTTCTCCTCAACAATAAAGTCACATATAGGGTCCAAACAATTCCTTTTATCACAGCATCAATCATCACTGGTAAACAGTAGAGAGGGAGTGGAAATCTTAAAATCATACAGGAAGTTCAGGTCATAATTTTGCAGTGCTAGCAGCCTTTAGCTACTTACTCTTACCTTCAATTTTACTGGGACATATCAAAAAAAAAAAAAAGACACCACATTGTTGGCTGATGAACTGTTTTTTTTTCTTGTTATTGTGTTTTTGTTTTCACTTTATTTTGTAATGCATTTACTATCCACCTAGCCCCGGGTCCATGCACTTCAATTTCCTTTATAATTTTCCTCATGTCAGTGGGTGTGGGGCTTGTGAAGCCTAAACCCAGGCATGACAAGGAAGTCCATCTGTCAACAATGATTCCTCCCGCTCAGCTTTATTTCTCCCAAACCGAATCTTAGCCCTTATTACTTAAGTTGTATTGTCAGAGATGGTTTCAGATATCTCATTCTCACTGCCAGCTGCAAAGATTCCATAAATTCAGAATTTAAAAAGCCTTACAAATTGTGCAGAGCACCCTCACGTAAGGCTTTTTTAGAGCCAAAAGGAAAGAATACAGGAAAGCGATGGGGATCCAAGAGGCATCCAGGTGCAAGCTCTCAGGATTTGTTTAGGGACAATTTAAAGGATACTATAGTTGACCTTTGCACAGCATGGGTCTGAACTGTGTGGGTCCAAAGGAGAGTACTATAAATGTGTTTTCTCTTCCTTATGATTTTCTTAATATACTAGAATAATTGTAATTAAACTCTTTGATTGATATTTGTGAGCAAACTATATATTTGCCATAGTTAAAAATACCCTACCTATTATTATTCAAATTATAGTTGACCCTTGAACAATGTTGAGGTTAGGGACAATGAACCCCTGTGCAGTTGCCTATACACGTATATCTTTTGACTCACGCAAAACTTAATAGGCTGCTGTTACTAGAAGCCTTACAATAACGTCAACAGTTGATTAACATGTATTTTGTATGTTATATGTATTATACCCTGTATTTTTAGAATATAGAATCTAGAGAAGAAAATGTTATGAAGAAAAAATTAACTTTAAACTGTGCCTTATGCAAAAACTTCTGATTTGCCACTGGCCACGTACATGTAAGTCTCTGTTTCATTATATATAGTGTAATTTGTACATGTATATTTATTTGTTTATCATATATATGTATATATTGGGTTTCTTAATGAATGGAATGATAAATTCTTTCATATTATTATATCCACTTATAGTGTGCTTTCCTGATATATTTCAAATAATTACTATTTGCTTAAAAAAAAAACTTTCTTTAATGCCAAATATCCAAACTAAATAAATTTGTACCACAACAAAGTTTTCTCAATGGCTCAGTCTATTAGCCTGGTAAGATCACGAATACCACTTAAGCACACATTTTATAATATAAAGATATCATCATAAAACTATAGACTTGAAGTCCATCTGTGGAAATATAAGGTTAAAATTAAGGATGTCAGTAGAGAAGATGGGGGGGAAATGCCTTGTGAAAACACAAGTGAAAAAAAGAATTACCCATGTTGTTTCTTGAATATTTGCATGTGAAAATGAAACCACAGACTTCTCCCCCCCCATGAATCTCCTGTCACCTCGAAGTTAAATGAAAGTGAAATATACTTTGTGCCTGTGTATATGTATTTGTGATTCAAATTAGATCAATATTATTTTTTGTCAGTTGTGTTTTGTGTCTGTCTGAATGGCTATTGGTGACATCTGCTGAGGGACCAATGAGAATAGGGACCTGGTGAGTCAAGCCTTTTGACTTTTGTTGTGCTGAATGTGTGTGCTTATGATCTGTCATTCCACAAAAAGATAAGTTTCTTTTAAGCAGAACAGACTCTGCCGGGGGAGTTTTGCTGTCTTAGCATATTATTTTTAAAGTCATTTGAGGAAACAATCTGTTTGGAGAAAAAAAATAGATACCATGTTGAGTAAAATGAGTGGTTCTTAATGTAACTCCGTTTTGGGTCAGTCTTGAACAAAATAAATTTCTACAACCTAAAATATTTTCAATATAAAATGAGAGACTCTCTCTCTCTCACTACACAATGGATGTATTATAAAAATTAAATAAGATTTGGAGCACTCTTACTACTATCCCTTGTTAAGCTGTGTTGCTTCTTAAATGTCAAAGCAACAGGGGCACCTGGGTGGCGTAGTCGGTTAAGCGTCCGACTTCAGCCAGGTCACGATCTTGCGGTCCGGGAGTTCGAGCCCCGCGTCAGGCTCTGGGCTGATGGCTCAGAGCCTGGAGCCTGTTTCCGATTCTGTGTCTCCCTCTCTCTCTGCCCCTCCCCCTTTCATGCTCTGTCTCTCTCTGTCCCAAAAATAAATAAAAACGTTGAAAAAAAAATTTTAAATGTCAAAGCAACAGAAAGAGGATATTATCTAAAAGAAAACGCTGGGATGAGAAACAATCCATAAATTAAGGAATTGCTCATATATTTAACAAAAGAGCTTAAGGAATCCATTAACTGAATATTCTATTCTTTTTTTAAAAAAAATTTAAACGTTTATTTATTATTGAGAGACAGAGACAGAGCATGAGCATGGGAGGAGCAGAGAGAGGGGAAGACACAGAATCTGAAGCAGGCTCCAGGCTCTGAGCTGTCAGCACAGAGCCCAAGGCGGGGCTCAAACTCATGAACTGTGAGATCATGACCTGAGCCAAAGTCAGTCGCTTAACGGACTGAGCCACCCAGACACCCCCTGAATATTCTATTCTTTCTTTTGTCCTGTAGTCTGGCAGATTCTGGTACTCTTTCCTTCTACTCTGTGTCTCCAGATCCAGAGGCACACCCCTGAGTTGTTTGGTCACCAGGTTGTGCTAGTTACAGCTTCATTAGGTAAACTTTCACTTTTAATTTATTCTTGTGTGGATTTACCTGTGTCAGTTCCACACCTCACACTGCCTCCAGTGTTATCTAAACCCTCTAAATTCCTGATCCTGTACAGACTTCTTCAGAATGAACTGTCTTGATTCACAAGATATCTCATGTGGCCACCATTTAGGGTTCCTCCTGTTCTACTCTTCTAGGAGAGTATAGATTCTTCCTTCCAATTTCACCCTTCAAAACTGTTGATATCTCCCATCACCTATTGTCTCTTTCATTCTCTTCATCCTTTAAAGTGAAATTCAAGAGGAAGGGGAAATACAAGTATGTGTTAATTTTCCATGTTTAATAGGAAATCCGTGAATGTTTAATAGGAAATCCGCAGTAGCCTAAATTAAACACACACAGTACACAATATATGGAAACTTTTAGAGCATGTAAGATAATAAAACATAACAAATTTTAGCCTTTCTATGTTGATGAAAAAAATATAAGTGAATAAAGAATGAAGATTCTAGCAGTCTTCATTTCTTTAAACACTTAGTTGTCCTACCGAATAGCAATATGAGATCTTTGTTGGCTGAAATTCTGACAGACTGATATTTGCTGGAACTAAAGGCTCTGTAATAGACTTCTCATTTGTAATGGAGAACACAGTGTTTATTTCTCGATTTCCCTTTTATTATAATGAACTCTAAGGCATTCATTAATATGTTACTGCTTAGGAAAAAATGCTATATTTGGGTCTTAGGTTGAATAAGATTGACATATTTAACCCAGACATTTTAGAACCAATAACATTAAGATAGTTCATTTTTTAAGTACATGAAACCTTCCTGATTGCCCTATATTCAAGCACAAAATTATTTATTTCAATTACCTTAAAAGAAATACACTTATGAGTACATATATTCAATACACTTATGGTTATTTCTATTCATTTTTATTGAATATACCATTACGACTAAATATACACATTTAAATTATGAATTCAGACTGAGTTAAACATCACAATATCTACTAAAATGAACTCCTAAAACTAATCATGTGGGAAGTATTTTAGTTTGCATTTTTCTGAAGATAAACTAATACTACTTCACAGGTAAGGTTTGTCAAAAACCTTTTACTCATTAATCACTGTGATACTCCATTCCTTAATATAATTGCCCTATTCTGGTACCAAATATCACAAAAAAATGAAATTTCTTGTTTGTAATCTGATCACTGATTTGTCATGCAAAATCTGTGAAAACTATAATACCTTAATAAGTGACTGAAGTAATATATTCCCTATTATTCTAAGCACTTTTCCCACCTCTATACAGAGTATATGCTGGTGGTGAATGGTTAGCCTTTTCATTGAATATATACACACACACACACACACACACACACACACACAGTAGTGATACATATATATATATATATATATATACACACACACACACACAGTAGTGAGATATATATATACACACACACACACAGTAGTGATATATATATATATATATACACACACACAGTAGTGAGATATATATATATATATATATATATATATATATATATATATATACACACACAAACAGTAGTGATACAATATTGAGAGGAACTAACATTAAATGTAATACACTGAACTTAAATTCAAAAGTTTGATTTTTATTGAGAATTTGACTTTCTATAGTGAGGAGATAATGGGAAGATAAAGTAATAATATAGGTGAAATTATTTGTAAATTGTACAACATATTGTACTCTAAATAAAATTCTAGTGATTTTTAAAGAGTTTTAGATTCTTCTCAGACAGCTTGGATTTAAGAAGAGCTCATAAGTACCTAGAATTTAGCTTTGTGAAATTACCATTTAGAGCGTGTCCCTTAGGGACTGAACACATGTTTAAAAGCATTTAATAATGTACACAAAGTTTTAAACAGTGTATGAAGAATTTGTATTACAAATGTTTACAAATTATATCCTACCAAATGACTATTTTTTTTTCATTAAAGATCTTTATTCAAAGTGTGAATGATGCAATGTAATTTGAAAACAGGTTGACTTGAACTTTATTTTCCTGGAATTAGTATAATGTGTCATAAAACTTTCATATCTCTCTCTCTCTCACACACACACACCCACACCCCCCCCCCCTACACACACACACACATACCTCCTTAGGGCAGGTAAAATGAACACCTCTTATCTCCAGGGCATTGAATAATTTTATTTTTAAAGTTTATTTATTTTTATTTTGAGAGAGAGAAAGAGGAAGGGAGAGGGAGAGAGAAGGGGAGAGAGAGTTTGAGTGAGGTAGAAATAGACAGAGAGGGAGAGAGAGAATTCCAAGCAGACTCTGTACTGTCAGTGCAGAGCCCGACTTGGGTCTTGAATCCACAAAGTGGCAAGATCATGACCTGAGCCAAAACCAAGAGCCTGATGCTTAACTGACTGAGCTACCCAAGTGTCCCTGAATATTTTTTTTAGTTTATTTATTTTTGAGAGAGAGAGAAAGCATGAGTGGGGTAGAGGCAGAGAGAGAGAGAGAGAGAGAGAGAGAGAGAGAGAGAGAGAGAGAGAGAATTCCAAGCAGGCTCCATGCTAACAGCACAGAGCCCTACATGGTGCTTGTTCCCATGAGCCACAAGATCATGACCTGAGCTGAAATCAAGAGTTAGATGCTCAACCCACTGAGCCACCCAGGCATAGGGCACTCTAAACTGGTGTTACTTTGCTTTGCATTTACTGCAACTGAAGTCAAAGAACAGTGCCTCAAACTGACAAATATTGTGTGAACCACATGTGAAATAATGAGCAAGATTGAACAGATAAGCCAGTTAGTATACTATAAACTTCCAGCCAAGTTATAACCCGTATCACTGGCAGAAAAACATTTTTTTAAGCATCTTATGTCAATGCCCTGTATAAACTCTTACATTTGATTCCCATTCCAAAAGATAAGCGAAATCCAAACTCCTTAAGATGGAAGGAAGAATCCTGTACAGTTTGGCTGTCTGCCATCGCCAACCATTTCAGCCTCATTTGTTATACTATTTCCTCTCCTTTGTACGCTCCAGGCACAAAACTGCTACTTAGTTCATGAAATATACCAAGCACTTCTTAACTGAAAATTTTGACTCTTCCTGTTTTCTCACTCTAGAACACTTCTTCAATCTCTTCAAACACTTCTCCACTAACTCCTACTTATACTTTGGGATTCCATAGTACTTCTTCAGAGAAGGCTTACTTCTTGCTTCCCCACCAAATCAGTTCTTATTTGTTCTCCACTAAATCTGTTCTCAATATTACACTGTTTTTTCCTTCTTTCATAGTACTCTCCAGAGTCTATAATGATATAATTATTAGTGTGATTATTTATGGTTATTTCTACCATTGGAGTGTAAGTTTTCAGAAGGAATTGATTTTTAGTCATCACTACCTCTCTAGTGAGCTCCTTAGAGTCTGGCACTCAATAAACATTTACTTACATGTGAAATAATAACAATGATAGTAGTAGTAGTAGTAGTAATAATAATAATAACACAAACATATAAATATAACATAGCTGGGATGACAATATTACTGAGTGGTTATTTGTGGGCCAAGCTCATGTGCTAGATTCTGAAGGAACAGGTAAATAATGGAGAGCTGCTCTTCTGCTAAAACTTATAGTCTGATAAAATCAAGCAAATAGGACACATTTGTTGTATACAGAATGAAATATTGAGGCTAGTCTTTCTGGTGGTACTATAGCATTTATTAACACATGACCTCCCTCTGAAACAATGGTTCAGTATTTATTAATTACAAATGGATGATGTTGGAAAGAGTATATAACCAGCATTGTCGGAAGCTCCATTAAAAAGGGAGCAAAGGAAATGTGTGCAGTTGAATTTTATCTTATAATTCATAGGAACACACAAAAAATTAAAGCAGAAACTTCATGAGCTTGTGTGTGTGTTAGATACTTCTTTTTTTCAAATTTTTTAATGTTAATTCATTATTGAGAGACAGAGAGAGACAGAGCATGAGCAGGGGAGGGGCAGAGGGAGAGAGAGGGAGACACAGAATCCAGAGCAGGCTCCAGGCTTTGAGCTGTGAGCACAGAGCCCAACACGGGGCTGGAACTCACAAACCGCGAGATCATGACCTGAGCCAAAGCCAGACGCTTAACCAACTGAGCCATGCAGGCGCCCCTAGATACTTCTAAGAATAGAATAAAGTCTTCATAAATAGAGGTTGGGCCTCATACCAACAACATGAACATCTCTTGGGAGTTCGACAAAATGGAGAATCTCAGACCTCAGCAGAATTATTGAATTGGAATTTGTATTTTAGGAAGATCGCTGGTGATTTTTGTACACTTCTAAGTTTGAGAAGCAATGCTATTAAGGATGGGCTTGAGGGAAGGAAAGATTGGAATTGAGAACAAATGGATAAGGGGTTATTTCAGAGGTGCAGAAGTTTAATGGTTATTTCAGAGGTGCAGAAGTTTAACCAGAAACAAAATAGGAGCATTTAGTTTTCAAAAGGAGGTCTAAGTTTAAGTTTATGTGAAATGTAATATTTCTAAATTGAAGTCCATGTCTGAGTAGCCCACATTATTCCACTGTGGGAGATTAGAATATTCAGCAAGCTTTATACCCTCTTCTCATCTGCCACCCCCATGGAAGGAGGTGCTGATGCCATTAAAAGATACACCTTATCAATCTCAATCCATGCTTATGGTTGCTTAGTTCCCTTCTGGCATTTCCAAGAGAAGAACTGGGGGAGCAGCTGGAATGGAAGAAATGAGAGACACATGGAGGCAACCCAAACTGAATAATTATTTTCAAGTACAGAGTGGGTACTCTTAGACATTTTTATTTGATATACATTTTGGCAGATCCTTTGCCTTGAAAACTGTAACAGCAACTACAAAAACCTGCTGGACTCCTGGATGAATAGCATTAATTTTATTAATTTGGGAATATTGGAATTTTGGGGGGGATAATAGAATTTTTGTATTAAGTTTTCTCATCTAAGAATATCTAATTTTATGTCATTTAAATATTTTATATTTTTGAACATATGCCACATAACAATTTAATACAGGTTATTACACATATTTTATAACATTAATGATAATTTAAATGAAATATTTTGCCCTCCTAGGTAATTTTCAATACAGATAGAAAAAAGCATTTGATATTTAAAGTTTTTCTGTATTCTCCTTGCTAAATTGGTTATGTTTCTCCATAGAACCATGAGTAATACAAAGGGGAAGGGATTATCTTCCTAAACATTTTATTCCTCTAAATATAAAGCATTTCATTTTTATTATCTCTTGTGAGTTCTGTGGTGCATATTTCATATTTATTCATTTATTCATTTTCATATTTATTATTCTGTGGTGCAGGAATTTTGAACATGCTTCCCTCAACCATTCTCCCTCAGGCAGGAGCTGAATAGCAGGTGTCTACCATAGATGGGGACTGGCCCTGGCTGGTTGTCTCCAAATCATCATGTAGTTTCCGTGATTTTCCATGTTCCATTTGGGGTGCTTACAGAGTACTCAGACTGTGTATAGGAAAACTCAGAACCCCAGGACAAGTGATTTACAGGGACAGGCAGAAGTTGCCCAGCCATTTGGGACATAGATCTGGAAGGCAGTCGCATCACTTCCATTACACACTATGGTTAATAACCACTCAAGTTAGCAAACTTGCTACTGGTCTAAAGGGATCAATATAATTTATAGATATATAAAGTAATCACTGAGGCTTTGAATTTGTTGGAGAAAGGGCGATCATGTGTTTGTACACAAAAGTTAAAGCTCATTATGCACATGCATGGTTTCATTATAGTTTAGAAGTCAGAGAGAGGCAGAAGGGAGTTTAGAGACACCAGTAGTGGTGATGGTTTTGCAACTATGATGGTTTTGCAACTGTTGAACTCTTTTTACACCCTCTCCTGTAGAGCAAGGGAGAAGCTTGAAAATCATGTTCTATAAGATATTTTGCAAGCAGAATTAAAACTGTGATTCAGCCAGTGAAGAGATATTTGTAGATTTTGAAGACAGGGTAGAAGTTGAAAGTATTCTTAAATCAGAGCTGAGGACAATTGCATTGGAACTTGGCAGAGTACTGTTGGCAGTGGCTTCTGGGCAAATATCCCCTAATCAGTTCTGTGTTGCAGTCTGGGAAGAGTCTGCTCTTTCAGATTTCCTAAGCAGTATTTTAGGACCCGAATCCTACCAATAATTGCAAAGGCCTCTAGTGCCCTATAATCAGTTCCTTATTACTGGAAAAACCAAAAATTTTCAATTTTTCTGATAGAATCTTGCCTGATCAAACACAGAAACAACATACTTCAGAAAATTGTAGCATTTACCACTTATGAGGATCTCCGTGATATTTTCCATTATGATTTCTCAGGCCTGCTTCAAAAGTTTTAGGGAACACACAATTTACACATAACAAAACAACCATAAAAAATTAAATATAAAAAAATGAACTCATCTTGGGACACCTGAAACATCCAATTCTTGGTTTCAGCTCATGTCATGATCTCATGGTTCCTGAGTTCAAGCCTCATATCAGGCTTTGCGCTGACAGTGTGGGGCCTGCTTGGGATTCCCTGTCTGTCCTTCTCTCTCTGCCCCTCCCCTGATCATGTATGCATGCTCTGTCTCTTTCTCTGTCTCAAAATAAATAAATAAAACTTAAAAAAAAAGAATTCTTATGAACCTTTCAACAATTCTCTCCCATCTATCTACCCAATCGATACCACTTTTCTTACCTATATCCCTTTTTTACTACTTTTCCCAAATGCCCTTTTTTTTAAATCTATATGAATATAGGTGTGGATTAATTCCTATTTAAGTAAATTTTAATCCAGTTTTATAGTATTAAGGCATATCCATACCTATTTATTAGTCTTGAAATATCTACATTTAGGGTTTCCAGAATATGGAAGACATATTCTGATTTTTTTCCTGTGAGAACAATCTATGTACCTTTTATAGATACAAAATGTGTAATGGATTATTAAAGGTTCTGAGAGTCTTTTTGTCAAATATGTCATGATTTTGTTCCAGCAGATGTCCCTGAACTATTTTTGATAAAGAACTCCCGCTAAGCTCTTCATCTTCAAAAAGGCTGACATAGAATATTTGATCAGAGCTGTCAAGTATTCTAAATAATTAACAGAAAAAATTAATTTATTTTCAGTTTTTTTAACTACTTACACTATGTCAACACTACCCAAAGTCATCACATAATCACTGTGCTGTGAGAATACAGTCAAAGGCATTATTAAATGTGTTGATCAGTAAACCTTAGTGTGAAAGGAGAGAAGTCTTATAGGGAAAAAGACCAGCTGCTTGCTCAGAAAGAAACGGAAAGAGCGAGAGCAGGAGAGTAAGCCAGAGAGCAAGAGAGAAAAGCAGGTCTGCTTATTGAACACATGGCATTCCCAGGAGGAAACTAAAAACATATCCTAATATGTAAATATTTTAATATGCATAAGTATCCTAATGAAATTAGCATTTACATAGTGCATAAAAATATTAATTTTATTTCAAAGATGATTCCTGAGAACCCAATGAAGTCATTAAAGTATAGAATTTCATAATCATCTTCAGAGTCTCGCATTGTTATAGACCTGCTTCTTAAGTTAACTACCCAAGATTCATTAGCTTACAAGTCTGCTACTCATTTTCATCAATGTTTGAATTCTTGATTGAGAGATGGTATTTCACTCCTGCTACTGTATCAATCTGGAATCTTTTCAGAAATAAATTAAAATTACAAAGCCTTATTGAATAAAATAATTTATGACATATTAATTAGTTTCAAATTAACATTAAACTATTTTTGTCCTTTGAAGATATTAATTATAATTGAAGCTTCTTTGCCCAGGAATTTAAAAATCAAAATTATTCCTGTACTTCAACACCAGAACAGGAAGGAAGAATGTTAACAAGGTGTTACTGTGTGGAATAAAATCTTATCTATGGGAGAAAAATGATGTCAGTGTCCTTTGCTAATCTGACATACCTAACATTAAAATAATTTATTGTGTTCAAATCCAGTGTTTTATCCCATGAAATTATATTCTATATTGATGTCCAAAACTTTTCTCAAATGCTAATCTTACTTGGATACTTTGTCTGACAGAAAAAAAAATATTGTGTATTCACCAAGCCATTTCCTTTCCCCGCTGGCTATACAGAAAAACTCCATGTCTAATTCAGAACTGTCACTCAGGTCCTTGTGACTGAATTCTGGACATTTGAAAATGGATATGAATTGTATATACCAATTCTGTACCCTAAAATTTCCATGCAATATTCCATGCTTCTTTCAGACAGATGATACCAGAATAGCCTTGAAGTCACGTGCCAATAATGACAGACTAGAGCATTGAAGACACCTCGTTTCCTGATCTAACGCCTGAAGCAGGGTCATCTTTTCCTTTTCTCCATCAAATACAAGGGCTGTGTGTTGAGGGAGTAACATGTTCAGTCTGCAAACAACCTTGAAATGTCTGATATTATCAGATACAGAAGCTTTTATTAAATACCCTAATATGATTCCTAAGAGATCACATGTAGACAGACAATTGATCTATCTTCTTACACTTAGCCTCAGGACCAACTTGGGAATAATAACCTGTAACAGTAAGATAATGCTCTTTAATACACGTTATACATATGAAACTGTCATTTTATGGTGCTCTGAGTCCAAGAGCTAGGATCCATCATTCCAAGAATCAAGGGTGGGGGTTTTTCATCATGATTACAGAAACGTACCTGGTGATTAGGGGGGCTTCTCATCCCGGCAATTTTATTCTCAGTGTGGTTCAGTGTTCCAGTCCACAGGCCCATAGTAAAAGTCCTTGTGAGTTACTTATCAAATGAAGGAATTGCTATTCTAGCTATGATCCTCAGTTGTGATTAGAGTTAACTCTTGACCAACACAGGTTTGAAATGAACAGGTCCTCTTGTATGTGGATTGTTTTTGATAAATACAGTACTGTACTCTAAGTATATTTTCCTTATGATTTTCTTAATAACATTTTATTTTTTCTATCTAATTTTAAGAATACAGTATATATAACTATAACATACAAAATATGTGTTCGTTGACTGTTTATGTTATCTGGAAGACTTTGGTCAACAGTAGACTATTTGTAGTTACGTTTTGGTGGTGTCAAAAGTTATACATGGATTTTTGTCTGAACTGGGATTTGGTGCCCCTAATCCCTGCATTATTCAAGGGTTAACTTTATTTAAAAACCCAGGATAACTGATAACTCATAGGAGCTGTATGGATTATGGTTAGAACTCTATCTATTAGATAATCTCTTGCTGCTTCCACAACTGTTTAACAATAGTAAATGAACAATAGGAGGCAACTGCACCTTGATGTGGTAAAAATGGGTCAGAGTTTTTGATAACTCAGGGATAAAGTTCTGGGTCACCTCCCTAAGCAAGCCACATATAGTAACAGAATTACTAACCAAAGATAAGAGAAATTTAGAAGGGGTAGGAGAAAGGGTGGCAGTGAATTTTATTTATGACCTCAAGACCAACTATAATAGCAAGCATTATATTTTGTGCTATCAACTATCTTTCAGGAAGTTTTTCATTTTTTTCCCTTGTTTCTTTTAAGGATTGTATCCAACTATCAATTCTAAGAATTAATGACAGTTCAGAAGAGACTTAATCTGGGACACAAGTAGACCTCAATAATATAAATGGTGTATTATAATATGCAGTGTTCATATCTCACCCATATCTCTTTGGCCTAACTGGGAGGCCTACAGAGAGTTCTCATATATACTGACACTCTGAAGAATTTTCAGGAAATGAGGGCAAGAGACCAAATATTATAACAAAAGATGTTCCTATTGCTCTTATCACTCAGAAAATTCCAAAGAGATTTAGGAGCTGGGAGCCAGGAACTGGCTAGATGAAGACCAACTATATATGAGAAATATATTTTGGTCATCTGAATGATCAAAAATATATATTTTTAATAAATCACAATATCATAATGTGTTTGCATTTGTGCATGCATGTGATTAAATCAGGAAAATATGAGACTCTTTGTAGCAAATTCTAGATTTATATTTTACAAACAGTGTGAAGAAGTTAGCTAAACTAACCCATGGTATTGCTGTTTCCACATCCATTCATTTGTCCAAGTGGCCTGTGGGGTTCTTGAATGGACACTAGCCCCCTCTCCTACCCCCACTCCCCATCTCCTTATGTAAGCTCATGCCCTAGACAACAGCCTGCAGAGTAACAAGCAAGGCAAGTCCAGATATGACTTTCAACAGTTTTCCCTTCACCTCCCAAGGCATTCCCCTTGGCAATCCTTTTATAAGAACCCTATGGAGCTTACCAAAATGCCACTCTTCTTAGTTTGATTTGATCAATCTGCCTCCTCTGGGAACTCTAAAGCACTCCACCCATGAACCCTAATAAAGGCATGTGTTCTAGGTTCTAACTACCACTCTCTTTGCACTTTACCTTGACTTCCCTATGTGGGCTCTCAAGAGGTCCTATATACCTCTTCTGGGACCTGTGAGTAATAAACTTTTCTATTTCAATTTCTCTTGTGGTCTGTTGTTGAACCATGCATGGCTTATCATCTAGCACTCTGTGCCAAATAAATGTTAATTTAACAAAGACATAATAGACAGAATTAATTTTGTATCTCATTATACTGCCTCAACCAATAATAGGCAAAAAAATATGCAAAATGATAGTAACTTTAAGGAATATTAATTAGTATTTTTGCCTTGAGATTTACCTTTACTAATTTCTCTTATTATTACATATGCTGTGATATTTTTCTTGTGCTTTATTGATTATGTATACATTGCCACAACTATTTTGGGAAGTAGGAAAACCTAAATAAATAAATGAATAAAAAGCCTTTTTGCCCTCTAAATATGTAATATTTCTTATTTACTCTTCCTGGAATAACTATAGCATAAAGGTAAGACTGAAAATTTAAATGGGCCATTTATGCCAGAATATCATTAATATCTATGGGCTTTTCCCATATGACTACCACAGAATTAATTTATTGAAATATGATATGAATTCACCTTATAAAATTCATAAATTTATTGAAAACATCATCTTTATTTTAAAACTGAGCTGACTATAAAATTAGTCATTGCAGTTAGCATTCTGTCACAGATAAAATAATATTTTCATTTAAGCTTTTGTTATATTCACTCAAACCATCTTAGAAGTAAATTTAATTCCTGCCAATAGAAAACACAGTGAAATCTGTTAACCATGATTCACAAAGGCTGGAAAAGAGTTTTTGGAAGACATATTTTGCTGATCTCAATTCATTTCATTTTTATCTTCCTCTGTGCCTCTGTACCTATTTGACTTTCCTAAAGAATTTCCAGTATTATACTTTTAATTTTTGTAAAGGAGAAGGAGCAGGAATTCTACATATGTATAGGCAAATTAAGACACAGGCTGATGGGAAATAGAAGATACAGAAAAAAGAGAAGAAAATCAAATAAAGTATCATTTTGCTTTTTAACAAAAGCCACTTCTTTAAGAAGTAGATCTGGTAGGCAACTATAACACTGAAACTTTTTAAATGCAGAAAGCAACCTTGTTCTTACTATATCTTCCCCATATCCTTTAATACTTTAAATTCTGAAGACAGAGAATTCCTCTGTGAAAGATAGAGGTTAAAATGAAAAGTCCATTGGGATAAAAATAGAACAACTTTAGGTGTTCTTATGTTCCCTAAAATGGGACTAAAGTTAGTTCCACCACAATTATTTAATATTTATTAAAAAATAATTTCCTAAACTTAAAGAGTATTTTATATCCATTCTTTATTTGTCTAGATTTCCTTCCACTTCAAAAGTTGTGAGTTGCAAAACTCTGGCTCCTTCTCTAAGCAACCTCTTAATTTTGGAAAACTTCAGGCCTCAGTCCCAAATCTTTTACTCTTCTCTCTTCTCTTTCACTCCCAAGAGTTTAAAACAGTACACACCGCTTTAAAACACACTGCCAAAGATTTCCAAGTTTATATTTCTGGCCCTGGTTTGTAAACTGAACTTCATATCGATATAACCAACAACATACTGGAAATCTCAGCCTGATTTTCTTACTACTGTATCAGACTTAATGTGGAAAAAAAGACAACTTTTTACTTCTCAGTTTCTGTCCAAAGACTTCCTAACATGGATTTTCCTCATCCTAGTAAAGAGCTATATCATTCATGCAACTGTTGAAGCCAAAAACTTATGAGGCATCAATTGTTCACTTTCTTACATGCCTAAAATGGAAGCATTAGTAAGGCCTAATACCTTCACCTAAAATACACCCCAAAGAAATCCTCACAATCTGCATATTTCTATTTCTTTCCACATGTTCTGTGCTGTCATCTTTCACTTCATGTAACTGCAATGGTCTCTTAAATGGTTTTATTATATCAAATCGTGCCTCTCTTCAATCCACTACATTTTTGTTTTTAAAAGCTAATGGCTTTAACACTTTCTTGAAATAAATTCCAAGCTTCTGGCTAGAGCCAGAAAGCTATGCCCATCACCATCTCTACTGCTGCATCTCAGACCATAACACATCTTTGTTCATTGATATCCAGCCACGTTGGTCTTTTTGTTCCCCTTGCCTGCCAAACATGTTGGCTTTGAATCATCTTTCTTTACTGTTACCTCAGTGCAGAAGGACATTTTTTTTTTCTTTTTGGTTTTAATTAAGTGTAAATGTCCAGTATGTAACTGGATTCCTTGCATGGATCTTGCATATGGTTTTATTTTCTGGACTTTCATGATAAAATAACTGGTGAATCCTTCTGGTTGTAGTAAGTGGGAATTCTTCATTTCTTTGAGCTTAATCTCAGAACAAATAGCAAGGCAAAGAGATACCATCTCTGCAGTTTTCAATAGGCTTGTTCACTGCAGGGGGACAGCTACCCAGGGGAAATAACAAGGAGTAAATTTTTAAGATTTCTGTGACATAATTATCAAAAAATTTTCCTGGGTTTTCTAAAATTCGATACCTCCAAAAAAACCTGATTTTACAGTAGGCCCATGATTAGGTTAGATTAGATTAGATTAGTAGTACCAAAAGTTGAATGGAATTGGGCATGGCTCCAAATTTTCTGGCAGTTAAAGAAAAAAAAAAAAAAAAACCTCTTTAGAATTGAGCAGACAGCTGACCAGTGGTATTTTCCAAGCTAGAAAGGCAAAACGACCAAATGCTGTGAATGGGTGGGGAGTATTGGCCGGGCAGCATAACTTTCTGCAAGGATAAACATGAGAAACCCAGTAATAGCAGAGATCCAGAAGTTTGTAGCTATTATCCTTACCACAGTTCCTGGAAGGAATTCCTTCTTGCCCTCTAGCAGCATCCCTGTTGATGCCTGTTATTCTCTAATTTTTTTTAATGTTTATTTATTTTTGACAGAGACAGAGACAGAATGCGAGTGGGTTAGGGGCAGAGAGAGAGGGAGACACAGAATCCGAAGCAGGCTCCGGGCTCTGAGCTGTCACCACAGAGTCCTATGCGGGGCTCGAACTCACGAGCTGTGAGATCACGACCTGAGCCAAAATCACAGACGCTCAACTGACTGAGCCACCCAGGCACCCCGATGCCTGTCATTCTCTAAAGCAGGGGTTAACATTTGTTGTCTTCCTGTCAGATAGTAAATATATTAAGCTTTGTGGGCCATTTGGTGTGTCACATAGGAGGTAAAACATTTAATGGTTACCTCTTCCTGTAATTCAGACTTTCCTTGATATTTGGTTAAAGGTAGCATTTTTTTTTCTTTGCTAATGTATAACCCAGTATAGTTTTCCTTATAGCATTCAGCTGGTATTAGAAAGACTTCTGTTTGTCTGTAAGCTATCAATCTCAATTTCAGTAAGATTAATCCACTGTCCCTCTCTATAATTGCAGCAGCTGCAAGAGTTTCTGACAGACAGCAAGCACTATAAAATATTTCATGAGTAAAGGAATAAATGAATGAATACCATTTTATCTATTTTAAGTGGCTTATATTCACATGACAAAGTGCTAATTATTAACTGACATATTTTATGTAAAAATTATGCAAATATTTTGTAATATCACAAGATGTGTGATGAGAATCTGAGTCAATCATTCAAGGAGAGAAATGAAGAAAAAATATTTCACAGATCCTCATTGTACATGTGTAACTTTATTAAAAATTGTGAAAGTAGACAATACGTCTAAAATCTTGGGGAATTTAACATCAGGTTATCTCAAAGAAATATATCCCATGTTCCATTCATTTAGCTAATCTTGGCTAAGAAATCCAACCTCACCCTCAAGCTATTAAATTAAAATAGCTATTCTGTTTCTGAAAAAAAAAAGGTGATTCATAGGATATTTTCTTAGGATGTATTTCAGCATTTCTCACAGAAAGTATTCCCTGGTTAAAATAATGTGGGAAATATTTTGCTATGCCAAGTAGCAAGGTTTTTTGCGATATGCATTCCAATAGCCTTTATAATGCTAGCCCCACTGTAAGTCTCCAAGGGAAAATGTACCTTCAATGTTTTCCCATGGTACTTTAACCAGGAATTGTTTCTTGCCATGGCACATATCACAATTGGGGGAATTAAGAACATGGTCTCATTTAGCCCCAGAATTTAAAATTATACTTCAAATAATATTTTGTCCTCAGTATCTATGAAACACCAGTCCTACAGGGCATATAGGTCTGCTGGGTGTGGTGAACAAATACCAACACGAATTAAAACAAAAACACAAAAACCCATTCTGACACAGGTGACCAACGTTGTCTAAATGCCATTTCTAAATTACTTCCTAAAGCTTTTTCCAAAAAACACTTAAGTGTAGGGTTTTGTATTAATATAACATGATCAGGGTACAGGCAGCATCCCGCTAGGGTCAACCATACCTGGGGACTGAAGGGTGGTGACCCAGGGCTGCTTGTCAACTGTGTTAAGTCACGGAACTGAGGCCCTGGGCCCAGAAGAACAAGTCTGAGGCAGAAGCTGCTGCTGTGCTAAACCTGGCCAGGAAATCTCTTTCCATCGAATTCTAACAGGGTGTGAGCTAGAGACCTGCACTGCTGTGCTCACTGGGGTGGGCATGTTTGCTGAATGTTAGTTAAGCAGAGGTCGTGGGCAGGCATGCATGCACAGACATCTGCTTGTGCAGGTGCAGATGTGGGGGGTGGGGGCACATGACACTCTCCAGTGTTTCTAGTCCCGGCGTGCCTGTCCCTCCTACCATTGCCAGTCCCGGTGCAACTTTGAAGGGAAACAGTTGATTTCAGCATGTTTGTGAGAGGAGTAGGGAGATGGGGGAGATGGATGAAGTGAGTGGGACAGGGTGTTTTGTCACCAGATGCTAAATGACCTGCCTTTCCAGACATCACCTGCCTTTCCACGACACAACTCGTCATCTGTCTGTTTGAACTCGTGGTGTCTGGCATTTCACAGTGATGCCCGCTCTTAAATTTTGTGTTCAAACTCCAGTTTAAATGGTTATTTTTGTATAAATTTGTGGCATGCTAAATTTTTCAAATAAAGTGGACTTGATTTAGAGAAAAAAAAAAAAAAAGCTTCCCCCCATCCCACTCTTAAGACTTTTACACATGGGTGAACCTTCACAAATGGCCAAATGAAGTCAAAACATGCAAAATTCTAATTATAAAATCAATAAAATTCTGGAGGCTTAATGTACTGCCTGGTGACTATAATTAATAATGCTGAATTATCTATTTGAAAGTTGTGAAGAGAGTAGGTAGATCTTAAAAGATCTCATCCCAAGAAAAAAAATTTGTTCTGTACTTTACATTTCTTAAACTTAAATTCAAGTTAGTTAACATATAAAAAAAGAAAAAAAAAACTTTATAACTATGTATGGTGGCAGATGTTAACTAGACTTATTTTGGTGGTCATTCAAAATATATACAAATACTGAATCATTATGTTCTATACCTGAAACCAATATAATGTTAATGTAATGCTATATGTCAATTATATCTAATAAAAAAAGAACTCCACACATCTATTTAATTTCTGCATGTCATTCAATTATTGACATTAACATTATTCTAACCACATAATGAAAATAATGCTCCTCAAAAGAGAAAGGTGAATGTTGATTACCTATAGGACAAAGCTATCTTTCTTTCTTTTTTCTTCATCTTCCTAAGAACATCTTTGGGATCAATAGGCTCTGTCTCTTGTTTTACTCTTTTGGAGCTTGTGCTCCTGGGCCTGGGGAGATGGTGGAGGATCTAGAAGTGTGAATCTCCCTCTTCCAATTACTCCCCAACTTCCGAGAGCACCAAAAGACACAAGGAATTGACCAATAACTTCCCAGTTGTGGAAACAAAAAGAGCAGTTGTGAGAAGCAGGCGAGAAGTGCATTAATGTCCCTTTTCCTGTTCTTAAAGTCCTTGTCCTGATGATCCCCCCAGCTGGTCCCTCTCCCTCTGGGAAGTACAACTGCCACATGTGACAGAGTAGAAAACCAGATTCTAGGCAGCTGTGTTCTTTTCACTGCTCTCCACCCATCTCCCAACCACCAACACCATCAATTTGATGATTCCTTCCAATGAACCAGGACCAGAACGCCCAGTCGGTTGTACCTCCTGCTCTTTCATTTAGGTCTCTTCCCACTTAAAGTCTCAACTCCTACTTGATTCTCTACAGATCTGATGACATCCGGCTCACCTCTGAAAGGAACCTTATGATTGGATATCCTTGCAAACATCCAGTGAGTGAGGATTTACTTCCATGATGAATGAGAGGCTGTGGAAGCATCTGTAAGGGCCACGGTGGGCCATGCTCCCTAAAGCATTTTCTTGAAGAACTGCTGGTGCCATCTCGCTGGAATCCTCTGGTGTCAGTGTCACAATCTTCATAGGCTTGGCTATGAAAGCCAGCCAGCAGAAGCCTCCATAAAATTTTGCTTTCCTCTGATCTGCACAATAAATACTGACTACTGCTGTTGGCATTCCAATTGCTGAATACAATCCTACTTCATGTCATGGCAATTCTACTTAACTGTCTTCTGTTTTTCCACATTCTCTGCCCCACCCCCAACTTCAAAGTCCTGCAATCTATGGATGCTCCCAGCCCTGCAACATATGTCATATTAAGACTAGCTTTCAACATTTATAAACCAATGTCCTTTGATACACAGATTCGATTTATTCAAACACTCAGCAATGTCCTTTAAGATTACTGTGAATTCAGAGGCTTATGTCCCCTGGGCTACTAACAGCTCTGATTTCTGTTAATTCTCATTCTCCACTTGGTGCATTGCAGCTGCACTCCAGCACAGCAGCAGCTTATATGTAGGACCAACTCCCTACCTTTTAAACTCCTACCTCTCAATATCAAAAGGCAAATACAGTAGAGTTTTACTGCTGATTCAGGGGGAATAGGAAAATTGGCTTCCATCATGGTGGGATTCAGCAGATAATGGGGTAATGGGTTTACATAATGGTGGGATTCAGCAGATAAATATCAGGCTTCTCTTTCCTTGACTCTCTCCATCATTTCTGCCCAAGGGTGTTCTAGCCTCGCACTTTTCTGCAGAAATATCTGCTTCCTGAGTTGTTCCTTGTCCTCAAATTCTCAACAAAAATTCTCAAGTTCTGTTGTAGTTTTGTTTTTTCCTTCTGAGCCCCAAATTATCCCTGGGTAAATTAGGGAGGCTCATTCCTAGGACAGATTTTGGTTCCTCAAGAGACGCTTTGCCAACAATTTGGCAACAAGTAGGAAATTAATAATTTTTCTTCTGTTAGACAAGTGGTGCCTAAAGAATTATCTACTGTAACCAGAGCCTAGTCAAGCGGCCAAGGATGGAAAGAAGCAAATGTCATCATTCAGAATTCCTCCTTGATAGTGTCCCTTTTAAGCAGCTTTATTGAGATATATTTCACATGCCATATAATTCGTGTATTTAAAGCACACAATTCAATGGCTTTTAGTATAGTCACAGAGTTGGGCATCCATTAATACAAATGATTTTAGAATATTTTCATCAACTTTGAAAAGAAACTCTGCAAACCTTTGATTTTTACCCCCAAACCCCATGCCCCTGAAAACATAAGAAAGCACTAATGTATTTTCTGTCTTTATAGATTTTCCTAGTCTGGACTCACATACATGGGATCATGTAATATATAGTTTTGGAGTGGTTTCTTCCACTTAGCATAATGTTTTTGAAGTTTATTCATGTTGTGGCATGTATCAACATTTCATTCCTTTTTATGGTTTAACATCATTTCATTTGTATGGTTTACCACATTTTGTTTACCCATATTTCAGTTGATGGACATTTGGATTATTTCCACTTTTTAGGTATTATGAGTAATGGTGCTGTGAACATTTGTGTATTACTTTTTGTGTGAATGTATGTCTTCAATTCTCTGGAGTGAATACTTAGGAATTGAATTGCTGGACATATAGTAACCCTTTCTATGACTTCTTAAGGAATTGCCAAACTGTTTCCCATAGCAGCTATACCATTATACATCCCCAGCAGCAATGTGTAAATGGTTTCCAATTTATCCACATTGGTATTTTCTGTTTTTGTCTTTGGTTGGTTGGTTGGTTTCATTTTTTAATTTTAGCCATCCTAGTGGGGTAAAGTGGTACCTTGTTGTGGTTTTGATTTTCATTTCCTTAATGACTAATGATGTTGAGAGTATTTTCATGTGCTTATTGGCTACTTGTATATCTTCTTTGGAGAAATGTCTACTATTCAATTTTTTGCCCATTTTTTTTCCTTTGTTGATTTTTTTAATTGGGTTGCTTATAACTTTGTTGTTGAATTTTTTAATAAATTCTAGATACTAGATCCTTAAACAATATATAATTTCAGGTATTTTCTCCCATACATTGGGTTATCTTTCACTTTATTGATAGTAACCTTTGATGCACATTTTTAATTTTGATGAAAATCAATTTATCATATTTTTTCTTTTGTTGCTTATGATTTTAGTATTATTTTAAGAAACCACTGCCTAATCCACGGCTGTGAAGACTTATACCTATGTTTTCTTCTATGAGTTTTCTAGTTTTAGCTTTACATTTAGATCTTTGATTGATTTTGAGTTAATTTTTGTATATGATTTAAAGGTCCAGCTTCATGCTTTTGCATGTGGATATCCAGTTGTCCCAGCACCATTTGTTGAAAGCCCATTTTTTCCCTCCATATGATGGTTTTAGCATCCTCATTGAAAATTAATTGCTTGTCAATGTCTGGCATTATTCTGGACTCTCAATTCTATTCCATTGATCTGTGTGTTTAACTTTATGCAGTACCATGTGTTTTGATGACCATAGCTTAGTAATAAGACTTGAAATTGGTAAGTGTGAGTCCTCTTACTTTGTTCTTTTTCAAAATCGATTGGCTATTTGGGGTTCCCTGAAATTCCATATGAATAAACTTGTGACTTAAGGATCCTCAGTATTTTTAGGAGAGAAGGAAGTTTACCTCAGGGGTATGGCAGGATGGAAGACATAAGCACCTTATGGAGATATAAGACCTTATGTATGCCACTCAGTACATAGGCAGACATAAAGACCCATACACGTTCACACCAAAAACACTCACGGAGAACATCAGTAAGTGATAAAATCACTTCTTCCTAGTTCAGCCAAATTAGGACCCATATTCATTCTTAACATATTCTAATTTGAAGATAAAATTCATGTA
This sequence comes from Felis catus, assembly GCF_018350175.1. NCBI lineage: Eukaryota > Metazoa > Chordata > Mammalia > Carnivora > Felidae > Felis > Felis catus. Next base: position 153,700,627 of record NC_058371.1, on the reverse strand, counting down.
TTAGTTATATAATTTAAACATCTAAAAAAATCATTATTCTGTAGGACTCTTATCAAAAACCCCAAAACAGAGATCACAGTAATCCCCTGTCCAAGTTGTTTAATCCCACTTTCAGTAACTGCTCACTGAGCATATTATGAGAAAGGCAGTATCTGATAGACAGAAGAATTTAAAAATTGCAGGGGCGCCTGGGTGGCTCAGTCAGTTAAGCGTCCGATTTCAGCTCAGGTTGTGATCTCAAGGTTCACGAATTGGAGCCCTGCATCGGGTTCTGTGCTGACAGCTCAGAGCCTGGAGTCGGCTTTGGATTCTGTGTCTCCCTCTCTCTCTACCCCTCCCCCGCTCATGATCTGTCTCTGTCTCAAAAATAAATAAAAGCATTAAAAAAATTTAAAAATTCCATTCATAAGAAAAGGAATAGAGTGGGAAGAATAAAAAACAAAGCTCCTCATAAACACAAGATCAAAAGTCTATTAAATGGATATACAGAATTCCCGGAAACTTGCAAACATATTATACGTTGAAACCCTCTGGGGATGTTCCTTGGGACAGTAAAATGGTTGCTCTTCTTCAAGATGGGCACCAAAAATAATGTATCCATGCTTCTGAATCTTAACCACTCTCACTTAAAAAACTCAATTTTCTTTTCACCCACTCTCCTGCTCCTATCAGATTGTTCACAATGTCTTCAGAACAGCAGGCATTGTTCTGGCAGTTTGGTCTTGATCTCCTCAGGTAAGAGGGGCTCCAGCACCAGCAGCTGCAGGATCTGCTCCTTTCCAGTGTCTTAGATGAAAGTCATTTGGAACAGGTCATCCAGAATTGGCATAGAGCATTCCATAGCCCACAGACCTCCAGAGAGATGAACCACCTATGACAATGGTAGGAAGTCTCAAATCTGGGGAAGAGCATCTAATTCTAGATTCTTTCCCTTAATTTTACTATTAGAACACCTATCTGCACTAGGTGAGTGTGTCCCATACTCTGAGAATAAGCTTTCTCAACACTAATGTGTGTCTCCTGTACGTGGGAAGAAAGAGAGATCAATCAAGGTGGCAATGCTACCCAACTCAAATTTGGTTGCCTGTTGCTCGAAAAACCATTATTCAAGAGATGAGTTTTTGATTGGAAAGGAATTTGAATTCAAGAATCCAGCAATCTGAGGAGAAGGCAGACTTTTGTCCAAAAGCCAACTCTGAGGTTTCTGACTGGCCCGGGAGTTTTAAGGAGGATTAGAGTAGTAAATCAGAAAAGGGAGTGCAGAAAAGGCCTGCAAAATTTCTTGATCACGTGCAGATTTGATGGTGCCAGCCACAAATATTATCTCAGTGCTCAGGCCTTGTGCAAGGCGGTCTGGTGCTTGTTTCATTATGTGAAGGAGTACTCGGCTCTTTCTGCAGACACACAAAGGGAGGTCAGTAAAATAATTTGTGTGATCTCCAAAAAAAAAAGAAAAGCATTTTGCTAAAAATTGCTAGGTAAATCAGAAGGCTGAGGTGTCTTCATACTTGATGACTTCTGTGGCTTGGGAAAGTTCTGATCCTTCAATTCTCAAGGACAAAGAAAGTCTGCAAATCTCAAAGAAAGGAAATTCGTTCTCTGGCAGATCAAAGGAATTAGGTCAGCAAGTAAAGAGTATGTTAACTTGAAGCAAATTGACCCTTAAACTCTCCCTGTTCAGTTTGCCTCCTAGAATGTTGGTTCTCTAGTTCGCCAACACTTCCAACACTAGGAAAGTTGGTGGGCTTCCCAGGGGCAGTAGAAAATCACACTTTTCTAGGAATTCAAGTAGACCTTAGGGTTGGAGGACCAGGAGGAAGGCTGAATGTAAAACGGGGAACTTCAGGGGCAGCAGGCCTAATGGGCCAGTTGCACAGATCCCCCTAGTCCTCCTGGCCCTCCAGGCCCTAGGGCTGCAGCATGCTCAGAATACCCTCCTTGGCTGCAGTGTACCCAGGACACCAGAGCTTACATGGCCCTGAGGGGCTATCAATTACTGATAGACCTCACCTCTCCAACTTGAAGGACACACCAAGCTTTTTAGTGGCTCCAAACTTTGCTTCACCAGCTACTATTACAGCAGTGTGGTTGCTGCCCTCCTGTGCCCTTGTGAAACCTGATGGGTCCTCTGGTCCTTTCTAGGCTTCCCCATGACAAAGCTATCTTTAAAAGATAAAGATGTGGGACATAATTTCACACTTTGGTTTATAAGTATATGAGAACACAGTTTATCTATGTATACCTATCTGCACATGGTAGATTTTGGATGAGGAGGTTCAGGAATGTCTCCAGCCATTTTCTTAATCTTTACTCAGTTACTCCTCCCTTGTTGGCCCAGCCATTTACTACAGTGGTGCCTTCACTTTAAATACAGTGCACCAACTGTGGCAAGTCAAGCCCCGTTTATGGATTTCATTCCAGGCATTCTTTTAAATCTCCTACTGCACCACACATGGCCTTGAGTATAGCATGAGCATCACAAGGATCCCACTTGAATGTGGTATCTTCTAAAAAGATGTAAATGTCTATAAGATCTTGGACAACAAAAAGACTCTTGTAAGCAGCCTGGGCCACCTGGAATATATTATCGCTACACACACTTGACAATTTGACTTTGGTAGTCTCATTTTTACTTGTGCTATTTCATACAAGTACAAGCTGAAAACCAATGGGAGAATTCCCAGCTTTCATAATAAGAACCTTGCAATCTGTTGAAACATATCATAAAATGAAATAAAAAGATTATATAAATTGTTAATATTAATTCTTTAAAGATTACTTTCAACTTCTCTATAAATAAGAAATTACTGGGCTGGGGGTGTTGAGTTTTATCTACCAGGTAAACAAAATTATGGAGTACTTGGAAATTCCTTATTTAGCACTGAGCCAAAATAGATCAAATCGATTTTTGTATTTTTTTTGTCAAGTGGGTACAGAATTGATATATGTTGCAAAATGATGTCAAAATAATTAAAGTCAGTTTATTGGCTTTAAACAAGCTATAAATTTTAAAGGAATGTTCTGAACGTTTATCAGAATTAATATATTTTTTTCTTACTAGTAAACTATTTTTTAACTATGACATTATGAATGTTTATATTAATGTATTAATAACGTGTCAATAACTGTCTAACCAATAGTTTAAAAGGGAAAAAATAATTTTCCTAAATGTAACACTATAAAACACCTAAAGAAATATTTAAATGTTATCAAATTTCTTCATTTGGGATTTCCTTGGGCTATTGTGAATTTAACAATTCATGTGTTTTTTTTTTTCCCTATTTTGTTGGGGATGATCTTCTTTACTCGAACCCTATGGAGACTCCTGTTTTATGACATAATACTATGAACTTAGTTTGGGATAGTTCCAATGTCTCTGGTATGTGGTAGATAGAATTATTTTGCAACATTAAGAATAATACCCAAGAGAGAAGAGGGTCCAAGATGGCAGAGAAGCATGGAAGATTTTTTGCCTCTCTCATCCCTGAAATGGAGCTAGATCAACACAAAAACACCTTGTACACCTAGAAAACTGATTTGAGGATTAACACAACAATCTGAAAAAGTTGAACCACAGAACTTGACAGGTACACAGTGTGGAGAGGCAAACTGGGGAAGAGTCGCCGTGGAGGGTAGGGAGCTGTTTTTGCTTGTGCAGAGAGGAGGGAAACAGTGGGGAGAGTACAGGAAAAGCCCACCCCCCCAAAGGCAGCTGGAGAAAAATAGAAAGAGTGGAAACACCCACAATGGACTGAACAAGGGATAAAGAAGAAAGGATAAAGGAGAGAATTTAAATACTACTAAGACTAAAACTGTATAAACAAAGGAGTGCAGAGTCTGAAACTCCACAGCTCACTACCTGGTGGATCTCTAGTGGGAGAGGCAAATCCACAGGACCAGACAGTGAGGTCTAAGGGGTCCTTGGGCCACACAGGGAGAGGCAGTTCCCCTGTTGGGAGACCATTTAGTAGAGGTTATGTGGCCTCCCACAGGCAAAGGTACTAGCAGACCCTGAAGAACAGCTATGTTCACTGGTGTTGGAACAAGGATATTAAGGGTGAAGGCTGGCACCAGATGTGTGTTGTGATTTACCATAATCCCTGAAACGCTGCTGCTACATGATTGCACAAACTTTTTCTGGGGCGGACTGGCACCCAGCCACAGTCTTTGGGCATCTGCTGCAGTGTGATCACTCGAATGTTCCTGGGGGTGAGCTGGCACCTGGCCATTGCCAGGAGAGACCTTCCCTCAGAAGGTGTGAGTGGATCAAAGCAACAAGGCCCTCAGAAATGAGGGGTTTGGAAACACAGCCCCATTTGTGTTAAAACTTGGGAGGGAGGTACCACCTGGCAGGCTGGCAGGTTGATGATGAGCAGTATAGAAGTGGGGAGTGGAAGGAAGCTGGAGACAAAGGAAAGGTGATTGATTGCTGGCTGACAAGAGCACAGCATTCTGATACTAAAAACTGGGTAGCTGGGTGATGCCATTTTCACCCCTCTCATGCATGTGCATATGCCTACATGCGCCACAAGGATCCACCCAGTACACTGAGCAGTGCCATTTAGTGGAGAACAGAGCCATTACACCAAGTCCCATCCAACTAGGCCAACTATGCTCTAAAGAAACACCAAAAGTCTCTCTGCCTGCTTAGTTTACAGACTATAAAGTGTTATATAGTTTGACTTCTATGGGAAATCAGATGTAATTTCAATTTTATTTGATCCTGTTTGCTGACCCATCCATTGACTTTTTTTTCCCTTTTCTTTTCTTATTCTTGAATACAGAAAGAGAACAAATTATTTTTATTTTCCATTTTAATAAAAAAGATTTTTCTTTAATTTTTTCTGTTTTTTACTTTTCTTGTAAATTTTTTAAAATTCTGTTTTACTTCCTCATTTCATTTTATTCTATTTTGTTGTATTCGTTTTTTAAATTTTAAAACATTTTCCTTTTTTTTTCTTTTCATTCCCTTTTTCTCTATTTTATCAAGCTTCTTTCAACAACCAGACCAAAACACACCTAAGATCTAGCATCCTTTATTTGATTTTTTTGTGTTGTTATTAATTTTTACGTATTTTTAAAATTTTATTAATTCCTATACTTTCTTCAAAATGATGAAATGAAGGAATTCACCCCAAAAGAAAAACCAGGAGGAAATTACAGCCAGGGACTTAACACAGATACAAGTAAGATATCTGAACCAGAATTTAGAATTATGATAATAAGACTACTAGCTGGGGTTGAAAAAAAACATAAAATCCCTTTCTGTGGAGATAAAATATGTAAAATATAGTCAGGACAAAATTTAAAATGCTATAACTGAGATGCAATCTCGAATGAATGGCATAACAGCAAGAGTAGATGACTCAGAGCATCGAATCAGTGATATAGAGGACAAACTTATGGAGAATAATGAAGCAGAAAAAAAGAGGGAAACAAGGCAACAGAGCACGATATAAGAAATAGAGAAGTTAGTGACTCACTAAAAAGGAATAACATCAGAATCATAGGGGTCCCAGAAGATGAAAAGAGAGATAAAGGGGTAGAAGTTTTGTGTGAGCAAATCATAGCAGAAAACTTTTATAACCTGGGAAAAGACACAGACATCAAACTCCAGGAAGCACAGAGAACTCCCATTAGATTCAATAAAAATCAACCATCAACAAGGTGTATCATAGTCAAATTCACAAAATATTCAAGCAAGGAAAGAATCATGAAAGCAGTAAGGGAAAAAAAGTCCTTAACCTACAAGGGAAGACAGATCAGGTTCACAGCAGACCTATCCACTGAAACTTGGCAAGCTAGAAAGGAGAGGAGTGGCGGGATATTTTCAATGTGCTAAATCAGAAAAATATGGAGCCAAGAATTTTTTATCCAGCAAGGCTGTCATTCAAAATAGAAGGAGAGATAAAAAGCTTTGAAGAAAAACAAACATTAAAAGAGTTTGTGGGCACTAAACCAGCCCTGCAAGACATTTTAAGGGGAAATCTGAGCAGAGAAAAGATGAAAAAAAAAAAAGGACCAAAAAGCAACAAAGACTGGAAAGGATCCAGAAAACACCACCAGAAACTCCAACTATAGAGACAACACACAACACAATGGCAATAAATTCATATCCTTCAGTACTCACTCAAAATGTCAATGGACTAAATGCTCCAATCAAAAACCATAGGGTAGCAGACTGGATAAGAAAACAAGATCCATCTATATGCTATTTACAAGAGACACATTTTAGACCTAAAGCCACCTTCAGATTGAAAGTAAGGGGTTGGAGAACCATCTATCATGCTAATGGCTTCCAAAAGAAAGCTGGAGTAGCCATACTTATATCAGACAATCTAGATTATAAAATAAAGACTGTAACAAGAGATGCAGAAGGGCATTATATCATAATTAAGGGGTCTATCCACCAGGAAGATCTAACAATTGTAAACATTTATGCTCCAAATGTGGAAACACCCGAATATATAAATCAATTACTCACAAACATACAGGAACTCATTGATAATAATACCATAATAGTAGGGGACTTCAACTGCACTTACCACAATGGACAGATTATCTAAAATGAAAATCAACAAGGAAACAATGGCTATGAATGAAACACTGGACTAGATGGACTTAACAGATATATTCAGAACATCTCATCCTACAGCAGCAGAATACACATCTTCTCAAGTGCACATGGAACATCTCCAGATGGATCACATACTAAGACATAAATTAGCCTTCAACAAGTGCAAAAAGATTGAGATTGCATCGTGCATATTTTCAGACCACAACACTATTAAACTCGAAATCAACCACAAGAAAATATTTGGAAAGACAACAAATACTTGGAGACTAAAGAACATCCTATTAAAGAATGAATAGTCTAAGCAAGAAGTTAAAGAGGAAATTAAAAAGTATGGAAGTGAATGAAAATGGTAATACCACAGCTCAAAACCTCTAGGATGCAGCAAAGGTGATCATGACAGGGAGGTATATAGCAATCCAGGCCTTCCTAAAGGAAGAAGGAAGGTCTCAGATGCACAACATAACCTTACACCTTAAAGAATTGGAAAAAGAATAGCAAATAATACCCCAAACCAGCAGAAGATGGGAAATAAGAAAAATCAGAGCAGAAATCAATGATATCAAAACAAACAAACAAACAAACAAACAAACGACCAGTAGGACAGATCAATGAAACCAGAAGCTGGTTCTTTGAAAGAATTACAAAATTGGTAAACCACTAGCCAGTTTGATCAAAAGAAAGAGGAAGGAACCCAACTAATAAAATCAAGAATGAAAGAGGAGAGATCACAATCAATATTGTAGAAATACACACAATAATAAGAGAATATTATAAGCAATTACTCACCAATAAATTTGACAATCTGGAAGAAATGGACAAATTCCTAGAAACATATAAACTACCAAAACTGAAACAGGAAGAAAATAGAAATTTGAACAGACCCATAACCAGTAAAGAAATTGAATCGGTAATCAAGAATCTTCCAACAAGCAAGTCCAGGGCCATATGACTTTCCAGGGGAATTCGGCCAAACATTTAAAGAAGAGTTGACACCTATTCTTTTGAAGCTTCTCCAAATAATAGAAATGTAAGGACAACTTCCAAACTCATTCTATGAAGCCAGCATTACCTTGATTCCAAAACCAGATGAAGACCCCACTATGAAGGAGCACTACAGACCAATTTCCCTGATAAAGATGGATGCAAAAATCCTCAACAAGTTAATAGCCAACCCAATCCAACAATACATTAAAATAATTATTCACCACGACCAAGTGGGATTTATACCTGGGATGCAGGGCTTGTTCAATACCTGCAAAACAACCAATGTGATACATCACACCAATAAAAGAAAGGACAAAAACCATATGATCCTTTCAATAGATGCAGAGAAAGCATTTGACAAAATACAGCATTCTTTCTTGATAGAAACCCTCAAGAAAGTAGGGATAGAAGGACCATACTTCAAGATTATAAAAGCCATACATGAAAGATTCATGGCTAATATCATCCTAAATGGGGAAAAACTGAGAGCTTTCCCCCTAAGGTCAGGAACACGACAGGGATTTCTGCTCTCACCACTGTTATTCAATATAGTATTGGAAGTCTTAGCCTCAGCAATCAGGCAACACAAAGGAATAAAAGGCATCCAAATCAGCTAGAAGGAAGTCGAACTTTCACTCTTCTCAGATGACATGATTCTTTATATGGAAAACCCAAAAGATTCCACCAAAAAACTGCTAGAACTATTCCATGAATTCAGAAAAGTCACAGGATATAAAATCAATGCACAGAAATTGGTTGCATTCCTATACACAAACAATGAAGCAACAGAAAGAGAAAGCAAGGAATCTATCCCATTTACAATTGCACCAAAAACCATAAATTACCTAGGAATAAACAAAACCAAAGAGATGAAAAATCTATACACTGAAAACTATGGAAAGCTTATGAAAGAAATTGAAGAAGATACAAAAAGAAAAAGAAAAATATTCCACACTCATGGATTGAAAGAACAAATATTGTTAAAATGTCACTATTACCCAAAGCAATCTACATATTCAAGGCAATCCCTATCAAAATAACACCAGCATTCTTCACAGAGCTAGAACAAATAATCCTAAAACTTGTGTGGAACCAGAAAAGACCTGAACAGCCAAAGCAATCCTGAAAAAGAAAACTGAAGCTGGAGGCATCACAATCCTGGACATCAAGATGTATTACAAAGCTGTAATCATCAAGACAGTATGGGACTGGCACAAAAACAGACACTCAGATCAACGGAACAGAATAGAGAACCCAGAAATGGACCCACAAATGTATGGCTAACTAATCTTTGACAAAGCAGGAAAGAATATCCAATGGAATAAAGACAGTCTCTTCAGCAAATGGTGCTGGGAAAACTGGACTGCACCATGCAGCAAAATGCACTTGGACCACTTTTTTACACTACATGCAAAATAAACTAAAAATGGATGAAAGATCTAAATGTAAGACAGGAAGCCATCAAAATCCTAAGGAGAAAGTAGGCAAAAACCTCTTTGATCTTGGCCGCAGCAACTTCTTACTCAACACATCACTGGAGGCAAGGGAAACCAAAGCAAAAGTGAACTACTGGGGCCTCATCAAAATAAAAATCTGCTGCACACAAAGGAAACAATCAGCAAAACTAAAAGGAAACCGATGGAATGGGAGAAGATATTTTCAAATGACATATCAGATAAAGGGTTAGTATCCAAAATCTATAAAGAATTTATCAAACTCAACATCCAAAAATCAAATAATCCAATGAAGAAATGGACAAAATATAGATACTTCTTCAAATAAGACATTCAGATGACTAACAGACACATGAAAAAATGCTTAACATCACTCATCATGAGAGACATACAAAGACACACAATGAGATACCATCTCACACCTGTCAGAATGGCTAACATTAACAACTCAGGCAACAACAGATGTTGGTGAGGATGCAGAGAAAGAGGCTCTGTTTTGCACTGCTGGTGGAATGCAAACTGGTGCGGCCACTCTGGAAAACAGTATGGAGGTTCCTCAAAAACTTAAAAATAGAAATACCCTACAACCTAGCAATTGCACTACTAGATATTTATCCAAGGGATACAGGTGTGCTGTTTCAAAGGGGCTCATGCACCCCAATGTTTATTGCAATGCTATCAAACATAGCGAAAGTATGGAAAGAGCCAAAATATCCATTAATGGGTGAATGGATAAAGAAGATGTGGTATATATATACAATGGAGTATTACTCAGTAATCAAAAAGAATGAAATCTTGCCATTTGCAAGTACATGGATGGAACTAGAGGGTATTATGTAAGTGAAGTTAGTAAGTCAGAGAAAGACAAATATCATATGACTTCACTCATATGAATAATTTAAGATACAAAACAGATGAACATAAAGTAAAGGAAGCAAAAATAATATAAAAATAAGGATGGGGACAAAACAGACTCTTAAATACAGAGAACAAACTGAGGGTTGCTTGAGGGACTATGGGTGGGGGGATGGGCTAAATGGGTAAGGGGAATTAAGGAAGAAACTTGTTGGGATGAGCACTGGGTGTTATACATAGGGGATGAATCACTGGAATATACTCCTGAAATCAGTGTTGCACTATATGCTAATTTGTATATATATTAAAAAATAAATAAGTAAATAAATAAAATTTTAAAAATAGTCTTAATACCCAAGAGACATTCCAGGTAATTAAATTATTTGTAATATATTTATAATAGCTTAATTTTAGCATTTCATAACAGATACAGAAGTCAAAAAATATTATTTGTCCATTGTGTACACTTTGGTCTCAAAATTATAAGTAAAAGATACAGGGAATTAATTACCATGATAATCAATTTTGTAACAATTCTCCCATTCCAGTAGAGACAATAATAGTAATAATAAATAAATAGAGATTGAAATGTAAAAAATTGAATTTTTTTCATTAAAAGTAAGTAATAATAAAATAATAAAAATATACCTTAGTGTGATAAGTGCTAAACATCATCTAGGAAGATTAATTCTAGAGATAAATTATATATTCTAAATTATGATCAAGAATCTGCTAACTTACTTAGAAATAAATACCAGGCAGTTTCTAAAGAAATAGAAAATATATTTTTAAAAATTGGGATGCCTGGGTGACTCAGTTGGTTAAGTGACTGACTCTTGATTTCGGCTCATGTGATGTTCTCATGGTTTGTGGGATTGAGCCCTGCATCAGGGTCAACACTGACAATGCAGAGCCTGCTTAGGATTCTCTCTCCCACTCTCTCTGCTTTTTCCCTGTTCGTGATCTCTGTCTTTTTCTCAAAATAAATAAGTAAACATTAAAAAAAAAAAACCCTACCATCGCAACTCATATCTTTTAAATGTATTAAGGAAAACTAGTAAAATTGGAAAAACATGCTGTATGTATAAAATTAAATATTCTAATCTAATTCAGTGTGCTCTGGTAAAGTTACAAATGTTAAATATTTCATTAAGAACTTGAAATCACACTTACTGATACTGTCCAAATCGAAAGAACTTAACTCCCACAAAAGTAGCAGTATATGTCATTTGAAACCTTTTAAAAAACATCTTTCCGGTATTGCTAAGTACAGAGTTGATAAGGAAATAAAACCCAATTAAATAAATCAATTAAATACAATAAATTTGATTTGATGGAATTTAAGTTTAAATTTTAAAGTGAATGCCAAATTTCCTTTGGCATTATATCCCAAAATTTCAGACATTAAAATTGCTACTGAATAAAATTAGCACAACTATACTCAATTCTGATTTCTCTCTAGCTAGGTATCCTAATCAAAAAAAAATATTTGTACTGTATCAGATTTTAATTTTTATAAAGTTTGGAAACCCTATGATCACTAGACATTTGGTGAGGGAATATTAATCATTAAATTATTTATTCTCTAAATAAATAAAATTAATATATTATTTTGTCATTATTTGTTTCATTATAAATTCAAAAGACAGCTAAAATATACAACACAGAGGAAAGGAGATAAGAGTATTATGCAAAGAATTATACACCATTTGATTAAGGCATATTATTATAAATTTCATGAATGCATAGTCATTTAGACCCAATAGAAATGGTAAAAGTCAGTTTAAATTAAGTGATATCGCTAAATAGCCATTAAATGATACTAGGAAATAGTGTTACTGTAATAAAAAGGATTATAAACTGTGTATGAAGAAATTCAATTTGAGCAAATTATATTAAAAAATGTTAGAATGGTAACTCTTTTATTACCATTTTATAGGAAAAATATGAATTGTTAGGGTTATTGATATATTTGGGAGAATATCAATCTTCCTAGGGCAAAGAAACATGATATGACTCAAAGGATCCTGGAAAATTATATTCTTGAAAGTTAAATTTTGTTTAATAATAAAATACTTTGAATATCATGCATTTGTAAGGCAATAAGGAAACAAAGAATCACGTCAAAGGTGACTCAAAATAATCCATTAAAAACTTGAAAAATAAATTCTGCATATGGGTGATTCATACATTGAAGCAGTAAGGGAAATGGGCAGATAGGTTTTTTAAAAGAATAGAACTTGGGGTGCCTGGGTGGTTTTGTCAGTTAAGTGTCCAACCCCTGGTTTCAACTCAGGTCATGATCTTATGGTTTCATGAGGTCGAGCCCCACGTTGGGCTCTGGTCTGGCAGTGCAAAGCCTGCTTGGGATTCTCTCTCTCTCTTTCTCTCTCTCTGCCCCTCCCCCACTTCCACTGTCTCTATATATGTCAAAATGAATAAATAAACTTAAAAAAGTAAAAGAATAAGGCAGTAATGTCAATCTGATGTGGGTGAGGTTAATAAATTCAGGATAATAAAAGCCTACTGGTAAATAGTGCCTGCATTTCTGCCACAAGTGCCATTTATTAATTCATCAAATACTTAAGTATCTAACTTTGTTCCAGGAAAAGAAGAGAAATAATATTCTGATGGCCATTATGTTGACAATGGGATATGTTTTGATAAAATACCTATGTATTAGTATTATACTTGAATTGCTTTCTTGTGTAATGATGGTAACTAATAGGAAAAAAACAGAATTTTTGATGATTCACAGGAGCCATTTGCAATGTAGGCTTTTCCTAGAAATGTAAATAACTTGGAAACTCTAGTTACTATATCTCCTATAATAGTGATATATTTGTACATCCTAAAAATTTGCTAACTCTCCAATGGTGCAGGAGTGAGAAGATATGTCAAAAAAAAAGAACAATAACAATAATAATAACTCGATCTATTAAATTTTATATTAATAGTTAAATCTAAAAAAATTAATCCACTTAAAATAATAATAAGCCCATTGCATAAATAACATAGTTTATTAAAATGTTTATACTTTCCAAAACAAAAAAAATAGTGAAAAGAGTGACATTGTTTTACATTTCAGCAAATCTTTCTTTAATTTTTTTCCCTATTTTTTTAAATGTTTATTTATTCTTGAGACAGGAAGAGAGAGAAACAGAGCATGAATGGAGGAGGGGGAGAGCGGGAGAGGAACACTGAATCTGAAGCAGGCTCCAGGTTCTGACTTGTTTTGGGGCTTAAACTCACAAACTGTGAGATTATGACCTGAGCCTAAATCGGACTTTTAACCGACTGAGCCACCCAGGTACCCCACATTTCAGGAAATTTCTTAAATAATATTTCCTAAATTTTCAGCAGGCTTAAAAAGGAAACTGAATTTGTATATCTCTATGCTAATATCACTCATCCCTTAGCCTTTTGAAAAATCCACAGTTCACACGTTAGGAAACGTGAGTGAAAAAAACTTACATGACGATAGTTTTGATCTCTGTAGTCCCTGAAAGGTTCTCTGGAGTTCGTTTTGAAAGTCATGAGTATATAATATACTATAATAATACTTTGAAAGGGAACATTCACTCTCAGTAGATTGGTTAACTGTTATGTAGCCTTGATAGAGACAGAAATGATGACTGTATTTAGAACTAGTCAATTATCAGTTGATATCTTTGACTACTTAATGCTATTTGTCACTATAGTCCCAGAATTCCATGCTTAATATTGACAAATATTTACTTTATTGTCTGAAGTGAGAGCATTATTCATTACCTCTTCCAGGAATCTTCTTTAGAAACCTTCTCTACATTAATGGACATGGTTAAATATAATTTTGATCACCATACTACAGACTATTTTCTTATAGAGGTAATTAAAGTTGTAATGACAAGATTTGAGTTTTAGCAAAATGACTAGCTGAACTATAAATCTTCCCCAAATTTCTTCCAGCTCTGAGTATAGAGTAAGTAAAAATTTTGCAGAAAGTATTCTCTGAGGTATACTCTCCAAAAAACAATTTTGCAGTACAACCCTCACAGGACCATTTTTTAATTAATTAAAGATTAAATTAATCATTCTTAAAGCTTGTGACCCTCATTTTCATGGAATTATTCATAAAAAATTATGCAGCCATATTGGTATGTAATATAGTTACCTATCATTTAGTTATTTTTCAACGATGCTAATTAATTAGCTTTCTTAATAAATTTTGAGTGGATATTATTTCAGCATTATTTGTTTTTATTTTTATATTTATTTTATATGCCTACTAGTTCTACCAGTATAAATTAGCTTTATTAAGTATATCAATTAACTAGGAAAAGATCTATGTGTTGACCAAGACTAAAAGCTCAAGAATAAAGCAAGATTTGGTACTGTACCAATTGTAATAAATTAAAACATTTAGCTGACCAAGTACAATTACTGCGTACATTTCGATAAAAGTATTTTGTAATCATATGAATCAGAAGGATATTTGACATCTCTGAACTGGAGGGGTTGAATATTTGAAACAAATTATTGTTAGAAACAATAATATGAATAAAAACTTCTTAACAATATATGGGGACAATAAAGCCTATTTTAAATAATTTAATTAATAATATAAAATGATTTCTGTTCATTCCTTCCCTACTACATCATTAAATGTTATTGAGTTAGGTCCTGACATTTTATTCAGAATTATGTTTCTGGCATTTAAGTATTCAGCTCTAAATGTTAAGGGTGTCAATTATATAAACATCCATCTTTTTCACTATGGTCTCCCATCAAACATTAATAGTAGAAGCTGTTAATTCATTTCAAGTAGTCTCAAATATCTGCCCTGAAGAAGGTTGATACTCTACAAGTGCTCTGACAACCTCTAGTAAGTAATTACTCTTAAAAATATTTCAGTAAATTCAACTCACTCCTAGAGGCATTTTAAATTATATGTCGTTAAAATGTAATGCTTTCTCAAATGACAAGGTCATGCCAAAAAGCAAAGCTACACTCTATTTTTATGAAACATACCCACTCCAATAAAAATGTTACAACTTTTACTTCAAATCGGGAAAGATAAGCCATGCTACATTGAAAGACATGTAGTAATCAAGGTAAATTGTTATATATACCAACAACAAATCAATACTGTGGCATCACTCTATGTGAGAATATGGTCCATTTGTCTGAAGAATAGGATACTGCACATTTTTATATAATTTGGAACTAAAATGTATTCACAAAACACGATGTTAATCTGTGGCTACCTAACATTCCCTCCTGACATCTTGACTATTTCCTTCTTTTGGGGTGGATATTTTCAAAGTATGAAAACTGGAAATACATTAAATTTCACATCATGTTTAAATATGCATAAATACAAAGAATTGCCTTACAAGGCACACTCATAACCTGTTATATACTTTTACCTCTCATGGCAAAAGAAAAATATAATGATCTGGAAAAAATGTAAATATAAAATCCAAAAGTAGTTAGGAGAAAAATAACCTAATTTATTCTTACCTTATAGGATAGAAACATTTTTTTTAATAAAACTATTTTGGTAATCTGAGAATAATTATATATGAAATATGTTTTCTACATTGTGATAGAGTATTGACAAAATAGAATCTATTTTATCATGTCTTTCAATTCAGTCCACTAAGAAAACTAAATGTAATCACATCTATGGAAGATACAATTTATAATAATGATTGAAACACACTAGGCTGAATGATTTACTTCTATAAGAATATGATTTTGGATTTAAAACATATATATTTATGTATGTATGATATTGAGTTTCTGGTAAAGATATACACAAAATTATTTTTTAATACAGATGACTACTTATTTATTTTAGACAGACAGAGAGACAGAGAGAGTGAATGAACTAGGGAGAAGGGCAAAAGGAGAGAGACGGAGAGAGAGAGAGAATCCCAAGGAGGCTACATATTCAGTGCAGAGCCCAGAACCTGAGGAGGGGCTTGATTCCATGACCCTGGGATCACAACCTGAGCCTAAATCAAGAGCCAAATGCTCAACTGACTGAGCCACATAGGCATCCCAATACAGATAATTTCTTTTTTAAGTTTATTTACTGTGGGGAATAAGCTTAGGAATTCCTTGAGCTTGCACCAATGGGTTAACAAGGCATAAAGAATTAGGAAGGATGAACACACCCAAGTTTGGGTAAACAAGATTGGGTAAACAGGACAGAGGCCCCCAATATAGGACAAAGGTAGAGGAATAGGAAATCTCAGGATGAAAACATCCAAGATTAGGTAAACAAGATTAAGTATTCAGGGCAGAAGCGCCCTCCAATTTAGTACAATAGCAGAATGCTGCTTTCACAGGAAGGAAGGACAAAAACAGGTAAACAGGACTATAGATAACAGCAGGGCAAAGTTGCCTAGATCTGAGCTAATTAGCAAAAGAAAGTTGCCTTTTTAACACCGAGGTGGCATACTCTGTCTTTCTTGTCCCCTAGGCCAGTGTAAGTAAATAGAGGTGGCACCTCATGTCTGCTGTAAACAACCTTCCACCCAGCACTAGAATTTTGTCTTGTATTGATCCAAACCCCTAACACCGCGTATCTTCAAAACCCCCTTACCTCCATGCCCATGAGTTAATGTTCACAGTTTCATTGTCTCTTTGTGCACTCCCATCATGCTTGTAAGCCTTCTTGTGGTCCTAATAAAAATGGAGCAAGGACCCTTACTCGGGGCTTTTGTCTCCTCCCAGACATTAACCTCTCTCCCATTTTAATCTTGTGTCTACTCTCTTTCTGGACAAGAGAGAACACCAGACTCAGAGTCTATGACAATTTATTTATTTTGAGAGAGAGTGCCAGGGGGAGAGGGACTGAGAGAGAGAGAGAGAGAGAGAGAGAGAGTCCCAAAAATTGTGAAATCATGACCTGAGCTGAAATCAAGAGTCTGACACTCAACCGACTAAGCCACCCAGGTGCCCCAAGATGAATTTTTAAAACTGTTTATATAAGATCAAGTGTTGCTTGAGTAAACCACTTCTAATATATCTTCTGCAATTAAACATTCTTAATAAATATGAAATAAAGTAACAAACATTTCATGCCAACTCCTCCAGGGGAAAAAAAATAAAAGGAAAATTTCTGAAGATATTTGAGCAAATGATCTTGATGCCAAAGCATAAAAGGGACATCAAAAGAAAGGAAAATTATAGAATAATTTTGTTCATGAACTTAGATAAAAAATTTTAAACAAAATATTATGAATCAGGGGTGCCTGGGTAGCTCAGTAGGGTAAGTGACCAACTTCTGCTCAGGTCATGATCTCATGGCTCGTGGGCTTGAGCCCCACATCAGGCTCTGTGCTGACAGCTCGGAACCTGGATCCTGCTTTGGATTCTGTGTCTCCCTCTCTACCTTCCCTTCTCCACATTTGCACTCTGTCACTCTCTCCCTCAAAATAAACATTAAACATTTTTTACAAAATATTAAAAAATATGAATCAAATAGAGCAAAATGCAAAATATCAATCACATGGAGAATATTTTAGGAGTTGAAGTTTTATTTTTTTCCCTAACATTCAAATTAATCTGTGTTATTACATAATAAGAAATGAAAAAAAAAAGATCATTTTAAGCATACTAGAAAGCATTTTATAAAATAAGATACCAAGTCATAATAGCAAAATATTAAAAAGTAGGCTAGAAACAACTTTCTTATCTTAGAATATTAATAAAAAGCCTAGTTTAGACATCTTACCCATAATGAATTAGTGAAATATTTCTACCTGAAATCAGAACAAGATAAGAAAGCCTACTATAACCACTTCTACCAGGCATTGTATTGGAGACAATAAAAAATAGATAGTGAGAAAATTATAAGAAATAGCTGACATTAGTATTCATAAACAAAAAATCAATGCATTACAGTCACTGGTAACATGATTGTGAATGTAAAAAATGTAAAATTATCCAGAAAAAAAAAACAGTAACAATCAATAAGTGAATCCAGCAAGATCACAGATATCGAATCAATATAAATATATCTATTTAATTATACATACTGGCAATGAACAATCGAAAAATGAATAAAATATTCTTTACAGGAATTTAAAAAAAAACATCAAATTCCTAAGAATACATATAACAAAAGACGTGCAAAACTTTAATAATGAAAAACACAAAATGTTGCTTAGGAAAATGAAAAATGTTCTAAACAAATATATAAATATAAGATTGTATTTGAAAACCAAATATTGTAAAGAGAGATTTCTGAACCTTAGCACCATTGATATTTTGGTTCAAATATTTTATGTTTTTGGAAGGTGCCATGTTGTACACTGTAGGATACTGAACAGTATTCTTGACTTCAATCTTACTGGATGCAGTAGCATCTCCTGGTTGTGATCACTAGATGTCTCTAGACCAAAGATGTCTGTAAACATTGACAAATATCACTTTGCAGTCAGTATCCTTCACTGGGGAACTAGGGTGGTTAAGATTTCAATTCTCTTACATTGACTAATAGATTCAATGCAACCTCAATCAAGATCATGTATGTATTTTCGTGTATTTGTAAATTCATAATCCAATTCTAAATTTTGTAAGAAAAGGACAACACTAATACATGCATTACCAGATATCAATGTGTGTTATAAAATTCTAGCAATGAAGGGAGTATAATTTTGTCTAAGGGAAGTAGGTCAACCAAAGGAATAGCATTTGGTGTCCGGGCAGATATCCACATGTGCATGGTCATCTGACTTGTGACAAAGGTGACATAATCTCTGAAGATAAAAAAAAGGATGCTCTTTCTTAAAAAATGATTCTGGGGCTCCTGGGTGGCGCAGTCGGTTAAGCGTCCGACTTCAGCCAGGTCACGATCACACGGTCCGTGAGTTCGAGCCCCGCGTCGGGCTCTGGGCTGATGGCTCAGAGCCTGGAGCCTGTTTCCGATTCTGTGTCTCCCTCTCACTCTGCCCCTCCCCCGTTCATGCTGTCTTTCTCTGTCCCAAAAATAAATAAATGTTGAAAAAAATATTTAAAAAATGATTCTGGATAATGCAATATTCATAAGAAAAAAACTGAATGGTAGTATTACAAAAATCACTTTCAGATATTCTATAGATGTAAGTATGAAAGGTATATCAATAAAAACCCCAGGAAAAAATATAAGAGATTATTTTTATGTCCTTAGTTAGGCAAATATTTCTTAAGAAGGACTACAGATGGAAAATAATAAATGTGGCTATACCAAAATTAAGAAATGTGTTTATCAAAAAACATTATGAAAAGGCCAAACTCAAAGCTGGCAAATATATTTTCAATATGTACATCCAACAAAAATTCATATCTAGAATACAAAAAAGCAAAAGAGGCAATTCAACAGGGAAAAAAATAGGCACCTCACCTCACAGGAGTTTAATCAATTGTCCAATAAACATATGAAAAAGTACTCAGTATAATTGCTCATCAGGAAAATGTAAGTAATAATAAAAATGTAATATTATTATATACTGTGTGAATGACTAATTTTTTTTTAAAAGACAAAAAGATTCCAGGGTTGTTTAAAATATGGAGCAAAGAAATTCTCATGGCATCTTTGGTGAAAGTGTAATTTTCATAACTAATTTTAAAAACTTCTTGGTGTTATCTATTTAGCTTAACATAAATATGGATATTATGTAACCAACATTTGTATCCCTTGCTACCTTACAGAAGTTTTTCTTAAGTCTTTCTTTGCTATGATATATGAATAAGAAAATTATGAATAGCAATTCTCATTGTAGGAAGCACAAACAGGAAATAATTCAACTGTTTATCAAAAGTAGAATGATCAAATACAATATTTATATGATAAACCTTGATTTCATAATGAGAATGAATAAACTATATACACATGTAACGCTATGGATGAAATCCAACATATAATATGAAAAAAAATGGGAACTGGATACATAAAATAAAAGCCACATGCTTTTTTTAATTTAAGTTCGAAAGACAGGTAAAATAAAATTTGTGTTGTCAGTATAGTGACTACCATTTTGGAATAAGTGGTGACTGGAAGCGGTACCCGGGATGGTGTTGTGGTTCTTGATTTGGGTGCTGGTTATACAAAATTATACAGGGATGTACAATTAATTTGTGTTCTTGTGATTTGTCCACTTTTTTATGAAGTCTCTCTAAGCAAGATAATAAAATATGAAATATATATAGTCTGGGAAAGAAAAAAATTGATAAGTTAATGTACACTCTTTAAATTGGGAAAAGTGATAAAAATGGATCTAGTCAGATATGAATTTATCTTGTTTGGCAAGTGTTTGAAGGTAGAATTGAACAGCTGTCCAGCAAGAACTATAAAACTGTTCTTCTAGATTGTGTGTAAACAGTGTATTTTATTTATTCTTAATTTTAATGTTAGTAAGATTTTTTCTAGAGACTAGTAGAGAATCTTGAGAAATAATATTTAGACAGAGGCATGGATGGCCTGGGTGGCTCAGTTGGTTAAGGTCATGATCTCATGGTTGTTGAGTTTGAGCCCCATGTTGAGCTCTGTGCTGACAGCTCACTCTGGAGCCTGCTTCTGATTCTGTGTCTTGCTCTCTCTCTGCCTCTCCCCTCATCACACACTCCCTCTCTCTCTCTCTCACTCTCTCTCTCTCTCTCTCAAAATTTAATAAAGTATTAAAAAATAAAAAAGAATTTAAAGAGAGGCATGATGACAGATGAATCTGGATAAGAAATTATTATTTATTTACTTTGTCTATCATCTGAGCCAATGCAGAGTGTAAAATGTCTCAAAATAAATTCTAAACTATGCATCCATTTTGCCTCCAAAACAATTATTGCAAATGTGCTGTTGGATGTGATATTACATTGAACCAATATCTCATACCTAGGAAATCTAACATGTGAGACCCACCAGGAACATTTTGTTTAAGATTATGTTTATTGGCTAATTCTCATATTAAGAAATAGAGATGTGTATGTTAATAAGCAGTGTTCATAAAGAACATGATAAGAAATTGTTTCAAAACAATAGGAAAATTGTTGTATAGACCTAGATTAAAGTGTTACAGGTAAGACTCTTGCGTTATTTATTACTAAATATATAGATCATCTTTGTAAAGGTAATGTTAATTGCTATTTTTATTCTTTACCAGTTAATGTTATTATCCTGAAGCTATTGAAAATTATGCCATTATTAGTTTTTATTTTTTATTGCAGTAAAACAAACATAACACAAACTTTGTCATTTTAAGAAGTGAAAGCAAGGGCTTAGATATTTGCGTGTGTTCAGCAGCATTATTCACAGCAGCCAAAAGATGGAAGCAATCTAAGTAGCCAATGATGACTGAATGAACAGCAAAAATAAAAATAAAACATAAAAGAGTGGAATATGCATACAATGGAATATGATTCAGTTTCCTTTCAAAGGAAGTTTCCTTTAAAAAGGAAGGAAATCTTGACACTACAACATAGATTAACCTTGAAGACATTATACTACTTTCTGAGACTATAAACAAACTACTTCACAAAAGCACAATCATTGTATGATTCCACTTATATGAGGTTCCTAGAGTAGTCAAATTCATAGAGATAGAAATTAGAATGGTGGTTTCCATGAACTATTTTGAAATTATTTTCAGCTATTTAAAAACTTCTTTTAACTTAAAATAGTAAAAATCATAAATTTTATAATATGTATGTTTTATTTCAATAAAGAAGAAAAAAATAACTTCAAATCATTTTTAAGTGTTCAGTTCTGTGACATTAAGTACATTTACTTCGTTGCACAACTACAATCACCACTAATCTGCAAGACTTTTTCATCTTCCAAAGATCAGTCTCTGCAACTATTAAAAAATAACTCCCCTTTCCCCCATCCCCCTTATCTATCTATCTATCTATCTATCTATCTATCTATCATCTATCTATATCTACCTACCTACCTACCTACCTACCTATGTATCTATCATCTTCTATCATCTATCTCTCTATCATGTATTTCTATCTACCCAACATCTATTTATCTGTTCAAACCACAAAACATTGTTTATATTTAAACTGTCAATATTTAAATATTTTCTTTCCTTCTCATTCCTTACTTTCTTACTGCATCTTTTCCATTTAAATAATTTTCCTTTGGTCACCAGAAAACCCCTTAGTACACCCTTTGGTGCTGGTGGGCTGGTATCAAATACTCTCCATTTAAATTTTCATTATTCTTTTTACTGGACATATTATTTCACCTTCATTCCCCAAATATATTTTGTTGGCTATTAAATTTCGTGTAGGTTGTCATTTAATTTTAGCATTTTGAAGATAAAATGAAATTGCATTGGCTTCCATTGTTTGTGTTAAAAAGTTAACTGTTAGTGTAGTTAAGAATCCTCAGAGGATAATATATATTTCACTGTTACTTAGATATTTTACTATGATATGTCTAGATGAGAAATTTATTTTTTTTAATTTTTTATCCTTTGTTATATATTTTAATATTCTTGATTTTGCCTGATGTATTCTATTTCTTTAAGCCATTAGTTTCTCAAAGTTCAATACTCTGGTTTCTCTTCAGATCGCATAAATCTTTCTCCTTTTACTAAAGATTTCCGTGGAGAGTTTCTCAAAGTTCATTCCTCCCCATTCTCTTTATCTTTCTGGAACTCCAGTTGCATATGTAGACCTTCTCCATTCTCTTCACTATTTCCACCTTACATCTTTTCATGTTTTAATACATGTCGTTTCTTCTGGGCTATTTTCTTTTTCATGAATTCACTTTTCAGCTATGTCTTATCTATTAAAACTATATGTTGAGTTATTTAATCAATTATTGTATTTTTCATGTTTATATTTGTTTTGTAACTGACAAATATTTTTATATAGAGTCCTTTGCTAATGATATTAACATGTATTTAATATTCTTAAACACAGTAAACCTACTTACAAAATCTATATCTGCTAATACCAATATTTGAAGGTCTTATGGATCCATTGTCTTTCTTGTTGGTGGTTATTTTTATATATCTCGCATCCTAACATACCTATTTTTTTTTCATACATGAAATATGTTCTATTGTTTGACTGGAAGCTAAGGATAATGCTATCTTCCTTTGTCAAGTTTGGTAAATGTGAAGTCTGGAATCCTGTTAATCCTTTTTCTGGTACTAAGTTGATTCAAAGCTGTACTAAAGTCTCTAGTCAGGGTCCTTCACTTTCATGTAACCCTTGTTCCTAGAGTACAACTCTTCAAGATCCCATTCCAAAGTCTAAATCATTGGCCACCTCACATCCTCAAACTCTCTGGTGGTTCCGAGATTGCAATGTTACGTCCATTTTCAGCCTTTTGGCTGCCTCATCCAAAAATAGCAAATGCTCCCTGAGAAAAGCAGCCTCAGAACAGAATCTCATTCCTGGATGTAATCTCTGGATTCTGCCTTCTCTTGAATCTTGACTCAGTGATTATTTAACAGGCAGTTAAATAATGTCTATATAGTTAGCTAATATCTTTAGTGTGTGTGTATGTGTGTATGTGTATGCAGTGTGACAAACACACAGCATCATGTAACATTTTATAACTCTTCCATCGAACTTACATATGGTAAATTGGCAAAGATTATTTTATTTTGTTTATTTTATTTTTTAAATGTTTACTTTTGAGAGAGAGAGAGAGCAAAAGCAAGGGAGGGGAAGAGAGAGAGAGAGAGAGGGAGACACAGAATCTGAAGTAGGCTCCAGGTCTGAGCTGTCAGCACAGAACCCAATGTGGGGCTCAAACCCACTAACCATGAGGTCATGACTTGAGCCAAAATCAGACGCTCAACTGACTGAGCCACCCAGGTGCCCAAAGATTAAAGAGAAATGTAACAAATATGCCAACATATAATATACAAATGGTAAGTGACCCTATGTGAAAGAATGAAAAAAAATTTCCTTAAGGTAAAAATCAAACTAGAATTCAGGTAAAATATCATTATGACATGAATTATAACAATTTATTGACTAATAAGCCAAATATGCTTTCATGTGTATTTATTCTTGAGAAAGAGAGAAAGTGGCAGAGTGCAAGCAGGTGATGGGCAGAGAGAGAGAGGGAGAACAGAATGTGAAGCAGACTGCAGGCTCTGAGCTCTCCGGACAGAGCCTGACGTGGGGCTGGAACTCACGAGTCATGAGATTATGACCTGAGCCGAAATCAGATGCTTAATTGAGTGAGCCACCCAGGCGTCCGAAGCCAACTATGCTTTAAAAGAGGGATATTCATTTTTTCATGTGTGTCAGATCTGTAACTTAAATAACAGGAATTATACACAATGTTGTTATTTTCAAACATAGAAGTAGAGAAAGTTGAATAAAGAATTCTATTTACTTTAAAATGACTAATTAATGTATAAATAACTTTTGAAAGTATTAATTTTTAACTTATTTATTCACATAATTTTGATAATCACTTTCATAGTGAAATTCAAACAGTAATGTCCATATTTATGTCTTATTTTATAATAACCTTTTAAACCAATTTCCTTAGCATGGTTGATCAGATACACATACACACACACACGTACACATAACTTTACGTATATGTTAATTTTAATTGACTTAATCACTTGGAGCAAGGGCTCATGAAACTAAAATTATGTCAAATCCAAACTCTAATAACTTTTATTCCATACAAATTTAAAAATACTTAGTGTCATTATTGGCAAAAGAATGCAAATAAAACACACTTGCTTACAAGAATCAGTTGCAAATATATATATTTATATTTATATATACATGTATATACAAGCGTATATGTACATATATATACACACACTAATATGAGTAAATGCATACATAAAAATATGTATATATTTGCAAATTTGTACCACACATTAAAACAGTATGTGTGTAGGGGCACCTAGGTGGCTCAGTTGGTTGAGTGTCCAACTCTTGATTTTGGCTCAGGTCATGATCCGAGGGTCATGAGATCGAGCCCCATGTGAGGCTCCACACTGACAGTGGATCCTGCTTAAGATTTTCTCTACCTCCATGTGCCCCTTTCCCTGGCTTGCATGTGCTCTCTCTTTCTCCCTCTAAAAATTAAAAAAAAAATAGTATGTGTGTATAGACTTTTTTAGTGTTTTAAATTTTGACTGGTTTTGTACTTTTGAGATTTTGCCAAAAGAAATATAAACAAGAAAAACAGAATGATCAATAAATCAAGATATAGACCACAAAAAAGTCAATATTCAAAGTATTATCAGAATATTTTACAGAATATATACTGCATTAAAATTCCTACACTTTGTTTTTTGTCTTGAAAAACTAAACATGGATATTCTGCCACAGAAGTCAATAAATTCTTACACATATGTTTTCAGGATTTCCTTTTATATATAAAGCAATTACTTTAAAGTCTGTAGTTAAAATGTGACTGAAGCAGAGACAAATAATTGTCCTAAACTCATTTTTGCTGCCATTTAATACTCAGGATTAAATAATTGATGAAAGTATGCTTACTGAAGAAGCACTAAGTAGTACTTTGTACAGGCATTTAAATTCCTCTGACTTCTCATTCATCCACATTTCTAAGCAAGATGATTTATGCAGAATGTTTTGAATTATAATAATGCAGACCTAAGAAATCAAGGTAATAGTGTATCCCCTAATTACAACACCACTCCAACTATCCAATGCAAATTCTTCCTCCTTTCATTGGGAATGGGTTTACACAATTAGAAATTATCTTTATAACATTAATATAACATCTAAATTATAGCATGTCATGAAATGATAGTGCTAGGAATGAGGCTCTCCAGAAATTAATTTTGGCCTAAAAAAATTACACACAGAATGATAATACATGGATTGAATTTTTGTCATATCTAATTTTAAAAACAATATTTTAGAAAAATAATATAACATATTTTAAAATCTGTGCCAAAATCTTTAAAGGAATACCAATAAATTAAAATGTGTAGTGACTTCAGAGGAAAATTCTTACAATTTCAAACAATTATTATTGTTTAACCCTTAATAACATTTTAACTTGTCTACCCATAATCATTCATAATTTAATTTTAATTTTAATATTTCCAAAAATAGTCCCTGAAAACCAACAATGATTTATGTTACAGAATTTAACAACATATTAAGCACCTGTTCTTTGTGACGTAGATTTTGAAACCAGAAAGACTTGGTATCAAATGCCATCTTATAAATGGTGTGCTTAACAGTTTCAGTGTGGTGGTTTCATTTCTTTAAGCTTCATGTTCTTCGACTTAAAATGAAAATAATAAATTCCAAATAACATGGCTGCTAAATGAATTTGTTGAGAAATATCTTAATGGTTGGCAGAGAAACAGCATTTGAAAAAAATGATTTATGACCATTATTACAGATGATTATTAGATATGTACTCAGATTATTCTGGAGAGAATACATTTTTAGTAAAATTGTATATTAGTCTAATGATTTGGCTGGACGTTCAGAAAATATACTCAAAGATTTATATTATATAGCTCTGAGCAATTTTTTATCATTCATTTGTTTTCAAAATGATTTAATATTGTGTTAGCTACTAAATATTAGCAATTTTAAGCAGAGCCACATGGCATAACTCATTTCTTCTTTTGTAAGCTAAATAATATTATATTTTCTTGTTATGGAAATATTGTTAAAATCTGTTAAAATATCTTTAAAAATATGAAGAAAGACATTTAATCTATATCCAAAACACTAATTATTGCCATCCTGTTGTGTGTGTGTGTGTGTGTGTCTTTTCCTTTCTTTACACATATTCATTTACAGATCTTTATTTATGCAAAGACACTAGATATGTATTTTGTGAAATATTCAAAATAAAGATTGGAGATGAATAAAATTCCTCTAAGCCAGATAGAACAAGGTAATGACAAAAAAAGATTGGACATTAGGTGTTCTTGTGGTATCAGACATATAGCAAATAAGCAGTTCATAACTAGGAAGAATTATTTTGGTTAGTCACGTCATACTCAGTTTGTACATTTAACAAAAAATAGACAAATAAGGGGGCCAGTAATATAGAAATGCAAGCGTCTAGGAAATGGCAACAGTGACCTAAAATCAAATGCATACTGTGGTAAGGTCCCCTCCCTGAAGAATGAAAACAAAAACAAAACAAAACAAAGCACCTCAAGTCAACATAAGACCACTTAATCAGACTACATGTTTGTGTGTTACCATATATGGGAGACAAAGAAGTAGAAAATGTATAAAAAAAAAAAAAAAAAAAACACCACCTGTCCTTCTGTGCTCAGTTCTTCCATAGGAACCCAACTGAGCAGTGAGGACACAAAGTTGCTAAGGGGAAAAAAAAAAAAAAAAGCCTTCCGTCATGACTCTCTGTGAGAATCCTGTTACAATACTGTGAGAAAAGAAGTTGTCACTGGATAAAAACCAAACAAATCAAAAGAAAATAATTTCAAATGCTCAATTCTATGTGACCAAAAACAATAAAAGATATGAGAAGAGATACAGAAAGCTTAATTGAGTCATATGCTATTTATGCTGAAATAGCATAAGGCTAAGTTACAAGGAAGATGATGGGATACTTGGTAGAAAATTAATGTATTTTGGGCAGTATTAAGAATAAATTGGAGAAGTATAATTTTTTAAATATATACTGATAATTAGTCTATTACAAAATGAAATTATTAAACCTTCCATTTCATTACCTATCTCAAAGGTAAATACATAGGTATGCATTTATCACATTAAATAGTTTTACAAATCCAGATTATTAGTTTTTTAATTTTTGATTGTCTTCTAAATGTTATTTTTAAAGAAGTCACGATATCTGAGAACATTCTTGAAAATCACAGGTAGACATAAGTCGATGTTATGTTTTTCTTTATATGTGTATTAAAAAACAAATCTTCCTTATATTCCATGGTCTACCTTTCAATATGTGAAGGAATACAATTTTTTTCAGAAAGGAATTTCATGTAGGTATAGCATCATCAATTTACAGAAGACTCCCATTACATCATGAATATTATTTTGAATAGATATTTCAGAAATGTGACAAGAGATCCAAGCTAGAATGATGTCAACTACAAGAAATAATATGTTCAATGTCTACCCCTTGCTTAGCCTAACTGCCCCTCCATTTCTACCTCCATAAACAATGCAGCTTGGCCAGAATTTGAGAGCTTTTCCCTGAGTGAAGTTTGAAAGGGATAAAAATATCATAATGAATGTCTTATAATTTTACTCTATCATCTATGCTGTTAGTTACTGGTTTGTTGGTTTTGTATTTTACCTGTTATTGACCCCATCTTTACTGGTATGTTTTCATTGAAAAAATATCACCTCCATCTTGATAATAACGAATACAAAGAGAGTCCAATAAGTGAAACCCATTCATACTCTCATCTTACCAAAAAATCAAAACAAACAACCACAATAACAAAAATAGTGAACCATATTGAGAAATATAAATTAAGTACAACTTAAATGTTCCATATTTAAAAAAAAAATTAACGTTTATTTATTTTTGAGAAGAGAGAGACAGAGCATGAGCGGGGGAGGAGAGAGAAACAGGGAGACACAGAATCTGAAACAGGCTCCAGGCTCTGAGCTGTCAGCACAGAGCCCTACGTGGAGCTTGAACTCACAGACCTCGAGATCATGACCTGAGCCGAAGTTGGATGCTTAACCAATTGAGCTATCCTTAATGTTCCATATTTTTAAAGTTACCTGGACTCCAGGAAATAGAAGGGGCAGACAAGGGCACTGTAATTAACTGGGTGTGGGGAACTATGTTTCTCCAGGCCAGAGAAATAATCTAGATCCATGTCCATAAATGTCATTAACATGTCACCTGCTATAGAACATTTGAAAATTATGTAATCTCTTTGGCTCTTGTTTGTGTCCTGTACATAATTAAAGTAATAATGAAAACTAAAGAACATTCCAGGGAAGGATTCAATAAGATAATCTAGACAAACCATTTACACATTATAATAATGAGAAGTTTTGTAAGATTTCTGTGTATTGCATTATATGATGTTTAGTCTGGTAATGGTGTGTAATAGTCCATTATTTATCATTTATTTATTCACCCACTTGTTCATGTCCTACATTTGGATATAATCTTCATGAAGCATGTACCAATCTTGTTCTCTCTTTGATTTCTAGAATCTGGGAACGTGTTTTGCATTAATGAAGTTCAAAGACTGACAGAAGGATAGGAAGATGGTTATTAGATTAAAACAGAAAAATGATAGGAACTGGATGACAGTTGCAGCACTGAAAATGAAAATGGGTTGAAAGACAATATTAACGTTTTGAGATAAGATGATTAAAGCAAAAAAAAAAGTGTGGCCACTGATTTGATATTAATGCTGAAGTAGAAGAATGAGACCACATAATAAAAGCTTCAGTGATGTGAAAAATATTTGAAACATTGACATAAAAAAGGAAGATTAAAGGGAAGCAAATTAGAATGATATGAAATAGAGTGTTAGGTTTACATTAATTTAGGACACAGTTAAAGAAAAGTTATGTAAAAGTTACTAGAAAATTGAGCTTATGTCAAGATTAAGAACCGAGAGAAGGAAAATGTAGGTGCCAAAAGATAATAAAATGGAAGAATGGTAGGTATGTCTGTAAAGGTAAGCAAAGAACTGACCATTTAAAATCCTGTAGGGTAGTTTAAGCATTTCAGAATATCTTCTAAGAGCAACATGGATTCCCTGTCGTATTTTAAGTGAAGAAATTTAAGACATGTTTTATATTTTTTGAAAATTAGTCTCGTACAATGATAAAGATAAGTGAGAATTGATATGGGTAGACTGGTAAGAGAATATTTCTTTGGCACAGGCAAAGAAAGATGCAGTCTTGATATGGTGTTAATAGTTAGCAGTAAAAAAAAAAAGTGGATGATTCAGGAGAAATTTAGGAGGAAGACTAAATGCGATTATATGTAAAGTGTATAGAAAACAAAGTCATATAGAAGCAATCCTTAGATTTCTGACCAAAAATATTGTACAGTTATGACATTGATTTCTACTGCAAACATTACGAAAACAATGTTAGCACAGCCACTCTTTGGGGCACATTTGCTTGAGGTGTTTATAAGACATTCAATTGGAGAATTCAGTTATGAAGTAATTATATAAATTTGGAGTTCAAAAGTGTGGTCTGGCTTGGAAATAATTGTGTGAAGTTTTCAGTATTAGATGGTAATTGAAGAGATCAAAAAGGTGGAAGATTTTGTGTAAAATTTTACCTTTATGCTTATGTGGTTAGACAACCTAACAATTTCATATTTTAATTTTTAAAGGTAACTTCAGGTGGCTCAGTCGGTTGAGCCTCCGACTTCGGTTCAGGTCATTATCTCGCTGTCTGTGAGTTCAAGCCCCGCGTCGGGCTCTGTGCTGACAGCTTGGAATCTGGAACCTGTTTCAGATTCTGTGTCTCCCTCTCTCTCTGACCCTCCCCTGCTCATGCTCTGTCTCTCTCTCTCTCTGTCAAAAATAAACATAAAAAAATGAAAAAAAAATAAAGGTAACTTAAGATATTGACAAATTCAATATACAGTAATTCCTCTTATCTGCAGTGGATGGATACATTCCAAGACCAGCAGAAGATGCCTAAAACCACAGATAGTAGTGAACCTTATATAACCCATGTTTTTTTTTTTCTCTATACGCACATAGCAATAATAAAGCTTAATTTATAGATCAGGCACAATAAAAGATTAACAACCATAACTAACAATAGAATAGAATAATTATAACAATGTACAGTAAAAAAAGTTATGTGAATGTGGTCTCTTTCTCTTTCCCAAAATATCTTATTGTATTGCACTCCCCCTACTTGTAATGGTATGAAATGATTCACTGACGATGTGATGAGATGAAGCGAGAAGAATGCACGTTAGGCTACTACCTACCTTCTGACTTCCTATCTGAAGGAGGATCATTTGCTTCCAGAGTAACTGAAACCATGGAAAAAGAAACCACAGATACAGTGAAACTACTGTATTAATATCTTCAGAAACAAAATGAAAACTGATATTAGAAGCTTCATTAGTGCCTCTGTTTTTCTTGAGATCATCATATTATAGAAGACAAAAAGATTTTTAACAATCTTTATTTTTTGCAAAGCACTTGAAGAAGTTACATAAGAGCAAATAATATCCCTAAGATGTATGTCCCATATGAAAAAGTAGTTCCATTATGCATAATTGGAGACTTTGTAGAGCAATGACTTTGCACATTACGAATGCTAAGACTGCAACAACTTTTGAATATGAAGATAAATAACCACAACTGTGAGGACATTAATATGCATCAAACATTCCAACAATACATCTCACTGAAACATGATTAATCTTACACATGCTGATGATGTTTAAAGCAGAAGCATTATTGAAATTAATCTTGTTCTGTTGAAGAGTTCAATGAATAGTGTTGTATTTATAATTTCAATTTCTGGATAACATACTGAAGGCTGGGAATTTGTAATTTCACATATTTTGCTAGGTGAGGCACTTTTTTATACTAAAGATTATTCCATTTTTATAGAAATTTATAGAATAAAAATTCATTTAAAATTAAGGAAAATACACTGCTTGAGAAATGAGATACTACCTTATAATAAATGACAACCGTTTAATATCTTTATTTCTTGGTAGAGAAGTGGTAATGAGGAAGCTACCTTGTGGACACAGAGCTGAAAAAACATGCAATACCAAAATTTCTCCTCTCACAGTAAACTGGGTGATGAGTAATGCTTTCTATATAACTGCTTGTTTTTTTAAAAATAGTTCATCATGTAAAATTATTCTCCATGCATAATAAAAAACAAACTCATTAAAGATATGAAAATCGCAACTAAAAGTCCTTTTCTCAGAAGGCTCCAGTTTCCCAGAGGAGAAACTATGAAAGTTTCCTTTGCATTTTCCACAGGTATATGTGCATTCATTCCTTTGTTTTTAGGAGATTGTGTTTATAAGTATATATTACTTTGATACATGAATTAATGATTCAACAATGTCCTTTGGATATCATTATGCATCATTAAATATAAATTTGTATTTCTGTTGTTCTAATAACTAATAGTTCAACAAATAACAGAAGGTTAATTTGATAGTAATGATGTTAATGTGACAAAAGTTGGCTTAAATAAAATTGGAGAATTATGCAACAAACGGATAGGATTTTAAGGCCTGATAAGACATTTTCATTGAACATACACAACATAAGATATACCATTTTGGAACAAGAACACTTGTTCCAAAAGAACAAGGAAGAAAAAGATATGAAGAAAAGAATCATATTAGATGTTTATAATGGGTACTTCAGAAGTACTACATTTTCAAGAATTTAGGTATAATTTGTCAATAACAGAAAAATGAAGTAGAGAAGGCATAGGGATTATGGGGCATTGAAAATTTTTTCAAACAATGATATTTAGGGAAGACTGTTTAGAATATGAGATTTGTATACAAGTGGAAGGAGGAAGAATCAAGGCAAGTGCAAATCTGGTAAAATAGCAGAACAGCAGAATGTTCAGTAAAGTTAAAGGCCACAAAATATACTGTGCTTCATGCATTTGAGGAAAAGCATGGCAGCCAAGTTGCCTGGACTGAGGAGAGGAAGGCAAAAGCAACAAGCAATAAAGGCTAGAATGAAGATACCAGATCATGTGCAACCTTGTAGATCATGGCAAGGACTTGGTAAGGGGTGATATTTACCGTATTTTGCAAACACAGCTAAACTGGATAGCCCACGCAGCCAGTTTAGAATAAGGTATATTGGGGGAAACAATGTGCTGCTGGTAAAGTTTATATGAAAATGCAAATAGACAAAAACAACAACACCTTCTTAGGTTGAAAATTGAAAGCTTAGTCTAGTGGATAGCAAAACATACTTAAAATACAGTAATTGCAGCAGGATGGTATTGGCACAGGTTATATGGAATGGAATGGAATGGGGGAAAAATAGACCAGCACACTTAAGACCATTTGATGTAAGATGAGGACACTATGGGGACACCTGGGTGGCTCAGTCAGTTAAGTGTCCAACTCTTGATTTCAGCTCAGGTCATGATCTCACTGTTTGTGAATTCAAGCCCCACATCAGGCTCCACTCTGACAGTGTGAAGCCTGCTTGGGATTCTCTCCCTCTCTCTCCACCCCTCCCCTGCTTGTGCTCTCTCTCTCTCTCTCTAACCCTCTCTCTCTCAATAAATAAATAAATAAATAAATAGATAAATAAATAAATAAACAAACAGCAAACAAACATTAAAAAAAAGATGAGAGTACTTTATGCAAAAAGGAAAAGCTACTTTTTTTAATTAATAAAGTTTATTTTTTGAGAGGTGTTGGGTTTACAAAAAAATTGAGTTGAATATACAGGATTATTTTTTGTCCCCACCAGCAACAAATGAGAGTTCCTGTTGCCCCATGTCCTTGGCAGCATTTGGTATGATCAGTTTTTGGGATTTTAGCTCTTCTGATATGTGTGTAGAATCTTATTGTTTTAACTTGCATTTCCCTTATAGTATATGATGTGGAGCATCTTTTCACATGCTTATTTCATATTCATATATATATATATATATATATATATATATATTGCCACATGTCTGTTGAAATACTTTGTCCACTTTTAAGTTGGGTTCTTTGTTTTTATATTATTGAATTTTAAATAATTCTTTGCATATTTGATAACAGTCCTTTGTCAGATATCTTTTTAAAGTATTTTCTCCGGATCTGTGAATTGCTTTTTTTTCTTTTTATTCTTTTCACAGTATCTTTCTCAGAGCAGAAGTTTTTAGTTTTAACAAAGCCCAAATTGACAATTTTTATTTCATGCATCATGCTTTTGTTATGTACCTCTGAAGTCATGGCTAACTCCAAAGACATCTAGATTTTCTTCTATGTTGTCTTCTAGGAGTTTTATAGTTTTGCATTTTATATTTAGGTCTATTACCCATTTTGAATTAATTCTTTATGGAGCATAAAAAGTTTATGTCCAGATTCATTCTTTTCTTGCATGTGGATGTCCAGTTTTTTCAGCACAATTTGCTGAAAAGATCACCCTTTCTTAATTGCATTAGTTTTGCTCCTTTGTCAAAGATCTGTTGACTATATCTGTGTGGGTTTCAATTCTGTGTCACTAATCTGCTAGTATATATGTCATTAATACCACGGGGTCTTGATTACTGTACTTGCATAGTAAGTATCAAAGTCAGGTAATAGAAGTTCTCAATTTACTCTACTCGTTCAGTATTGTGTTGGCTATTCTGGATCTTTATTAAGCTAGGAAGATTTTACAATGTGATAATATTGAATCTTTTCATCCATGTAGATGAATTATTTAGCCAAATATTTGGATCTTTGCTAAGTTTCATTGGAGAGTTTGGATTTTTCCTCATATAGATCCTACACATAATTTATGACATTAATATCTAAAAATTTTCATTTGGGGTGCTTATATAAATGGTTTATATGTTTAATTTCCAATTCTAATTGATCACTGCTGGAATGTAAGAATGTCATTGACTTTTTTATAGTAACATTTTATCCTACAACTTTTGCTATCATTGCAGTTTTAAAAGGTAGATTTTTACAATGAGATACCACCTCGCACCTGTCAGAATGGCTGAAATTAACAACTCAGGAAACGACAGATGTTGGCTAGGATGTGGAGAAAGGGAAACACTTTTGCACTGTTGTTGGGAATGCAAACGGGTGCCGCCACTCTGCACCAGTTTGGAGTTTTCTCAGGAAGTTAAAAATAGAACTACCCTATGACTCAGCAACTGCACTGCTAGGTATTTATCTAAGGGATACAAAACGCTAATACAAAGGGGGCACATGTACTCCAATGTTTATAGCAGTGCTATCAACAATAGCCAAAGTATGGAGGGAGCCAAAATGTCCATCAACCGATGAATGAATAAAGAAGATGTGGTACAGGTACACAATGGAATATTACTCAGTGATCAGAAAGAATGAAATCTTGCCATTTGCAACAATGTGGATGGAACTAGGGTGTATTATGCTAAGCAAAATAAGTCAGGAAAAGACAAATATCATATGATTTCACTCATATGTGGAATTTAAGAAACAAAACAGATAACATAGGGGAATGGAAGGAAAATAAAATAATGAAATAAAATAAAATAGAAAAGGAGGCAAAACATAAGAGAGTCAACTATAGAAAACAAACTGAGGGTTACTGGAGTGGAGGTGGGTGGCAGGATGTGCTAAATGGGTGATGGGCATTAAGGAAGGCATTTGCTGGGATGAGCACTAGGTGTTGTATGTTAAGTGATGAATCACTGAATTCTCCTCCTGAAACCAAATCTTACTATATGTTAACTAACCTGAATTTAAACAAAAAAAATAATTTAAAAAATTAAAAAAAATTAAAAGTAATGTCACTTGCCTCTTGCAAATAAAATTACATTAAAACTTAAAAAATAAGATAAAAGGTAGGGTTTTTGTTACTATTATTTATGTATTATAAGGTCAACAGATAAGGGAAATGACAGCCACTGGAAAGATAACTTGTAGCTCACAGTTTCCAAGAATAAAGGTATACCATACCTCACAAGGCCACATTAGGAAGAACCATGCTCTGTCAAGAAACAGAAGGAGTGAATGGAAAACATGGACAGACGGTTTTACTTTGGTTTCCACAAGAAAGGTGAGACAGAGCAGGGTAGGCAGGTTTAGGATTGGCTAATTAGAATTCAATGGGCTCTAGAGTGTAGGGGCTGTTATTAGTTGTCTGATAAGTGGCACTAGGACAATTAGGGCAGAGAGGAATATTGCCTCCTGTAGTGTAAAAGCCAGATGGAAGTGGTTGGAAGTGTGAGGTCTTGATTAGTTCATTTGCACCATCTCCCCAGTCAGCAAGACCCCAGAACATTAAGAATACAACAAACAAACAAACAAACAAACAAACAAACAGAAAATGTAGTTAATATAACTATGTATTAACTCCAGGAAGTTTTTTTTGTTGATTCTTTGCAATTTTCTACATAATAATCATGAAATATACTAAATAAAAAATCATGCAATTTTATTTATTAAATAAGAATGACAGTTTAATTTTCTCCTTCTCACCATGTATACTTTTATTTTCTTGTCTTACTATACTAGGAAGAACTTCTAGCATGATCTTAAATATGACTGATGAGAAACGAATATTATTGTTTGATTCCTGATCTTAGCAGGAAAGCATTTAGTTTCTCACCAACAAGTATAATGTTAGGTGCTGGTTTTTGTAAGTGTTCTTTATCGAGTTGAGGATATTCCCACTTATTTCTAGTTGACATATTCTTTTTAATAAAATGTGGTGTATTAATTGAATATCCATGATAAAAATAATTTAGATCCAAAATAAAAATTAAAAAAAAAACACTGGTGTCCATTCCAGATAGATTATAGATAACAATGACATTTCCAGAAATAAGGAAGACTATTTTCATGAGCTTGCTGCAGTAATATTTTCTTAAACAGAACATCACTGTAGAGGAAGAGATTGATGACTTGGATTATATTAAATTTAGCAACTTTTGTATATCCAAAGAAATCCAGAGAGGAAATGCAGGTCATGTTCTGAGATACATAGTTTCAACTTATTTATTTGGAAGTAGACTCAGAGATGAAAAATATAAGGGATATAATTACATAACAACAACAAAAAAACAGACATTCTCTCAAACTCCAAGATTGGTAAACACTTTGAAATTACACTTCACAAGAGAAGACACACAAATGGCCAAAAGTCTATAAAGAATGTCCTTACAATCATTTGTCATCAAGGAAATGCAAACTAAAACCACAAGGAAATCCTAAACTTGTAACAGAAGCCCCAAAATAATTAAACAATAACACAAATAACAACATGACAATATCAGGTATTGGCAAGACATGGTGCAAAAAGAAGTCTCATGACTTAACATTCTGCTCCTAAGTATATCCTTAACAGATCTGTTGACATTTGAACACCAAAACATACTTCAATTAGAGTCCATATAGTACTAGATACACCTATTGCCTAGTACATATTGGCTAGATACAATACTCGAAAACAGGAAAGATCAGAAAACACTTTATGTGCCTTCCCAGATTTGCTCTTTCCTAACTTCCTTTGAGATTCAAAATCCTGTTCCATGGAGATAAATGGAGAGCTCCATCATCCTAATCTCACTAGACAGGCTGAGTATCAGAACGATGTAAATGCAAGTGTAGTTAATATCCTATGGGGGAGAAAGTGGGATCAGTGAAAACCAGGAGAAAGAATGGTTTACAAATATAGCTTCCTTTCCCTTTCTTTTTTTCTCAGTCGACTCTTCTGTCTTGCAATGATTCCACATACCCTCTCTGCACATGTGTGCAAGTACTTGCTGTGTTGTTTGGCAATGCTTTGTCTGATTCAGTAAAACACCACCTACCCCTCCTGTTCTTTTTGCTTTCCCCTTTCCTTTTTCTGACCTAATTACAAAGTTCCAGTGAGGCATTGGCATATAATATCTGTTTCATGTTTTGTTTTAGAACACGTCAGAAAATAGATACGGTATTGATATCAGTAAGTTTTCCAAATTTAAAACATCTCTAACATTAAGTACAAAATGTTTGAAACACACGAAGATTAGAGGGAATAAATAGATTGATATAAATTGGAGAGGGGCAATAACTTAAGAGATGGAGATAAAATAATTTCCCTGAAATGTGACCAATTATGAACTTAGTATAATAATATAATTATTAAAATATAGTTTAATAATATAATTAATACTGCTATTTTTATTTAAATTCAACACACTTAAAGCAAAGTGCAACTCAAGAATAAAAATTTAGGTCAATTTTTCTCCCCTTCTTTTTTTTTAAGTTTATTTATTTATTTTGTGAGAGAGAGAGAGAGAGAGCAGGGGAAGGGCACAGAGAGGGAGAGAGAGAGTGAGAATCCCAAGCACTGACAGTGTGGAGTCTGATATGGGGCAGCAATTCATGAACCACAAGATCCTGACCTGAGGGGAAGTCAAGAGTCAGAAGATTAACAGACTGAGCCACCCAGGTGCCCCAGGAAATTTTTCTTCCTAACAAAGGTAACATTTCTAGAATATTTCTATAAAGTTGTAAAAGAAACATTAGGAAAAACATGAAAGTTTTAGGTTAGTCATAAAATGAAAGAAGAGAGAATTCATTTTTTCTAAATGTATTCTTCATCTTATTCATTCCTAAAATAGAGTTGAAATAGTTGTTATAGAAGTGATAAAAATGTAAATAACTCCAATAAAGATTAACTTCTCATATCTATAAATTAGGTCAAAAGTTTTCTACTTGCCCATAATTTTACTTTATGTAACCAATCATATTTCATTTTTTCCTATTCTCTTTGCATAACACTTGCATATCAACCACCTGTAAGAATTTTAATCAACTCAATTTAGTCTCAACCCTGTGGAGTAATAATCCAGTGTTCTACTCAAATGACTTCACCACTTTTTATTATTATTTTTTGAATGGTCAGAGCTAACATAACATTTAATTCATTCACACCTTCAGACATCATTCTTATTTTATGCCAAATTGTGTATTGTGTTCATATGAATCTGATGTTATTATTTAATTCACTTATGTTAGCAGGTGCTCATTTGTATGATTAAATTTTTGTTCATTTTGAGAAAAAGATATAAACTGTCAGAAAGAATAGAATTTTGTATCCAAAACCAAGAGATCACTCATTAGAAGCAAAATTTCTCTAATTATAAATGCACTTTCTGTTTCTACCAGTTGAGATAGGGACATGAATGTGCTTGAGAAGATAAATATCAAGGTTTCTGAGAAAAATAAAATGAGGGCTAGGATACTTTGTCAGCTCAAATGATCACACACACACAAAGCTCTATTGCTTCTATAAAATATTATTTTTGAAATCAATATAAAATTAAACAAAGCAGTACAGTTACCATTGCACATCAGACAAAAAGTATAGGTCAGTATTTACCTTAACTATTTAAACAGGTTTTACTTTATATAACTCTTATCAGATTAGTTGCCTTAATACTTGAAATGTCCCACTTAAAATAAACAAAGGCCTTGGAATATACATATGCTGAATATTTTCTGACAAGAATATTTAAAGATTTCTTACTTTACCAAGCCCAGTGTTAATAAACTCCTGGCATTTACCAAACTAGACTTTCCACATTTCTGTATAGAATGACAATCTGTCCTCTCAAGCACAAATGAGGTGAGACAATTAAGTTCCCATTTATTTCCTGTAATAGGTACATTTTTTTCCAGAAAAATGACAAATTATAGTTCAATATACCCTCGCTTTAAAGGTTCATTGCTCAAAGTTCAAATTTGGTCTAACCTTTGGGAGTCAGTGATGGAATAGGCTTTCAGAATTTTCTACAAGTTGAGTTAAATTAATAGTCTTAAAGCTGGCAGGTTATTGAAACATGTTCAAAATTTAAAGACACATTTCATGATCTTTGTTCTCTCTAGTATGTCAGAGATAACAGTAGAGAAAAAAAAGTTATTTTTTACTGGAGAAAAAAATTGCACTAAGTAAGGTCAGCATATTTGTTACAGGATAGATGTGTATTCATTTTGGAGCAAATATCTATAAGGCAATGACACAAGCAATTCCATAACATTAAAAGTCGGGTACTAGACAAATTATCATTATAACGTTATGGGGCCCAATTTTCTTACCTATAATGTAAGTAATTGCACTAGATGATTTCTTATTTTCCTTCTATCTCTATGATTATTATCCCTACAATATAAATAAAAGGTGTAAAACCCTGGAAAACAATCGCTTTCCAAAAAACGAATGTTTTTATTTTTTAATTCAGAGATTTTGACTTGTCACAAATTTTCCATGATGAAATTATTAATAAGTAGAATCTTGAATTGTCTTAATTTTTTGCTTCTGCATTTATTATCAAACTTGAGCTTCTGAAATAACTAAAAAGACATTATCAAATAGAGAGGGAGAGAGAAAGCAGAAAGAGAACGATATTCATAGATGAAGAAGAGAAAATCAATAAGCAAAATAAATAAATAAAACAAAAAATAGGATTGAAAGTGTCATTGGACATTTCTCTTTCTAGTTGTATGCTAGAAAACAATAAACCGTGGCTTCAATATTCTGAGCAAAAATAATTTGAAGGTAAAAGAGTGCTCTCTCAGCTAAATTACGATAAAACCTTATAATGGTTTTTCTGTACTCTAATTTCTCTAATTGTAAAACCACTTTAATTCAGTCTTGCTTCAAAGTAATTTTCCCCAAAATGCAAGTGTGATTATGTCACTCTTAACTTAAAACCATTCAATGCCTTTCCATTTCTTTTAGAATAAAAAATATCATTTACTATGTCATTATTGGTATAACTCCTGCTTAGTTCTCTTTTTAAGTCTTGTGCAAGCTAGTGTTAAATTTCTTTTATTTAATTGACAGAACTTTTCCTTTGGTCTTAGCTTTTTCTAATTTATTAGAACTTAAAACTCAACAATAAGAAAATGTACAACGCAATTAAAATATGGCAAAGGGCATTACAGACCCCTTACCAAAGGTGATATACAGATGGCAGATAATCATATGAAAAATGTTCCACTTCACGTATCATCAGGGACATGCAAGTTAAAACAATGAATAATTATCACACACCTATTAAATGACCAAAATCCAGAACACTGACAACACCAAATGCTGACAAGGACGTGGAACAAGTAGAACTTGCACACAAAGCTGGTGGGAATGCAAAATGGCTCTGCTATTTTGCAACAGTTTGGTGGTTTCTTACCAAACACATAATCACATAATCCAGCAATCATGCTCCTTGGTATTTACCCAAGGGAGCTGAAAAATTATGTATACACAAAAACATTCACGTGGGTATTTATAGCAGCTTTACTCATAACTGCCAAAACTTCGAAGTGACCAAGATGTTCTTAAATAAGTAAATGGATGAATAAACTGTGGTACATCCAGAGAATCTTAAGAGGCCATGTACTGTAGGATTTCAACCATATGACATTCCAGAAAAGACAAAAATATGGAGTCATTAAAAAGATCAGAGCTGTCCAGGGTTTAGGGTAGGGGATGGGATCAATAAGCAGAGCAGAGATGTAGTGATTTTTTAGGATAGTGATGCTTTTCTATGATACTGATAGAAATATGTAATTGTACATTTGTCCAAACTCAGAATTTACATAAATAAGGATACATAGAATGTAAACCATGAACTCTGGGTGATAATTATTTGTCTGTATAGGTTCACCAATTATAATAAATATACCACTTTGGAAGAAGATATTGATTAAGGGGAGCTATGCATGTGTGAGGGCATGGGGTAATTGGGAAGTCTCTATACCTGACTCTGAAATAGGCTATGAACATAAAGCTTCTCTAAGAAATAACGTCCAATATATATTACACTTTGCATATAATGCTCTATATATCATACACCACCACGACCCATGAGAAAGGCCAAATTTTTTAAAAAGATAAACATATACAAAAAAAGAAAAAAAGAAAAAAAAGATGTGTTGCTACCAGAATTTCATATATCAATGAAGAGAGTAAATTGGTAAAACCAGCTTGGGAGAATGTTTGGCACTATCTACTAAAGCTGATCATATGCAAACCCTATGAATCAGAATTTCCATTCCTAGGTATACAGCCTACAGAACAGGTACATAGATTCTCTAATGACAGGCATATGAATGTTCATATCAGCACAATAGGATGACAACTGTGTGTACATAAATTGCAGTATAATCACTTGCTGTAATGATAATGAATGATCAGCAACTGCATGCAACTCTGTGTATGTATCTCACAAACACAAAGGTGAGTTAAAGCAGCCAGATAAAAAGACTGGACTTTACAGGAGTTTATTCATGTAAAGTACAGAACAGTAAATATATTCTGTAAGAAATGGTAATATTGGTTCTCTAGGAGGAACTGGTGGTTGTGACTTAAAGGATATGAGAAGGTTACTTGTGTACTGGCAATATATCTGTCTTAATCTGTTACTTGTTTCATGGCTGTTGTTCCATTTGTGAAAATTCATTGAGCTATATACTTAGGTTTTGTTTTCTATAAAGCTTTAAAAAGTTTTCTTAGAGAAATAAATAATACCACCACTAATATGATCCTCTTATATATAATATATATGCAACATATATTTTTTATATACGTATATATGTAACACATATTTAAATGTCTGTAAGGATATATACAAATACTGTGGTTGACCCAGGGATGTGGTACAAAGATCTATTGTACAGAAACTTCAATTTTTTACTTAATTTTTAAAAATAAAATGTGCATTTCATTGTAATATAAAAATTTTAAAAGTATAATAGATTGCATTTTAATTTAATATAATATGCATTTATATTGGAGCATACACAAAAATTTCCCCATAGTAGTCATTTTGGCCTGTTCCTTTGACTGTTTCTTCCTTCTTTTTTCTTTTTATTTCTTCCACTCCTTTTTATCCTTTCTTCCCTATTTATACATTTTCCATTTTTTTATTTTATAGATATTGATATAAATATATATGTCTTTTTCTCAATATATATTTCCATAATAAATTATTTCATGAGACTAATATGTTAGGAGTACTATGTTAGGAGTAACAAGTCAAATGTATGCACATCTATAGATATTTTGATATACTTTGTTTTTTTAATTTCCTTTAAGCATTGTGTATTAGATACCAATTTATAACATAAAATTTTATACTCCTCTGAACTAAAGTTTTAGGGTCTTTTCACTATTCGTAGAAAATTAGTAACCAAATGATGTTCTTTACCATTTGAGCTTAATCAGTCTTCAAACTTATTATCATTAATATTATTACCATATCCTCTCTTCTCCCCACCCCACCCCTTCTTATCCACCTTTAGAACCTTATTCTTCAGGCTCAAGTCATATCTTTTTTGGCCAAGTTTTTGTATTTGTATTATACCATTCATTTTCAAATTGTCCCATATTGCTCAAAATATTCCCTCTTCCACATATGAGTGAAATCGTATGATATCTGTCTTTCTCTGACTAGCTTATTTTGCTTAACATAATACCCTCTAGTTCCATCCATGTTGTTGCAAATGGGAAGATTTCATTCTTTTTCAACTCAGCAGATGAACATAGGGGAAGGGAAAGAAATATAAGATAAAAACATAGAGGGAGGCAACCCATATGAGACTCTTAACTACAAAGAACAAACTGACGGTTGCTGGAGGGGGTTGGGTGGGAGGATGGGTTAAATGGGTGATGGGCATTAAGGAGGGCACTTTTGGGAGGAGCACTGTGTGTCTCATGTAAGAGATGAATCACTGGATTCTACTCCTGAAGCCAAGACTACACTGTATGTTAAT
Source organism: Felis catus (assembly GCF_018350175.1). NCBI lineage: Eukaryota > Metazoa > Chordata > Mammalia > Carnivora > Felidae > Felis > Felis catus. The sequence continues at coordinate 153,657,396 of NC_058371.1, read as the reverse complement.
TTGAATTTAAATAATAAAAAAATTCCCCTCTTTCTGGAATGATTTACTCCAACACCTAAGTTTCATTTTTATCTATTGTGTGAGTATTCTCATTCCTGCCAGCTAGGATACTTATCACCATCTTCCATGCTTCTATAATATATTTATATTGCTTTATAATTATTTAAATTAACTGGAATTTATAAGGTCCTTTTCACAGTCTTTGTTAGATAATAAGTTCCCAATGAAGGTAAAGTGATAAAATCAATATATCTTAAGGATATTATCAAAATAACAAATGCAATATTGTCATAAATTATAACATGACATTTCCTTTTCACTAGATATTAAGCTCACTTGGAAGTAGAAATAATGCTTTATATATTATTTCATTAATACTTCCATATATCAATATATAAACACCCATAAATGCACAAAAATACACACAATTTTTCAGATATTCTAGAATCTTGGAGATGATGATTTTTATTACATAAAATGAAATGAAAAAATGTCCTTACCTCCCCTTTCCATCCTTTGGAAACTAATTCATCCTAAAAGCTAAGTTTAAAAGAAAAATCTCTGTGAAGTATTTCTGGAACAACTTCATTATGTTATTTCGCTTTCGGTAATTATTAGTAATCCCAGATCAGAGTTTGTCTATATTATCTTTGATGTCCTCATTCAAGCACAGTGCCCAGTTCATCTGAAGTTCTCATTAAATATAAATTGTCATAAGAAAGGTTAAGTGACGAAAAATAATTTTTGGGGTGCCTCAGCGTCTGACCTTAACTCCGGTCATAGTCTCACGGTACACATCAGGCTCTGTGCTGACAGTGCAGAGTCTGCTTGGGATTCTTACTCCCTCCCGTAACTCTGCCCCTCCCCTGTTTGCACTTTCTGTTTCTCTCAAGTTAAACAGATGAAAGCTTTTAAAAAAATGAAAAAAATGTGAGTTTTCTTAGGTATTAATTCTATTATACTGTTTGATAATACAACTTTGCTGTACAATGTGCATAATGCATATATTTATGTATACTGTATCTTTAATTTCAAATAATTTGGAAATGTGTTAAGGAGCCACATGCGTATGTAATTATCTCAACTATACATTAAGCTTAGAAACATAAACAACATAAGTGTTTATTTTATATCTTATGATTTCACTGTTTCACACTTTCTCATAATGAGAACAGAGTTATCCTTGCTCAGATATATAAATATTTTTTAAATGCTTCTCTCTTTGTGGATTAAATACTCAGATGGACTTATTTTACATCCAATACAAACTTTTTAAATATGTGTTGTGTCATCTAAGATTATAATCTATCAATAAACTGTACCCCAGATGTTTATTTTCCCATCAAGAATTTAAGAAGATCGAAACTTCTCTATTGATACATAATTTTTAATACATTTTCAAATCTCTATGTTTACTTTATTTAACAAATTACTGAATCTATAATTTATGAAGTAATTTTTCATATCGAAACAATTAAATTCCTAAGCATCCAATACAGGTATAACTCATTTTACCACTCTTTGCTTTACTGTGCTTTGCAGATACTGTGTTTTCTCTATTTTTTACAAATTGAAAGTGTGTGTCCACCCTGCATTGAGCAAATCTGTCAGCATCATTTTTTTTTTTTACCAGCATTTGCTCACTTTGTGTCTTTGTGTCACATTTTGGCAATTCTCGCAATATTTCAAACTTTTTCATTGTTATTGTATTTGTTATGGTGATCTGTAATCAGTGAATACGACTCCCTGAAAGCGCAGATAATGGTTACCATTTTTTAGCAATAAAGTACCTTTTAATTAAGGTATGTACATTTTCTTATACATAATGCTATTGCATACTAAATGGACTACCATATAGTATAGACGTAATTTTTGTGTATACTAAGAAACCAAAAAATTGATTTGACTTGCTTTATTGTGATATTCACTTTATTACAGTGGTCGGGAGCCAAACTTGCAATATTTCCAAGTTATGGCTATAGCTATACAGATTAATTAACTTACAATTTAAATAAACAACTCCCTTGTTAAGTGAGGAAATAGCTATTGAAAGACCAAAGCTACTAAAAACAATGACAATAGTGACAATAACATTATCCATACTGAACACTCCGTTAACTACACAACTGGCAAGCTCTATTACCACCAGGAATTCCAGGATTTTTCTTTTTCTTTTTGTTTTATTTTTGAGAGGGCTTGAATGGGGGAGGGGCAAAGAGAGAGGGAGACAGAGAGAGAATCCCAAGCAGGGACACAGGGCTTCAAGTCATGAACTGTGAGATCATTACCTGAGCTGAAACCAAGTCGGACACTTAGCTGAATGAGCCATCCAGGCACCCCCAGGGTTTTTCTTTCCATATTAGCTAAGAAGAAACTTCGAAAAGAATAAAAGAAAATATATTTGTCTGTTCTTTTTTTTTAATTTTTAGTAATTTTTCAATACAGTTAAAACTTTCCAAAATTTAGAAAAGGAAAACAAGGAAAATATATTTATAAATTGTACTTGGCTATCATTAATTTAAATAAGGAGTTGAAAATGTTTGGCACAGATGTCATACATGAGTTAGACACACACAAGAACACACAGATATATCAATACATTAAATAGCAACAAACATTACTTTTGAAAATGAATATTTTGGACTATTATTAAAAATAATTTGAATATTCGGGCACCTAGGTGTCTCAGTTGGCTGAGTGTCTGACCTCAGCTCAGGTCATGATCACACAGCTCGTGAGTTTGAGCCCTGCATAGGGCTCTGTGCAGACAGTTTGGAGCCTGGATCCTGCTTTGGATTCTGTGTCTCCCTCTCTTTCTGCCCCTCCCCTGATCATGCTCTGTCTGTCTCTCTCTCTCCCAAAAATAAATAAACATTAAAAATTTTTTTAAAAAATTTGAATATTTAAATCTAATTAAACATAAACACATTGAATAGGGTACCTCTATGCTTACTAGTCCCAGAGAATTAAGTGCCTCATCAATGTATAAGATTTCAAATAAACCCCATTTAATTCTTGGCTTTATAATAACGGCACTTTCCAAGCTTTAATTTACCATAGAACATCAGTTTATACTCCAACACTTGTAGTCTTGAGTCTGAAATGCACAGAGTGGCAAGCAGGCTGGAAACCAAGGCAGGATTTCTATGTTCCAGTCTTGAGGTAGAATTCCTCCTACTCTGGGAAATCTGTTTTTCCTCTTAACACCTTTAACTGGAGAGGTCCACCCACATTATGGTGGATAATATCCTTTATTTAAAATCAACAAATTATAAATGTTAGTCACATCAACAAAATGCCTTCACAGCAACATTTAGACTAGCGGTTGAGCAAAGAACTGGGCACAAAAGCCTAGCCAAGTTGACATGCAAATCAAGTTACATAAGGCAAGTAGGAAAAACCTGTGGATGAATCACATGACATTCACTGCAGTATATTCTCTAGACTTCAGGCCTTGAGGCTTATCTGGAAATTATATAAACCACTGTAAATAGCATAGAAAATAGCACTGAAAACTTCATAACTTTACAGTCTTTTGTGGAATTTGCTATCACTATTATTCAAGTGGATTGAACATATGTTGAAAATAATCTCCTGGCTTCTATTTGAGAATCATTAGAAGTCAATTTGCACAATAATGAAATGGGCAAGGTCCATAACATATGAGGTGGTTTTTATGTTTACAGTAATCTTACATATCATTCTTTCATCTCCAAGGAAATGCATATGTTCATATACCAGTTACTGGTATAGAATTGCCTATTTCCAATAGACTTAAGGTTAACAGCATTAATCTATTTTTCCTTAGCATGTTATGTTTTTCTAGACCACTTCATTGAATTTCATTTTAATTCTCAAAGTATCCTCTGCTGATATTGCCATATGGTAATAAACTATAGAATTGAGAAGCAAAGAGTAAATTACACAAAACAGATATTTCAGTTACTTAGGTTAGTTGCTGTTGGTCTAGAAAAGGAAACAAGTATCATTTCTGCAGACAAGAGAAAATGAAAATGACTATGGCTGTAGTGTTGAAAATTTTAATACAAACAGTAGTAGCAATAATAGTCTTCTGAATGTGGTTCTCATGGTTAATGATCCAAATTTGCAGGGCAAGGTCTAGTTGTAATTTTTTCTTTTGTGAATCTTAATCTCTAAATTTCTAGGTTTGTGGTATTTGCATCTGGATCCTCGTGAACTTCTTAGTTTCAGTTTATTGAATTTTTTTGTGGGAGAATTTTGAGCAGAACCTTGATCCCCTCCATCGCTGTTCTTTGAGTATAACAGTGCTATTCAAGTGCATTTTCTTTACTCTGTGTCCAATATTTGTGTGTTTTGTGGAGAGCAAGTTTTTAAAGACACTGAGTCCAACTTCGTACCTGAATCTCTGTTAGACTCAGTAGTGACAAATCCAAACTTAAATTTAATAAGTTACTTAATCACTGCATATAAAATATTTCCCCTTCCAATCACACTTTTGGTCATCTGAACCTCCTATTTTGTTTCAATACCAACTTCCTTTGCAAACATATTTCCTCTTTCTGAATGTCTGCTAAGGTCACCATATTTAGGAAATGGAAATCTAGGACTCCAATCCACTTTGAACTTGTGATAAACAGCAGATACATTTTTAGTGTAAGTATGTCCCAAATATTATATATGACATTTATACTAAAATAATCTGTTTGTTGTTTATCAGAAATTCCGATTTTACTGGGTGTCCTATATTTTCTCTGACAACCCTACCTTGTCTTCTCAGCTTTCAAATCTAGACCTCCGTTGATCTGTTATACATTACCTGCTCCATAATAAAGTGTCATATGGCTTTTCTACCTAACTAGAATTTATGCATCCACGTGGTTTTGTCCCCTAGAATTTTGTTCATTCTTTTATAATGGCATTTAATATCACGATATCTGATATATTTGTGAGCTTCTTACAGACAGAAATAATGTCCTATTCATCTTTGCACCCATAGCATATGCAAAATGCCTTTACCTTAAAAAGCAGTTAAACTTTGTTTAGATTAATATTTTGTCTGCTTATCCTTTCGATTTAGGAGCCTTTTTTTTCTAAGTTTTAAAAATGTTTATTTTTGAGGGAGAGAGAGAGAGACAGAGCACAAGTGGGGGAGGGGTTGCGAGTAGAGGCAAGAGGGAGACACAATCTGAAGCGGGCTCCAGGCTGTGATCCATCAGCACAGAGTCCAACCTCACAGACCATGCACGAGATCATGACCTGAACCAAAGTCAGACGCTTAACTGACTGAGCCACCCAGGCACCCCTTGATTTAGGAGCCTTTGAAAGAAAGAGTATAATAGTAACTAAAACTAATATTTCTTGAGTGTTTTGTATATTACAAGCATTATTCGATATATTATTTCTGCTGTAATGTGACATATGAGTTGTAGCAAAACCTCAGATTCTGCACAATCATGCATTAAATTCAAGGTGAAGAGCAGAAACCTCAAATCATTGGCAGTTTTGTAATCAGAGAACCAACAACTGCAATAGCTCTAATAATTATACTAGGGCATATACAAGACAGGTTACATTCCTAGTAAGTAACAAAATAGTACAGTAGATATATACTTTACATTAAAGTGAATAAAATGAGGGAGAGACTTGATATAAAAGGTACAAAGAAGTACTGTTGTTATGTAGTTATGGAGAGATGAGGAAAGTGTTCAAATCTGGTGGAAATATGAAATAAGCATGTCCAGGAAAGAGTATGGTGCCAAACCATGGAGTGCAGAGCAACAAAAAGAGCATGAGATGATTGGGCATCATGTAATGTATTGCATTGTGTTATGGTTTGCTGTTTCCTATTGTGTATTTCACTTTGAGCTTTTTGTCCGGAAAAACAAAAATGTATTTTGAAATGTTGGGGGAAATGTAATATGGAAAAATTCCTTGTTATAATAACATCATCCCTTATTTAGCAATTGCATGTAAGCTATGTTACTTTACAGAAACCCATTAAGGTGCTGATTTCATAAGTTAGTTTTCCCCAAAAACATATGCACTTAAGAGCTAGTTTTTATTGTATTTTAGGGAAGAAATATCTATGAAAAAAAGCAGAGTTTTGTAACATGCCTATGGGAACACACTAATAAAACTAGAGCCAGGGTTTCAATTTAGACCATTGGAACACATAATTCTCACTCGTATCTATGAAGACACATTTGCATTTTTGAATGGTTGTTTTTCTATTGAAGTTGTAAATATTGTCATTGATGTTTCAAAATTCCATGATTCATAGGGCTAGAAACATAAAAAAAATTCCTTCTTTATGTCTTCCTGCTATATACAGAACACAAGAACATATGAAATTTAACATGTCAATTCCATCTTTGTTTCTAGGGTATCCTTTTTTTAATTACAGTATTTAAGTCTCAAAATGTTAAAACTGGTTTGTAATTTAATGATAGTTATATGATACTCAGACCTCATTTATCAAATTTGATGCCTTCAGATCTATGGGGATAAGCCCTTGACAGGCATGTGTAAACTTTATAAACTTTTCTTCTCTGCCTCGAGCCAATTTGGCCATCGCTGACATTATTCAAGTGGAGCAATCATATTCTTTCTCTGAAATTCAGAATTTTGATCAATGGTTTTCACACATTTTTTCATATGTGCAGCATTATATAAATTTAAGAAAAGTGGAACAATCATATCCTATTCAATGAATGAAAAAAGTGCAGAAACCCAATTTGCAATATTTAAGAAGAATAAAGCATATTTTCACAGAGAGGAGAGGACGACAGAAAATGCATCTGTATTTTCTCACTTATTGATAGTTTCTTAGATTCTGGTTCCATCCGAGATTTAGCTAATCTTTTGCTCAAAGTTTATAAGAATCATCATAGATCATTAAGAAAAGCTCCTTTTTTTGATATAAAAGAGTATAAAAAAGAAGGGATACACAAAAATCATCTAAATAATATTTTCTTTCAAATGTACATGCTATTTATTTATTAAAAATAAATGATTTTAATGATAAAACATAATTTTATAATACCTATGTTGATAAATAATAAATACCAATGTCATAAAAGAATATTTGGTGTGAAGATAAATTACATTATATGAATTCAGTAGCTCTTTGGTGACTCAAATTAAAAAACAAATAAGCAAAACTTTATGCTACATTCCCAGATATTTTTATTGAAATTTTACAGAAATTCCTTGTAATAGTTGGTAATAAAAACTGACTCTCCCTATGGAAAAGGGACTTATTAACTATGTATTTTCATATAAAAATTGGCTTCAGAGCCCAAGATGAAACATTTTAAACAGGTCAGAAATAATGACATATCTTGAGAGAAATCTGGCACTGATAGTTTTTGGCAGTGAGAAAATATTTTATATTAGAATTTGTTTTGTTGTCTCAAAAACTGTCATGATTGTTATTGATAATTTACATCAAAAATGAAATTGTTAAATGTTCTTTGAAGTTTTATTTTGTCATATCAAGAAGTGTGCAATACGTTATGCTTTATAGTACACTGTTGATTATATTTACTTTAATGTAAATTATATAGTCTTACACAGTAAAATCAAGGTTTGAATGTAATTTTCTTGGATATCAAATTCAAATCTGCTGATTTCTCTTACTATAAGATGAAAGAGACTTGGAGAGCAGTAAGCATGCATGATTTATTCCAGTTCAAAAACAGAACACAAACTCTGCAAAGCTGATGAGGACATTTTTCAAAGTGGTAGATGGGAGGTGTCTGTCAGAAGCACCATTCAAGCAGCCCAATGGCTGCTTCAACACCTTGTTTTCCAAGTGAAACGAATCAGTGAATTCAACTAAGTAGTTGAACCAAATGGTTACCTTCCTCCTCTGTTTTTAACTATCTTCCTATGAGTGGTCTGATTCTCCTCAAGCAACTCTATAACCTAATAATGTTTATTTATTTTTGAGAGACAGAGAGAGGCAGAGCACGAGTGGGGAAGGAGCAGAGAGAGAGGGAGACAGAAAATACATAGCAGGCTCCTGGTTCTGAGCTGTCAGCACAGACAGGGATGCGGGGCCTGAACCCAAGAACTGTGAGATCATGACCTGAGCCAAAGTCAGAGCTCAACCAACTGAGCCACCCAGGCGCCCCTTCTCTAAGCTAATAAAAGCTTTAAGCAATTTAGAAACAAGCTTGTATCAGATATATTGAGATAGGTAGAACTATTAGAACTATTATGATAATTCCCAAAGGCTACCACTTGTATTTTTGCACTACAGAAAGATTTTCTGTTGCATACAAGTGCAAGCTTTCTTTTTTCCCCATAAAACTTAGGAAAATACCCAAACTTGTGGCTAGAGGTAATATAATTTGCTCTTTTAAATTGTGTGTCCTTATAATGAGTAGGCTTTTATTCTACTTAGTGACGAAGGCCTAAGTTACATATTAATACTTCATGGATGATCATGTGATTCATATGAAAACCTCTTTTATGCAAATAATGTACAAATTAATTTGAATTCTGAATTTACTTTGTAGCCAAAATATAATGCAATTGCTACAGTTTTGCCAAGAAGAAAAGCAAGGATATATATTTTTAAATAATTTTAAAACCTCAAACACTCGGAGCTAATTTTGAGTAAACAAATCTGCAAACTACCCTGAAGCCTCTCTAGGCTTTTTCATATGGTCTACCCTATTGAAATACTTTGTAGGTAGCAATATGTTGCACAATTGTATACTTATCGTATCCATATTATGGATCTTAATTTTGCATATTGTTGTCAAATAGGAAATTTCAATTGCATGGAATCAAGATTTTTTAAAAATGTGTTTCATTAAATTATTCATTGATAGGTATTCATTTACCACTATTTTGTGCCAGGCACACTTCCAATCCCTAGGAATATAGCATTACACAAAAGAAACAAATATCATCTTACAGAGCTTACATTCTAGTGGGAAAGATAGCAACACAAAAGAAGTAAAATATAAATTATGTTAGATAAGTGTTCTGGAAAAAATGGATGTGGAAATTTTGATAAGTTTCAAAAGAGACACTGAGGGCTGGAATTATTTAACATTAAATGTGAAGGATAGAAAAGTTTTCACTGAAAAAAATGTAAATTTTGAATAAAAACTAGATGGAGGTGTAGGAGCAAATTTTTAGATAACTTATTCTAACACATTCTAACACCCTAGGGGAATAGGATATCTGGTACGTCTAAGGAAACAGCAAAGAGGTGAAGATGGCACGAGAAGGGTGGCTGTGGTCAAGCAACAAGAAATGAGGTCAAACAGGAAAGAAGATGATGGGGAAACATGGGTGAGATTTCATTGGAACTTACATAGAATTTGACTTTTCTCTAAAGGAAATGTGAAGCTTTCCTAGCTTTAGCACAAAAGAGTGTCAGACACTTTGAGAGGATCGCGGAAGTTATGTTGAGACTAGAATGTATGTGGTAATACTGATGTAAGAAGACCAGCGAGGAGGCCATTAACACAAGGCAGGTGAGAGATGATGGTGACTTGGACCAGATCTATGCGGTGCCAGTGATGGTGGCCAATTATAAATATATTTTGAAGCTAAAGCCCACCAAATTTGCTGAGAAATTGAATTATAAGTGTGTAATAAAGAAAAGTAAAAAAATACTCCGGTTTTGGATTGAACTACTGTTACATACTAATTTCTAATAATAACAATAGCTAAAAAAAACTGTGAAAGTAAGATACATCACATGAAAAGAGTTTAATTTTGAACATGTTAAGTCTCAGATGATTATTTAACATCAAAATAACGTTCTGACTTAGATGAGAACCCTTTTAAGTCTGAGATAATCAGACTCATGTAGTATTTAACAGCATTGATCACTCTGCTTTGTTAAGAACAAAGTGGAAGGGAGCAGTCCACGCTAATGAAACTGGAAATAAGAAAATGATTGTTATCAACATAAATATCATGCACAATGAACACATCATCCATGTTCCAAATGAACTGAAAGGGGCAAAAATATATTGTTTACTATTGGGATCTGTAAAAACAATGAATAAATAAGTCTTGAGCTAAAGACCTTTTGAATTGAGAACTTTTCATAAAGTCACTTTTTCAGGAAACAAATTGCACTTTAAAAAGACCAAGCCCAACTGTTACTCATATTATTCATAATCTTGTTTCACATTCCTAACGATGAGTTTCACCAGCACACAGATGATAAAATTAAAGTTTGCTTGGAATTGTGCAAGAGGGTATACAGCTTCCAGGTTATTGGCTGTCTAGGGAGGAATGTTTTAGTCATATCAATTCAGAGGATCACCTGAAAATAAATACCAGATTATGCTAGCGGAAATGCTTCAAACAGTTCTGCCCTTGGAACTTGGAATAGAACTGCTCTTGACCATTGATTATTCCAGATAAAAGCACATTTTGTAGTTTGTTCACCCATCAACAACACCAAACAATATATCACGTATGAGAATTTTTTAAGTCATACATAATCTCCTCAATTTTTTTACTTTACTATATTTGTATACAGCTGTAACACTTGCATGAGTGACTTATGTTGGTCTAGTAATAAGTTGTGTAAAGTCAGTCAAGACTTGTATATAAACAGATTTACTATTTCCCACTTAAAAACAATTGATCTCAAAGTACACCCTGTAAAAGCCAAAAATACAGACCTGAAAGGAAGTTTATATATTTAGTACGCTTAGAAATCATCCTGGCTAGATCAGTCTCCCAGGCTCCTTAATGACCACTGATTTACCCCCAGACTTTATAAAAAAAGTTAGGTGTCATACAATTAAAAGATTGTCCACTGGAGTGTGCGAAAATTTCACTCTTAACTTTTCTCATGATGCTTGCTAGAAGTCTGGCAAAGGATTTCCACTGGATTATTTAAAAAGCAGCCAACATAATGTAGTTCAAATAAATAAAGTTTTTTTTTTTTTTTTAACTTGTAACAGTGCTGTTGTGACCAATATGAAAGAACTAAGACGGCTGCATGTGGGAGGATCATGAATGACACTGACAGAAGGGAAGCTATTTTAGATAATGGCCTCACAATGCGTTATTGATCAAGATCCATTTTCCACACTTCCTGGCATGCTAGGTTATGCAATGCATCTTGCTCCATTTTGTAGCTGTCCCACAGCGTCTCGTATCTTTCCACTGCTTTGCCTCCACGCTGAAGGGTCAGAATCTCCCTAAACAGACCATTATCTGACATGGGAATTCTAGGGGAAAAAACTGTCAAAACTTAGAGCCTCAGACATCTTCCTATCCTTTCCTGTTATCCCATAATCCACAGAGTTGGAGCCTTAACACAAAAGAACAATTTAATTATTAAATATTAAATAGTAAATTAACTATATATATATATATATATACACACATATATATATATATATATATATATATATCACTAAGCAATTTCTATGTACTCAATAATTCCCAATTCTTCACTCCTCTTCATGGGAGAGGGCTATATAGAAGGAAGTGCACGTGGGGACTAAAGGTATTTAAGAGTACCCATGCAGAAGTGAAAAGGAGCCTAGTGTGATTAGTTGGGCAAATGCTTTTCATAAAATTAAATTAAATTAAATTAAATTAAATGGTAACTTACATTATTTTATGTTATATATATATAATTTACAGAAACTGATTTTTTAACTTATCAGTGTGTTATACAAATACTTTTAATAATATTGCATTTAGCTCTTCACAAAAATTGAAAAAAAATTTTTATTGCTTTTTATTTTAATTCCAGGATAGTTAACATACAGTGTTACATTAGTTTCAGGTATACAGTATAGTGATTCAACAATTCTATACATTACTCAGTATTCATCATGATAGGTGTACTCTTTAATCCTCATCACCTACTTCACCCCTTCCCACACCCACCTCCCCTCTGGTAATCACCAGTTTGTGCTCTGTAGTTAAGAATTTATTTCTTGGTTTGTCTCTCTTTTTTTCCTTTATTTGTTTGTTTCTTAATTCCACATATGAGTAAAATCATATGGTATTTGTCTTTTCCTGACTGTCTTATTTCACTTAGTGTAGTACTCCCTAGCTTCATCTATATTGTTGTAAATATACATGAGAATTTTAATACTTGACCATGTTTCTATTACACGGGACTTACATCATATGTCAATCTCAGTTTGATCAGAAAAACTAACCACTACATGTGTTAGGGGAATAAAGGGGATAAATGTGAGTGTAAGGACTTACACATATATGGATGGGCCTTAGGGGAGGACGATCTGGAAGACCACAGCTGAGGCATATGAAAAACTGGCATTAGTGCAAGTTCTGAGGAGAATAGCACATATATGGCGATGAAACAAGAACAAGTATAGAGATCTGTGAAATCATTGATATGCCTAAAATATCAAAACACAAACTCAGAGAACTGCTAATCTGACAACTCTACTCATTGTGATAGAGAGTCAGGAAGTCATGGAGAAGTCTTCAGGGCCATCTTGTCTGACCACAACAACCTCCAAAAATAATAGTTTCCTTGTCCCTTTCCCATCCACCTTCCAAGTATCTTATTTTTTTTAATGTTTATTTAGTTTTGAGAGAGACGGAGCATAAGCAGGAGAGGGGTAAAGAGAGGGAGATACAGAATCCAAAGCAGACTCTAGCCTCCAAGCTGTCAGCACAGAGTCTGATGCAGTGCTCAAACCTGTGAACTGTGAGATCGTGGCCTGAGCCAAAATTTGATGCTTAACCATCTGAAACACCCAGCTGCCCCCCTCACCACCTTCCAAATTTCTTGTGAGCTTCTCTTATTGGCTAAGTCTAGCCCAAAACAACAGGTTAAAGAGACTCTTAGAAATCTATGCCAGGGTTTCTCTCTGCATTGAATAGATGTAAGCGGAAATGCTACTGAGCTAACCAGGTAACGCTGTGCAGCCCAACCCCTCATAAACTCAAGAGATATAAATATCTCCTTATACTAATTTTATAAGATATATTATATGTTATATTATATGTGATTATATTATATTACTTATATATATTTATATTTATATTAGTTACATATATAATTATATGTAAATATAATATATAATATTCAACTTGTTAATATAAACAGTAACACCAGCATACCACCACCTAACATGATATAATTCTCTCTCATACCACCAAAATCACGCTTACCTCTCCCATAAACTCAGACACAATCCAATGTGCCTCTTCATATTTATTGATATATATTCCTCTTCTAGCTCTTTTATAATCTCAATGAGCTATTCTGTTTATTAAAAATATAACTACATAGTGAAATATTTGGTCAATTAGTATATGCACGCTTGTGAAATAGTAAGAAAAGAAAATTAAAGAAAAATAATTGGTAATACATTTTCTATTTAACACACACACAAGAAGACACATATATGTACACACATAAAGTGAAGAAAAAAATTGTTTAGCAATTTTCTAGTGAATAATTTGGGGTCAAATGAGACATACCTATACCTACCGCTTGGTTTTCTGACCCGTATATTTGACTATGGGGAAAATAGTGCCATCTATTTGTTGCTGGTTCAGATACACTACTGCTTGGAAATAAAGCCAAACATTCAGAGTGTTATCCTACTGTCCTTTCAGACCAAATGCTCTATTCAGCTCATAGTAAGACCAATAAAGTCTGTGGCCCAGATGCTATTGCCTTGAATCACAATGAGTTACTTTCAGGAATATGCTTCCTTTTAGAAGCAGTGATGTATGGAATACCAAGACAGCAAGTAGCATTCTATAAATATATAGATTAGGGTTACAGCAGGAACACCACGGGTATGGGAGAAAAAAAATCGAGTATTTTAATACATGACTTCTGGAATGGTGGAGTAAGGATATTGGTGCAATCTTGTCTCAGCAAAGCAAAATTGCTCAATGATACAAAAGTATAATCATTGAAAATCTCTAGAAATTGTCTGAAGGGCATATAGTAAATAGAAAAATGTCCATATATGAAAATCTGCTAAATCTTGATAAGAATAATACCAGTTTGTAGCATTTGTGATACAGTCTGTTATCTTACCACACATCCTTCCTACGTCACTTCCATGTTATGGAAATTCTATCCTGTGCATGTGTGGCCACTAATACAGGGTTCTCTTATCTTCCAGGTTTCCTGTCTGGGTCTACAGTTTCACCCCAGAGGTTCAGGCTGTTGTTTTTTTACTCTCCATGCATGAGCATGAGCCCTTGCATAGGCTCTATTCCCATCCCAACATTAAGATGTTCCCAGGAAAGGAGCACATCTCCTTTCCCCCAGCCAAGCTCTTACTTACAGGACAGAGGCCTACTCCAGTCACAGAAGACAGAGAATACTGAGATTCCATACCTCACTTCCTCAACTTGTTTTTTTCCATTAAAAAATGTTTAAAGGCCAAGTGTTGCTACTCTCTAACCCTTAGTGTGTTCACTCAAAGAACAAGGGTCTCACTCAAATAGCAAGAAAGTAAAAACACAAACCACAGAATGGGATAAAAATTTAAAATTACATATCTACTAGGGAAATTGGATCTAGATTACAGAACGAAATTTTGACCCAATTTAAAAACGGTTAAAATATTGGAATAGACATATTTTATAAAAGGATATGCAAATGGCCAGTAAGCACATGAAAAGATATTCATCATTAGTTATTAGGGGAATGCAAATAAAAACCACAATGAAATTCCATTTCCCATCCACTGGATGGCTATAATAAAAATATGGACAAGAACAAGTATTGATGGGGATGTTCAGAAATTATAATCACCAAATATTGCTTGGTGGGAATGTAAAATATTCTGAAGTTGTGATCATGGCTGCAAAACCATATGAGCATACTGAAAGCATTGAATTGTATATGTATACCTTACATAGGTGAATTGTATGGTATGTTTATTACTTCTCAAAACTGATACTAAATATTTATTTAAAAAATTTAAGAAAGGTATGCATCTTCCAATAAAAGTAAAAATGTCATGATGGAAATGGTTCAATTTATCAGCCTGCTTTCATGTGACTTGCTATTTCCCCTCTAGAATGGTGACTTATCAGGGACTCACTGAGAGTTTTGCTGTTAGCTATGACCAGCTCAGCCTTGTTGAATGGAAATTATTGTTTTTGTTGAACTCATGCATAATCTCCTCCTTATTGTCATCAAGATACTCTAATGAGTCCATTAAACAAGGAAAAGAGTAGCTGGGGAAGCAGATTACCGACACCCACAGAAAAGATTATCTTGATCATCTTATAACGGAGAGATTCCTTTGTCTGTGATTTATTTTGATGTGCACTTCTTTGGGAAACAAACAACCTCAATTTGCTCTTTCCCAGACCTACTTGTCATCAAATTTCCAATCTTGCTCTTTCCAAGTCCTTGACCAATTGTCAAAATGTTAGCCACATTTCATGAATCAACACAGATTTATACTTCTCCTCTCTCCCTCTAGAAAGGTCAGCAATTAGGCATGTAAAGTTTATCCCATTTGGAGGATTTTCGTACAGTTGCTCACTTTCACGTGATACCAGCATGCTTATTAGCACAATCTGTAAACTACATGATTTCATTTTCTTTTCAATTAAGCAATCCTATGGGATGTTCCATCAGCATCTGAGAGATGAGACACTTCCTTATGCAACTTAGTTATGCCTCCAATATCTCCTCTCTTATTCACAATTTTAACTTGACAGTGGAGTGCTGCTAAAGCACTTAGTTTTATGGCTTGATGACTCAGACATTTAGAGTCCAAGATGGATAGCTAGGTCCTAGTAATCTAGAGGTCCATGCTAAACCACTCAGTCTCTACCAAGCACAATATTGATGCAAAGCTATTAAAAAAAAAAAGATAAATTTCTGCATCAGATGGCTTACACTTGCTCGAAAATCCTTGGAATATGCATGATTTGCCTACTGGCAAATTACAGTGTTCTTCTTTGTCAGAGGCATTTCATCTACCATCCACCATCTGCTATACCCTATGCCCCAGTGTCACAGCACTTTGCCAAGCAGTCTGAATCTGTTGCAAAGCTTTCTTTCCTGCTGAACTCAAAACACATAAACATATGGGTTACACCATAAATGGACTTGTAGAAACAGGCTGAAAAGGAGTGAAAGCTGCTGCTAAAACCTAAGATAGATATTGGAGAGAGGGAGTTAAGTGAGTTAGGTATCTCTTCCCTCTCACTCCTTCATGCAGGATTGTCCTATTTGCTAAATCATGTGTTCTTTAGTCAAAAGGCACAGCTTCTTCCAGGTGGCCCACTTCACCTAAAAAACTCTAACATACACACATTCTCTCTTCTGTCATCTAATATATAGATATTCATATATATCCAGCCAGATAATCTCTCTCTCATCTTTCATATTACCTCTTCAAACCTGTGAGTGATAACAACCTTCTGCTGTGCTTCTCCGAAGTATTCCTCTAACCTTGTAAATATCTTTGAGAGCAACCAAATTCAGTGTGCTCTCTCCTTAACTGAAGAATTCAGTTGAATATTATCATTGCATTCCAATAGTTTGCAATATTACTAATAAAAATGCTATTTTGCACTTTTTAATTTGCACT
Organism: Felis catus; assembly: GCF_018350175.1. NCBI lineage: Eukaryota > Metazoa > Chordata > Mammalia > Carnivora > Felidae > Felis > Felis catus. Next base: position 153,640,858 of record NC_058371.1, on the reverse strand, counting down.
TACTTTACTAGATTTTTTTTTATACTTTCCTGATGCTATAATTTCACTTTCTGAATTACACTCTTGTTTTGATTTTTTTGTGTCAGAGGAAATTTAAGTGACTGTTTTAAGACATATAGATAAGAATAATTTAGATTATGGATATTGGTACTTTTTGTCATTTGCATTTCAATTAATTTTCCTTTTCATGGTATTTGTCTTTTCAGCTCACTATTTTATTTTTCTCCAATAAAATTCTGATTATTAATTTCTTCCCTCCTTGTTTAATATAATTATTTGTTAATGTCTCTTACTTGAAAATTAGATTTCTATGTTGTATATACATATCAATTATCATCATTCATTTTAAAAATTTTTTTAATGTTTATGTTTGAGAGGGGTGGGAAGCATGAGAGGGCGAGGGGCAGAGAGAGACACAGACACAGAATCCAAGGCAGGCTTCAGGCTCTGAGCTGTCAGCACAGAGTCCAACATGGGGCTTGAACTCACGAAACTGCGAGATCATGACCTGAGCTGAAGTTGGACACTTAACCAATTGAGCCACCTAGGCGTCCTTCAGCTATCATCATTCATAATTTTCACCTTGTTTTATTTTATATTAAATGTCATGGAACTACTTTTATTTGACCTTTGAAATACACTTTGCACTTTTTCTGGCCTCGAGTTTGTTTTCTGTTGATTTGTAATATAGATTCAATCATGCTACTAAAATTTTAAACTCTACTGGCTTTCCTTAGTGTTATTTGTTATTTCTTCTCAGGATTTTCTTTTGCCTTTTCAATCTGTTCTACATCATAATGAATTCTTATTTATAGGGACACCATAGGCTATTACTTTGTGGAGAGTAAAAAGCAGGAAACTTTCTTTTGCTTTATTTGGTTTCTGATAGTAATAAAATTCAGAAAAAAAGATTTTCTTTAAAAGCCCTAAAATTAGTGTCCTCTTTTTCTTTTTTTTAAAAGTCAATTTATTTATTTAGAGAGAGAGAGGGTATGCAAGCAGGGGAGGGGGAGAGAGAGAGAGAGAGAGAGAGAGAGAGAGAATCCCATGCAGACTCCATGTTCAGCGGGACCCAACTTGGGGCTGATCTCACCACCACGAGATAGCAACCTGAGCCAATATCAAGAGTCAGTCAGACATTTAAATGACTGAGCAACCCAGGCGCCCCTAGTGTGGTCTTCCTAGTTTTAAAATGTTTCATTAATGCAAAAATGGTTTCTGTCTTACTTTTTTTTTTTCTTTATGCTTACTTATCCATGAAAGAAGATACATTTATCCAGCATCAGGGATGGTCCTTAATTGCCTTCTGGCCATGCCCTTTCTCTAAGAGAATTCTCCTTTCTTATCTAATAGTGAATCCCATATTTTTGTGTACAGTTCGTAGCAGAAATCTAGTAGGAGGTAACTTACTGTGGTTTTAAACCTGGACGTCATGGGAGCATCTCCTGCTCAATTACTCGTTTCTCAGATTTTGAGAGCCACTTGCAATTATTCTTCATAGCCTAGACATATGACAGCAGCGTAACTGTCCAAGGGTAAACAGCTTCCAGGAATCTTTCAGTCTCCATTTCTTGGGCTAGTATTCAATCACAGGTTTTGTGGTGTATCTGTTTTCTTCTTAACTTTCTTATTATGCCTTTTTCTCCTTTCTGATACAGGATGCAAAATATGTGCTGATGTCCTTTATTGCTTTGCTTATTCCAGTAACACTGTGTTATGTGACAATTATTCCCATATTGTAGCATGTCAGACTCTTTTTTTCCACTGCTGTGAAAAAAGATATTTGTTTTTGTTTTGGCAAGTTTTCAAGGATGTTTTAATGAGAAGTCAAACAAGAGTTACTAGACTGGAGAATCTTTAGTCCTGAAGTTCGTCTAAGTTTTTGACAATCTAACATTTGTGCTCCTGACAGGTGTTCAGAATTTCAGCATAAGTCCATCTGTCTATTGCCACAAAAGGTGTTGTACAAGGCACCAGTAAAAAAAGCAGACAAATAAAAGCAGATTTATCCAACAGTACTACAAACCCTAGGAACCATATGCTCCCTAGAATAAATAGCATTAACTATCCCAGGAGCATTTCGATTTTTACATAGTGAGCCTAATATCATGGAGTAAATGCTAATTGTTATCTCCCCCCTGTGGAAGTTGGGTACTTGTAAGTTGTGGCTTCCTACAATGTCCAGTTTTTCTGCCTAAATATAAGGCTGTTATTAAACTTCATCATATCTTAGGAAATAAAGCACATCTTTTGACCATAGTAATAAAATCAGCCTATTTAACTTTTTTTTAATGTTTACTTATTTATTTTGAGAGAGAGAGAGAGAGAGAGAGAGAGAGCGAGCGAGCACATGAGCAGGGGAAGGACAGAGAGAAAGGGAGAGAGAATCCCAAGCAGACTTTGTGCTGTCAGCACAGAGCCCAACCTCATGAGATCATGACCTGAGCCGAAATCAAGAGTTGGACGCTTAACCCACTGAGGCACCCCGATTTTGCTTTTTGATAGTGCAGTAAGATTAACTGTCACGACACCAGAGAACTTCATACTGATGCAAGTCCTGGTTATGCTCTTCTTTTGACTGTAACTGGGAAATTAACTTTATCAATATAATTTGCAATTTGCAAAATGAGGATATTCACTTGTGAATTTGTTTCCCAAATTAAAGTAAATCATATACAATATTGAAAAATACTTCGTATATCAAAATGTGTATATAAATGTGTAGCAATGTCAGTGGCAGAAATTATTTTGCCAATATTAAGTATATTTATCATAAAATTAAAATGAGCAACTAATTTAGACCTATCCATTTTCTCAAAATATAATTTTATAGTTCTGCATTTTTACTGTAAACATTAGAGGCCATCATTTCTATTATTAAATGTAGTTCCTAACATAATTGTAAACTTTTAAAAGCAATTATATGAGGGAGACTTTCTGAATATTATTTTTTCCCACTTATTCTAAATCATAGAATGTTTTAAGGAAGCTGTGAAAAATACAGCTTTGGCAAATGATTTTTTTAAATACTAATAAATATTAAATAAGAATAATGTTTTGGGGGCGCCAGGTTGGTTCAGTCAGTTGTCTGAGTCTTGATATCTGCTCAGGTCGCGATCTCGCAATTGTGAGACTGAGCCCCCTTCTGAGCTCCACATTGAGCATGGAGCTTGCTTGGATTCTCTCTTTCCCTCTCTCTCTCTTTCCCTCTCTCTCTCTCTCTCTCTCTCTCAAGATAACTAAATAAAAATTAAAAAAAATAATTCTTTCTATAAACTTAGCTTGTTGTTTATGCCTTTACTAAATAAATGCACTGTAGAAAACATTATAGAAAAGTATAAAAATTCTATGTGGGGATTTATCTCATCTATATACCTCATACCTACTCATTTAATGTACTGAACTTTTTATTTTGTGTGGGTGTATGGGGTATAACGGGGTTGGAGGTAGTTTGAGTATTTGTTTTTTTTTTAATCAGACACAGATCCCTGAAATCACTAGTACTTGACTACTTTCCACTCCTTTTTATTTTTTCTGGATGAAATATATATATGTAAATTGTCTTCATTGTGCATGTTTGCATATATCAAAAGATAAAAATAATTTCTTAGGTGGGAATAATATATACATAAATATGTCCAAATAATTTCCTTCATCATAAAAAATTCAGAATACTATATTTTCATTATTTCTTTTCATTATTTTTGTCTCATTTTGTCTTTAATGTGTACATTTATATCTTAAAAAGGCCATGTATGTAATTGTTAGGATATAACATAATTATAGAAAACCTTTATTGGGTGCTAACTATGTTTATATAAACATTATTTAATTTTGTTTAATCTTTACAAATATTCAATGTAGGAGTAAATATCAGCATTAGAGTTTCCCACATAATGAAATGAAGAATTAAAATGAAAATCTTACTTGATTAAAATTACATAGTTTGTAATTTATGGTGCTGAGATTCAAACTCAGGCAGATAAACTCAGTGAATACACTTCTTAACACCATGCCATTTGCTCTCCCAAGTACATTTTGATGACAGCTAAAGACTAGAAAGTACATGAAAATAGTGTTTCACTGCCCTAGCATCTTTATGGAAGAAAAAAAAAAACTGCCACTCTATAAATGATATATTTATGTCACAAGATATTTAGAGAACCATTCCTCAATTCCTTTCTTTACAACTATAAAAGTATACTTTCTTTTTAAATTTGTGGAATGAAAACATATTTCACATCATAGGTTACAAGAAGATTCATCAGATAATTAGTGCAAATATTTTTATATTACAGTAAACCATCTAATTATTTGAAAACTAATATTGGGAAATAATATATTTTATTGTTATCATTATTATTATTATTACTATTATTTCCTTGAGTTCTTCTTTGCTCCCCATAGTGTCAAGTTCACATTTCTAAGTTGTTCTTATCCAGTTGAGAATATGGTATATCAATAAATTAACTTATTTTTCTCCTTATCTAGTGTATTATCTACTTAAAATGACTGCTATTATTTAAAAATAAATAACTTCTAATGGAAAGTGCATACCAGAGTTCTAGAAATATGATTGTTCAATTAATGTCTGCAAAATAAACTCACATGTATACAGAATTGCTAATAATACAAATAATATCTACGTCATTGTTATGTGTCATCTCTTTTCCTAATAAGTATATATTTTTTTTTGAAAAGTTAAACCTTTCTGGAATATATCATTGAAAAATAGAGAGAACTTAAGTATATTAATCTAGCACACTCTTGGACAAACTATATCTATATCCTGAGTTAGTGGTATATTTCTTTATAAAAGAATATGCATGGTTGAAATAGCATTTTAAAAAAATCAATATTTTAAGAAAATATATACTACTATAATAAAACTGTGCTCATTATGAGACTAAACCACATTTTAATAAAGCCACACTAAAATAAGACTTGACGTTTTTTTAAAGATCACTAAAAGAATTAACTATATTATTTATAAAGTACAGTGAGTAACTTGTGGGGTAGTTATAGACCATTTTGAGTAATAGTTAATTTAAGTAACTCAGTCTCCATAAAATTATGATTCAGTAGACAATATAATTCCAATAATGCAACATCAGGTGTCGAAATGAAAATATTCAGCTTTCTTAAAAATATTAAAAAAGGATACATCATAACTTAACCTTTAGGATTTCACGAAGGTTTTTATTAGGAAAAAAATCCCTTTAGAAAGATGGAAAGTAAATGGGACTTGGAAAGTCATGATATATTTGTGATAGCAGCAATGAAATGAACAGATGAAATATCTTCAAGAAAAAAAAATCCTCCAAAAAATAAGATCAAATGAACAAATTCTCAGGTGTGAAACAGAAATAAATTCAGGTGCATCATCCAAAAAGATCAAAGTAAAAGAACTCTCTAAGTAAGCAGAGTGATATTTTTGTTTGGTTGCCATAACTTTCCTGGTAACTTGTCAGTCTTAATAAGAAAGAAAGTGTAGAAATCTCTCTGTATGACACAGAAACATCACTCCTAAACCTGAAGCAAAGTCACATTGAGCAGCAGTTTTCAAAAGAACTCAAGAAAAGATCAGAAGCTTTAGTCATATTGACTCTGCAGATTTAATGAAAAACTTGCCTATAACATAGTGTTCAAAATCTAAGAAAAAAGCTTGAAGCTTGAGGATATTATATTTTTCAGAACATGTATTATTTTGGTCAACTGAAAGTCTCCATAAACTATGAGTTGGGTAATTGCTCCCAGGCATATCTCGGTGCAAACAAATAAAACCCTATTCCAATAATTCAGAAATGCTATGCATTGGATTACATTCTAAGTCCCAAAAATGTATTTTCTATTATAGAACCAACAAAACTACAAATAAAATTTTAGAAAGAAAACTCTTGCTTATGTATGTTTTACAGTGCATTTTGCAGAAAGTTGTTGTGTGGATAATAAAGTATTTTGAAAAATTAGCTATTCTTTATTACTCTAATGCATGTGCAAATAATATTTGATTTATAAAAATTCTGAAGTTAGATTGTTATTAATTATAATTATACAGAGTTTCCCAGAGATTCTAATTGGTTGAAGTTTTCTTGAATTATTGTTTTTACCTCTTTTCTGGTCAAAATATTGACTTTGGCATTATCTCCTAGTGAATCTCAAAAACATACGATTATCAAAACTAAACAGTTTCTCTCCTAGACTAATATATGTATATTATACTTATAAAACTATTTCAGAATACCCTCAAATAAATCTTGACTGAATAGGAACCAGCCTTTTCCATAAAACTATGTACCAATTGAGGGGCGCCTGGGTGGCTCAGTCAGTTAAGCTTCTGACTTCGGCTCAGGTCATGATCTCGCGGTCCGTGAGTTCGAGCCCCGCATCGGGCTCTGTGCTGACAGCTCAGAGCCTGGAGCCTGTTTCAGATTCTGTGTCTCCCTCTCTCTCTGGCCCTCCCCTGTTCATGCTCTGTCTCTCTCTGTCTCAAAAATAAATGTTAAAAAAAATTAAAAAAAACTGTACCAATTGAATTCATTATGTATAAATAAATTGTAGCTACATAAAATCCATCTTCAGCCGTGTAACTGACAAAAATGGAAAACAAAAACAAAAAACAAACCTCTGCTAATGGTGATGCAGTAAAAAGGACACTATTAAATAATGCTAGAGAAAATGGAGCTGTATATCCATTCTTCAAATGCAATCTGTCAGTACATCTGTCGGCAATATAAGTTATGATAGGACATAAAAGCTTGTGGCATTCCAATACTACTGCTGGAAACAGTAATAAAGTTGGATAAAATATTAAAATCCCCTTGTTAAAGATATAAGAGAACTATGTAAACAGTAAGAACTAGAAGGGCAAAGAGTTTGCATAGTGAAGAATCAAAGAAAAGTTAAGCTAAACTTCTATAGCTTTTTCTTTCATGAAAATCGGTGAAATGTAGAAAATGCAAGAGATTAAAAAATGTGTGCTTTGCCTGGTCCTGGACTGCTGCTGAAGGACAGTTAAAACTGACAGAGCTTTTCATGGTTCTGTGGTGTTAGAATAAAGAAATTGATGACTGGATAGGTACTAAACCCATAGTCATTTCCCCTAAAGAAAATCTACCAAATCCTGAAAACTGGAGCAAACAGCTAAGACAAACACCTCTAAAAACAGACTGAATGTTATCAAGCAGCTTATGGGAGTAAGAACAGAGAAAATGGAGGTTGGAACTTGATTGCAAAAACCCTCAGAAAATCAGATTTCAGCTGAAATGTGTAATCCCAGACAAAGATAGTGGCATGTAAAGCAGAATTGGAGAGAACGTTACCAAATAGCACAACTCTATCCCTAATTAATTTAAGGTAACATCTACTTAACAAACAACAGGGTGAATCCTCTCTGAATGAATGTCGCTTAGAGTCTCTACAAGATGTATAGACACATCTGTCAGGCAAACAAAAATGATTAGGCATGCAAAAGGAGAGAAAAAAATTTGAAAAGCAAAAGGGAAAAATATTCTTAAAAATGACTATAGACTAGATTATAAAGGCATTATGTAAGCTCCTGTCATAGCACAATGCTTATAAGAACGGTATGTATATCAAGCGGAAAGACAATAACCCCACCCTCAAGTATATGTGAAATGTGGGCTACATATATAAAATCATAGTGTAAACTATTATAATTTTTATAATGTGTTAATTGCCAATGGATTGAAAAATTGTCCATCAGGAGATACCAAATTACAACAGATCCATCCATTAATGACCAACCCCGGAGTTACGACAAATGTGAAACCTCAGTGTACAGAAGAGTTGCTTATCTTTCAATTATTATTTAATTATTTTTGGATTTTATTTTCAATAAATAGTTAATTTTAAATTCATCTATAAAAAACAATATGCTTTCTTGATGCATAAGAAACAATTTCTGATTGAATATCAAAATATGAATGATAAAAAGTTGTTTCTAAGATGTAAACAGAAAATATTCTTATAACTTTAAGGTAGCTATATATTCTTTCAGAAGGGTCCAAGTAGTGCTAACCAGAGGGACAAAAAATAACTAGGAGAAAATTAGTTTTAAGAATTTCTACTTGTTAAAAAAAAACACCATTAAATAAATGAAGAATTAATCAAATACTGAACAACTTCTACAAAATTTTAAAAGCATAACGATGAATAAATGAATCATATACTTGACCACATACTTTGAAAAGGATATTCAGTCACTAATTCATAAAAGTGAAACTGTACTGAGACATTCCTATGTAGTTACCATAATGGCTAAAAGGAAAACAAATAGGCAACTGTAAATATTACCAAGGATTTGCATAAATTGAAATTTCCTACAGCACTTTTGAGAGAGTAAATTGGATCATTTAGCTTGGATAACTGTTTGGTAGTATCTACAAAATCAGCTATATGCCTATGTATGGCCAAGGAATTTCCCTTCTTTGGTATATGCTAAATCAAAATTTGTTTATATGTTAACCAAAGGACATGAAAAAAGAAAGTTCATGAAAGTACTCTTATAAATAGCAAAATTGTAAAGCACTCAAATGTCCATCTACAGTTTATGGATAAATCAGTTTTGCCATAGTGATTTATTGGAATAATATACATTAATGAAAATGAACATGATACAAAGGAACATGATACATGATACACAAGAAACATGGTTAAATCTCTCCAACACAAATCAAGCACAAATATCACAGAGTAACCAGACCTAGATGTACATTTACTGCATGAGTTTACTTACATAATTTTTAAAAGCATGCATAGATAAACTGATATTAGATGTCAGGAAATTAATTAACCTTGTGTAATGATTGGAAGAATCCTAAGGATTCTTCAGACTTGCTTACAGTGTTCTTTCTCTTTATTTGTGTGATTACCTGGGAATGTTTATTTTGTGGAAATTTATGAAATTATGTATTTATCTTTTGTTTCCTTTTATTAGTGTCAGCCAAATTTTACTAAAATAATGCAAATGTCATTCAAATCAACAACTCAACTTTTAGGAGTAACTTCCAATTGATTCCATAAAAATCACCTTTATTTCTCCAACAAACCCACTCTATAAGAAATGTGAAAGGAAATTCTTCAGGCAGAAAGATAGTGATACTGATGGAAATATGTATCTGCGTACAGAAATAAAAGCACTGGAAACAGTAAATACATAGACAACTATATGTGTTTCCCTTCAGGTAATTTAAATCTCTTTAAATATAATTGCTTGTTTAAACAAAACCAATTATTATACAGTGCATATGTGTAAGCAAAATGTGTGATAGAAGTACAGAGGTTGTGGGGTGGGGTGTAGGAATGAATGTATACTATTGTAAAGTTCTTATCTATATGTGACATGGTATAATATAACATTGGTAGACTGAGAAAAGTTAAAGATGTATATCTCCAACTCTAAATCAACAACTACTACAACAAAAGAATATAATGAGTAAGCCTGTGATTGAGATAAAAAGGAATACAAAATATTCAATTTATCCATAAGGAAAAAAATGAAAAAAAATCAAAAGGTGATAAAAATAGAAAATTGATTTAAGAGTAACCATAGCAGTAATGACATTAAATGTAAGTGATCAAAACATCCCATTTAGAAGTCAGACATTGTCAAACTAGATGAGAAGCAATATTCTAGCTTTACATACCTAACAAAACACACTTTAAGTGTGAAACACAAATAGATTAAAATAAAAGCTTGGTAAAAGACTTACCATGGTAAAACTAACAAAGCTAAAATGGCTAGATTAATACCAGATACGGCAGATTGGAGAGAAAAAATATATTACCAGGGATAAAGAAGCTCATTGAATAATGACGGAATCAACTCATTAAAAGGATATAACAATTTTACCATTTACATCCATAGCAACAAAGCTTCAAAATACATGAGGCAAAATCTTATAAAACTCTAAAGAAAAATCAGTAAATCCAAAATCATAGTTGGATATTTCAATAGCCCTCTCTCAATAATACATAGAACAAAAAGCCAAAAAACCAGTAAGATTTAGAAGTCTTGACCAACACTATTAAACAACCTGGCATAATTGACTTTATAGATGATACCAACAAACAGCAAAAAAAAAAGAAAAAACAAATTCCAAGTGCAAGCAGAACACTACCATATTCTGAAACATAAAAAAGAATTCAAATAATAAAATATATGTTCTCTGACCACAATGTGATTAAACATAACATTAGAAATTAGAAATAAATCACAGACATATCACTAAAACATTGCCAAGTATATGGAAACTAAATAAAACACTTCTAAACAAGCTAAATAAACACACTTTCATCCATGGGTCAAAAAGAAAACTAAAGGGAAATTAGAAAGAATTTTGAATTGAATGAAAATGAAAACTAACACATAAAAACCTGCAGTCTACACAAACTGGTAAATTGCACTGCATCAAAAGTAAGACTTCTGGTATCCACCAAGCCCTATTAAGTGAATGAAAAGACAAGACACCGACTGGGAGAAAACATTTGAAAATCATATATGTGATAAAGGTCTTAGACCCCAAGCACTTAAAACAAATAAACAAACATAAAACTTAAAGTTCAATAATAAGAAAACAACATAATTTTTAAAAATGGAAAAATATTTGGACGGACTTTTCTCCGCTTGCCATACAGATGGCAAATAACCACATGGGAATGTGTTCAACATCAGCAGTTATTAGGGAAATTTAAATTAAAATCAAACCCCTATTAGAAAGCTAAGATTCAAAACACTAACATATCAAGTGTTTCTGAGGCTGTAAAGCAGCTTCAACTTGCATGTGTTGTTAGTGCAAATGTAAAGTGGTACAACCACAGAGGAAAATGATCTGGTAGGTATCTTAAGAACTTAAACAAGCCATTCCATTACTGGGTGTTCATCACTCTCACCACAACAAACATATATGTTCACACACAGATTGGAAATTCAGTATTTTTAGATATATAGCAGCTTTGTTTGTAATAGCTTCAAACTAGTAACAACCAAGCTTTCATCAAATAAATTGTGGTATTTTCATACAGTAAAATACTACTCAGTGATAAAATGAACAATTCATATCCTCAACAATATGGGTGCAACTCAAAATAACTATGTTAGAGATAGAAACTGGTGACAGAAAGCAGGTAATTGGTTGCCTTCAGACAGTGAGAAGGGCAAACAGGAAGGATTACAAAATAGCAAGAGAAAACTTTTGGAGATGATGGATATTTACTACCTTAATTGCAGTGATGGTCTGATGGATAAATACATATGCCAATATCATCAAATTGTACATTTTAAGTACATTTTATTGTATGTAATTATACCTCCTCCTCAAAGTTGTAAAAAAGTAAACCAGCCATCTGCATGTTAGATTTAAGTACAGTAAGATATATTACTTAATTGTTACTTGTTGCAAAAATAAATAAATGATAAATGATAGATAAATGATAGATAGATAGATAGATAGATAGATAGATAGATAAAAGAGAGAGACAGAGAGAATTAATAGATAGGTAAAATTACCTGAGGGGGCCAACAATAAGGAAATATTTTAGTAAACTCTGGTTTAGCTAAATCATTATATCTTATGTTGTCCCTCCATGAATGAACTAGATGTTTTGTCTTTTAAATGAGAAAAATCAAGATGCTGATATTGCTATAAAGTGTGACCTTTTTTTAAATGACAAAAATCACTGTGTACATTAATATATTTTTATTTCATTGTAAGAATATGAAGAATGCTATAGAAGTATTTAAAATGGGTTATTAACCATGGCTGCCTTCTGGCTGATGAGAAAGTTGCAGGCCAAGAAAAAAACTCAAAGTAAAAGAATGATCTGCAAAGCAAGTTGAAATGATTATTGGTTAACTCTCCCTTGCTTCTCACACCTATAATATTTGAGAGTTAACTTATTCATGTTAATTTATTTGTTGTTGCAATTGTGCTTCTGGTTCTCCAAAGAGGATCTAGCCTATAAGTGTTTTACTTACAGTATATAGTCATGTCTCAGAAATTTTGGTCCTCAGACTTCTGCCGGGTCTTACCTTGGCAATCTCATGCCATTGACAATCTAGCACATCTTGATTTGGAAAGGAAAGCCACTGTCACAAGTAGCTCCTCATCTTTGGCTGCGTTGAGACGTCAGTGTTTTCCCCATCACCACCTCACTCTTTTCTCTTTACTCATATTCATACATGCAAACTACGTCCACACAGACACTCTTTAGAAAACATATCATCCCTTCAGTCTTGTGATTTCATTACTCTGTAAATGGACACCTTTGATGTTTTTAAGACTTGCTTTAAAAGACTCTTTTCATTTCAAAATAAAATTGTTGCCGACATAAAGACAGACAGAAAATTTTGGAATTTAAACGCAAACATACCTGACACTAATCTTTCAAATAACACTTATAAAATGTCCAACAAATAGAAGTTAGAATCACTTATATTTTCCTTTTCATTTTCTGCCTAGAAATTTTAGTAGAGAATTGTGATGTTTATAATTAAAAAATGGAAGGAACCATTTTACTTTTAGTTACAAAATGTGCAGTTCAAATAAAAATTTCTGGCCCTACTATCTCTTCCTGTTCAATAATACATCTGACTAATTGATGCAATAAAGAGATTCAAATATATAACACCATTAATTATATATATATATATATATGTGTGTGTGTGTGTGTATACATATATATGTATCCATATATAGTGTGTGTGTATGTGTGTATGTATATATATGTTTTTTATGGTATTTTCTTTTTCTTCCACTTCCTCACATTTACTTTTCCCATCAAACCTTTCTTCTCCTTTTTCTTGTCTGTTACCTTTCTACAACTTCTGTACTCTGAAGGAGATTTCAGTATACTTCTCAACCATCTTCATGGAGAAAAAAAAGAAAAAATAACTTTATATCATTATTTAAGCAAAAGTGTTACAAAGTTGATATGTTGAATATTCTTTGAAATTCTGCATTAATTATGGATGATATAAATGTAGGCATTACAGAAGATCCCTATAGAGTCCTTTAAATCTTAGTGTAAGCTATATACGATCAGACTGGAGGCAGCCCAAGCTTTGAAAAATATTGAGAGGTTTTTAAACTAAAATTTTTTTTAAACTATAATTCCTGTCAAAAAGTGGTGCTCCTCTCACATCTCTCTTATCCAATTAAAGGCTTATATGGTAACACAAAGCAACTAGTAACCAAGTTACCATTACTAAGCACAAATTCATTACAAATCAGAACCTTTAACTAACTTGTACTCACAATTTCCTCATAGTGAAAAAATAAGGAACAGAATTTAGAATCTCACCTACATTTGCATTTCTGAAAATCAGGCACCCTGAAGTGGTACTATGTAATTTTCTAAAAATATTTATTGTGTTCAAATAATTGGTATAGTTCATTGCTCATGTTAATTTTCAAAGAATTGTAAACAAAACCCATCATTGTTAATTAATTATGAGTGTTCCAATCATATTCATTTTCTCTTTATTTTCAAGAAAGGTATAGAAGCTAAATTTTACATGCTGTTTCAGATTGGATCAGAGAAATAAAACCATCTCACAGGATGTTGCTTATACGCCTGTCTCATGGAAAAATGCCAGGAAGCTTTGCAGATGAGAGAGAAGTTTTGCAAATAAGGCTTGTAAGTTTCTCAGTATCAAGAATTGTGAGTCTGTTGAAAATGTTCTCCAGCCTCCCCTACGATGATAAATGGCAAAGTGATGGTGCATACAATGGCAGGATGATCAGTAGCCTAAAGAAGCACAGGAATGTAGTAGGTCATCATTTCCATTTTTATTAGAATTCTTTTTTTCCCCAGAGCATCATTCCTTTCAGCATTAGCCAAGTTGCTTTTGAGCTCTAAGTCCTTGAACAGATATAATTTCCATGTCACCCAGCATTCCTTTTGTGAACTTTTACAAAATTTAATCCAGTAATATTTTTAAAGTGCTACCACACATTTATTTTCACTTAAACAATCATATACAAAGACCAGAATATACAGATAATTTTTCTTTAAAATGTATAAGTAATTATGGGTCATCTTCAAGTTGATTGAAACAAGGGTCTACTTTAAAAAAAAAATTTTAACTTTATTCATTTTTGAGACAGAGACAGACAGAGCATGAATGGGGAAAGGTCAGAGAGAGAGGGAGACACAGAATCTGAAACAGGCTCCAGGCTCTGAGCAGTCAGCACAGAGCCCAACGCGGGGCTCGAACTCATGGACCGCGAGATCACGACCTGAGCCGAAGTCAGACGCCCACCCAACTGAGCCACCCAGGCGCCCCTAAATGTTTGTTTATTTTTGAGAGAGAGAAGAGAGAAGAGAGAGTGCAAGTGGGGGAGGGGCAGAAAGAGGACAGAGGATCTGAAGCGGGTTCTGCATTGACAGCAGCGAGCCTGATGTGGGGCTCGAACTCACAACCCACAAGATCATGATCTGAGCCAAAGTGAGGTGCTCAACCAACTGAGCTACCCTGGTGCCCCACAATGCTCTACTTTTAAAAACGTACCAGAGAATGTCATTTCATGATTCCTACCCTACCCTATCCTATCCTATCCTATTTATTTGTTTTATTTGTTTTATTTATTTTTATCATTTTTTCCTTCATTCACTCATCCATCTATTCATTCATTCACTAGCTGTAAGATAGCTAACATGAAGTAATTATTTTGGAAATGAGAATGTAAAATCTGACATGTAATAAATGGCAATAAGGTAAATGGGGAATCTTTCCCCCCAATTTACCTGCTAGAAACCAGTCTCATGCTAGTCTCAATCTTGTCAGGAACTGCCCAGCTTGAGTGAACAAAGACCTGATTTCCAGATTATGATTTTCAGTTCCTCTGTGTTAAATTAGAATACTAGTTCAATGAGATGCTCCTATGATTCTTCCATCAGCCTTCAAATTTGTAAGAATTTATGAACATTTATTAGACCAGGGACTGTTTTCCTAGCATTGGCCCCTGCATATATGTAATCCTAGAGTGAAGGCAGTTCTGTCTGGCTTCATTTCGTCAGTGTGACTGGAAACAAGCATGGAGTTGAAGAGTCATTAGAACTGGGTTTACATATTAACTCCATGATTGTTTAGATAAATAAAACTGGCAAATTTTGTAGACTTTGTATTTTCTCATCTGTAAAATGTGTATTATAATATCTAATTGCATAAATGTTGAAACCATCAAATGAGATTTTGTATGTAAAGTGCCTAGCATGTTTTGAATTTCTAGGGAAACTATTAAGTGGTTGTTTTCACTCAAAGGGCCTCATCTATAAAACTATACTAAAATTGATTCTCAGGGGTGAGAATTGAATGTGAATGTGTATGGATAGATGATATTCATACAAAAAAATTGCTATCTGAATGTAGGTAATTGTTATTCCAAGAAATAGCAGTGTGGCCTGAATGCTAATATTGTCAACTTCATTTTCACTTTTTATTCGTAGAAATTCCTCGCATTTAAAGTAGGACAATGGCCCATATGTGATAGCTTTCTATGTTAATTAGAACAAAAAATCAATAAATGTAAATACATGCCATGAATTTGCTATTTATTGCCATTAAATCTAATGTCTAGGCTTATGAGTAATAGACACCAATACCATTAGATTCTAATGATTTTCAAATCATATTTGAGTCATTTTGGATTATTGCTTTTACTATATAAATGAGTTGTCTTACTGTTGCTTAAACTTCACATTTTCACTCTTTTGCTAAAGTAAGCTCTTTTATAATGACATATCTAGCAAAGATCTTTTGGTAGATTTCTTTTTTTCAACATGTACACTCTTTTTAAAATTTATTTTTACTTTTATATTTTTTATATTTTAGTTAGTTAACATACAGTGAAATATTGGCTTCAGAAGTAGAATTCAGTGATTCATCACTTCATACAACACCCAGTGCTCATCACAACAAATGCCCTTCTTAGTACCCATCACCCATCTAGCCCATCTCCCACCCACCTCCCTCCATCAACCCTCAGTTTATTCTCTATTGTTAAGAGTCCTTCCTTTCTTCTCTTCCCCCCTTTCCATTAATATTTTAATCATATGTGCTCTTTTAATACCTTTATCTACTCAGGCATTGTTCTTCACCATCATGTCTATAATAAGGGATAAGTAATACCATCCCTTGTGAACACTGTTCTCAGAATGCTTGGCCGGGCACATCCTTTTCAGTGACTTCAATACATAACAAGATTATTTTGGTAATTATGTGTTTACATTTTTCTCAGAAGATCTGGGATGTACTTGCCTACTTTATATTGACTAATACATGGTTAGGTTCTAATGAAGCTTTCTATTTTACATAGTTTATTAGATAGTTAAAAAATTTGCCCTGACTTCTTCTCACATTAAAATATTTTAAATAAAGGCTTGAATTAATGACTTGCTTGATTTTCCCTCTTTGGTTTTCAAGATGTTGTTGGTGAGACAAATAGAATTCTAGCAAATAAAAAATGGAAAAATGGAAGATTTTTTTTCTTTTTTTTTAAACGTTTATTTTTTTTTTTATTTTTGAGACAGAGAGAGAGAGAGAGCATGAACAGGGGAGGGGCAGAGAGAGAGGGAGACACAGAATCTGAAACAGGCTCCAGGCTCTGAGCAGTCAGCACAGAGCCCGATGCAGGGCTCGAACTCATGGACCGTGAGATCATGACTTGAGCCGAAGTTGGACGCTTAACCAACCGAGCCACCCAGGAGCCCCAAGATTTTTTTTCTATATAAATAAATGAGACAAGGCATCAGCCTGAGATATCATGGAAAGGAAACATGAAATTTAAAAAAAAATGGAATAAAAATATTTTACAAATTAGAATATTAATAATTCCCATAAACCAAAGTATATTGCTAACTAAAGATGAATTATGCATGATCACACTTGAACTAGTGATATCACTGTCTAAACAAGATATAGTACTTTCTGATTCAGATACATTGACTCTATCTGACCTATATCATTTATTAAACTCAATGTACCTCATAGTGAAATAGCTATATTTCCAGTGAACAAGACATGTAATCTATTCAGTCAACATTACTTTATACTACTTCTCATATATCATAAAAAAAACCATACTCTTTTTGATGACATTCAATGATAAAATACACATTCTGGATTTCATAACAACACAACACTTAAAAAATACTGTTCATCATCTGGAATCTAAACACATCACACTCCACTCATTACTATACTTCTGATTAAACATATAGACCAATTTTCACAATTGGGTACATTAAGACAGAAAAAAATAATGGATTTTTTCCACATTATATTTACCTAAATATACATATTAATATAGAATAGTATACATATAATAGTAAAAATCTAATTTTTTAAATTTATTTATTTTGAGAGAGAGAGAGAGAGAACATGCACATGTGCACACATTGGGGAGGGGCACAGAGAGAGGAAGAGAGAGAAAATCCCATGCAGGCTCTGCACTGTCAGCATGGATCCTTATGTGGGGCTGAAACTCATAAACTGTGAGATCATGACCTGAGGTGAAATCCAGAATCAGACGCTTAACCAACTGAGCCACACAGGCGCCAAAAATCTAAAATTTTGTATAATATTTTATCAAATTTCTCTTGAAACATAGAACTAGTATAATATTTACAATGAGATTTACTTGTAGCAATTGAGACACAATTTTAAGGGCTAGCAAGTTTGAAATCAATAGGACAGGCCCCCAGACCAGAAATTCTCTAGTAGGAGCTAATTCTGCAGTTCTTTCTTTCTTTTCTTTTCTTTTTATTTTTTTTCGTGGCAAAATATACCTCATGCATTTTTATACATAACAAAAATTTATCATCGTAACCAATTTCAAGTGTATAGTTCAGTGGCATGATGCACATTCACACTGTTGTGAAGACTTTAATTTCTTATATCAATGTTTCTTAAAATGTAATTTTCAAAGGTATTTTGAAGATTTCAAGAGAATTTTTTTCCTTTAATAAGGGTTTGTGTATTACTCAAGATTAAGAATCACCATTCTAGATAACAAATTCATCTTACGATATGGATTTTTTCCTTGATCAATGAGCATTCTTTCTTTCGTTACTTAATGAGAATGATACAGATCGCTACAATTTTTCCCTCTTTTCTCTCCTTTGCCTGGATATGCAGAACAAAAGTCAATGTCTAATTGTGGCAGACATTTTCCCCGTTACCAATATAATTGTTTGCCCATATTTCTTTATGTTCCTTTACTTATAAATTGTCCTTTTTTTTTTTTTTTTTTACATGTTTGGTATTGTACCTTACTTCAATCTCTCTTTAGGAAGTAGACTCTATAGGGGTGCCTGGGTGGCTCAGTTGGTAAAGTATCCAACTTCAGCTCAGGTCATGATCTCATGGCTTGTGGGTTTGAGCCCCGCATCAGGCTCTGTCCTGACAGCTCAGAGTCTGAAGCCTGCTTTGGATTCTGTGTCCCTTTCTCGCTCTGCCCCTCTCCCCGTCATGTTCTGTCTCTCTCTCAAGAATAAAAAAAACATTGAAACAAAACAAAACAAAAAGAAATAGATACTATATAAGTTTTATTTTTATTTTTTTTCAACGTTTATTTATTTTGGGGACAGAGAGAGACAGAGCATGAATGGGGGAGGGGCAGAGAGAGAGGGAGATACAGAATCAGAAACAGCCTCCAGGCTCCGAGCCATCAGCCCAGAGCCTGACGCGGGGCTCGAACTCACGGACCGCGAGATCGTGACCTGGCTGAAGTCGGACACTTAACCGACTGAGCCACCCAGGCGCCCCATAAGTTTTAAATGCATGATGAAAATTTTGGCTCAAAGTAAACTGGGTGGAGCACTTCATTGGGTGGGGCAGTGAACTATATAAATTATATATAAATATATATAAATTACATATAAATTATAGCTATATATACATATATATTATATATAGTTTTTTAAAAACTTATATAAATTATAGCTGGATTGAATGTAAACCATTGGAACTCTCTTGTTCAATTTAACAACTAACATTTTTAAAGTACCTGCATTATGCTAAGTCAACCTACTGTGGATTATCTAGTAATGCAGATACTATGATCACCTCCAATTTACAGAAGTGCAAAGAAATGAAGAATTTTCTCCAGTATCATGGCACAATCCTATTAGGACTCAAGTCTGGCTGAATCCAAACTCAGGCTCTGAACCACAGTTTATATAGCCTCCCAAGCTGCATGTTCTACTTTGTATCATTAATGGTTTTTCTGAGATTCTTTGAGGGAGAATGTTCACCACCCCACCGAATGAAGTGGAACCCTATCTCCTAACAAACTTTTTGCTATTTCACCAGGCCCCCTATCACATATTCTCTATTAGTCTACTCTCTGAGCATGGTCTCCCAAAGAGCCTTGTTCCCTCAGACCCTAAGTCACCTAGCAGAGGCCTCAGAACCTGCTTTTTCCATCTAAGCTGCCTAATAATAATTTGTACACAGCAATACCCCCAACAAAACTTCGCTGCAATTTCTTCTTGCAAAAGTGCCATCCTAACCCTTAATTAAGGGCATCTCTCTACCATTCCCCTTTCCAACCTTCTTCCAGAATTGTTACAGTCCCCCACCCCATCCTATGTTTCTCCTTTCCTGTTCACTCTCCTCAACTTCCTTCACTATCTTATGGCCTAGTTTCAGTTCTAGGATTACCCCCTCACAACTCACCCAAAGCCCTCTCTCAGCAGAGTTGCCAGACTGCTCCATGCTTTACCTTTCACCAGATACCATCTTGAAACAGAATTTCTTCTTCCTCTGGAAGCCTCAGTTTTGTCCCTAAGAACTTTCAACTGATTGCATGAGGTTTACCCACATGTCTAGGAAATCTCCTCTAAAGTCAGTTGATTGTAGATGTTAACCACATGTGTTAAAACATCAACTGTGTGTACTATAAAAAATATCTTTGCAGCAACTCCTAGATTAGTGTTTAACTGAATAACTTGGTTGCTATAGCCTGAGCCAAGTTGACATATAAAAGTAATAATCAGAAATACTAAGTAATGAGCTACTGAATAGAGTTATTGATTCATTTTATATTTAAAATAAAATAAGCATTTTAATTTGAACAAAATAGTTTTAAACCATTCCAAGCTCATGTATTGGAAGAACAAATATTCTTAAAATGTCTGTACTGCCCAAAACAATCTACGTATTTAATGCAATCCATATAAAAATAAACCATTCTAAAATTATGTGAAAAAAAAAAAAAACTTTTAGGTGGCTCAGCCAGACAAGACAAAGTATTAAAATACATCACTCTCCTAGGGTAGTATTTTTTAATGGACGGCATAATTTACTTTTTCTTGATATCCCAACTGTCAGTTTGCCTTCTTACATAAGATATTATTTTAACCATTCTAAAGAAATACTTATAAATTCAAGAGCAAATTGGTGATTTACAAAGGGGAGTAAAGGGACATGTGAAATAGGGGAAGGGGATTCAGAGGTACAAACTTCCAGTTATAAAATAAGTAAGTCACAAGGATGAAAAAGTACAGCACAGGGAATATAGTCAATAATATTGTAATAACTTTGGAATATAGTCAATAATATTGTAATGACTTTGTATGGTGACAGAGAGCAACTATACTTATCACGGTGAGCATTTCATTATGCATACCGTTGTCAAATCACTATGTTGTACATCCGAAACTTATTATGTGAACTATATTTCAATTAAAAATTATATACAGGGGTGCTTAGGTTGCTCAGTTAAGCACCCAACTCTTGGAAAAAAATAAAGAAATGCTTCAAATAAGAGTCAAAATAAAACAAAATTTGGTCAGTATTAATAACTGAAATTACCTTATTAAGTTTGCTATTATGAATTATAGTAAAACTGTGACAGACTGGTAACTTCCTCCCAGTATACATTTTTACTATCTCCCTGAGTAACAGAATCCTGATTTTCAGCTTGACATCAGTTTTCAAGATTAACACTATATTGTCGAGTCTTCTTTGTAGTCAGGTGTGAGCGTGTCACTAATTTTTGCCGGTAGGATATAAGCAAAAGTGTTCTGTGACAATTTCACAGTTATCTACACCCTCAAAAAACACCCTCCTTCCTTCCTTCTTTTCCTTCCTTCCTTCCTTCCTTCCTTCCTTCCTTCCTTCCTTCCTTCCTTCCTTCCTTCCTACCTCTTGCCCTCCTTTTCTCCCTCTTCTTTCTACTAGCCTAAATGCTCGCATTTCTGGAGGTAGAAAAACTTTGTGCTATGAATAAAATCCTTGAAAGTCCAGCCGAAAGACAGAACTCTGCATCCCTGAATAGGTTATAGATTGGTTATCTCTAAATTTTTAAATCAGAGAGAGATGAAATTCTACCTTTTTTAATCAATTTTACTTTGAGTCTCTTGCACTCACAGTCAAAACTAATACATACTATGCATTGAACTATTCAGTTAACTGAAGCATAGTTTTCAGAAAAATAAATCACCCCATAGTACAATTTTTGAACTAATGTTAAATCTCTTAGTATGAGGATAGTAGAGAAAACAATATATGGCTAAAGAAAATGCCCTTTTCCTGACTTCAGTACAATTCTCCTTCCTTCCTTCTATTTATTTTCTCTTTTTCTCTCACTTTCTATCCCCTTCACATAGATTAACTTAACACTTATTTAGCACCAGGCAGTAGTTTTGGCATTGTTAGTTTTGTATTTACCTCTAGACCCAGCAGAGCTTTGTTATTAACAGCACAATCTTTGGGGCCAAAAGTAGTCCAAATCCTAGTTCTACATTGAAAAGATATATGACCTTGAACAACTTTAAAGATTTTATGTCGGTTCCCTTATACAAAACAGGATTGTGGTAGGGTTTGACAGTTAATTTATGTCAAAATGTTTAGTACTTGACTGGAACGTTATATGTGCTGCACATTTGCAAAAACATTATTTATGTAACACGATGATAATAGGAACACATTAGATTACTGGTTTTTTTTTGGAAATCAAGGATGAGACATGTAATTATAGTTTTGATAGACCAGAAAAAAAAAATAAGACTCCTAAATATCCAAGACGGACAATAAAAAGATAAAACATGATGTGTTTAGAATGTTTTTTTAAGTAGTTTGTTGTGTCTGGAATACCTAGGACCATGAAAATAAGAATATCAATGCAAGATGGAGTTAGAATGACAAAACAAAAAAATAAACAAACAACAAACAAAATCCTAAAGCTTTCATTTTCATTTCATATTGTTTTACATGCTCTGCCATTTATAATAATTTTTTGCAAAATTATATCTCTGTCTAAAATTGTTCAGTACAAAGATTTTTATACTGAACAATTTTAGACAGATATAATAACTGTCCTTGGGATCTATTTATATCACTCTAGCTACCAAAAATACCTAGGAAATGGTGTAAATTTTAAAAGTTCGGTGCCTTTTGTATGTATGCCAATCACAGCATTTTATTTTTTCTGACCTCTAGCTTATATCCAGGTTTTTCCTTCCAAAATGTCCTGAGCTGTGCTAGTAAAAATATTTTAAATTATAGAAGTAGAAATATATTAAGCTTTCAACAAGGTTAAATTCACTTATACCATAATTCTTTAACTGTTTTTTATTCTTTAATTTTTCATAGTTTAAATTCAATGATATTATAACACTTCATGTATGCTATAAAAAATAAACAATATACTTCCTTCTCACTCTTCCTGTCCTTTCTTTATACAAGTTCTCATCGTTTTCTATAAGCCACCAAATACATAATTCTTACTTTGGCTTTTAAAAGTCAAGTATCTTAAAAGGATATAAGTAGTAAGATAAATATGTTATATTTATGCCCACACAGTTATCAATCATTCCCATTGCTCTTCTTTTCCTTTTGTATATACAGCTTTGCATAAAGTGGCCTTTTTTTTTTTTTTTTTTGATGGGAGCATTTTCTTTAGCATTTGTTATAGTGCGAGTCTTTTGGCAGTTAATTCTTTCATCTTTGCATAATTGAAAAAAATTACTAATATTTTAATTTTAGAGTTCATCTATTTATTTTGAGAGAGAGAGAGAGAGAGAGAGAGAGAGAGAGAGAGAGAGAGAGAGAATCCCAAGCATCATGGGGCTCAAACTCATGAACCGTGAGATCATGACCTGAGCTGAAATCAAAAGTTGGATGTTCAACCAACTAAGCCACCCAGGCACCCTTAAGTTTCATTTTTAAAAGATATTTGTGCCAGGTATTGAACTTTACTTTAAACTTTCGACCCACTCACGCTTTTATTACTTTAAATATGGTGCTCTACTGCCTTCTGGCTTCTATTTTTTTTTCTGGCAAGAAATCTGCCATTTTAAATTCTTTATTCCTTTGTGGATAATGAACTTTTTTTTTCTCTGTCTGCTTTAAGATTTTTCATTTATCACTGATTTTAAGTAACTTGATTGTAATGTGCCCGGGTATACTTTTCCTCACGCTTCTTGTGTTTGGGATTTGTTGAGCTTCATTATCTGAAGACTCATGTTTTCATCAAATTATTTTTTCTTCAAATATTTCTTATGCCCCTCTTTTGTTTGTAGATTCCCACTCACATATATTAGGCCTTTAGAAGCTGCTTCATAGATCTCTGATGATGTCATTTAAAAGAAAAAAGAAAAACAAGTCTTTTCTCTCCTTGTTTCATTTCAGATTTTTTCTGTCTTCAAGATCACTTATCTATTCTATGATATCTAATAAGCTGTTGATGCTATCACTGCATTCTTACCACAGATATTACAGTTTTCATATACAGAATTTCAATTTGGGTCTCTTTTAAATAAATATTCAATATCTTTATTTGCCATGCATAATCTTTCCTTTAGTTTCTTAAAAATCTATATATTGACAATTATTGTCTACTAATTCTGGTAGCTGTAATCTTCTGGGTCTGACTCTATTGATCAAATTTTCTCCTCAGTATATACCCGTTTTTTTTTTCTCCTTTGATTGTGTGGTATATTTGTATTTGATGCCAGACATTGCAAATTTTACCTTGCTGTGCACTGAATTTTATTGTATTCCTATAGACATCTTTGAGCTTGGATCTAGGAGACAGATAACTTGGAAACAGTTTGATTGTGTTGAAATCTTGTGCATATGCTTTATTAGGCAGGACCAGAACAGCATTTAATTTAGGGCTAATTTTATACCACCACAGATACAAAACCGTTCTAAACTCTCTATCTAATACTTCTATGAATTATGAGGTTTTTTTTTTCACTTTCACTAGTAGAAAAGGAACTATTCCCTTTACTGTATAATTCTGGCGCATTGTTCCTTGTAGTCTTTTTGGATGGCTCCTTTTCCTTTCTCGTGTAGTTTCCTCTTTTCCAAATCATATGTAGCTAAAGAATCACGGGGTTCTTTTCAGACCTTCAGATTGCATGCACTCTCTCTTGTATTCTTGTGTTCTTTCTCCTTCTGTCTCTCTCCTTCACTCCCTTTGTCTTCACTCCCTTTCTCCCTCTCTCCTTCCCTCACATTCAATATTCTGTCCATATGAATTATAGCTTCCTCCTGGCTTTAGACTCCCAGTTGTATTTGTTCACTTCAAAGACAAGTCTGAGCTTCACCTGTGTTCTTCTTCCTATTTAACAGCCTATGAGCCTTCTCCAGGAGGTAAATTGGGGTAATTGTACATTTTGTCTCTTTTGTATCCCATCTCTCAGGAATCACTCTTCTCATTAACTGGCATCAAATATCCTAAAAATAGTCGACATATATTTTGTCTGTGTGTTGTTTTTTGCTTGTTTAGTTCTTTGATGTAGGAAGATAAATCCATTTTCCATTACTCCATTTTGGTTATATGAATTTAATTCTAAGTTTGTAAAGTTTATCATAAAAATAGTCTGTGTAGGGGCACCTGGGTGGCTCAGTTGGTTAAGAGGCTGAATTCAGCTCAGGTCATGACCTCATGCTCTGTGAGTTCAAGCCCCACGTTGGGCTCTGTGCAGACAGCTCAGAGCCTGGAACCTGCTTCAGATTCTGTCTCTCCCTCTCTCTGCCCCTCCCATGCTCATGCTCTGTCTCTGTCCGTCTCTCAATAATAAATTAAAAAACGTTAAAAAAATAGTCTGTGTAATCATTTTAGAAGCTTCAGTATTATATTTCATTATGACACCTAAAACTAGATTTTGAAATTTATAGATTTATATGTATGTTTAAAATCCACAAGTTATTTTTATAGGAAACAGTGCTTTTTTTAATGTGGACTAAACAAAGTTTTGCTTTCTTATAGAAACAATCATTTTCTAGATAGATGTCCTACTTTTAGAATGAGATTATTCTTAAATGGTTCAGTTAAGCATTTAAGTTTCACATTATGACATAACTAAAAGTTTAAAATGTTGGACTGTTTTTAATATTCACTCCAAAATGTTCATATGCTACCCTAATCATCTATGTTTACTTTGTGCTGCATTAACAGTACTTGGATTTTATTGAGTAAAAACCAGTTGCGTAGTAGTACTCCATATAATTTAGATAACATCCTATAAGTAATAAAGCCATAGTTTGGTGGAAATTCTCATGAATGGTGTTTCATTAAAAGTAAGTAATTTTGTCTTTAGTGGATATAGCACTCTTCAGTATTTATAAAGCTTTCTCTGCTAGATATTAATTCATGGTCCCAAAGTACAGAATATAAATTAATGTTCTTGTTGCATAGAGCATGGAAACATCTGTTGGTTATTAACATAATATTTGAATTTGACAGAGTTTAGTTACAGTTTGTAAAGTTTATTATAAAAATTGTTTGTGTGATCATTTCAGAAGCTTTTGAACTACATTTCATTATTGTGTCTAAAATTATTCTTTCAGAATTTACAGATATTTTTCTTTAGGATTTTCAAAGTAATCTTTTGAATAAATTTAACATTAAAAGTGAATAAAGTTATTATAACCATAAACCACTTATCTTGAAAGCCTATTTTATTCTTATTTAAATTTATTATAAAAACACAATAACACTTCAAGAGCAAGTATTAAAACACTTGGTTCCCAATAAAATATTTGTGTTATTTTACGTGGTTTGAAAAAAGTGATTATACCTTGCACTGCCTGAAGTTAACTTTCTGGTGGAAAATTCTGAACTCTTGCTTACAACTATATGCATGTGTGTGTGTGTGTGTGTGTGTGTGTATTTATAATTTTAAAAATTATATTTTGTACAATAAAATTTAAATGAATATATTTATAAAATTATAAATATAATTTGTTAAAAAGGCATCAACATAATATTCTCAGTGTTCTAATTTGTTGGAATTTATTTTTTATTTTTATTTTTTCTAATGTTTATTCATTTTTGAGAGAGAGAGAGAGATTGATTGGGGGAGGGGCAGAGTGAGAGAGGGAGACACAGAATCCAAAGCAGGCTCCAGGCTCTGAGCTGTCAGCACAGAGCCTGATGTGGAGCTTGAACCCATGAACCCTGAGATCATGATGTGACCAGAAGTCAGATGTTTAACCAACTGAGCCACCCAGGTGCTCCTATCTTTTCAAATTTTAAGTAGGCTTCATGCCCAGCATGGAGCCCAGCACAGGGCCCAAACCCACAACCCAGAGACCAAGACCTGGGCTGCCATCGAAGCAAATGCTTAACTGACTGAGCCACCTAGGTGCCCTTATTTGTTGGAATTTAGAAATAAATATCATATAATATTGATAAATGCTATGATAAATGTTAGTTATTACTGTATCAGATTTATTCTTAAGAAATAAAGCACCTGTATCTTTTGTTAATGAATTATAAAATGGCTTGTCCTAATTTTGGCTTGTTTGTAAACTTCTCAGCTCCTCCTGAGAAGAGCTTTTCTTTGAGAGGTTTTTTCTTACATCAGTGGTACCCCTGTTGTACCATATATTACAGGACTGAACAGCTCTATATAGTTCTGACCATCCTTATCTCTATCAGGAATAAAGTGAGGGAAAACATCAACCTCAGTCTCAGTTTCTTAGGAAGTCTTACTATCTTCCTGAAAAGAGTTGACAGCACTGATACATGGTATGATGTCACAAAAGTCAAAGAAAAAAACCTCATAAATATGTCATGGATATTCTATTTTTTTCAATTCCTTATCTATTAAATTCTCCTCTAGACATATGAAAAAAATACAATCAATACTAGCATTTAATGCTATTATCAGAAGGGGAAGGAAAGAAAATTTGTATTTCCACTAAAGGATTATGTTTGTTTTTGTAACTTTTTTCTTGAGATATTTGCCCTAATGCCCAAGAAAATATGTCAATATTATAAAAATGTCAGAAATATTGGGTGTTTAGAATACTTTGAAGAGGTCATACCCATATCTATATGTGGCCTTCTATAAGGTTCTACCTTATAGATGAAAACATTTATCTATGATAAGTCTTTCTTAAGAACAAAGACAAATACATAATAGCTTTATTATCTAACAATAAGATAAGCATACTTGAGGCTGAAATGTATTAAACTTATTTAAAAAGAAATTTTTCAAAACTTAGATAAGAAATAGCCAAAAGCTGGAAACCCCATAATTGTCCTTCAGTAGGTGAATGGTTAGTCAAACTGTGGTATACTCATATAATTGAATACTATTCAGCAATAAGAAAATAATCAAGCTATTGATATACATACTAACCAGGATGAATCTCCAGAGAATCATGGTGAATGAAAAAAGAAAGCCAACACTGAAAAGTTAAATACTATTTGCTTCAAATTATATAACATTGTTGAAATAACAAAATTATAGATATGGAGAACAGATTAGTGATTAGTAAGGGTTAAGAAAGAAGTGGGGGGGTAGAGAATTTGGTGTGGCTCACAGGGCATGATGAGATATCTTTGTAGTGATGAAAATGTTCCGTATTTGACCACATCAATGTCAGTATCATGGCTTGTGATAATGTGACAAGATGTTATCATTGGGAAAACTGTGTAAAGAATCATAAGATCTCTCTGTAAATTTCTCACAACTACAGATGAATCTCAAATAAATGATTATTTCAAATAAAAGTTTAATTATGGGGCTCCTGGGTGGCTCAGTCGGTTAAGTGTCTGACTTCGGCTCAAGTCATGATCTCACAGTTCGTGAGTTCGAACCCCGCATTGATGACTCTGCTGTCAGCTCAGAGTCTACTTCAGATCCTCTGTCTCCCTCCCTCTCTGCCCTTCCCCTGCTTGTACATTCTCCCTCTCTCAAAAATAAGTAAGCATTTGAAAAAAAAATAATTAAAAAATCACACACATAATTGTTCATATCTTAACTTTGATATCTGATTTTCATTCACTTCAGAATATATAGAAAATATTTTTTCTTCCTCTTTTTATTTTTCAAAAGAAATATCCATTTTGGGTTTTTGAAGTACACCTGAAGGAAAATACCTCCTCAGAAGAGTTGCTTATTAATTTAACAGCCACCAAACATAAAATATTGTGCTTAATCCATGTCCTCAGATTTAGTAAAGAAGGATTAGTATTTGTCCCTATTTGACCTCAGAAAGTCTTTCTCTAAATCTCAAACTCTTAACTATCGTGTGCATTCCTTCACTCAATCATTCACATGTGGACAAACTTCCAAAATATGTAGCTACTGTAGAACTGTTTGTTGAGTTTCAGACACATAGAAATGGCCGTGTAATGAATATAATGGAGCTACCAACATCTTATATGTAAAACTGGACTTATGAGAATAATAGAGTAGAGTCTCCAAAATCAATTTGTGTTTATATGCTTGCTCCATATTCTGGGTAACCTGTATCTCAATTTCCTTATCCGTGAAAGAAGGACACATTTATTGCTATCATATTGGAATTATGTGGAAATTCAATTACTACATGGTAAGTATTAAGACCAACACCTAGCACATAATGGTCAGTGCGAATTATTATCATTTGTTATAGTGATCATTATTATTATTAGAAGAAGAAAGAGGAGGAGAAGGAGAAGAAGAAGGTGCTATATCATTATTAAACCCTCTCCCTTCTTCTGTACCTGGTCTCCAGATGCTAAGTCCTTAAATATGCACATGTGAACTTCACTCTAGGTGAAGTACATAGCAGCAGATACCAGGTCCTTCAGGCCTGTGAGAACAGGGCCTGCTTTTGCCAACCAGGTCATCAGCTTAGGGCCAGCAGTTCCACACAACATCGCTGATGAGGCTACAAAGATGGTCACAGTCAGACCCCGTATAGCCCTGCTATCTTTAAAGAACGTGCAGCCTGTCTGGCAATCATGGTTCTGGCAATCAGCGGTTTTAATCAGCTGTAGCCCTGATCAGACCTGGACTAGCTTTGGACAACCCACTAGATCTGACTTCAGGGGAAGACGTGTGTCTGTTTCAGAAGGGGCTGGACCTCGACAAAGGGGTATGTTCTCCAAAAGTCCCTGCCAATGGCTCTGTCTCTTCCTACATGTTCCAGACCCCAGGGACCTATTCCAGGAAGCCTGGATACCAGGTGCTCAGACAGGTACATACACAGTTATCTCCAGTGCACCTGCCCTCAGGCATCCAGGCCAAATAGGCCGACGTGGACATGGGCTGTGTCCACCAGGCAGGCCATCTTCCTGGGGCTCTATGTCTCCCACATTATACTCCTGATACAGAGTCTGGAAAGATGCTTACAGCCAGAACCCATATAGACCTCCTGTCCAATCAGGTCTCAAGAATTCTCTAGTAGTCATGCCACCAGATGTATATTTAAAAAAAAAAACAGTTAATATTTCTGATCTCAGTGAATGAAGTGATGTTCCATCTGGTGGCCAAGTAACCTGAGCATTAATCTTTATTATCCTTCTTCACTGTGACATGCAATCAATCTGTCATATATTGTTGATATTTTTATCGTAATACATCTGGAATGTATTGTCTACTCTTTATCTAAATTGTATATTTAGTGATATTTAGTTGTAAACAACAGTAATTAATTTTTGTATATCTGGGAAGGAAACTTACTTGAAGAATACTGCATATATCTCAACTTGGCCAAGGAATCCGAAATCAACCTTGGAAATAGGAGGGAATTAAGGCACCTCTGGGGAGTTGAAAAATAGAAAGTTCTCAACAGTCTCCTGGTATATGGCCTCTAGAATGAATAAATTCCTCCATTGTGTATTGGTTCTAATGTAGATAACTTGTGTCTAGACACCTGGCTGACTTCCCTGAGATATGATATTGGGAGCTGAAATGTAATTGTAATACTGGCAAATTACACAGCAGCCTTGATAAGGGGAAAGTCCATTTTGTTGATACTATCATAATTTCCATTCCTGCCTCTGTGGACATTGTTTATGATCCCATCCAGCAAACTCTACTGTGGCTAAGGAAAGTGTTCAACTGGCATGCCAGTAAGTGCATTACCCTGACCTCCAGACTATGAAGACATTCTCTCTAAAATTTATACTAGGAAGAACTCTCTCTTATTCTAGGTCTGTCATAGAACATTCAAGCCACTATAATAGAATAGCAGGGACTGTGTAGTTTATAAACAACAGAAATTTACTTATTTATTTTTAATTTTTTTATGTTTTTATTTTATTTTTGAAAGTGAATCAGAGTGTGGGTGGGGGAGGGGCAGAGAGAGAGGGAGACACAGAATCCAAAGCAGGCTCCAGGCTCTGAGCTGTCAGCACAGGGCCCGATGAGGGGCTGGAACCCACAGGCTGTGAGATCATGACCTGAGGCGAAAGTCAGATGCTTAACAGACTGAGCCACCCATGCTCCCCAACGACAGAAATTTATTCATACTTTTAAAGGCTAGAAAGCCCAAGATCAAGACACCAATAGATTCGGTCTGGTGAGAGCTCACTTCCTGGTTCACAGAAAGCCACCTTCTGGTTGTCTCCTCACATGGCAGAAGGGGCAAAGGAGTTCTCTGATGCCTCTTTATAAAGGCTTTGTTCTCTTGCACTAATCACCTTCCAAAACCTCCCACATCCAAAAGCCCCATATCCAAAGATATGTTTATCTTTATGTTAAAATACAGGGGCGCCTGGGTGGCGCAGTCGGTTAAGCGTCTGACTTCAGCCAGGTCACGATCTTGCGGTTCGTGAGTTTGAGCCCCGCATCAGGCTCTGGGCCGATGGCTCGGAGCCTGGAGCCTGTTTCCGATTCTGTGTCTCCCTCTCTCTCTGCCCCTCCCCCGTTCATGCTCTGTCTCTCTCTGTCCCAAAAATAAATAAACGTTGGAAAAAAAATTTAAAATATGAGATTATATTTTAACATATGAATTTTAGGCAAACTCAATCATTCAGTCTATAGCAGGTCCCTTCTTTCCATGTCATTTTACTTACTACTTCTTAAAAACTCCTTGTCACCCCTATACCACATACTTCCTTTCATTCCTTGTCTAGTGCGTAAATGTCTGAATAGTTACTAAGCTTGAATAAACTGGCCCCTTTCAAATGTACCCACTGAGAACCTTTCACTTTCCACTGCCCTTTAGGGCTACATTTATTTAAGACTATGAAGCAAACGGTAGTATCTGACTTTCCTAAAAGGGAAAATTCTTTATTAGTGTTGTTATTATTATTATTATTATTATTATTATTATTTATTTTTGAGAGAGACAGAGAGTGTGTGTGTGCAAGCGGGGGAGGGGCATAGAGAGAGGGGCACAGAGGATCCAAAGTCAAGTCTGTGCTGAGAACAGGGGATTGAACTCATGAACCTCAAGATCATGACATGCGCTCATGACCTGAGCCAAAGTTGGACACTTAACCGACTGAGCCCCCCAGGCGCTGCCCCTAAAAGGGGAAATTCTTTTATGAAGATGGTGCAGGGAGACAATGGCTGTCCATGAAAGGAATTTGCATAGTATATATACATACACACCACACATGGAACTTAATTATGCTTTCACAACCAACTTTGACCTTATTTCAAAGACAGCATTTTATTTTAATTATGAGCTGCTGTTTTAAACTTTATATAGCTAGTTTAAAATCCAGTTCACAATAAGAAGCTTTTCTCAGAGAATGTCTTTATGTCCCATAGCAAATCTTTCAGTACTACCAGAGCCTAGCAACAAGTCAGGAATCCTGAAATTAAAATATAAACAAAAAGATAACCCCAAAACAAACAAACAAACAAAAACAAGGAGAAGGAAGAAAAAAGAAGAAATTATTTTCTAAACTAAGGATAATTTGTTTCAGTAACATTTATGAAGCTTACGACTTTCAACACATGAATTGCCTTGGTACAGATATAATACCCTCATTTGCTATAGATCTTTCCTGTGCCTTTGCATCTCTTATATCATAAAGAGGAAGAGCTGTTACCAATGCAGTCAGATGGGGTAGAGTAGCCATCTTCTTTTGGTTCCCATTAAATTGGCATTCAGTCAGACCAGGAAATAGTCCAAATAACTGCGTTACCTTCAAAATTGAAAGTAAGTGACCAAGATCATTTTAGCATTTCCCTCAGCTTAACTAAACTTTAGATAGGCCATCCCTGACTCTATACCCTGACCTCACTTTTCTTAGAGAATTTACTTAAGAAAATTTGTAATTGTAAATTATTTATTTTTGCCTTTAAGATTTAAATTTTGTTTTAAATTCTTTTTTTAATATTTATTTATTTTGGGGAGACCTCTGAGAAATAGAGTGCAAGCAGGGGAGGAGCAGAGAGAGAGGGAGACACAGAATCTGAAGCAGGCTCTGGGCTCTGAGCTGTCAGCACAGAGACTGATGTGGGGCTCGAACTCACTAACCGCAAGATCGTGACCTGAGCTGAAGTTGGCTGCCCAACTGACTGAGCCACCCAGGTGCCCAAGATTTAAATATTTTTAAAAGATTTCCCCAGTTTTACAATTCAGGAATGTATTTCTCAAGAACTTGAGAGCTATTCCTTTGAAATGTAATTATCTACAAGCTTCTGTGGTAGGAAAGGAGAATACCTTCAGTGGATGTCAGTTCAAAATCCA
Source organism: Felis catus (assembly GCF_018350175.1). Classification (NCBI taxonomy): domain Eukaryota; kingdom Metazoa; phylum Chordata; class Mammalia; order Carnivora; family Felidae; genus Felis; species Felis catus. The sequence goes on along the minus strand of NC_058371.1, from coordinate 153,607,950 downwards.
GATGGCCTAATCACAGAGAATAGCATTTGCAGACTCAGGAATAACTCAATGTGCTCAACACATTCCATTGACCATCCTCCCTGCAGTGACCTCCATACTTTTCCACTAGGTCATCTCATCTCTTAAAAGTCCTCCTGACTTTTGTTTCAGCAGAGCTGAGATCAGATTGAATTTGACCTCTCATTGCAATCACCCTGAGCAATGTCTTTCTTAACCTTGTCCAATGCTATTGTTACTTTGGCATAAGCCTCTAATAATGGGACTTCTTTCTACATTTTTAGTGTTCTATCAACATATATCCAAGTGGATCATCAGAAATTTAAATAAGATGAATATTGATCCTGGGTGCCTGGGTGGCTCAGTTGGTAAAGCATCCAACTTTTGATTTTGGCTCAAGTCATGATCTCATGGTTTGGGGAATGGAGCCCCATATCGGGCTCCAGGCTGACAGCACAAAGACTGCTTGGGATTCTCTCTTTCTTCCTCATTCTCTGCCCCTCCCCCACTCACAAACATCCTCTTTCATTCTCTCTCAAAATAAATAAACTAAAACAATATGCATATTGATCCTAGTAATCCCCCATTCTTCATTAAGTTTCTTTCTATGCAAGGCATCCAAGGTAACTGCAGGTTTTATCAAAAGGATTTCCTCAATAAACTGAATCTGTGTGATGTCCTGTGAGATTGGGAACTTCCCAAAGTTGGTGTTATTAAATTGGAGTGCTGAGCAAGAGGATTAGTGTTGATATGATATTAATGTTATTTGCATATCAGGGCAATATTATGTTTTCTAGGTAAAAGCACCATTTAAAAATATTTTCTCTGCAAGCAATGGAGCAAAAGCTTCCCCTGATGTGACCGCCATACTGATTTATTCCAACAGGAACCACATCTGCAACAACAGCTGCAGTTTGAAGTATGACTTGATTAAAGTCTTTAAAATTCACTACCAACCTTCAAATTTCATCTCTTTCCTGATGGAGATAATTTTTTAAAATAAATGAGGATATGATAAGTATCACAAAAAATGCATATATCAAGTATTTGATGGTGGCACCAACCTGCACACTGAACCCCAAGGATATATGATGCTGAAGAATTTGATATTTCTTATTAGCATTCTCTAAGGGGAAATAAGGTATCACGGGTGCCAGGAAATACTGTTGAGAGTGCGAACTCCAGGAACAAAGAGCAGAGTATACAAAACTATACCCCTAGAGATGAACATCTATAGAAAGACAATAGGCACAGAGGAAATGAAAGAAAACTGGTGGCTGTTAATCAGAGAAGGGAAGGGTATGTAGTATTGCCCGTGATTTGGCAGGAGAAACAGGTAGGTGGCAGAACTTGAAGTACCTCATAGTGCATGTTATTGTGGTTTGTTTTCATCCTAAGTGCAGCAAGGCAGCAAGGTAAGGTGTTAAGTATGGGAAGGTTTTTTGTTTTTGTTTTTGTTTTTTAATTTATTTATGAGAGAGAGAGAGAGAGAGAGAGAGAGAGAGAGCGAGCATGGGAGGGGCAGAAAGAGGGAGAGAGAGAGAGAATCCCAAGAAGGCTCCACACTGTCACCGTAGAGGTTGACGGGGCGGGGGTGGGGGTGGGGGAGAGATGGAGGGGGCTTGAACTCAGGTACCCTGAGATCATGACTTCAGCTGAAATCAAGAGTGGGACGTTTAACGAAGGGAGCCAACCAGGTCCCTCAAGTATGGAAAATTTTTAAAACTAATATGATCCATTTTAATTTTAAATAATTATATGAACAAAGTCATATGAATATATTGTTCATATCTTAGTTTAGATGCTGCCTTCTTCTGAAAACCTTCTAAAGCCCATGTTAACGCAAATACTCAAAACATGGTAATATGTGTCTACTCTTTACATTAAAAGCATACTGTAATTAGCGTTTCATAGTATTTGCAAATAGGTGATATACTTTTTTCTTAGTTTTGGTCTCTTCTAGACATAGTTTCCTCGAAAATATAGACTATGTCTTTCACATACGTGTGTATATGTATAGTAAGAACCCAATAGTATAGTATATGTATAGTAAGAACCCAATACATTCTTATCAAATATGTGTTTAAACCCTAAGTACAATATTCATTATAGTCATATGTTCCATGTCATTACTCCAAATTCATATCAGTTATTGTCTTCTGGTAGTGACACCCTGTATCACAAGATAGGCTCTGATATCTCATCTCTGATATTTCTCTAGTAATCTAATGGTAGCAAACTTATGCAATTTTATCACATTCCAACCATGTCATTTGGAGGTAAAAATGAAACAAGAAAAATTAGCTCAAATATAATATCCAATTCTCTGTGTCATGATACAGGAAAAAAGAATCAATCAAACATAGATACTCATATGATACTCTCTGTAACACAACTTAATTATAATCTAGTCACTATACGTAATTATTTCCAAGTTTATAAGTGTGTTGTGTAAAGTTCTTATTTTGTTTTCTCACCAAAGTTAATAGAAAAAATAAGCCATGAAAAAGTGAGGTCAAGGATTTCATTATACAAGAAAAAATTATTAGAGCTAAGGAGATAAGTGTCATGCTGTGTCTTTGCTTTGTTTTCACTAATTTGTTTTCTGAAATGGGTCATATGTTCCCTTTAGCTATTTGTAAAATAATCACAATTATACTTTCCCTTTGTTCTAAAACTACCATCAAATTAGGCAAATTAAAAGATAGTCTTCATCATTGCTTACTTTGAGTGATTTATCAATCCCTCTTTCATTTTAACTAGTGAATTCCATTTATAAAATAATCAATATTAGATAATTTAAGATAATAGTCATATCAATTTTAATTTGTTTTACTTTTATGTTTACTGTTGCTCAATGTCACCCCAAAACCAAATCTACATATGACTTATCTATAGTTGAATAACATATCCTTTATACTCTTTATTGGATAACAAGAACTTGAGGATTATATAATTTAAAAATAAGATGCAGCATAGAAAGTCTACCGTAAACCAACAGTAAAATCAATAAGCAAACAATTGACTCTACCTGAGCTCCTGGTCAGAGTCAGATAGTTTATGTTATTTTAATCTGAATTATATGTACTAGTTTGCCTAATGTGTAGCCTTTCTTCCTGACTGCCAGCTACTCTGACCTATGGAAATATTGGTCTCATATTAGTTGCAGATGAAACTTACATGGATTTTTTCCAACAGCTCCTAAAATTGCTAAAGTTCTAATCCTTACAATAAATCACTCCAGTCATGTCAATATCTACATCAATAAATCACTTTTTCTATCATTCATTTTTTTTCATTTCTTTGATCAAACACTAAGTGATAAAGTATGTGACATGATTCTTCAATCAATATGCTTTTATTTCTTTTTATGTAAGATACAAATACATGGGAGCAACATTACAAAAGTGCTCCTTAGAATTTTAACAATCATCTTACCTGGGTCTTATCAATGGAAGAGTATTGAATGTAGATGCAATTTATAAAATGCTATCATAACCATATTTTGTGTATTAGTTTGTCAATTAAAGTTCAGATGAAAAGTGTTCCTCCAAGTTAAGCCATAAGAAGAGCCAATATAATTTAATTGTAATTAAATTTACAGTAGTAAAAATGGCTATAATTGAGTAATGAACACTAAATATATGGTCTTATCTTGTAAAAACATTGTAATTGCAGAGTGATTCATGGATAGCAAATGGTGAACTCTTGGGGTGCCTGTGTGGCTGTCGGTTAAGCATCCAATTTTAGCTCAGGTCATGATGTCGCAGTTTGTTGAGTTCAAGCCTAACATCACGCTCTGTACTGATAATTCAGAGCCTGGAGCCTGCTTCGGATTCTGTGTCTCCCTCTCTCTCTGCCCCTCCCCAATTCACACTGTGTTTCTCTATTTATCTCAAAAATGAATAATCATTAAAAAAAATTTAATAAAAAATAGTGAACTTCTCAGAGATTCTGATGGTTTACCCTTATTAATCCAGAACCCGCCATACGCATGCAAGAAATAACTTCACTTTGTTTATATGATATAGAAAATTTTAATATTGTAAGAGGAAGATATAGAACTACATGTTCATTACCTGTGGGCAAAGGTCTTAGTAAAAAATTTAAAAGAACAATAAAATGAAAAGCTAAATGGTGATTTTATTTGAAAATACTAAAATTAATAAAAATAAGGATGCAAAAAAATGCCACCATAAACGAAGTTACAATATTACTGCCAACAAAATAGAGAAGTCAAAATTTAGAACAAAAAGTTTCAAAGGATCATTAAGAAATTTCAAAGAAGGAAGAGATTATCTCTTTGAAAATAATAGTTATAGTAAAAAGACAAAGAAATGATGGTGAATTATCTAATTAACTTACTTTCAAAGACCAGTGTAACCTTAATACAAAAACTTGTCAAAGTTAGCAAAATTAAAATAAATTAAGTAAATTACATTAAATTAATTAAATTAAAATTTGAAAATAAATAAAAATTCCTGATATTTGCTAGATATCCTAATTTCCTTGGGAATTTAGAGATATTCAGGTCATTGTGATAATTTTTGGATCAAGCCCTCACCTTGACTATTACTTTTGCTAAGGCAACAATAATTGGCTACGTCCTCCATCTGTCTCCTAATCTAAGATATACATTTTAGCCTTCATTAAATCCAATCCCATGTAATATTTATTGTTTTTCAGGTCAAGTGTTTTCTGTCAGTATTTTGAATCATGTAGGAAATTCTTGATTTTGTCCTTACCACATGGGATTCAAGGCTACTTGGAATAGCTCAACATGTCTGACAATTTTCCATTTGAGATGTAACTCTCCAGGTTATGGTGGCAGCAGTCTATATGGTCATTTTCTCCCAGGGGCCTCAGAAAACACAAAGGTAAACCACAGGCCATAGCATTTCCATTAATTTTTCCAACATACTCCCTTTTCTCCAGAATATTGAGGTATTAGGGATGACATATTTTGTTCCCACTACTCATATCTCTTTCTTCTTCTTCTTTTTTTTTAATGTGTATTTATTTTTGAGAGAAAGAGAGACAGAGAGACAAGAGTGTGAGTGGCAGAGGGACAGGGAGAGAGACAGGGAGATACAGAATCCGAGGCAGGCTCCAGGCTCTGAGCTGTCAGCACAGAGCCTGACACAGGGCTCGAACCAAAGAACTGAGAGATCATGACCTGAGCTGAAATTGGATGCTTAACCAACTGAGCAACCCAGGTGCCCTCTTTCTTCATTTTTAAATCCTATCCTTTCCATGATTAGCTCTCCACAAATCTTTACCAACAAAGCATAAAACCAAGCATGCCCTAACACTGAACTAGTCAGTCAATAAATGAACTGCCTGTTTAAATATTAATATACAGTTTTAAATTTAAAGAGTCCTTTAAACAGAAACATAGATTACAAATTAGGATTTATAATCTACAGTAAAAATCACTATCAGATAGCACTAGAAAATGTCTTCAAAGTTCTGAGAGAAAAGAAATCTAATAATGTAATATTTTATAAGCTAATTTGTTCTCCATGCAACAGTCATATAAAGTAATGGTCATATCTCCTCAAGAATTCCAAAAATTAGGTAATATAGGATCATTTATAATCATAAAATGAATAATCATGTAGAGGAAGAACATGAGCCATCAAAAAGTATACACAGCAGAATTCAAAATACCATGACAGAAACTATGATAAACATACAATTATGGAAATACAGCAGGTAATATAATTCATAATCTCTCCTTATAAAGCACTTAAAAATGTAAGATAATATCTTATAAAGCACTTAAAAATGTAAGATAATATAGCAAATTGTATTCTTTTAAATTAGCAGTTGAGCTTACAATCAAGTAATAGAAATCCCTGGAGTGTAAAAATATAACAATTTATAAAACTATTAAGTTACATGGTTCCAGTTACATGGCTGATGGTGCAACCATAACCTGACATGGAAAAATGAAGAAAGTGAGAATGGAATAAAATTTGAGAAAAATGTAGCTGCAAAGACTATCTTATTAACTACTACTCATAATATCTTCTATTCACTGTAATTATCTATGTTCTGTGTGTGTCCATTATCAATTTATTGTCACAGTACAAATCCTCTGTTCATTTCCCGCTCTGCGATAATGAACATTTCTCCATTGCTAGGAGGATTATATCACAGTTTGTTGATTCAAAGTAGGAAGGGGAATCACTTTTGGCTCCTGTGCGCTGCTGTTTTATTTGTTCTCGCTTCTGCTAAACAGCTTTCAGTAGCATATGTGTGAAAACATTCCAGTGATGCTCTGTACCACCAGGCAGGATTGTGCAGTCATTTGAAACATGTGAATGATACATCTGCTGGATCAAAGATAGTGAACTCATTTGTGTTGTCTGCCTTGTCCTGGCCACCTGGTAATGATCTTCCCAAGGCAACAACCACATGTCCTAGACCTTCACTGTCCTATTGCTGAGTAGCTCCTAAAGCTCCAAGTCCCTCTAAGTACCTGCCCTTTAGACTCAGCCCAACTACAACCTGGAAGGCTGTCTCCTGTGGTAAGCAGGTGCTCAGTGCCCTGGCTCCCTGTGCATTCCTGTTCAATAGCTTTGGCTTCTGTGTACTCCAGACAACTGTGCTTGGCTGACAACAGTGGATCAGCTGCAGCCATGTAGCCTAGAAAAGTTATATGACACCTAAAGGACTTTAACCCCACCTTCTGCAATGAACTGGATCACTGAGAAGGGGGTGCCCTTTTTATCTTCATTCTATCCTTAAGTACTCTTTCTTATCCCTAAGGCATGTTTAAAAGTTTTCTTTCCACATTTATTATCACTCTCCTGTTATGATCAAAAATTCCTCATAGCAATATCCTCTGTCCAAATTACTCTGTGTCTCTGTCTCCTGACTAAACCCCAGATAATACAAACTTTTTAGTCGGCAAACCCTGTAAGCACAGATATAGGAGGCACATCATTTCATTGTACCTAGCAACTAAAAACGGTGCCCAGCACAAAGCATTTTCTTCATGAACGCTTGATTGAATTAAATCCAAAAATAGGTTTGCATTGCTTTATCTCGGATTTCCTCTAAATGACAGCAAATATTCTCTATACTAGTACCAACAGCCACATAAGGTTCCCATCTGTATTTCAGCAAAAATAGTGTAAAACACGAAACTTTCATTAGTTAGTAGGTAAGGCAAGAGATTGTTTCAAGAACATTTTCAACTCTGACAAATGCTGTGGAGACTTTGAAGAACCGTGTTTTTTGCTAGTACAGAAATGGTTGTTGATTTCGCAGGAATGATTTCAGTAGAGGCAGAGAAGCAGAAACTGGTCAGATCAGCTCAGAAGCAAAAACTAGATCAGACTGGTTGGGATCTAAAGAGTAGATGAAGACATGAAAACAAGTGTGAGAAATTAAAAATAAATAAATATAGTCCTGTGAAATGAAAGTAACATTGCATTTCTTCTTTCTTTGTTTTCTCTCTTCCTACTCTCATTCTCTTTATCTGTCATTAAAAAGTGTAAAATATCTGTATTCAGAGAGGAAAATCTAGTAGAAAAGATGAGATTAATGACATGTAACAGAAATATTATAGCACAAGAGAATGCCTTTGAGCAGGTGAGAGGGGTTGGAATTGAAAGCAAATATCTAAGAAATGCCCTGTTATACACAGGAACACAGACACTTGAGACTTTAAAAAAAAAAAGTGAAAGAGCAGATATATGCAGGAGGCTATAGAGTTAGCAGTAGAAATATTAGAGATTTCACATGTAATGGCTTCTTGTTTCTTAATAGAAGAGAGAGATCTAAAGAAAAAGAATAGAATATTTATTCCTGGGGAGGGGGATAGTTAAGTGGGAGAATTTCATGTCGATGATAGTGGATATTTATATTTAAGATCTTAAAATTTAAATGAAGCCAGTTTTTTTCTGTTATTTGATTTTTTGCTGATAATATCCAATTGCTCAAGTGCATAAAAAGTAAAGGTAAATGGTCGAATGTATGCAGGTGAATAGGAGAAACAGTGGATGGAAATTAAAAGGTTGTGACTGATGCTAAAGATTAGGTAAATTATTAAAAAATTATATATAATATTATAGTATTATGTATATATAATATATATGTATTCTCTGTGCTGAAACCATGTTATCAATTACTGACATAAAAACATAAAAAACACTGCAGGGAAATAATATAATAAAACACAGGCCTCTATTTTACACCTTACATTGCAATCTAAACCTTGTAAAACCAATCATCCTTCCACTTCTTATGTATTCACCATCAAACTTCATCACTTCTTTTAAAAGATATGAATGATACAAGTTGGATCAAGTGTAATGAACAACCTTGTGTCTCCTGCCTCAATAAATCTTTACTTTCCGCGATAACCTCCGAGAATTCCTGCAACAATACAAAGTAGGTAGGATGCCACCTTGTTTAATGTCTCATAGATGAGGTACCCAGATCCCCCTCTTCCAGGATTGAGGTACTCATTCCCCAGCTGTTTGGAATATTGATGGCTGATAGTTCTCAACTGAGTCCCTTGATGAGGATTTCCTTTGGTTGAAGAGGCCATCTCCCCTAATTTCATGTGCCCTTCTAGAAATGTCCAATGATTTGTTGATGTGGGTGTCATTGGCATGGCCCCTCACCCAAATTAGAAGGGCTATTGCATCTCCAGAGCTCTCCATCATATAAGCTGAGATCTTTTTGCAACTGCACTGTAGTTCACCTTACTCTGCCAGACTCTATTATTCTACTCCCTTAATGAATTTGACCCCAAATCTCTCTAGTAAATTTACTGAACAGAAATCTGCATCTCAAAGTTTTCTTCAAGAGAAACCAGGTCTGTAACTATCAGTACAAAGTCAAAAGAAAGCAGTTAGAAAACAGTTTCTAAAATGTGATTTGTTGGGGCGCCTGGGTGCTCAGTTGGTTAAGTGTCCAACTTCAGCTCAGGTCATGATCTCGAGGTTCACGAGTTCAAGCCCTAGGTCGGGCTCTGGCTGACAGCTCAGAGCCTGGAGGCTGCTTCAATTCTGTGTCTCCCTGTCTCTCTGCCCCTTCCCCACTCACGCTCTCTCTCTCTCTCTCTCAAAAATAAATAAATGTTAAAAAATTAAAATGTGATTTGTAGCTGGTTTACCCAATGTCTAACTGGTAGTAAGGTCCTCATCAGTGATGATAGGTAGAACACAAAATCATGGTGTGTTTGTTAAACTTGTACTACAGGTGACCTGGAAAATATACCAGTGGGAAAGAATTTCCCTGAAGGTAAAACATATCAGGCATTTGAAAAATAAGTGAGATATGATAATTATATGGCATCAGATGCTTAGGAAATCAATACTTTGGGGAAAACATGAAAACTGAAGATAATTGATCATCCATTAAAAGTTAAGTTTGAAAGCCAGAACATATCCTGTAAAATATAGAAAGACTCCAACCTCCTATATCATAAAGCAGAAAAGATGAGAAGAAGGCAGCGGATTAAATTATAAGAGAAGAAAATAAAGGATGCAGGATTGGCAGTATATCCTGGTATATTCTCCATTTAATTCACCAGTCTGTTCCTGAAAACACCTGATCCTGAAGGACTTCAGCAAACTACCACAAAAACAATTGTTTCCCATTGCAGTTTCTGTGCAATTGTTCTGTCTTTGCTGACCCACATTACCATTGCCTCAGGTATGTAAGATACATTTATTAATATGTAAAAGACATTATCCATTCTCATCAGGAAAGTGAATCATACAGTTTGCAATGGACACATTGGACAATCGAGTATATTTATAGTCTTGCTCCAGTGCTATGTTAACTTGCCACTGGCTTCTGCTGTAGTATATAATTCAAAGGGAATTGGCATCAGAGACAATCTGTGGCATATCACCTTGTATATCACCTTGTTGCATTATATCAATGTTGTCATCTTAATTAGACGATATAATCACAAAGCAACAATACAATGGAGGCCTTGGTGATGCAAATACCTTTGAAAGAGTAGAAAAGGCCCACCACATCAGTTGTTTTAGGGGGCCGGTGTTCTCAGGTTAGAGAGACATTACTAAAATATAAAAAATGAATTATTCCATCTGATATTTTTCAGCACTAAGGAGTAATTATAATACCTATTAGGCTTTTTTGGGTTCTGGAGAGATGTTCACAGTTAAGGATATATATTTGACCCATATGCTAGATGACACAAAAGGCTGCTGGTGGCTCAAATTTAAGTTGCAAGGTGGCCTAGAACCCTATCTCATTCTCCTGCAATTGTATTGGCACCTGTAAGTCAGCTCAGACCTATGATAATATAAATGTCCTTATGACCAGCATATAGAGATATAGAGAAGGAAAAACGTAAACTTTTTTAACAGATAGGTTCACTGAGAATGAGCAAAATTAAAAAAAGAAAAAAGAAAAAAAAAAGGATTGCAACTGCATTACAGCCCCATTTAGAAATGGCCCATTAAGATAACCGTGAAGGAAAACCCCTCTAACAGGGCAGAAAGTTGGATGGTGCATCCTATCACCCACTTGTGGATGGAAAAACAATTCAAAGTCAAGAGTATGTGCAATTCACTTAAAAAAATACAAGAAATGTCAGATTTTTTTTCCAATCTCAAGGCAAGTTCTGGAATTTGTGCCTGTGTAAAATAAAATGTCTGTAGTTTTTATGTGGTGGAAATTAGGTTGAAACCGAGTCAAATACCTGGGGCGTCAGAATTCACGATTTCACAAAGCAAAGCCTTGTCATCTCAGCTTGCATTTCATTCCCATCTCTTCAGAAGTCACTCACGTGAATTCCTTATCTTAATTTCAATATACATAAAACAAGTTCCCCCTCCAAATTTCTATCATTGACCAGGTTGTTAATTTTTCCGCAGAAGTGTTAATATTTTCTAGATGACTAAGATGAAACTCTTGTATAAAATAGCTTCGTTGCAATGTCTCTTAATTTGTAGTATGTATTATATATGCTCTTTTTTTTTTCTATCAGTGGTCCCTTAATCTCACTGATTATCAGCAACTCACTTTACTGAAACATGTAAGTTTTGTATAGGGCAATAGATATTTAGGGGGTTTGTTTGTTCGTTTCTTTGCCTGAAAATGGGCACAGCTTTTCTTTTGCTATGATTTTCATGTAGGGAATTGGATTAGTCAAGTTAGCAGTTGGACTGAATTTGTAACTTGTTGAATCTACATTTATTCTTACTGCCCCTTAGCTTTCACATTCCTATAGAGATTGTCTGTGTCTAGGGTGGGAGGTAATTCACTAGAGCATGCTTCCTTGACTAAGTTATTTAAGTTTTTCTTTGTGCTATTCCTCATAGAGTGCATCTTTGCAAGCTCTTGTCCACCCCCCACCCCCACCCCGTCCCACTCCCAACACTCGCTATTTGAAGCTTATACCTTGGCTAAGGCGTTTGGTTGGACCAGGGGTGATGCTGGGGTTTGGTCTGCTGGGGTTATGGTTAAGTCTCAGCCTTTGGATAGCACTGATTCCACAGTCTAGACAGTGTAGTCTTCCTTCCTCTCCTGCCCCTTCCCTGCTTTCAGGATGGTTCTCCCTTCTCAGTCTTGTATTTCCTTCCTGACTTGAGTTCAGTCTGCCTTTTCCTGCTGTAATGAGCATTCACCAATATCTTAAGGCCAACAGTGTTGCCAGTTCCCCCACAATTAAAGTTTTTGTTGTATAGTAGAGAAAGAGGGACATTCCTTCACTACAAAACTTCCTGCTAAACAGCATGGGTATAGAGATTCTTGTCAATGTTGCTGGCCCACGTCTGCACCAAAATGGACTCTTATTGAGGCTGCTTGTGATCTCTTATTTGTCTACTTGGTGCATTCATGACAAAGGGTGTTCAGACTCCCCGATTCTGCATCTCCAGGGATCTCACACTATCTCAGTGCCCCAGCAGCCTTTTCTAGCTTGTCTGCCTTTGTAGCTGAACTCTTCTTATGGAATCCTGTTGTGGTTACTACCCCAGATAGACATGGGTTCCAATCTCCTTTCTCCCAGAAGATACTGTGTCTACCTAGATTTTAGATCAGTTTGTTGCTCTCTCCAACCTCAATTCTATGATGAGTTCAGGGGGGAAAGCCAGAAATCTGAAATGAACTGTGGATTTCTTGTTGAAAGGAAGAAGAGAAGCTCCTTCCATCTCTCTACATCCCAGAGTGAAAAGTGAACACTGCCTTCACTTTTGAAGGATAATTTTGTTATACATAGAACTCTAGGAATAGCTTTTCTTCTTTTAGCACTTTAAAATGCTACTTCTTTGTTTATTGGCTTTAAATCTTTTATATACTAGGAATACGTGCTTCTACACAATCACAACAAAATTATCACACTCAAGAAATTTAATCATGATAAAATGTTATTGTGTAATAGAGTCTATATTTAAATATCTCCAATTACCTAAGTAATGCATATTTTATAATATCATTTATAACAAATTTGTTTTTGGTTGAAGATTCAAGCAAGGATCCAATCATTGTTAGTTTGTAATTCTGGAATCATTCCTCTTCATTCATATTTTGACTCTCATGACATTAGTGTTTTACAAAAGGCTCTTAGAAAGTGAAAAATAGCATGACTGAAGGTAGCATGTTGAAATTGAGGTTATCAAAGAGGTATAGAAATTGCAAGGTATAAAACTAAGCTATCCAATATGGTAGTTGGTAGCCACATTTGGCTTATTAAATTTAAATGTAAATTAATTAAAATAATATGAAAATTCAATATCTCAATTGCACTACCCACATCTGAAAGGCTCAATAGCTACAGAAGGCTAGTAAATGCCATATTGGACAGCACTGATACAGAACATTTCTTTTACTGCAGAAATTTCTGTGGAATAGCTCTAGTATAGAATAGAACATGGATGGCGGAAGTGAAACAAGTACATAGTACATATATATCTAGTTAGGGTATAGGCTGTAGTCTGTAATGAGATGACTTAAAGAGCACTTAAGATTTTTTTTTTATTTTGACTTACTGCTGCGATAAACAATTCTGATAAAACCCCTTTACAATATTAGGAGCGTAACAATTTTTAATGTTATTTCTCTGTCACAGCACATGGTGGCTTCATCATTCATCTAGATACAAGATAGTTAATGGCTACTCCATTTCTCACCATAGTATCTGTGCCTAAATCCAGATTTAAAGTTGAAAGAAAGTTTGTCTCCACGTCCTTTAAGTTGAGAAATAAAGGTAACACACACGACTTCCACTCATACTCCTTTGGCAAACATTTGTCCATATGGTGACAGGTATCTCCTAGATATGCTGAGAAATCTATTCTTTAGTTATGCAGACATGTACCCACTCAAAACTCAAGGGGTTCTAAAACTCAAGAGGCAAGATGTTGGTGGAGGACAGTGTCTGCTAAAGTATTAGATTAAGAATAATAATCAGAAAAATATTAACCATCTTTTTTATATTTCCTCAGTATAGTGTTGATTTTAGGACACTATTAAATTTATATTATTAAGAAATAATTATATGAATTATGATATTAACATATCATATAGTCTCTTAAAGGATGTCAAAGTAATTGTTTAATACTTTGTTCCTTTTAGACTGTATTCCCACTTAATCTCATGTATTCCTTTGTCAAGAAAAATCAAGGGCTTAGGGGTGCTGAGTGACTCCGTTGGTTAAATGTCCAACTTCCACTCAGCTCATGATCTCATGGTTTGTGAGTTTGAGATCTGCGTTGGGCTCTGTGCTGACAGCTTAGTGCCTGGAGCCTGCTTTGGATGCTATCTCCCTCTCTCTCTGCCCCTCCTCCACTCACATGTGCTCACTCTCTTTCAAAAATAAATAAACATTAAATTTCTTTTAAATAAAAAAAGAAAAATCAAGGTCTTAATGTGTTCTGGAAAGAGTTCAAGGTCTTCAGAATATAGCCATGGACAAAATAGCCAGTAAGTATGTCACTATGAGCATATAAACATATAAACCACTAGGTAAGATACTTTTAGATACAGGTGTGTCTTATGTCCATGAAATGCAGCCAGACCAACACTAAACCATCCTGCACACCTAGAAAACTGATTGGAGGATTAACACAACAATCTGCACAACCTGAACCAAAGAATTCAGCAGGTACGGGTGCAGAGAAGTGAATTTGGGAAGTGAGAAGCCGCTGAGCGTAGGGAACCGCTTTTGCGGGCGGAGAGAGGATGGAGACCGGGGAGCGAGGGAGAATACAGGAAAAGCACCCCTCCCCAAAAGCAGCTGAAGAGAAAGTGGAAAATCGGAAACACCTGCAGGGACTAAACTAAAAAGGGAGAAAGGAGAAAGGAGAGGGTTTAAATTCCATTAAGACTGTAAACAAGGGGAGCACAAAGGCTGCAACTCTGCAGCTCCATACCTGGCGGTGCTCTGGTGGGAAGGGCGAATCCCCAGGAACAGAGTGGGTCCGGGAGGTCCTCGGGACACATGGGGAAAAGCAGTTCCACTGCTGCAAGGACATTTGGTAGAGACTGTTGAAGCCACCTGGTCCCAGCAGACCCCGGAAAACGGCCACATTTGCTGGTGTTGGAACGAGGTCATTAAGAGTGAAGCCTGGTGCCAGATATGTGTTGTGATTTTCCATGGTCTCCGAAACGCTGCCGCTACACTATCTTGTGAACTTTTTCTAGGGTGGGCCGGCACCTGGCCACAGTCTCGAGGCACCGGCAGTAGCAGGGTCCAGTAGGCGTTCCTGGGTGCAGCTGACACTCGGCCATTGCTCATTCAGCCATTGCTCTGTAAGACTCTCCTACAGAGGAGCGGAACGGGTCAAAGCCGCAGTCCTTCAGAAGTAAGGGGCCAGGGAAAACAGCCGCATCTGAGACAAAACTTGGGAGAGAGGTACTGCCTGGGCCTGGTCACGGAGAGTGAAAAAGCGGGGAGTGGATGAAACCTGAAGACAGAGAACTGATGTGCCATTGCTGACCTGGGAGAACAGACTGAGTGTTCCGTTTTCACGGATCCCGCACATGCGCATATGCACCTTCGAACACTGCAACAATCCACCCCAGTAGGCTAGCAGCGCCATCTAGTGGAGAGCGGAGCTGTTACAGTGAGCCCCGCCCAACTGGGCCAACTTCACTCTTCAAGAACACGTCTCACCACCAGCTTAGTTTATGGACTATAAAGCACTACATAGACTGACTTCTAGGGGAAACGAAGCAACTTCAGTCCTACTTCAATCTGCCAGCGGGTTCATCTATTCAATTTTCTTTCTTTTTTTTTTCTTTTTCTCTTTTACACTTCTTTTCTTTTTCTTGAATACAGAAAGAAAAAGTTCATTTTTATTTTCAGTTTTTATTAAAATATTTTTATTTAATTATTGTTATATTTTTACTTTAGCGTACATTTTTTCAAATTCTATTTTACTTCCATCATTTTATTTTAGTCTACTTCAGTGTATTCACCTTTTCAAATTTTCAAACAATTTCCTTTTTATTTTTTCTTTCTTTTTATTTTTTTCTCTCTTTTGTTTCTCTTCTTTGTCTTGAATGCAGAAAGAGAAAAACTTCATTTTTACTTTCAATTTCTATTAAAAATATTTTTATTTAATTTTTTACTCTATTTTTTGTTTTTATGTAAATTTTTTCAAACTCTATTTTACTCCCATCATTTCATTTAGTCTGCTACAGTGCATTCACTTTTTCAAATTTTCAAACGATTTCCTTTTTTCTTTTTTGAATATTTTTTATCTTTTTCATTTCTTTTCTTTTTTCTTGAAAACAGAAAAAGAAAAATTCATATTTATTTTTAATTTTTATTAAAAATATTTTTCTTTAAATTTTTTCTACTATTTTCTTTACTTGTGTGTATATTTTTTCAAATTATATTTTACCCCTATCATCTCATTTTAGTCTACTTCAGTGTATTGATTTTTTCAAATTCTCAAACGATTTCCTTCCCCCCCTTTTTTTTCTCTAATCTGTCAAACCACTTTCAACACCCAAACCAAAACACACCTAGGATCTAGCATCATCTATTTGATTTCTGTGTGTGTTTTTAATTTTTTAAATTTTAATAGTTTTTTAATTTTAATTTTCTTTTTAATTTCAATTGTTCTACCTCATTAATTCCTTTTCTCCCTTCAAAATCACAAAATGAAGGAATTCACCGCCAAAAGAAAGAGCATGAAGAAATGACAGCCAGGGATTTAACCAACACAAATATAGCAAGATGTCTGAACCAGAATTTAGAATCACGATAATAAGAATACTAGCTGGTTTCGAAAATAGATTAGAATCCCTTTCTGTAGAGATAAAAGAAGTAAAAAATAGCCAGAACAAAATTAAAAATGCTATAACTGAGCTGCAATCACGGATGGATGCAGCAGCGGCAAGGATCAATGAGGCAGAACAGAGAATCAGCGATATAGAGGACAAACTTATAGAGAATAATGAAGCAGAAAACAAGAGGGAGATTAAGGCAAAAGAGCATGATTTAAGAATTAGAGAAGTCAGTGACTCATTAAAAAGGAACAACATCAGAATCATAGGGGTCCCAGAAGAGGAAAAGAGAGAAATAGGGGTAGAAGGGTTATGTGAGCAAATCATAGCAGAAAACTTTCCTAATCCGGGGAAAGACACAGACACCAAAATCCAGGACCCCCATTAGATTCAACAAAAACCAACCATCAACAAAGCATATCATAGTCAAATTCACAAAATACTCATGCAAGGAGAGAATCATGAAAGCAGCAGGGGAAAAATAGTCCCTAACATACAAGGGAAGACCGATCAGGTTTGCAGCAGACTTATCCACAGAAACTTGACAGGCCAGAAAGGAGTGGTGGGATATATTCAGTGTGCTGAATCAGAAAAATATTCAGCCAGAATTCTTTATACAGCAAGGCTGTCATTCACAATAGAAGGAGAGATAAAAGGTTTCCCAGACAAACAAAAATTAAAGGAGTTTGTGACCACTAAACCAGCCCTGCAAGAAATTATAAGGGGGACTCTCTGAGGGGAAAAAAGATGAAAAAAAAAAATATATATATGTATAAATACCAAAAACAACAAAGATTAGAAAGAACCAGAGAACACCACCAAAAACTCCAACTCTACAAGCATCATAATGGCAATAAATTCATATCTTTCCGTACTCACTGTAAACGTCAATGGACTCAATGCTTCAATCGAAAGACATAGGGTAACAAAATGGATAAGAAAACAAGATCCATCTATATGCTGTTTACAATAGACCCATTTTAGACCTAAAGATACCTTCAGATTGAAAATAAGGGAATGGAGAACCATCTATCATGCTAATGGTCACCAAAAGAAAGCCAGAGTAGCCATACTTATATAAGACAATCTAGACTTTAAAATAAAGACTGTATCAAGAGATGCAGAAGGGCATTATATCATAATCAAGGGGTCTATCCACCAAGAAGACCTAACAATTGTAAACATTTATGCACCAAATGTGAGAGCACCCCAACATATAGATCAATTAATCACAAACATAAAGAAACTCATTGACAGTAATACCATAATAGTAGGAGACTTCAACACCCCACTCACAGCAATAGACAGATAATCTAATAAAAAAAATCATCAAGGAAACAATGGCTTTGAATGACACACTGGACCAGATGGACTTAACATATATATTCAAAACATTTCATCCTAAAGCAGCAGAATATACATTCTTCTCCAGTGCACATGGAGCGTTCTCCAGAATACACCATATACTGGGACACAAATCAGCCCTAAGTAAGTACAAAAAGATCAAGATCATACCATGCATGTTTTCAGACCACAATGCTATGAAACTCAAAATCAACCACAAGAGAAAATTTGGAAAGATAACAAATACTTGGAGACTGAAGAACATCCTACTAAAGAATGAATGAGTTAACCTAGCAGTTAAAGAGGAAATTAAAAAGCATATGGAAATCAGTGAAAATGATAACGCCACAACCCAAAACCTCTGGGATGCAGCAAAGGAGGTCATAAGAGGAAAGTGAATAGCAATCCAGGCCTTCCTAAAGAAGGAAGAAAGATCTCAAATACACAACCTAGCCTTACATTTTAAGGAGTTGGAAAAAGAACAGCAAATAAAACCCAAAACCAGCAGAAGACCAGAAATAATAAAGATTAGAGCAGAAATTAATGCTATCGAAACCAAAAACCAAAAAGAAAACAAAAAAACCAATAGAACAGATATGAAACCAGAAGCTGATTCTTTGAGAGAATTAACAAAATTGATAAACCACTAGCCAGTCTGATCAAAAAGAAAAAGGAAAGGACCCAAATAAATAAAATCAAGAATGAAAGAGGAGAGATCACAACCAACACAACAGAAATAAAAACAATAGGAGAATACAATGAGCAATTATATGCCAATAAAATGGGAAATCTGGAAGAAATGGACAAATTCCTAGAAACATATACACTACTAAAACTGAAACATGAAGAAATAGAAAATTTGAACAGACCCATAACCAGTAAGGAAATCGACTTAGTAATCAAAAATCTGCCAAAAAACAAGAGTCCAGGGCCAGATGGACTTCCGGGGGAAAGAGGGGATTCCAGGCTTTCCAGGGGAATTCTACCAAACATTTAAGGAAGAGTTAACACCAATTCTCTTGAAGCTGTTCCAAAAATAGAAATGGAAGGAAAATTTCCAAACTCTTTCTGTGAAGCCAGTATTACCTTGATTCCAAAACCAGACAGAGACCCCACTAAAAAGGAGAACTATAGACCAATATCCCTGATGAACATGGATACAAAAATCCTCAAAAAGATATTAGCCAACTGGATCCAACAATACATTAAAGAAATTATTCGCCACAACAGAGTGGGATTTATACCTGGGATGCAGGACTGGTTCAATATCCGCAAAACAATTGACGTGATTCATCACATCAATAAGAGAAAGGACAAGAACCATATGATCCTCCCAATAGATGCAGATAAAGCATTTGACAAAATACAGCATCCTTTCTTGATAAAAACCCTCAAGAAAGTAGGGATAGAAGGATCATACCTCAAGATTATAAAAGCCATATATGAATGACCCAACACTAATATCATCCTCAATGGGGAAAAACTGAGAGCTTTCCCCCTAAGGTCAGGAACAAGACAGGGATGTCCACTCTCACCACTGTTATTCCACATAGTATTGGAAGTCTTAGCCTCTGCAATCAGACAACACAAAGAAATAAAAGACATCCAAATTGGCCAGGAGGAGGTCAAACTTTCACTCTTCACAGATGACATGATACTCTATATGGAAAACACAAAAGATTCCACCAAAAACTGCTAGAATTGATTCATGAATTCAGCAAAGTTGCAGGATATAAAATCAATGCACAGAAATCAGTTGCATTCCTATACACCAACAATGAAGTGACAGAAAGAGAAATCAAGGAATCAATCCCATTTACTGTTGAACAAAAAAACGTAAAATACTAGGAATAAATCTAACCCAAGAGGTAAAAAATTATACACTGAAAATGATAGAAAGCTGGTGAAAGAAATTGAAGAAGACACAAAAAAATGGAGAAAGATTCCATGCTCCTGGATAGGAAGAACAAATATTGTTAAAATGTCGATACTACCCAAAGCAATCTACAAATTCAATGCAACCCTATCAAAGTAATACCAGCATTCTTCACAGAGCTAGAACAAATAATCCTAAAATTTGTATGGAACCAGAAAAGACCCCAAATAGCCAAAGCGATCTTGAAAAAGGAAACCAAAGCAGGAGGTATCACCATCTCAGACTTCAAGCTGTACTACAAAGCTGTAATCATCAAGACAGTATGGTACTGGCATAAGAACAGACTCTCAGATCAATGGAACAGAATAGAGAACCCAGAAACGGACCCACAAACGTGTGGCCAACTAATCTTTGACCAAGCAGAAAAGAATATCCAATGGAATAAATACAGTGTCTTCAGCAAGTGGTGCTGGGAAAATTGGACAGCGACATGCAGAAGAATGAACCTGGACCACTTTGTTACACCATACACAAAAACAAACTCAAAATGGAAGAAAGACCTAAATGTAGGACAGGAAGCCATCAAAATCCTTAAGGAGAAAGCAAAATCTTGGCCACAGTAACTTCTTACTAAACATGTCTCCGGAGGCAAGGGAAACAAAAACAAAAATGAACTACTGGGACCTCATCAAAATAAAAAGCTTCTTCATGTCAAAGGAAACAATCAGCAAAACTAAAAGACAACCGACAGAATGGGGGAAGATATTTGCAAATGACATATCAGATAAGGCTTAGTATCCAAAATCTATAAAGAACTTATCAAACTCAACACCCAAAAAACAAATAATCCAGTGAAGAAATGGGCAAAATACATGAATAGACACTTCTTGAAAGAAGACATCCAGATGGCCAACTGACCCATGAAAAAATGCTCAACATCATTCATCATTGGGGAAATACAATTCAAAACCACATTGAGATATCACTGCACACCGGCTAACATTAACAACTCAGGCAACAACAGATATTGGTGAGGATGCAGAGAAAGAGGATCTCTTTTGCATTGTTGGTGGGAAAGCAAACTAAAACTAAAAAAACTAAAAATAGAACTTCAAAAAACTAAAAATAGAACTACCCTACGACCCAGGAATTGTACTACTAGGCATTTATCCAAGGGATACAGGTGTGCTGTTTCAAAGGGACACATGCACCCCCATGTTTATAGTAGTACTATCAACAATAGCCAAAGTATGGAAAGAGCCCAAATGTCCATCAATGGATGGATGGATAAAGAAGAAGTGGTATATAATATACAATGGAGTATTACTCGGCAATCAAAAAGAATGAAATCTTGCCATTTGCAACTACGTGGATGGAACTGGAGGGTCAGAAAACTTTTTATGGTAAGGTTCAGATAGTATTATTTTTAGCTGTGTGAATAAATACTGTCTCAACTCTTTAATTCTGCCATTTTAGTTTTTCTTATAATTTTCTCTTTTTAAAGATTATTTATCTGAGAGATAGAGAGAGAGGGAGAGAGAGAGATCAGGAGAGGAGCACAGAGACAGGGAGAGAAAGAACCTCAAGCAGGCCCAGCACTATCAGCATGGAGCCTGATGTGGGGTTTGAACCCACGAATGTGAGATCATGACCTGGGCTGTAATCAAGAATGGGCACTTAATGGACCAAACCACCCAGGTACCCCTCAACCCTGCCATCTTAGTGTGAAAGCAGCCATAGACAAGGTACAAAGAAATGAGTATGGCCAGGTTCTGCACTGAAAAGAAAAAAATAAAAAAGTGTTTGCTGACGTTATCCTAGATAATATGGAAAATTTCCCAAAAAAATGTCATTTGTCAAAAATAAGTCTTGTAAAGAAAGGAAGTTTAATTAATTTCCATTAAAGACAGAAAATATTTTATCAACACTTTTAACAATGAAGCAAACCAATATGATTTCACAGATAAAGTTTAACAAAATGTGAAGGCCAGATCATAATGCCGCATGTACTTTGTCTGGAGCATATAAAAATAAGTGTGATCAGGGGCATCTGGGTGGCTCACCACCCAGTCGGTTGAGGTCCGACTTCAGCTCAGGTCATGATTAGACAGCTCGTGAGTTCGAGCCCCAAGTTGGGCTCTGTGCTGACAGCTAGGAGCCTGCAGCCTGCTTCAGATTCTATACCTCCCTCTCTCTCTGCCCCAACCCACTCTCATTCTCTCTCTCAAAAATAAATAAACATTAAAATTTTTTTAAAAGTATGATCGAAATACCATTTCAATGGAGCAAGTTGGGCACTGAATTGTTGATTCAAATATTAATGTATTAACAAAAAGAATCTAAAAAGCCATTACAATGGTGTATATTATAATAAAGTGTAGTTTAATTCCAAAATGCCAGAATTATTTAATATAAGGACAGTCAGTAACATGATTCATAATTGAATATAAAGAGAAAAATCATGCGGCAATCTTCAGTATGCTCAACAGGAAGGAATTCCACAAATATTCTTGATTTTGCCACCTCTATCTATATACTTATTATCATCTACTTGTATCTGTTACCTGTCATCCAGCATATTATCCAGCTATTTAGTAAGCCATTTTCTTACTCGATGAAGTAACATTGTCATCTCTGCTAAAATCGAACATAAGGCAAAAGTACTGTCACGATTCAATGCCATTTAAAAGTACATATGAAGAGTCTCTGCGTGGCTAAGTCTGTTAAGCATCCGACCTCGGCTCAGGTCATGATCTCGCAGTTCATGATTTCGAGCCCCGCATTGGGCTCTGTGCCGACAGCTTGGAGTCTGGAACCTGCTTCGGATTCCGTGTCTCCTTCTTTCTGTCCCTCCCCCACTCGCACTCTCTCTCTCAAAAATAAATGAACATTAAAAAATTATTAAATATATATATATATATATGATATGTCAGCCAGAACAATAGAAAAGCAAAAGATAGAGTCACCAGAAACAAAAGAAGAAATAAAGACATTTTTCTTTTAAAATAACATATTTGAACTATCAAGAAACTTGGTGATATAACTAAAATAAAGAAAAAAAGCATTAACTAATCTGGCAAGATATAAAATTGGCACACAAAAATAGCCTTTCATATATACTTGAAATAATCATTTAAAGGGCATAATTGAAGAAAAAAAATAGTCACATTAACAACAATACAGATAAAGTATTTAGAAACAAACTTGGCAAAAGGTATGAAAATCTATGAGAAAAACATTTCAAAATTATAGAAGTTATTAGTATAGATTTGCATAAAATTAAAGACATCTCTTCTAAGATATGGACATTTAATACAGTGGGGGTAGTTGAACAAACAAGAACATGATTTTCTTGTTGCAGAAAAAAGGAGTGTAGATTTTACTGGGAAGTGGAGCAGCATTAGGCAATGCTGATAAGAGACTGTGATTTTGTAGGTGGTGACTGAGATGGGCTGAACTTGGTGATGAGAAATGAATTGCTTAGTAAGTGTGATAACAGGGCTAGGGAAGAGTCATGTGAAGGGACACCAAAGTCACTATGAATGGTATCAGGAATACGAATGAAGAGAAGTGCAGTGAACCAGGCGTGCAAATCATCAGTGCATGAAGAGGAGTATCACAGATGTCTAGATGAGTGTGACCTTGAGAGGGTGACATTATGCATTATAATTTGTGATCAGATTAGTTGCTCTTTTTCCAGTGTTTCCATAATAATTTATTTATTCCTTTAGTAAAGCATACATTTTAATTACCATTGTTTGCTTTCATATTCTCCTCGTCGAAGGGAGTATGCTAAAACTTGTAGGGACTGATCTTTTTTATTGGTTGGTAGTCCCTAAAGAATGAAATTATATATTCAACCCAGAAAAACAATTTCTATAAGGATAGAAAGGAAGCCTTGTATGTAATTCAAAAATTCAAATAAGAAAATGAAAATTACATGGTTCATCCCTATCCATTTTATGAAAAGATGAAAAGGGGTACTTTGGCTGCTTTTTAACGAAGGAGCTATTATAATTTTAGGCTGCAGGACTACATGGGCCATCAAATCACAGCAGGATTTGTCTTTGAATTATGTACTTCAAATTTTAAGAGGGACATTGACATCGTAAAGTTTATTTTAAGAAGAGCAATGAAAATCTCATCATGAAAAAAATTAAATAGTTGGAAAAGTTCATTTTAAAAAAGGAGAGTAAGAGGACTCCAGATATTTAGCATGATGCTCTATAAAATAAGATGTCATGATACCAACTCATTCAACATAAATGGAAAAAGATTAAAATGTTTATGTGAAGAATAACTGTTGAAGGGAGAAGTGTCTCATCTTTGGGGATAATCTTCCTTAGAAAAGAATGAGCTTCTCTTGACTGATGTAAGTGAAGACTCAAACTGAATTTCTTAAGGAACAATATAGATGTTCTCTTTAAGAAAACAGGGGCGCCTGGGTGGCGCAGTCGGTTACGCGTCCGACTTCTCGCGGTCCGTGAGTTCGAGCTCCGCGTCAGGCTCTGGGCTGATGGCTCGGAGCCTGGAGCCTGTTTCCGATTCTGTGTCTCCCTCTCTCTCTGCCCCTCCCCCGTTCACGCTCTGTCTCTCTCTGTCCCAAAAATAAATAAACGTTGAAAAAAAAATTTAAAAAAAAAGAAAACAAATGTATTAGATGGTTTCTAAGAATTCTTATAACCCTAGTATATATTATTTGAAACATTGAAAGTCATGTTAGTAAAGTACTTGAATTAATAAGTAATTTCCATATACCAACACCTACTCAAAGAAGAATTTAATTATGATCCCATCAGTATATTTAAAACCAATAATTTCATTGATTTTCTTGATGCTAGCAAGAGAAAAAAAAAGTATGTACTTTGAGTTTACTATCCAGAAATAATTCCAGCTATTCCTATCTAGCCAAAAATAAATAAATAAATAGTTAAATAAATAAATAAATAAATAAATAAATAGGCATTATGTCTTAATGTCAAGGTCTAAAAGTCAATTATTCGATGTGTACAAAAAGAATTTCTTTGTCTTCAACTTCTTTGGGAGAAATAAGTTGGTCTTACTTTATAGGTAAACATTTACAACTAGTGACTTTGAATTTACATGAAGTTAAATGGAACATTATAAGTAATAACTCTTAAAATAAGATACAGGGAGAGGAAGACATTACTTATACTACATATTTCAAAATCCATAAAATTATATGATATCGTAGAAGAAGGAAAATAATTATGTGATAATCAGCCATCAAATTCAAGGTCACAATTTCCAAGGAGGGATGGATATTTATTAATATTTACACTTCTTTATAATTTTAAAATGAACTATGTATTATAATAAGCTCACTTATAATAAATAGTTTTAGAAAAAATATAGAATGTCAAATCTGTTTTGAATGAATTAGGAGATCATTTACACGTAGACATAGATGATATATTTTTTAAATAAACCACTACCAATATTACTTTGAGGCATTACTCTACATACTTAAGAAGAATTTCCAAATGAAGTATCAATTTACATTTTCTGAAAAGGAAGGATATGCAATAAATTACTTTACAAATGGATTTTAAAACAAAGAACAAAACTACTTATATTGATGTTTTTCAAATGTTTTGTATATCTATATTGCTTTCCAAAAGTAATTCACATTTATTTATGCATTAATTTAGAATGAGGAAAACTAAGGTCATTCTCAGGAAAGACAGCTGAAACTTGAAATGGAATATCTTCACTTTGAAAATTAAAAAAAAAAGTATATGGAGTAACTATTTATAGTGAGAGCAGTCTTATGATAAAAATATTATGAATGCAAGTTGTAGTTGGATAATTTCTTAGCAATTTGTGGACTGAGTGTAGGTTTGTAAGTTGCAAATTAGTACTGTTACTTTTTTTTCTTTAATAAAGTAATTAAATTCTCTGGTTAGATTTGAAAAAGCTTTGTTGTTTTTGGTTTCTTTCACTTTAGATAATCTCTGAGATTGGATGTTTTATTTGATACAACAAGATCTTTTTTTAATTTTGTGTGTTTTAGATAGTTTTTGTTCACCTTATGTAAAGACTTTTACAGTGGCTGTGTTAATATTCACACATTTTGAAAGTAATTCTTTTCACTAGCAAAGAAGCACAAAGAGAATGATGTGGGAATTAATTTCAAAATTAAGTGAAAGTTACTCTAGTTTATAGCATATTCAGAATATATGTTGTATAAAAATTTTACTTCATTAATTTAATTCAAAACTTTTAAATTAAATCTTATATGCTTTGAAAAAGCATCCACATAGAGATGTGTAAAAATTTTCTTTGATCAAAAGGGAAGGAAAAATCAGCTAATATCAATTATTAATTCAAATTAAATTGTGTCAAACTTAAATGTTGAATTTTGGTAAACTAAAATCTTTAGCAAAGATTAATATCATTCATGTTCTGAATATTATCAGTAAGTGATTATTTCTATTTATTTTCTAAATGTCATTTCTGTTATATATGTAATGGAAGTGATATGAATTTCTA
Organism: Felis catus; assembly: GCF_018350175.1. Classification (NCBI taxonomy): domain Eukaryota; kingdom Metazoa; phylum Chordata; class Mammalia; order Carnivora; family Felidae; genus Felis; species Felis catus. The sequence continues at coordinate 153,581,987 of NC_058371.1, read as the reverse complement.
AATCTATTCTCAGTATCTTATATAGCTAAAATATATATAAATATCTTACAGTAATATGTATGTAAATGTATATATACTTATATAAGATATTGAGATTATATATAGAATTTTATATAATAGCCAGTAGAGGTGAATGGGAATCAAATTCATTTTTTTAAATCTTACTGTATTAACTGACTTAAAATGTATAAATTATAAACAAATCATCATCAACCAAATAACCAAATGAACAACCAGATATCTATGAAGAATCTATCTTAAAATTCAATGATATATCCATACTTTCTTTTAGGGTATTATATTTTAAGGTGTTATTCTGAGATAATATTTTGTGACCTCACTGCAATGCAAAACCTTTTTATTTTCATTTAAAATCATTTTCATACATATATAGGAAATATTTTAGCTAAGAGTACTCATTGAACTTGGCCTCAAGGTACATTTTGTATGAGCATTTTTAATGCATTGCCTAAAACAGGTATAAAGTGGATAAGAGATTATACACTTTAAATTTCAAATTGGAAAACACAGTTATCATATTAATAAAAGAAAGACCGTGTTGGCAAGTGACATTAGCAAAACGGTGGTGGAGGAATTACTACGTGTTAGTCTCCCCACAGAAACAATAGTCTAAACAACTATTTATGCACAAAGATACTTTCATAAGAGCCAAATATTCCAGGCCCCTTTTCACCCAGGGGCTTGTTGACTCTAGTGGCCTTGGGCAACCTCCGTGTCATCAGGGTCTCAAAGGGCTCTCAGGAACCCAAGCCCCCATTACCCCTTTCCAAGTCTGTACAGCTCCGCCCTTAGACATGATCACCTTGGGAGGACAGTACAGTGAGCCCCCAATTTTACTGTAGACCCCAGAGCTTCCCTGCCTCAACACCAAGTCAAGTTGCATAGCTCTAGGTGGATCCCATTAACCCAGGCCCTCCTCAACATGTTCACCCCAGCACCAGCAACTGAAGTGGCCCTAGGTGACTCCAGTGGCTTCAAGTGACATTCTTGGTTCCATGTTCCTTGTGTGTTCTTGTGAATGCAGACCCTGGTTAATCCCTGTGCCCTCCTGTTAGAGTGACCCTGGGTGACTTTCATGGCAAACCTCCCTGAGGGCTTCTGGGTATTCAGGACCCACCTCAGCCTGGAATCTGCCTACTCCAGTGACCCAAGCAATTCCCACAGGCCTGGGAAGCTTCCTTAGCAGAGCTCCCTGCAGCTCTAGGATCTAGGCCCCTGTTTCATGCCAGCACCTGCCTACACTAGCAGCTCCAAGCATCCCCCACAGCTCCAGGCAGCTTGCACAGCAGAGACCCAGGACTCACCCTGATGCCTGCCAGGCTCAGACACATCCTGTGACACTAGGCTCTCAGCAGGTCCCAGTAACGCAGGCCCTAGTTGCACTCAGGTGCCTGCCAGCTCCAGCAACCTCAGACAGCTTCCATAGCTGGGGGTGGCTTTATCAGCTTCAGGCTCCCAGAAGGCCCCTGCAAACCCAGGTTTCTGACCCATCTGGGGGTCAGTCAGCTCCATAACCCCAGGTAGCCCCAATAGTTCCAGACAGCTTCTTCAGCTCCAGTCTCCCTGAGGATTCCCATTAACTTAGGCCCCCAATCCATTCCAGTGTCTGCCAGCACTGGGCACTACCACAGCCCCAGGCATCTCTGATGACTCCATGATTTTGTCTTCTCAACCTAGCATTGGCCATCTACCACGGAACCTGTTTCTTGGCGGGTTCCCATGAACCCATGTTCCAGACTCACTCAAGACTCTCCAGCTCCCATTGGCCTACTTGGCTCCCAGACAGCTCTAGCAAATCCAGGCTCCAGGCACATCCCAGCATCAACTGGTCTTTGCAGTCCTGTGTGACTCTTGTGGCTTCAGGCTCTCAATGAGTGGCCATAAACCATGGCTCCAAAGGAGCATCTCTAAATCCAGGTGTCAGTGGAGCTTAATTTCAGGTTGAGTACCACTGTCCCAGGCTTTTGATCCACTTCAGTACTAGGCCACCGAAGGATTCCAACACATCCACAGACACACCAAGACTGCCTATCCACCAATATCTGGACAGGCTGACTGGTGAGGGGTTGGCCTGCTAAAGTCAGTCTGTAAAGATTGGAAGAAGTACCAACATCTTTAAATGTGCAGACACCAACATAAGGCAACAAGAATTATATTTAATCAAGGAAATATGGCACCACCAAAGGAAACTAAAATTATGACTGACACTAAAGAAATAGAGATCTATGAATTGTCTGACAAAGAATTCAGAATGATCCTCTAAAAGAAATTCAGTGAACTACAAGAACAACAAGGTTGGAAAACTGGAGAAAAAGGAATACTTGTGCTATGGGATATGTCAATTCATAAAGCCATGGTGGAAAATATTAAAAATTGAAATTCTATATGACCTAGCAATCTCACTTCTGGGTACATATCTGAAGGAGACGAAAATACTGTCTTGAAGAAATATCTGCACTCCCATGTTCATTATGTGCCTATGAATAGATGAATGGATAAAAAAGATATGGTACACACACAATTGAATATTATTCAGCCATAAAAAAGAAGGAAATCCTGCCCTTTGCAACAACATGGATGGACTGTGAAGGCCTTATGCTGAGATAAATATGACAGACAGAGAAAGAGAAATACTGTATGTTCTCTCTTATATGTGGTATCTAAAAAAGCCAAACTCATAGAGAGTAGAAAGGTGGTTGCCAGGGACTGGTGGGGATGTGGGTACATGGCAGAAAAGAGAAGCTGTTTGTCAAAAAGTACAAACTCCAAGGTATCAAGTAAGTAAGATATGGGCTATAATGTACTGCATGGTGGTTATTATTAACAATATTATATACTTGAAAGTTTTAGATCTTAAATTTAAATACTAAATATCACCACCACTAGAGAGAGAGAGAGAGAGAGAGAGAGAATCCCAAGCAGGCTCTGTGCCGTCCGCAAAGAGCCAGGTGTGGGGCTCAACCCATGAACCATGAGATCACGACCTGAAATGGAATCAAGAGTCAGACACTCAACCAAATGAGCCACCCAGGCACCCCAAGACCACATTAAATTAAAAAAAAAGAATGTATAATAATATTGTTTTATGACATATTGTTAGCGTATATTATGTATATGTATCAATAATATTAAGAGACTTTAAATGTCTGCATTTCTTTCACTTTAGTATGAAATCATAATAATGAAGACTATGAAAAGCTAAATTTTATTATATGATTATAGTTAGTAATGTTATAAGGCTTTGCATATATAGTAGTTCATTTATTTGTACAACATTCCTATGAATTAGACACTATTATTACTCACATTTTACAAATGAGGAAACTGGGGCACAGAAAGGATTCATAACTTCCCTGTCACATAACTAGTTAGTGACAGAGCCTATGCTTAAAACTAGGCATTCTGTCTCCAAATCATACACTTATAATCCCTGGGGTATATTGAGTCTTTGCTCATAGAAGCTATGCTACTATTTACAGGGATACAATAGTATGTTTTACGTGTTAATTTAACATTTTAATTTAATTAAAAAGTTTTTCTTTACTTGTCTTCCAAAAATGGGAGTAGCATATGCAATAAATAGTGCTTAAGTTTTAGCGCATTACTTTAAAGAATAAAATTACTTCAGATATTCTATTTTATAGCTGGTATCACCAGGAGCAAAGAAATTTAATTTCATAGTCATCATATTTTGCAAAGTTCCTTTTTATTTTAAGAAAAAGTGAAAGTCAAATTGAATTCAAAGTCATATGATATTACTCATATTAAACTTTAAATATGTGTCAAGATGTATTAAAAGTATACAATGAAATCAAGTATATACAGAGAGAATTTCCATATTAATATTGCAGTGGATGACTTAAAGGAGATAAGAATTACTGACAATTAAGAATTAAACACATAATATAAAGGGTAAAGCATAAATAGGTGGTGAGTTAATAACGGGAAATGTATCAAATGTTCTGAGAAAGATGGAGGAGGAAGAAAGTAGCAAATGTAGGATATCATTTATAGAATTAATCAGGTGTCTGATAATCAAATAATTAAAGACCTTTACAGTTGTATAGGTTGTTAGAGGCAATTCAGAGCATGTATATTTTGAATTATATAATTCCTCCAAATCCATAGCATCCAAAATATTCATAACAAGTGGTGATTCCAAAAAAGCTTTTACCAGCTGTGTTTATGGGACATTCAGTGTATTTGAAGGCAGCCTATTTCATCTTTGTTATTTCTAACTGCTAGATATTCTTCCTTAAATTGATGTCTAAATAACTTTTTTTAGTGATCATATGTTTGCCCCAGGGATAAAAGTATTCGATACTAATGCTTCTTTTAAAGGACACTCTTAAACTGTCATAATAGATGTAGTCAAGAACAACATTGGGTACATTATAAAACATGTCTCCAAATATCCTTGCCAGCTAACATCAAGGAGCAAACAGGGAAAACTAATTTCAACATGAAGCTGTGCACTTAAAGACAGATCATGCCATATTGAAAAATGGCAGTGAATAAAAAGTGAATATTACCAAATTACTGTGTGTGGTATCTTTGGCTTCCACCCCACCTCAGCCCAACTGCAATGTTTCTAGAAGAGCAAATACAGACAGAAAATCTATAAGAAAGACAGAAGAGAGAGACTAGAGAAAGGCGATGAGAATGATTTGGAAAAACCACCAAGATTATATCCAACGTAAGCCAAAACCACTGGGAAAGTGTCTAGACAGATTTAGTTCTATGGGGAAAGGATTCAAAAGATCAGAGACTCGAACAGGCACAATTTAAACCTGTAGGTGATATTTAAAAGTCTCTTTTTTTGGATGTTTATTTTTGAGAGAGAGGGAGCACGAGCAGGGGAGGGGCAGAGAGAGAGGGAGACAAGAATCTGAAGCAGGCTCCAGGCTCTGAGCTGTCAGCACAGAGCCCGATGTGGGGCTTGAACTCACAAACCATTAACTGACCTTCAGCTCATGACCTGAGCTGAAGTTGGACACTCAACCAAATGAACCACCCAGGCTCTCCTAAAGCTATAGGTGTTATTTAAAGAGGCCAGTCAAATTTTAAAGGATTGCATGATTTAAAGGCAGTTATTGCAACACAGTTTCAGTGAGAGAAAAATAAGAAGCAAAAGAAAGAGAAAAGCATCCTTTAGCAACTTGGGGGGAAGGAAAGGGGAAATTTTAAGGTACTGAAAGACAAAAGTAAACCATCAATCTGAAGTTCTCACAACTTCTCACATTCCTGTAACAAACTGAAAAGAAAAAAAAAAGCTAAAATAACTGGACTTTGCTATCCTGACAGAAGAGGGCACCATTCAACTAATAATCTTCATTATTAGGAAAATCAGTTAAGAGGAAAGTAAAGCTCTTAAAGAGCTATTGTAGAAAATCTAGAAACAAAAGTCTAAATATATCCAATAAAGTGCAGTACCTACTGAAAAACAGCAGTGAACCAGAAGATAATGAAATTCAATACTCCAAATGGAATTAAATATATTCAAACAAGCATTGAGTATACAGAAGTATGTTGAATCAAAAATTCAAAAGCTAAAACCAAAAAAGAAATCACTAAAAGGAGTAACTAATGAATAAAATTGATTGAAATCAGAAAGAAATGTAAGAAAAACACAAAATCTCAGAAATGAAAAATAAATTTTAAGTTTCCAAGAGGATTAGAGTCATATGAATATTTAATAAAGCACGTTGAAGAAAATAAGAAAAACAACCAAGGGAAGGAATATGACAGAATGAAAAGAAGTAAAGAAAAAAAAGTAGTAGAAATGAAAATATTTAGGAAAAAAATGTTTATGTCAGAGTTCCTGAAGATAAAAATTAAACATTGGAGAAATAAATCAAATAACAAATGAAAAGCAAAACTACAATTCAAGAGTCTTTTCAGAAATAGAAATAAAAACAACACAAAACAAAACATGAATCTAGCATGCATGAAAATAGCATTTGAAAGTGGCTATTAGATATCTGGAAGAATTAACAAAGAACTATCAACTCTGAGTCATATCCTAGTAAAAGAATTAGATTTCAAAAACAAACAAAAACTTATGAAGACCTCCAGGAAAAAAGTATCAAATAACTTACAAAGCAACAGTTTCAGGCTCTCATCAGACTTTTCAAAGCACTCATAAAAAAAGGAAGTAATAATATGAACATTAATAATAATAATCATAATCATAAATGAAAGAAAATGGGGCCCTCTGATGTTATATCCAGCTTATTTTCCATTTATATATCAAAACTTTAGAAACAAAAAAAATAGTTTTCAGCAAACAGGAACATAAGGAATTCTTCATCTTCAGACCATCCTAAAGAATTTGCTACAGAATGCATATCATTCAACCAAGTATGACTGGGAAAGCTGATGAGTATTTTATAACATATAAAAGTGATGAGAATGGAAAAAAAATGGAAAAACTTATTTTTATACAGGAAAAGGTAAGTATTAAGGGGTATTCCAATAAACCAATGAACTAAGCAGTTAAAGGTCTGAAGACATTAAAAATCACATAAATAAAAAGGTAAAAGCTAGACAAAATACAAACTTTCTTAAATAAAGCAAATAAATAAGCAAATTGATAAATAGAGGAGACAAGAGTATGCATCTTATAGAGAAATAAATGTAGCAAATAAAAATATACAAAGTAATAAATTATTACAGAGTTAGACAAATCTTGTGAGTCATAACAGCATGAGACAATGGACTTATCTGTTTAAAATAAAACATTTTTCTAATTCTTAATATACCTAAAAGATAACAATTAAATCAATCATTTTAACTATGCGTCGGGTGATTATAACATATGGATAAATGAAGTCAATGATAGTGATAACAAAAGGAATTGGATACTCTCATAGGGCACCTGTACTACAAGTGAAATGGTGTAGTGTTACTTGAAAGCATACTTAGAGTAGATGAATGTATATTGAAAACTCTAAGTAATAGCTAGAAATTTTTAAAAGGAAATATAATCAGTATGCTAAGAATATAGATAAAATTTAATCATGCAAAATGCTCAATTGTAACAAGGCAGATAATGGAGGGACAAAAAATAAGTGCTATGAACAGAAAACACCTACAAACATGACACGTATTAATGCAACATTCGCTTGCAAATAATGTCATTTGTAATAATGTCAATGATCACTTGAAAATCCCACTCAGTTGGAGTATACAATTCTTGCAATACATTATTAAATTCTATTTGCCAAGATTTTGTTAAGGATTCTTGCAGGAATATTCCCCAGAGATATGGTTCTATAGTTTTTCTTCCTTATAATATTTTTATCAGGTTTTATTGTTAGGTTAATCCTAGCCTCATAGAATGAGTTCAGATGTGTTCCTTCTGCTTCTATTTTCTGGGCGTGGCTATGGAGAACTGGTATCATTTTTCCCTTAAATGTTTGGTAGAATTCACCAGTAAAGCCAACTAATCCTGGTCTTTTCTGATTTGGAGGGTATTTATTTATTTGTTTATTTATTTATTTATTTATTTATTTATTTATTTATTTATTTAATAGATATGGGCCTATTCAGATTATCTATTTCTTCTTTGTGAATTTTTTAGTATGTGTCTTTCAGTTAATTGGTTTACTACATTTAAGTTATCAAATTTGTGGATAGAGTTGTTCATAGTATTCCTCTGTTAACTTTTTAATGTCCATGGCAATAGTAGTCATAATACCTTTTTGATTTCTAATTTGATAATTTCTGTATTCCTTTTTTGTTTGTTTAGTCTGGCTATGGGTTTATCAATTTTATTGACTTTTTCAAAGAATAAACTTTGGTTTTATTGTTTATCTGTTTTCCTGTTTTTAATTTCTTTGATTTATGCTCTCATTTTTTTTTTCTAATTACTTTAGGCTTAAATTGTAAATCATTCTTTTTGTACTTGCTTCCAACAACGTTAAGACTGTAATATAGATTTTAGATTTTTATTTTCCATAGAAATATTTAACTCTATAAATCTCTCTCTCCACACTATTATGTATATGCATCTCACAAATTTTGATAAGTTGCATTTCCTATTTTCATTTAGTTCAAAACATTTTAAAATTAGTTCAAAACAGATCATGGACTTAAATGAAAAATACAAACTATCAAACTTCTAGAAGAAAATATAGGAGGAAATCTAGGTGACCCCAGACTTGGTGATGACATTTTAGAGACAACACCAAAAGCAAAATTCATGGGGGGAAAAATGATAACCTAAAAATTTGTTACAATTAAAAATTTCTCAACCAAGGACATTAATTATGAAGAGAATGAAAATAGAAACCACAGACCAGAAAAATTTTGCAAAATGTACACCTGATAAAATATTTGTGCCCAAAATATATAAAGAACTCTTAAAACTTAGCAATAAGAAAACAAACCTAATTAAATGTGACAATATCTGAACAGGCGCTTCACCATAGAAGATAAGAAGATGAGAACTAAGCATATGAAAAGAGGATCAACTTTATTTATCATTAAGGAATTTCAAATTAAAAAAACAATGAGATATTACTATAAAATATAAATCAATCAATGGTGGGAGTGAAAAATAGTGCAGACACTTTGGAAGACAGTTAAATGTATTTTCACATAATCCAACAATTGGATATCCATATATCTGACCAATTTGATTTAAAGATTAATGTCTGCACAAAAATCTACATATGAATGTTTATAGCACCTTCATTAACATTCATCAAAAGCTGAAAGTAAACAAAATGTTGTTCAGTAAATATTAAAGTTAGTATGTGAAAGTTTGAAATATGGTATATGCATAGGTTCAAAGTTTTGTTCCCAAGATATTAATTATTATAAAGATAAGAAAAAAAGTAACATGACAGTGGAGAAATCCAATAGACACAACTAAGTGGTTGAGGCTAACATTATCTGTAATAAATAATAAGATATTTAACATCATGATATCATGCACTGAGAAGGACATAGCACTTCAAAGGTAGTCAGGTAAAAATTATGTAGCTTTATTCTAAACATGAGAAAATATCAGACCATCCCAAATTGAGGGACCTTCTAAAAACACTGACCAGTGATCATCAAAAGTATCAAGGTTATGAAAGATAAGGAAAGAAGGCATAAATATTGTGAGTATAATGTGAAATCTCTGAATCCTGATACAGGAATTAAAAGGTCATTATTGGGAAAATACTAATGAAGGTCAAGGGTGTAGTACAGTATTGTGCCAATGTTATTTTATGTTTTTGATAATTGCATTGTGGTTATGTACAATGATAACAATAGAGGAGTCTAGGTTAAGGTGTATGGAAACTCTCTGTAATATTTTTGTAGCTTTTTGTAAGCCTAACATGAGTTAAAAATTAAAAGTTGAAAAAATACGATAGTTCTGTGTCTTGGTTTTTTACTTCCACTAGGCTAAATAAATATCATCCATCTACACAGACATTTCCCATATTATATGGGTTTATATTTCTTTCTTCTCCTGCTCAATATCATATTAAAGTGACCCATTTGTTCCTATTTCTTCCAAACTGTGTTAAGAGAAACGTTTAAAAAGACCAGCTAACAGCAAAGGAATATTGTGTCAAAAACATCTCCCAATTCCCTTTCCTATAGAAATAAAAAGGTCATATAAATGAGCTTATAAAAACAACATCTGTGTACTAATCAATAAAAGCTAGATAACAAGGTATTCTCATAAGCAACAAACTAGAAGTAGTCATCAAGAGGAACAATATCTATAGAATTAAAACCTGCTTAGAAAGAAGCAAGGATATAATAAAGAAATATTAAATGATTTTGAGAACCACAGAAACCAGAAATTTCTAACAAATCATTACATAAGTGAGTCTTAATATAGAATAGAAATTTGCTAATGCTATCTGAGAAAAATAGTAAAAAGTTAAAAGAGTTTTGAGTTCTGATTTGTGCTAAGTAAAACATGTTGAGTTGCAGCAAGTAGGAAAATATCTGGGTATTGATGTATATCAGGCCCTAAAAAAAACTCAACCAGCTGGCCAAATATCCTGCCAGAACAAAACTTACTTAGTAAGTAGACATTACTAATAATATCAATGAATTTGAGTAGAACACATTCAGTAGGTGGTAAAAACAAGGGAGTTTTCAGTTTTCAGACAGTAGTGGGAGAGGGGAACAGAGTAAAAACAAAAAAGCCACAACAACAACAACAAAACACTGAGGGCTTGCTCTAAAACAAGCCCACAATCAGATGAGATGTGTAACCCATATAGCAAAACAACTAAAAAATTGAAAATAATAGTAAACAACAAAAGAACAAAATAAATCAGGATTAGCTTAAATGAGAAAAAATGATTGAAGAAACACAAAAATTAAGAAAGAATGATATCTGAACTCAGGAAGAAGAAAATGAAAAGAAAAGTCACTTCATAAATAAGTCTTAAAATTAAAATTGACACCAATATGCAAATAGATAAATATACTACAGAAAGTGTTGCACAGAAAACAAAACTTATCATAGGGAAGAAGAAAAGAAATTCAATAGAAATGAGGGAGGCATGATGGATTGAGAAGTTTGGCAAACTCACACAGCAAAAGATAACTATAAAATGAGCAAAATTGTGCAAACTAGCCGTTTGGGGAATCTGGAACTTGATCAAAGGAATGCAACAAATGTGAAGTTTCTTTTCTTGAAAAATTATTAAGCTTTGGTTAAGAGGAGTACAAGTCTGTGACACTCCTGCTTGAGGTTTCTTTCATATGCCCTTCTTGGCTTACTTCCAGTAGAAATTCTGTCGGGGTGGAACAGGTCATGAAGATTATCAGCTTCCCTGGCAAAGGAGGCTTATTTCATTTGAAGCAGAAGGCAATAAAAAAAATGCCCAACATCTTCTTAAATTGCCATCGTGGTTGGGATAGCAACTTGTACACTAGTTACAGATTTAACATGTATAACACTTGATAAATGTGATTGTGTTTCTCCGCATCAATACAGAAAATATAATGAATAATGTGTGTTACACTTGAAAGGGTATTTAAAGTCTATTTATTTATTTATTTATTTATTTATATGTAATTTATTGTCAAATTGGTTTCCATACAACACCCAGTGCTCATCCCAACAGGTGCCTTCCTCAATGCCCATCACCCACCTTCCCCTCTCCCCCACCCCCCATCAGCCCTCAGTTTGTTCACAGTATTTAAGAGTCTCTTATGGTTTGCCTCCTTCCCTCTCTGTAACTTTTTTTTTCCCCTTCCCCTCCCCCCTGGTCTTCTGTTAAGTTTCTCAGGATCCAGATATGAGTCAGACTCAGAGGTCTTAATATCACTCAGTCTCAATACTCCCCTGGTCTTCTGTTAAGTTTCTCAGGATCCAGATATGAGTCAGACTCAGAGGTGTTAATATCACTCAGTCTCAATACTCCATGGCTGTACCTCAGTCATGTAGCTATCCTGGACTGCTTTGCATTTTGAGCTATGTAGGGCAGCAGTATGCTCAGGCATAAAAAGTGCTAGGTAACATCAGCATGCAGCAATTTCTGAGCCATTAAGATTCTAATAATTAGTTGGAATCCCTTTTTGGTGTTGGACTGAATACAACCTTCAAGGCCCAATACTGCCTCCTCCCCTCTGCCCCCCATCTGAGCAAACTAATTAGAGAGCCCAGGTGCTCCCTATTTTTGCATTGGTAGAGACATCAAGCCCTCACCAGAGCAAAACACCCATCCCAGCTCTACCTCTTAATCATCACAAAGTCAAGCAAATGTCCTTTCCCTTTCTTACAAGCCAATCTTGGACCAGCCTGAGACCTTGTCTTGGTCTTCCCCCAAATCCTCATAAAGTGAGCAACAAACTTTTTCACACCCTCTCATTGCACGTATGGCACTATCAGTCTCAACAAACCAAATTTTGGGTGTGTGGGGGGTACCTCCCACCTTTGAGGGGTGACCACACAGATGTGTAACCACCTACTATAGAGAATGTAATGGGAAGTTGAAATTAACTGTGAAAGAGGCAATAAGGGTACATTTGAAGCTTTATAAATAGTCTTATTTTCCGTTTAATTACTATTAGGTGTTTGGAACTATTTTTATATCTTCAAATGTACTTTTCCTGGAGGGAAACTTATTAATATAAAGTATATCAATTAAAAACAGTTGAATCTCTGTCAGAGTGATCACTTTCACCTAGCAGATAGTGGGTCAATTGTAAGTAATATATGTAAAATATCTTCTTGTGAACTTTTCACACATTATTGTTAAGTATATTCTTAGTATATTTGGGTTTATCATTTGAAAAACAAATTAGCCTCAATTCTCAGCATTTGTATAAAATATGAGTGCAAAATTCTAAGAAGGAAAGCAGGCATCCAATGATGCAAAGTGAAATGCTAATAAATTGTTGAAGGAATCAAATTTTCTGTCCTTCAGTTGTTTGAATCTGTTAGCTTAGGTAGAAAAATAGCCAGTGTTGTTGTGCCTATTGAAGTGATTACTTTTCTTGAATCAAAAGCTTTTTGAACAATTCTCCTAATCTTCCTTCTTAAGTCACTCCTCAATGTGTTTTGCTTATTTTTACAGCTTCGGAGCACATAATATAATTAATTCAAATGAGCCTCCAAACCAACAAGAATTTTTTTAATATGAAATTAACGTCTGGAAATGATTGTTGCAGTGTGAATAATTGAGTTCCAGTTATTTTATGAAAGCAGTATGAAGACTTCAAGGTATATTAAAATATCCTTTCCTTTCTTTTTTCTTTTATTCTTTGCTACTTTTCTATATCTTATTTCTTCTCCAAATATGACTTGGTATTTACCCTGTATTTAAAAATGTGCATAACGTTTTATAATTGGATTTGCTATAGTGTCTTCTAATAATAAAAATGCATGTACTAAGGAAAGTTATACACCATTACTTTTAATCATTATGTTTATCTTACCAATGGTAGCTGTCTTTCCCAGTTGACTGAAGACAAAGTTATAAATAACTCTGAATATGGTTTTATGATTAAGAATCATAAAAATAACTATACAAACAAAAATTTATTGAATTAATACTGTATATTAATTATGTGCTAATTACTGAGAGAAGATTTTAGGTTAAAACGTGAAAATTGTCCCAAATCTATATGTATTTGCTTGTATGTCCCAGTATAATGAAAGAAATGAACTGAATTCAAATCCTAGAATGTGTGAAATGCATGAAACATACAAAGACTATAAAGATATAATAAAATATATGTACAGTTCAAGTAGTAATGCAGAGCCAGTAGGTGTCCAGCCCTGTGTTCTTCTCACATAGGATCACGTTCCTCTCTCTCTCTCTCTCAATTCCTTTGCACCCAGAGGTCACCACTACCTTAAATTAAAAATGTATCATTTCCATGCATGACTTCATATTTTTATTACATATGCACACACAATTACAAACAATGTGGTGATTAATGGCCTAGTTTAAGCTAGACACCTTATACGGCATTATTTTACAGAGTTTAAAATAGTTTTCTCTTGCTTAGAGTAGGCTCCTTTTCAAATATTGATTCAAGGGCACAAATTTCTTTCATCATGTAGTTGTGCTATCATCAGTATGCGGCTTTAAAGATAGCTATGTTAGCATGAGTCAGGTTAAGGGAAGAGGAGAGATTAAGGGAGAGAGTTCGTACACCTTAAGATTTTATTACACCAAAACAATGGAATATAACCAGAGCTGTTAAAACAGGTAAGATAAGGGACACCTGGGTGGCTCAGTCGGTTAAGCATCCAACTCTTGGTTCCGGCTTAGGTCAAACTGAAAACAACAACAACAACAAAAACAAGTAAGATGGATCGGTAAGGTGACTTGGATTTTTCAGATACCGTATTATATGAGAAAAGCAAGAACACTGAACATTCAGTATAGTATGTCAACGTGTGCAGAAGTGCAGCTTTATACTCAAAACGTGTATGTATACATGCCCAACAGCATATAGAATGCATTGTCTATTTTGAAGTTTATACAAACGGTATCAAAACCATATTTGTTTGATGAAAATTATGTGTGTTACATTTATCAATGTAGGTCTTAGAATGACGCGAAATTTCTGTGTGTGTGCATCTTAAACTGTTTTAGATATATTCAAACTACTGTCCATGGTAGATGTATAAATGTTCACATAAGAAGAGCTCACCTACATCACATTGTTAACATTATATCTCATTGAAATTTTCGTTTTTAAAATTTAATTCATTGCTAGTCAGATTGAATAACATTTCATATCTTTATGGTACAATAGGATTTCCTGTTCTGTTGACTGGCTTTAGGAGCTTTAACTCTTAATTACAAGGTTTCAGCAGTTGGTAGAAAGAGAAATACTATTTTCTAATATTATGATACATATAATTTAAAGGCCAAATGGAGGAGATTTATGGTAAAGTCAGCCATTTGTATTTACTCTTCCAAAAAGCTAGTGGACATTTTTTAAAATTAATGAGATATCTGGTAGTACTAATGTGTTATTTAAAGAAATGGAATTAGCCATCAGAAATGGAAACTTGTGGGTTAAAAGAATTTGCCTCTTGAGAGTAGGACTGGTGATTGGTAAGGGAAGTTTTTTTCAATGATTACACATATACATACAAAATATATATGTACATACACACACTAACATACACATTCAATATTTTTCAGTGTTTTTGTAAGAATGCACAAAAGATGGGTAATGGCAACCACCATTGGATCTAGAAAGAGGAGAGCTGAGAGAGTGTGTAAGAAAGGTGTATTTTTCACATCATAGCATGTTTTTTCCTTCTCATGTTTTCCTTGTGAATATATTACCTATTAAAAATAAATAAAATATAATTTTAAAAAGCGGGTGTACCAAGCTGTAATCAAATATGTTTTAAGTATTTCTGGAGGATAGTAGCTGTTAAAAGAGATTTAACAAAATCTTTAGAGCTGAGAGAGAAAAAAGGAAGTAATGCATAATATCTATATTTAATGAGTTATGAATTCCTCTGTATTGAGAATGCAGGGAAGTGGTAACTTATCTGTCATAAAGAAAACCCGTACTGATAATAGCTTTACAAAGACTCTCACATTTTCTGGAGAATATTCTTTATATTTGTTGCATTGGCAATAATGTCTTAAGGGAAACAGCCCATTTATTAACTTCAAAATCCTATTTTACAGGTTATAAAGTGTGAGGTCAGCGATCTTTGTTAACATAGACTCCCCACTTACCACGTTATAGAACATGGTGATATTGGCAATTGAGGAATTACTACTAGTCTTTTTTATGTGTATTTTACATTTCACATTCATATCAGGAAAATCTAATTGTAGGATTTCATCTCCTTTCTTTCTTCCCTTCTGTCACCCTGTGATTTCCAGCCCTTCCTCAAATTTGCATACATTGACATTTTCAACATTTCAAAAATTAGACAGTTTTATTTTGCTAAGCTGGAATATGAAAGCATCTAGCAATTATGTCTCATTGATATTCAATCCTAGTAAGTGTACTTCTCAAATAAGGGCTAGCATTTGTTATTTTCAGAACTGTCTCCTGGTGTGCTTTGTTGTGATACATCCTTAATTTCCATATCTATATCTAATATCTATATCTTTTACAAAGTTGTGAAGTATTATGATATTGTGGGAACCATTTTTATGGCTTCCACACAATAGATGTAAAACCTAAATTACCGGATTTTTCTGACTCTCATATTGAATTTATTTAAGAAGGAAGGCATTGATACATATGTTTTAAATGCTGTTTAATAATAAAATAAACATATTTGCATGACTTTTGATATGTGCCTTATTACTTACTGGTTGATGCTTTAAAAACTGTCCAAATGTAGCAGCTTCAAATAACAAATTTCTTAACTCACAGTTTCTGTAGATCAAGTTTCCTATCTCGCAGAGCTAAAATCAGATTGTCTGCCATGTGGTCATCTCATCCAGAAACTTCAGTAGAGAAGATTCTGCTTCAAGGCTCACTCAGGATCTTGGAGGAATTTTTTTGAGGTTGTATGAATGAAATCGCCATTTTTATGCTGTCACCTGATGACCTCCCTCAGCCACGAGAAACCATCTATAGGTCCTCACCACATGGTCCTCTCCTCTCAAAATATGGCAGATGGCTGGGTGCCTGTGTGGCTCAGTTGGTTAAGTTTCCAATTCTTGATTTCAACTCAGGTCATGATCTCACTATTGGTGGAGTCAAGCCCTGCATGGGGCTCTATGCTGAGTGTGGAGCCTGTTTGGGATTCTCTCTCTCCCTCTCTCTCTGCCCATCCCCTGCTCACACTTTCTCTGTCTCTCAAATAAATAAACTTTAAAGAACTGTTTATAAATGTTTAGAAAAATCCATGTAAAGAAATGGCTTTTACAAAGCCATCAAAAAATTGCATATCATTGGATTAAATATTTTATTTAAACTGAACTGGTTAGTGAAGTGATTTAAAGTGGATTTGTAATGGAATGTTAGACAAGAGCATGGGTTGCACATATTGAAATATTTTCATCACAGTAAAATGACACGTATGTCGTGGATATGGCAATATTTATATTTTTAAGCATCCCACTGAGGGAAGGAATCACAAGGTTTAAAAGTTAAATCAAACTTAGATCTGAAAAACCCAGAGAAGGATGCGAAGCTCCTCGAAAGATGGGTGGATACCAAGTGCTCACAATTGCCCATTTGTAACCTTTTGCTTTGTGTTGACCAAACTTTACACAGGCTTCTCTCCTTCCTATTGGCTCCTGAACTCCATTTGCCTCCAAGTCTGTGCAAGCACTTGAAAGCACTCCAAGTCCGTCCAAGCATTTCTCCACCTGCAAAACCCGGAATCCATTCACTGAAGTGTTTTGTTTTCCCTTCCTTCATGCCTCTGGGCTTCCTTTCCTGGAACCCTCCTCTGATCCTCAGAAGGGGAGGATCCACCCCTGCCCCAGGGAGTGTGTGGGGGGGTGGGGGTGGGGCTGGCTTATCCTGAGATTAGGCTGACCATAGGAAGACACTTTTCTTACCAGAACCTGATGATTATTTCAACTAATTTACTCAATTTTCCCTTACTTACTACCTATCCCTTGATAAAAATGAAATGCCTTTTTCTGTTTGATTTTGAGGCATTTTGCTGATTTAACTTTGGATCATTTTCCCTGTTTCAGTAGTCTTTCTAATTAACATCTCCCTGTCTGATTTCAAATTTGTTTTCATTTGGAAGTGGATATTTTATTAAACATGGTCAGGGTAAAATATATTCTGAAAAAGTAGTGATGATAACTCTGTTAAACAATTTTAGACCAAAAGAAAACAGAGGCCATATACTCAACATTTTCCTTTTGGAATCTAAGAATCTCATTGTAGAGAAACCAAGAGTTTAGTTATTTGCTTAAACTGACCAAATTAGATAGGATCAGAACTCAACGAGACTCATAATAATCTGGTGTACTTATTATCAATAGAAGCAAAACTCAAATTTGCCTAGAATTAACATCACTAATTATTACTTTTCTTAGTTATTTCTAAAATAGGGACATTTGTCATTTTATTTTCCTTTGTCCATATTTTCTATGTATTGTATTAATAATTCAAGGATAACTTAAGTGTGAATGGTAAAAGAAGCAAAAAATCTTATGTATGTGTGTGTATCTTAATATGTATGTATGTATATGTATATGTGTATGCCTACCTGAGTATCTATATTGAGAGAGAAGTGGAGACAGACTACAGCCTACATTTAGACCCAAAGTCTCTCACCTAAAAATCTGACAACAAAAGACTTCTGACAAAATATTTGGAATTTATTACTGATTAGTTAGAAAGTCTTATTTGACTTAATGTAGTTATATCCCTCATATGAATATTCACACACTTCTTGAAGAAACAGTTGATGGAAGGGAGAAATCCTAAATTCTGAAATGGTATCAGACAATGTAAAATACATATAATTATTACTTTAATTCTAGAATCCAAAAACATTCTGAATTACAAATTGCATGTACCCTTAACATTTTAGGATGAGGCTTTGTAGACACACATATATACTGTACAAGCACATATAAAACTGTATTTTTTTAAAGTTTCTTAAAATATTTATTTATTTTTGAGAGACAGAGTGTGAGTGGGGGGAGGGGCAGAGAGAGAGAGAGGAAGACACAGAATCCAAAGCAGGCTCCAGGCTCTGAACTGTCAGCACAGAGCCCGACATGGGGCTTGAACCCACATACTGTGTGATCATGACCAGAGCCGAAGTCAGATGCCCAACAGACTGAGCCACCCAGGTGCCCCAAAAGAGTATTTATTAAGCTTTTTTTAAAGGAGATAAAATACAGTGAAAATACCTGCTTATTATGACCATTTATGACATTCCTTCACTAACTAGTAGGAACATTTTGTAGTTTAAAACAATACTTATATTTTTTAAAACTCTTAGAATAAAATACCCTTACAAGAACTGTTTGTGAAAAACTATGGTAGATTTTCATAGTAGTTAAAGTGCTCTCAAAATATGAACATTAAGTAAAAGAAGCAATTCACCATAAATTTGTTTGAAATTTTCAGTTTTTCCTTTTAATTTATATAAGCATTAAAAATATGTTCATGTTCCACATTTTAGTGTTTTTTAAATTGTTGTTACTTGACTTAATTTTTCTTTTTCTTCTTTTTTTTTGGCTTAATTGTTCTAAACATTATTCCTTGGTGTTTCCTTTCTCTTGTTTTGAAAAATGGAACATTTCTACAGATACATGTTTCTTAACATTCCTCTTATATTTTCTTTATTTACTAATATAATAATACTGATAAAACAATTTCAAAAATGTTCTTCTAGATCTGTTCTCTTGTGACAACTGTGGTCTCATAAAATCTCTAATGCTTCATTCTTTAGTTATATGTACTTACTCATCTAATCACAGACACAGATAAGTGAATAAACACAGGCCTGTCTCATCAGGAACTTCCTTTCTTCTCCAACGTATTAGAGAACAGAATTAAACACAAATTTCCCAGAAAAATGATCCCCAAAACAGAACTTCTTCATTTCTATTTTGCGCCCAACATGTTCTTTTGCAATGTAAACTTGGCTTGTAAGTAAGTTTATTCCATCAAGAAGTGCCTATCTATGTCCCTTTCTCTTGAATATGGGCATACTTCTGACTATAGTATAATGAAAGTAACACTTTATGTTTTTCAAGATTAGGAAGCAAAAGACCATGTGGCTTCAACTGGGTTTTCTTTGCACATTCACGCTGGGAAAATCCATGAATCCTGTGACCCTCATCCTGGAAATGCCATGTATTAGTGCCATAGTCGATGGCATGAGCTGAATTTCCAGCTGACAGAAAGCCATGTGAGCAACCCATTATGATTATCCAGTCTACTTTAGGTTATTGTAGTCCCAGATGACATCTAACTGAAACAATATCATACATTCCAAGTAACAGTTGTTCAGCAGTATCCTGTCCAAACTCCCAAACCACAGAGTCCAAGAGCATAATAGAATGATCACTGCTTTATACCACTAAATAGGAATAATGCAGTAGTCATAGCAATTTGGAAAAAATATTTTAATACGAACAGTATTTATAGTGATACTAGTTGTTAATAAGATTCATTAAGCTCTTCAAGGAAAATCAGAAATATGCATGTTAATGAAAATATATGTGTGTGGTGTGGTGAGTAACTTATTTTTATGTATCAAAGTTTTCAGTGTATTTAATTTTACAAGATTTATATTTTCAATAGTTAACACTTATTGAAATATCCCAAGTACTTAATTAATCAGTTTTTATTAATTTTCTTATTTGATATTTGCAAGAAACCTGAAATAAGCATTATTTTACTGACGCAGAAATGCATATTTGAGAGGGTAAATATCTTAAAATATAGCACACCTGGCAAAAAACAGGTCTAGCAAATCTTCAAAACCTTTAGTTGTCAAACTAGAGTGTATTCAGAAAAGAAAATTATCATAACGGTTTAATGTTGCAGTGGATGTACCATACAATACGTTTTACAAAATCACATCGCTTTCCCTTCTAGTGCATTCTTTCATTCTTTGTCCTATTTCTCAATAGAGTATATATTTTATATTTTCTACAAAAAGCATGCTTTCTTTATGTGCTTGTTTATTTTATACAAATGAATGGCATTTGAATTTGTGCTGAACAGGTGGCATTAGCCAATCAGTTATGGTTTGGGATATTAAAGAGGTCCAGCTGTCAGACAGTGGGAGAAGTATGAAAATGTTGCCTGTGGTAACATTACTTATTTATCTTTACTGCATATTTTGAAACCAAGGGTTATTTAAATAATTTGTGTTCTGTGAACCTTGACAAATGTGGCAATATATTGTGGCTCACATACTCAAGGGTACATTTAAAGACAGTTGCAAAGTGAAATTTATATCTTATTTTGAATACAACTTTCTTAGTATATATAATTTTGAAAAAAAATGAAAGATATCATGGTGACATGAACAGAATAAACATCCCAGACTTACACTGTGTTAAATGCGAAAGGATGTTCTTGTTATAAACATCTTAACACTTTAGTAAGAATATTTCAATTTTAAATCCATCTGTGTAGTTGCAACCATGTTAATGTTGTCTTTGCTGACTAGTTTTAAAAAAATGAGCGCCTTAGAAAGTGAGTTGATTGTTTTGAAATGTGCCATAGAATTAGTTTTGTTTTGAGGTAGACTGATTTTACAATTTTCATTGTACTTGCCTTCTAGACAAAGCAAAAATCAGCAGGCTTTATGCTAAAGATTTTCCAAGAACAGGTTCTCTTCTAGACACAATAGTAAAGTGCAATAGGGAACACTTTAATGCATATTCTAAAAAGATGAAAATTTGCAGTCAACAATTGCCCTATCTCCATTTTGTCTGATGTTGCATAAAATTCTGAGAGGCTGATGCATTGACAAACCAAAAGGTGATTTTTAACTGTATTCCATCCACCTATCATTTCTTTTGGTAATAGCTCCTTGATTCCTCATTGCTGCAAAGATCACTTTTTTTAAGAAGCGTTTTCCGCTTATTTCCATGGTGCTCTTGTCCACATGAGAAAGCATTATGCTATTCTAATGCCACACGAGACTGAGTAAAAATCTGTATCCATCTTATGGTTTATATGGATGTGTCATATACTTACACTGGGGGAGGGGGCGGTGATATTATTATTTAGAATTTTATTAGAGGAATAAAGCACACATTTTCATTTGCTTTTTTATTTTTATTTTTTTCTGCTGTCTGTGTCCTCACATGATGAAAGGGGCAAGCAAGCTCTCTGGAGCCTCTTGTAAAAGAGCACTAATCCATTTCATAGGGGCTCTGTTCTGGAAACCTCATCACCATACACAGGCCCTGCTTCCTAATACTGACACACCAATATATGAATTTGGGGGGACACATACATTTAGACGATAGCAATGAAGATAGTCTATGCTCTCATTGGAATGTCTCGCTTGATTTTAAATATCATAAAATGGGAATTTGGTAACCCATCAGTAGACCTCTGATGTCCAAGCTCTCAATCTCCTCAAACTCTACTCAACTCATAAGTCTGGATGCTTTTTTTTTCTATTATTGGTTAAGTTTGTTGTTGTTGTTTTTCTATATATTAGAAATCAGCAATTAGGTATTAGGGTTTTGAATTACACACACAGGGGCACCTGAGTGGGTCAGTAGGAGAGCGTCAGACTTGGGCTCAGGTCATGATCTCATGAGGAAGGAAGGAAGGAAGGAAGGAAGGAAGGAAGGAAGGAAGGAAAGAAGGAAGGAAAGAAAGAAAGAAAGAAAGAAAGAAAGAAAGAAAGAAAGAAAGAAAGAGGAAGAGAATTCATGGTTCATAAGTTCAAGCCCCACATCAGGCTCGCTGATGTCAGTGCTTTGGATCCTCTGTCTCCCTCTTGCTCTGCCCCTCCCTTGTTCATGTTTTCTCTCTAAAAAATCAATAAACTTAAAAAATCAAACATGTAACACTATTTACAGTAGTACTACAAATGAAATTTCTAGGTATAAGTCTAACAAAATATATACAGATTCTATGTGTAGAAAAGTATAAAACTCTGACACAAGAAACACAACAACATCCAAAAATATGAGTAGTTATTCATGATTATGGATTAGAAATCTCAATATTGTGAAAATACAAATTCTTCCCAACTTGATCTGTAGATTAAACACAACCTCAGAGAAAATCCCAGGAAGGTATTTTGTGTTTATTGAAAAACTGATTTAAGTTTTACATTCAAGAGAAAAGATCCAAAGGAATCAATACAACACTAAAGAAGAACACAGAGAATTGACACTACTGAAATTCACCACTTACTAATTCAAAAATCGGCAACATATCTTAACAGATTTCTCACCGAAGAACATAGGCAGGTGGTAAATAAACATGAATGATGCTTATTGTCATTTGTCATCATGGCATTGCAAATTCAAACAACAATGAGGCATTGCTGCACAGTAATTAGAATGGCGAAGGTGCCAAATGCTGGTGAGAATGTAGAGCAACAGGAACTCTCATTTACTGCTTGTGGGAATGCAAAATGATGTATGCGTTTGGAAGACAGTTTGTCAGTCCCTTACAAGCTGAACAGTTCTACTGTTGGATCCATCAGTTGTAGTCTTAGATATTAATCCAACTGATTGAAAACTTGCAGTCACACAGAAACCTGCATGGTATTATTTATAGTAGCTTTATTTATGATCAGCCAAACTAAAAGCCACCAAGATATTGCTCAAAAAGCAAATGGATAAACAGACTGTAGTACATCTGTACCGTGGAATATTATTCAAAAATAAAAATAAATGAGCTATAAAGCAATAAAAAGGCATGAAGGAACTTAAATGCATATTTATAAGTGAAAGAAGCCAGTGAAGGGGTGTATACTGCACAATCCCAACTTGTAACATTTCAGACCAGACACAATTATTGAGACACTTAAAATGGTTAGTGGTTGGTAGAATTTGTGGTGAGGGTTGAATAAGTGAAATGCAGGAGTTTTTTAGTGCAGCAAATTTATTTTATAGAATACCGTAATAGTGGATAAAAGACAGTACACACTTGTCAAAAACCCATAGAAATTTAAACAACGTATCTTAATACATGAAACATACAAAATGTCATCCTGGAATCCCTGAGGCAAGATACGAGAGAATCTAGTAGTATTGTAAATGCATGAAAAAAATCTCACTGAGGGTCACAGAGGGAGAGGTAGGGACCAAAGTAACTTTGGAGATGAGTGCAGTCTGTAAGGAACTGCATATAAGCACTACATACTAGTTGATAAAATAGTTAAGAGAGTATGAATTAACAATGCTTACAGTGCTAAATATTTATATGAAAATGAACCAATTAAGTAAAAAGATGGCAGATAGCTGAAGCCTCAGTTGTCACTGTGGGATTAAGAATGTAGAGATAAGCAAGTTGAGGAAATTTAGAATGATCCATGTGGTAATGAATGAGAATTAGAGACATCCATATGAACTCATGTTTAGATTAATAAGGATATAGATGTTTCTGTGCAGGAATATTTATAGATATTTGTACATACATGGTTAGTAAAAACGCATATATTTTTTGCTTTCTCAGTAGAGAGGGCCTAAAAGAAATGACACCCCAGAAACAATATACAATAAAGGGAATATATATATATATGTGTGTGTGTGTGTGTGTGTGTGTGTGTGTGTGTGTATAATACACATATTATATATACATATATAATACTTTATATTTCCTTTATAGCATTATATATGAAGGCAGTACACTATATATATAAAAACAATATGCTAGGGGCGCCTGGGTGGCGCAGTCGGTTAAGCGTCCGACTTCAGCCAGGTCACGATCTCGCGGTCCGTGAGTTCGAGCCCCGCGTCGGGCTCTGGGCTGATGGCTCAGAGCCTGGAGCCTGTTTCCAATTCTGTGTCTCCCTCTCTCTCTGCCCCTCCCCTGTTCATGCTCTGTCTCTCTCTGTCCCCCAAAAAATAAATAAACGTTGAAAAAAAAATTAAAAAAAAAACAATATGCTATATATATAAAGGCAGTATACTATAAAGGGAAACAGGGCTCCTTAGAGAAATGGCTGACTGGAGGATTACAGCAGGAAATACAGAAGATGAGCGCGGACCACTTTGCAGGATTAAGAAGAAATAAGCTTATAATTTAGGTACCTCAAATTCTAACCAAATTTACTCTGTGAATTCAAAGACAATTGTAACTAAAGTATATTTCTAGGAGTCTTAAGAAAGACAACAACTAATCATATCCACCCATCAGTATCTTTGTACATTCAGATGTTAATGATGATTATTTGTTGCTTTGGCAGGAAAAGAAAGAAAAGAGAAGGGAAGAACAAAGGCAGGTAGGGAGGAAGGGAGGAAAGAGAGAAAGCAGAAAAGAAAGAGGAAAGAAAGAAAGAATGAAAGAAAGAAAGAAAGAAAGAAAGAAAGAGGAAGGGAAGGAAAGAAAGAAGGAAAGAGAAAGAAAGAAAGAAAGAAAGAAAGAAAGAAAGAAAGAAAGAAAGAAGAAAAAGAAAGAAAGAAAGAAAGAAAGAAAGAAAGAAAGAAAGAAAGAAAGAAGCCCGAATGACTCAGTGGATTAAGCGTCAAGACTCTTGGTTTCCACTCAGGTCATGATCTCACAGTTTCGTGAGTTCAAGCCCCAGGTTGCTGTTAACTCAGAGCCTTCTTGGGATTCCCTCTCTTCCCCTGTCTCTCACTGCCCCTCCCCTGCTCACTTGCTGTCTCTGTCTCTCTCAAAATAAATAAACCTAAAAAAAATAGAAAGAAAGAAAAAAGGAAAGGAAAGAAGAAGGAAGGAAGGAAGGAAGGAAGGAAGGAAGGAAGGAAGGAAGGAAAGAAGGAAGGAAAGAAGGAAACAGAGAAAGGGAGAGAGAAAAAAAGAGAGGAAAAAAGAAAGAAAGAAAGAAAGAAAGAAAGAAAGAAAGAAAGAAAGAAAGAAAGAAAAGGAAGGAGGGAAGGAAGAAAACAGAGAAAGGGAGAGAGAAAAAAGAGAGGAAAGAAGAAAGAAAGGAAGGAAAGAAAGAAAGAAAGAAAGAAAGAAAGAAAGAAAGAAAGAAAGAAAGAAAAAGAAAGAAAGAGAAAGAAAGGAGCCTAAGTGGCTCAGTGGGTTAAGCGTCAATACTCTTGGTTTCCACTCAGGTCATGATCTCACAGTTTTGTGAGTTCAAGCCCCAGGTTGCTGTCAGATCAGCCTGCTTGGGATTTCCTCTCTTTTCCTCTCTTTCCCTCTCTCTCACTGCCCCTCCCCTGCTCACTTGCTGTCTCTGTCTCTCTCAAAATAAATAAACCTAAAAAAAAATAGAAAGAAAGAAAAAAGGAAAGGAAAGGAAAGAAGAAGGAAGGAAGGAAGGAAGGAAGGAAGGAAGGAAGGAAAGAAGGAAGGAAAGAAGGAAACAGAGAAAGGGAGAGAGAGAAAAAAGAGAGAGGAAAGAAGAAAGAAAGAAAGTTTCTTTCTTTCTTTCTTTCTTTCTTTCTTTCTTTCTTTCTTTCTCCTTTCTCTGTTTCCTTCTTTCCTTCCTTCTTTCCTTCCTTCCTTCCTTCCTTCCTTCCTTGCCTTCCTGCAGAGAAAGGCAGAGAGAAAGAGAAAAAAAGACAGGAAAGAAAGAAAGAAAGAAAGAAAGAAAGAAAGAAAGAAAGAAAGAAAGAAAGAAAGAAAGAAAGAAAAAGGCAAATAGAGAAAGAAAGAAGCAGAGAAAGAGAGAAAGAAAAAAAGAGGAAGGAAGGAAGGGAGGAAGGGAGGGAGGGAGGGAGGAAAAGGTGCCAGATATTTGAGTTAAGTATCGTTTCTGGGTATGTCTGTGAGGATATCTCTGGATGAGATTTGCATTTGGATTGGTAGACTGAGGAAAACAGATGGCTTTTCCTAATGTGTGTGGGCATCATCCAACCTTAGAGGACCTGAAAAGAACAAGAAGGTGATGAAAGGGAGAAGTTATCTCTGACTGTTTGAGCTGGATATTGGTCTTCTCCTGAACTTATACCATCATTCTCCTGGTTCTCAGGCCTTTGGACTCAGTCTAGAATTATACCACCAGGCATCCAAATTCCTTATAATATATCTGCTGGTTCTGTTTTTCTGGAGAACTCTAATACAATGGTTTGTCATCAAAAGTATAACTTCTTGCAGAATGTGATATACTTACATAGCATGTTCAGATCAAAGGGGGAAACAGAAGTGCTGTTTTACAAATCACCTCTTTCGTTCGTTTTTTTCTTTTTTGGTATTAGACATTTCTAAGGGCTTCATGAAGAGTTAAGTAATGTACTTTCAAGCTCCCTCCAGTGAGTTTTATTTATTTACTCCTTTTTAAATTTTCACTTACTTAGTATCACAGCAATGAGCTAAGAAATATGCAAAGAAGATGCAGTCATTATGATGTACCAGTTTATTCTTATTTGTTCTTTAAAAATATGAGCATCAATATCCATGTTTAGAAAATAAAATATATGGAATGTAATTTAGAACAGGATTTTGACATTTTTATTGAAAATATGTGATCTTTTTGTATCAATAAAATAATTCACATATTTAAAATTTTTTATATTATCCCGTAAAAATCTAAGTGAAATGTGTTATAAAAATAAATAGGAGTTATAATATTGTTCTGTCTGGCAGTGTGGAACTTATACCATTTAATTTAGATCAGGAGATTTACCACTAGCCTGAGAGGTTTTGAAATTGGCTTATTCATCAGCTTTATTCTCTGTCAAATTGCAATCATTACCTTTTTTTTTCCCCTGATGGTAACTCCAAAAGAGTATTGACTGTCCTAGCTATTGAGCATGCAGAAAATTTCCCACTCTTTCACTGCCTGAAAGATTTTTAAAGAATATGGATTCTTTGGGAAATATTGTATTACACATAGGACTTTACACAATTTCTTTATACACTCTCAGGCTTTGAGAACTTTTTATTTGTCATTTTATAGGCAGGTGAGTACTTTGCCCACTTTTTCTCACTTATATGGTGGTACTTTGCCCATTTTTTCTCATTTATATTTTTCTCATTTATATATTATTTGGTGCTGTATACCACATTTGTGGGTAAGATGGTCTTAACTAGAAAGCAGAGGGTATTAATATTTACATTTCTTAAAAGAAGCTCTGATACTAGCAATCAGGACTCTAATTTAATCAAAAATGAATATTTGGTAAATTAAACTTGGGGATACCAACTAGACCAGAAGCAAAGAAAAAAAAATTGCAGCCCAAAATTTGATACATAAACAGTCTGGTTAGCATAGGGTAACTATTGCTGTAACTACTGAGCATAGTCCGTTTCTGGCACTGAGTCCTAGATACTTAACTATAGCACTTCCAGACTCTGTGACTCCAGAATGCTCACATACATCATACTGTGAGAGTCATTTTGCTAATACTTAATGTTACAATTTACAACTATTTACTTAAAAAAAATCTTGACTGGGAAAAAAAGACAATGCGGATAATCCTTGTTCTGGGTCCTATTCAAAGCTTAGCAGGATTTGGAATTACTTTAAAAATGTATAAAAGCAAAATATCTCATTATTGCATAGAGTGCTTCTGGAATCCAGAGAGGATTGTTAAAACAAGTGTAAAACTTAATTGGTAAGACCATATAGGACTTCATGTCATATTTATTTGACATCTAACATTTAATTCAACACATTAATTGTACTATATGATGAAACGGAAAATAGAACCAGTGGACGTGGAAAAGGGATTGTATTAAATTGTTCCATTTCCCTTTATTTTGGATACCTTATTGCCGTATGAGAATCTATCTAAAGGTAACACAGTGTGATGTTTCTGTGGAGAACCCTGATACACAAAGGTAATTTTATCTTTTTTTGTTTTCCTTGGTTACTTTCTTTTGTAGTAGATAGTTTGAAATTTGTTGATAACAAAAACGAGGAATGTGAAATTCTTCAATTCAGAAATATTATTGACTTTTTATTTTTTTCAACGTTTTTTTAATTTATTTATTTATTTTTGGGACAGAGAGAGACAGAGCATGAACGGGGAAGGGGCAGAGAGAGAGGGAGACACAGAATCGGAAACAGGCTCCAGGCTCTGAGCCATCAGCCCAGAGCCCGACGCGGGGCTCGAACTCACGGACCGCGAGATCGTGACCTGGCTGAAGTCGGACACTTATTTATTGACTTTTTAAATAAATTTCCAGATCTTACATGTCTGTTATTATAGATATATAATTACGAATTTCTGTGAAATTAAGAATTTCTTCTAACTGATAAAAATATATCCACACTTTTATGGTTGTCTCAATAGAAGCCCCATCTTCCTCTGCCATGATTATTAATTCAAAAACTTCTTCTTGTGGTTCTCTGCTGAAAAAGTTTCATTTTTCTTTAATCTGTTATATCTTGCAACCCCCTTAAGAATGTGCCACTTCGTGAAAGTCAAGGCATATTAATCTAGGACCCTGCAAGTTACGTTATTTTTACACAAGTAAGGGAAGTATGCTGTGATGTTTATGAGCAATTTTTCCAGAGTTAGAGCAAACTCAGTGCTCAGGTTATTACCTACCCATCTTAGGTTTCTGAGAAATTTAATTAAGCTATAACTAAGCATTGATTACCTCAAATGTAACAGTGATAGGAAGAGTGTTTACCACCCAGGCTAAATAGGTGCCCTAAGTGCTGGACAGGGTAAATTTCCTGCCAGCTCATGTTGCTAAACTTTTAGATTCGTTCACACAATACATTAGTTGAAGGTATCTCAAAATAAATGTCCAAATAAATACTTTCAGAAAATCTTCCAATGCCATCATATGACTCATTTATCTCCCAAATGTGAGAACAGATGAAGCTAAGGAATTGGGGGCACTGAGGTAGATTTACA
This sequence comes from Felis catus, assembly GCF_018350175.1. NCBI lineage: Eukaryota > Metazoa > Chordata > Mammalia > Carnivora > Felidae > Felis > Felis catus. Next base: position 153,553,146 of record NC_058371.1, on the reverse strand, counting down.
GAACAAGGCTGTTTGCTGGCCATTTCTGAAAAGCTCATCTATTTGCAGTTTCTCTGAATAGTCTGTAAACTAAGCTTTAACCTCATCGTAAGGGAGATGGGTAACGAGCCTACAAGTAAGCCCCGTGTATTTCATGTGCGTATTTGTTTTTGTTCTATTTACCATTCTTCATAGACCATGTGATCTCAGTTTATGGACATAAATATGATTCCTGTATTTCGGGGCAAAATCAAAGGCCACAGTTTTCAACTGGATAGAAAAAACAACTCTGAAACTGCCTCAATTATAATGTGCGAAAAATGAAGTGGTTGTGGTCCACTTTTGCATTTTCTATCTTCTGCCACCAAAATAATTAAAATTTATGAAAATGCAAAGGGACAAAAATAGTTTTATAAGCCGTTTAACTTAGTAAATGCTAATTATGAGAGAAAAAAATAAAATTGTTTGAAGTTATGCTTAAAAACAACAGAAAAACTAACATCTATAAATTGGAATGTGAAAAAGAGTAAATCCTGCTTATCTGGGCTAGTTGCTTAGGGAAATGTTGACATTATTCTCTGTCAGAATCTTTTATTTTAGTTTCTTACATGAACATCTTCCCTCAAAAATAACTTTTGGTAACATCTGGTGATCCCATGTAATTTGCTTATCTGCCTTGTATCATAAACAAATTTTCAGTTTTCTAGTCAATTACTAAGACAGAGACTTCTTTTTTTGGTGGAAATGCAGGGGATCTAGAATACTCAGAGTTCTTTGAAAATAAATATCTTTTAAAAAGCACTTACAATACCTACTATAAAGTTACTGTAATTAAGTAGTGTGGCACTAATCCATGGTTCCATAGCTTAATGGAACACTCCAGAATAGAGCCACAATTTTACTCTTTTGACTTTTTTTAAGTGTTCCTTTATATATATATATATATATATATATATATATATATATATATATATATTGAGAGAGAGAGAGCATGCACATGAACAGGGAAGGGGCAGAGAGAGAGAGGGAAACAGAGGATCTGAAGCAGGCTGCACACGGTCACCACAAAGCCCGAGATGGAGCTTGAACTCAGGAACCATGAGATCATGACTTGAATCGAAATCAAGACTTAGAAGACACAACTGACTGAGCCACCCAGGTGACCCACTCATCTACCTTTTTTATTGTGATAACATTTAATAAGATCTACCTTTGTAATGAAATTTTAAGTGTACAATATAGAATTGCTAACTATAGGTACAGTGCTGTATAGCAGATCTCTAGAACTCATTTATCTTACAAAACTGAAACTTTATACCTTTTGAATAGAAATTCCCCATTTCCTTCTTTCCCCCAATACTCATTGGGTTTTTGATAAAGGTGCTAAAAGTAAACCCAATTTGAAAGAGAAGATATTTTAAACAAATACTTTTGGGGCCACTGGTTATCTATCAATGATAAAATGATCCTAGGATCGGGGCGCCTGGGTGGCTCAGTCGGTTAAGCGGCCGACTTCGGCTCAGGTCATGATCTCATGGTCCGTGAGTTTGAGCCCCGCGTCGGACTCTGTGCTGATAGCTCAGAGCCTGAAGCCTGTTTCGGATTCTGTGTCTCCCTTTCTCTGACCCTCCCCTGTTCATGCTCTGTCTCTCTCTGTCTCAAAAATCAATAAACGTTAAAAAAAATTAAAAAAAATGATCTTAGGATCTTTCTCACATTATACACAGAAGTTAATTTGAGGTGCAGAGACAGCTCCATCCCTATCTCCTAAAAAGATAGCTAAAAATATGAACCTCTTTAGGAGAATGTACTAGGAGAATATCTTTTTGAATTAGTAGTAGACAAGCTTTCTTAGAAATAATGCAGAAATTATAGCTCACTGCCAGTGAAATTTGGGATAGGCAAAGGGTAAGGGAGTTTCCTGCTTCAGGTGGCTTCCAGTCTCCATGGAACTGAAGGGTTTTTTGGTTTTTTTGTTTGTTTGTTTTTTGTTTTCCTTCTAGTCCTTCAGTTGCCTATTGCTTTTTCCTAGGACAGGAATTTTCCTTTTTTCTTGTCTATTAACTTCTTTCTCCATAGGATATAGCTTCTTTCTCTATCATAGCAATGGATCTTTGCCTCGTCATTGGTGGTGGGAGAGTATGTTGCCTTTCCCACAGTGTCTTGAAGCGTTTATTTCTCTTAAAAGAGGTATATGGGGAGCAGACAGTGCTCTGTGTCCATGTGCCACACTGATCTCTAGACCTACCTGCTATCTTTATCAAGAGTATCCATGGAGGCCTATGGAAGGAAGCTTGTCAGTGACCTCAGATTTTTCCTGTGTGAAGTTCCCATGGAAACTAAACAAATTGACAGTTTACTTTCAGCATCTAAAATATCTTAAATTTTTAAGCTGTCCCTACCTGCTTCTATGATTACTGTGTTTTCCTTCAACAATCTTCCAAAAATGAAAGAAACAGTTCCAGTCCTGTCTCACCTCTGCGGGACTATCATCCTTTGGAATTCAATTGACTAGGTTAATTTACCAACTCACAACTGACTCACTCAAGGAAAGTTATGGACTTGTAGATTATGGAGGTTTCTCACATTGCTAGGGTTAGGGCAACCCTCCTTTGTACATTTTTACATCATAATTGGAATTGAAATTCTATTATATAAAAGCATCATTTTACAAAGGTTTTATTTGATTTTAGTAAGTGACTTTTGAAAATTTCATGGCAGAATATATATTATAAAATTCATGTTTTTCTGTTGGAAAGTTCTGTAAGTTTTAATTATTTTTAGTGTTTATTTATTTTTGAGAGAGAGAGGAGAGAGAGAATCCAAAGCAGGCTCCAGACTCTGAGCTCTCAACACAGAGCCAAACGTGGGGCTCAAACTTATGAACAGTGAGATCATGACCCGAGCTGAAGTCAGATGCTTAACTGACTGAGCCACGTAGGCGCCCCAGAAAATTCTGTAAGTTTTAAAAATATATAAAGTTGCACAACTACCTACATGAACAAAATATAGAACAGTTCAATTACCCCCTCAAAATCTCCCTCATGCCCATTTGTGACAAATGCTTCCATTTTCTCTCAACCCTTAGCAAGTATTTATCCAACTATTACCTTTAGATTTTTGTTTTTTACAAAATGCTCTATGATGATATCATATAGAATGTGGCCTTTTGAATCCATTTTCACTTAACATAATGCTCTGAAAAGTAATCCATCATATTTCTAGGTGCTAATTAATCATTCATATGAACCTATTGTAAATTGTATCATTTGTCTTCCTACTCATGAAAGGTAAGCATTCTTTATATGATCTGAGATAAGCTCTTTAACAAATGTCGCTAGAAAATATTTAAAAAGTTAAAAATAGAACTACCCTATGACCCAGCTATTGCACTACTAGGTATTTACCCAAAGGAAACAAAACACTGATTTGAAGGGTTACATGCACCACAATGTTTATAGAAGCACTGTACATACTGGAATATTACTTAACCATAAAAAAGAACAAACATTTGCCATTTGCAATGACATCGATGGAGCTAGACTGTATTATGCCAAGTGAACTAAGTCAGTCAGAGAAAGACAAATACCACATGATTTCACTCATGTGGAATTTAAGAAATGAAACAGAGGTTTCCTACTATTCTTACTTTCTAATCTTATACTATAATAAACTTTAGCCTGCTGCTAAAAAAAGAAAGAAAGAAAGAAAGAAAGAAAGAAAGAAAGAAAGGGAGAAAGAAAGAAAGAAAGAAAGAAAGAAAGAAAGAAAGAAAGAAAAAGAGAGAAAGGGAGAAAGAAAGAAAGAAAGAAAGAAAGAAAGAAAGAAAGAAAGAAGGAAGGAAGGAAGGAAGAAAGAAAGAAAGAAAGAAAGAAAGAAAGAAAAGAAAGAAAGAGAAAGAAAACAGATAAACATAGGAGAAAAAAAAAAGAAAGAGAGGGAAGCAAACCATAAAAGACTCTTCACTATAGAAAACAGAAGTTGCTGGAGGGAAGGTGGGTGGGGGATGAGCTTAAGGAAGGCCCTTTTGATGAGCCCTGGATGTTATATGTAAGTGACGAATCACTAAATTCTACTCCTGAAACCAACATTACACTATATGTTAACTAATTAGAATTTAAATGAAAACTTGAAACAAAAAGAAAAGAAAAGAAAAAGAAAATATTTTTGCCTGGTCTATGGCTTATATTTTTATTATTTTAATGATACTTTATAAATTTTTATTATCTTATTATCTTTATTATCTTCATTGCAAATGAAATAATTTCTTTAATTTCAAGTTCTGATTGGTTGTTGCTAGTGTATAAAAATACAACTATTATTTGTATGATGGACTTGTGTTTTGTGACTTTGCTAAATTTGTTTATTATGGTAATTTTTGTGTATTCCTTGTATTTCTTACATGCATTATATATTCTGTTAGTAAATATAGTTTTACTGTTTTCTTTCCAAACTACATGCCTTTAAATTATTTTGTTGTTCTGGGGCACCTGGATGGTTCAGTCGGTTGAGCATCTGACTTCAGCTTAGGTCATTATCTCACAGTTTGTGGGTTCAAGCCCCATCTTGGGCTCTGTGCTGTCAGCTCAGAGCCTGGAGCATGCTTCGGATTCTGTGTCTCCTTCTCTCTCTGCCCCTCCCCTGCTTGTGCTCTGTCTCTCAAAAATGAATACATGTAAAAAAATAAAAAAAAAATTCTTTTGTTGTTCTTATTCTTATTGCCTTAATGTGCTAGCTAGAATAATATGCAGTACAATGTTGAATAGAGATGAAAAAAGTAAACATCCTTGCCTTGTTCATTACATTTGGAGAAAGCCTTCAGTCTTTCACCATTAAGTATGATGTTAGCAGTAGGATTTGCGTAGATACACTTTGGCAAGTGGATAAAAATCCCCTTTATTCCTAGCTCATTGAGGGTTTCTACACCAAATAGATGTATTATTTTTCAAATGATTGTTCACCATCTCTTTATCTGATCATGGGGTTATTGTTCTTTATTCTGTTAATGTGGTATATTCCATTATTTTCAGATGTTAAACCAACTGTTTGAGATGAATCTTAGCTGCTCAGAGTGTATAATACCATTGTCATAAATGTTATTTGCCATAAGTCACATTGTTAGTATAAACTATCTCAAGTAGCTAAGTCTTCAGTTATACAAAGACTTTCTTTTCTTTCTTTCTTATTTGAATATAGTTGACACACAATATTAGATTAACTTTGTGTGTACAACATAGTGATTTAACAAGTTTATACTTCATACTGTGCTTACCGTAAGCATAGCTAACACCTTTCACCACACAACACTATAATACCATTGACTATATTCTTTATGCTGTAACTTTATTCCAATGGCTTATTTATTCCATAACTAGAAGCCTATGTTACCCTCTCCCCTTCCTCCATTTTGCCCACCCCTGATCTCCTTCCTTCCTGGTAGCCATCAATATTTATAGATCTGATTCTGCTTTTTGGTTTTTATTCATTTTTTAATTCTACAATATGTGAAATTGTATGGTATTTGTCTTCCACAAACATATATATATATATATACATATATATAAATCAGTTACATATATATATCACATATATCACATATATATTTATATATCACATTTCTTTATCCATTTATCTATACATGGATATTTGGGTTGCTTCTATATCTTGGCTATTATAAATAGTATAGCAATAAACATAGGGGTGCATATATCTCTTTGAATAGTGTTTTCATTTTCTTTAGGTAAAGAGCCAGCAGTGTGACTATTAGATCATATGGTATTTCTATATTTAATTTAATTTTTGAGAAACTTCCATCTACTTTCTACTGTGGCTGTACCATAAAAGATATTCTTATCAACCAAGGCATCCCATGGGTTCAGAGATTATCTCTCAGGAGCTGGTCAAAACCATTCCTGTGCCCGCCTGGGTGACTCATTTGGTTAAGTGCCCAACTCTTGATTTCGGTTCAGGTCATGATATTAGGGTCATGAGATTGAGCCTGGCATCAGGCTCCATCCTGAGAGTAGAGCCTGCTTAAGATTCTCTCTCTCTCTCTCTCTCTCTGCCCCTTTCTCAACTTGTGCTTTCTCTCTCTAAAAAATAAAAAAAATAAATTAATTAAATGAAATTTAAAAAGTCATTCCTACCACTTGGCAATGAGAAAAAATGAAATCTTGCCAGTTGCAACAACATAGATGGAACTGGAGGGTATTATGCTAAGTGAAATAAGTCAGAGAAAGACAGATATCATATGTTTTCACTCAAGTGTGGAATTTGAGAAACTTAACAGAAGACCATGGGAGAAGTGAAGGGGAAAAAATAGTTTCAGACAGGGAAGAAAACCATAAGAGACTCTTTTTTTTTTCAGTCTTCCATACAATTTTATTTTCTCCCTTTAACCATAATAATATGATATCCAAATTTTGTCTTAACTGGAGGGTCTGTAAACACAGGTTTATCCAGCCCACTTATGGGCTAGGCAAATGCTGCTTCTTGAAATGGTCCCACCTTGGTACCTCTGGTCATCCAACCCAAGTCACCCCCTTGCCTGGCTTTATCTCTACTATACTGTGTGGCCACTTCATTGAATCTCATTCCAGACTTCAACTTTTCCATGGCTTGCATGATTTTCCCATGTTTTTCACACAGAATGTGTCTGACCTTTATTGCATTGCCACCACCTTTGGGACCCTGAGCCTTCTTGTCAGAACTGTCACTCCCAGAGGCTGCTCCTCCTTCCCCCCCTCCCTTTCCTGGAACTGCTTTTTCCCTTGGGTGGCATCTTCGAATCTTGCAGCTGTACTGTCAAAGGCTTCAGTTGCCTCTAAGAGACTCTTAAATACAGAGAACAAACTGAGGGTTGATGGAAGGGATGGGTGGGAAGGGCGGGCCGGGGAGGGGAAAATGGGTGATGGGTATTGAGGAGGGCACTTGTTGGGATGAGCACTGGGTGTCATATGTAACCAATGAATCATGGGAATCTACCCCCGAAGCCAAGAGCACACTGTATATACTGTATGGTGGCTAACTTGACAATAAATTATATTTAAAAAAAGAATTTAAAAAGCCATTCTTGAAGAAGTTTAGAATGTGCAGGGTTTAGGCAACCCAGAACTACTGATCTAACCCTTTGGTGTACAATTTCCAAGTAGTTCAGTGATAAAGTATTTTTAAATAAAAAGAAGTTACAACTCATGAGATTTAACTTAAAGCTCTGAGGGGATATTAAATCAATTTTTATAGAGCCAGTTTCCTACAAAATGTCAACTGTAGTTGCACCGTAATATAATAAAAGACCTAGTCATAAAAATCACATTTAGTGGTAGGAGAGGATACTCTATAAATGATTTGAGTGATTTTGTTAATATTTGACATACCTAAGCATTTGTTTTTGTATTTATTTTTTTATTTTTTTATTTTTTTAACAATTATTTATTTTTGAGACAGAGAGAGACAGAGCATGAACGGGGGAGGGGCAGAGAGAGAGGGAGACACAGAATCGGAAACAGGCTCCAGGCTCTGAGCCATCAGCCCAGAGCCCGACGCGGGGCTCGAACTCACGGACCGCAAAATCGTGACCTGGCTGAAGTCGGACACTTAACCGACTGCGCCTCCCAGGCGCCCCTGTTTTTGTATTTATATATGGAATCAGTTCTTATATTCTTCTAAAAAATTCAATTTAGTGCATTATTATCAAGCTTTATCATCATATTATTTTCATTATAAAAAGCAGTAGCAAAAACAAAATTATATTCTTTGAAATTTACATACAATATACTAAATTGACTGGCATATTGTAATTAGGAATGGGATCGAATATACATATAATAAAGTGGTAAAAGAGTAACCATTCTTATGTAAAGTTTTATAATGATATATTTATGATTTATAGTACATCTAGTTCATAATATTCATAGTATATTAAAGATTCATCACTTTTATCATATATTTCTTATGATTTACACATTTATATGTCTTCTAACGGTAACCAAAAATTGGCATTTTGCTTATATTGGATACTTAAAGTGAGGTTCACATTTATGTCCTATAATAATTTTTTGGTAAACTTCTCATTTTTATAGTTTGATGAAATTCGTTTATTGAGAAAAATGTTTTTAATTTTATACATTCAAAATAATAAGCATGTTGAAATGCCATGAATTAATAGTATAAGATCAAACACTGTGACAAATTTATTTTCAGTATATATTAGTGTGTTTTAGGCTTTGTCCACAATAAAATTATGCATGCTTTCCTTTTAGCTGTTCATGCTACTTTCAGTAGCTTTAATGCATAATAATTTATCTGCAATCTAAATGCCATCTACTTCAAAGTAGGATTTAAGCTGACAATATGTAATTATTTAGAGAACTCTATTGAAGTACTAATATGTTTGAAGATTTCTAGGTGTACAGAAAAAATTTGCCTGTTTTATTATGCCAACTTTACTAGCCTTCAATGTTCTAGGATAAGAAAAAAGAAAAATAATCCGTTTTTAGGTTACTCTTACCCATTGAAAACCATGTGGATACTCTCAAACACGTTTCATGGTGGTGATTTTATTAACTACCACCTAGGAACGTGGAATGTGACATGCTGATGGGAAAAGTGGAAGAAAATGAAGCAGGAGAGATAAGTAATATATTTATGGAAGTCCTTTAAACTCTGTGATCCACTAGGCTCTTTTTCTCCTGAGGGCATTGGGAACTCATAGAATGTTCCGAGTGGCAGATAATATTACTTAGGTATTGGTGGAAAGGGCTAATGTACTTTAAGTTTGGGGGAAACATATTTGAGTTTGGTGAAAATGGTGAAAATATAGTATTTGATCTAAAATAAGAGATCTAAAAATAAGAGTGGGTAACTAGAAAATAACTTAATATTTTTCCAACTATAAAACCATGTAAACCAAACCCATTTGACCCATCACATGCAATGTAAACTCCATGAGAACTGAAATTTCATTTTCTATTGTTAAAGTAATTAAACAAAGAGGCCATTACACTGAGGTAGATTTAATGCATGCACAGTCTATGCAAGCAAACTGAAACGTAAGCCAGAGTAAACTCCTATAAATGCCTCAAGGCTAAGAAATTAAAACCTAAGAACAACTGGGCACCTGGGTGGCTCAGTAGGTTAAGCATCCCACTTCGGCTCAGGTCATGATCTCACAGCTTGTGAGTCCGAGCCTGGCGTCGGGCTCTATGCTGATGGCTCAGAACCTGGAGCCTGCTTCAGATTCTGTGTCTCCCTCTCTCTCTGCCCCTCCCCTACTCTCTCTCTGTCTCTCAAAAATAAATAAATGTTAAAAACATTTTTAAAAACGACAAAATCAACTAATCACAGTCAACTAGTCTTTCCCAAATTAAGCAACCACTTGAGCTTTACTTCCATGGCAAATCTACAAGAGTCTTTGCCTTAGGTTCTGTTGGCTCCTAACCATTTTCATTTTGGCACTGACAGATTCAAATCCATGTTTGTTCAAATATATTCTTCAAACATTTTTTAAAAAAAAATTTAGTGTTTATTTTTGAGAGACAGAGAGACAGAGCGTGGGCGGGGGAGGGCCAGAGAGAGGGAGACAGAATCGCAAGCAGGCTCCAGGCTCAGAGCTGTCAGCACAGAGCCCGACGGTGAGAACATGACCCAGTAGAAGTCAGACTCCCAACAGACTGAGCCACCAGGCGCCCCTCTTCAAAAATCGCAATGTACAATTTATCTTGTAACACTATCCTCTTTATCATTGATCTCCATGACACCTGGAACATAGGTGCACAATAAAATTTTGAATGAAGTATGAAAATGGTGATTGTTCAAAGCTGCATAATACTGTAATATCTAAGGCTTAGTTCTTAAGGAATAACCAATGAAGGAAAGAGGTTGAAAGGATGGTGGTTGATATTAAAGCACCGATTTGAATATTAAATACATTTTGAAGAACACAAAGTAGAATATGCCAAATAAAGGAGAATGGTGCTATGAATATAAATATCATTCTATCTTGAATATAGTGATTCTGGTTTGCAAATGAACACATTATAAGTAATTTAGAACATAAAAAATAAGGCCTGGGAAGCCATAGTCAGGTTGGGTAAATGAATTATGCTCAGAACACTCAAAATAGAGAGTTGAATTTGTTTATGAACATTTTTCAGTTTACAGTTTCTTTTTCCTTTAATGTTTATTTATTAAATAATAATAAATTTATTATTTTCATTTTTATTATTTATTCTATTTATTATTTTTATTTAATATTTATTTATTAAATAATAATAAATTTATTATTTTTATATTTGAGACAGAGTGCAAATAAGGAAGGGGGTGGATACAGAATCTGAAGCAGGCTCCAGGTTCTGAGCTGTCAGCACAGAGTGCGACGTGGGGCTCGAACCCACGAGATATGAGATCATGACATGAGCCGAAGTCGGATGCCCAACCTACTGAGCCACCCAGATGCCCCACTAGTTCACAATTTCTGATATACTTCAGTTAGCACAGAACATCCTCAGGAATCCTTTTATGCATTTGTATCTTCTCTATTTCCATAGTTTATTTTTATTTGTTTTCATTTTCAGTTACTTTTACAGCTAGTGCAGTAAATGTAGCATTTTTAGAAATTTAAAATTATTAGAAAAAGCTGAACATTTTGATTTGACCTAGAAAGAGTCACAATTTTAATCCTTAACATTTATTTCACACCCTGAAAGAATTATGCTACAGTATATAGAACTTAATTTTTTTCTATACAAATGTTTAAAATATGACAATTAATAAGATACTAATAGAAATTACATTTAAGGGTATTAACGTTCAAAAAGAGTAAGACAGGCTATGCTTTTAACACAATTGGGCCATTTGGATGGATAGTATATATCAAAATTGGTCATATCTTTACTGTAAATTTTTTTTATTTGTTCTCATTGACAATTTTCCTCCAGATTTAAATCTCATGGTCATGTTTATGTAAACATAGTCACATTTTTGTTTGTTTGTTTTCTTTTCAATTATAGGTGTTTTTTTTTTTAATTATTTATTTGAGAGAGGGAGAACTCAAGTGTGAGAGAAAGTGAAGGAGGGGCAGAGAGAGGGAGAGAGAGAAGCCCAAGCAGGCTCCATACTATTAGTGTATAGCCCCAAGCAGGGCTTGATCTCACAAACTATGCAATCATGACCTGAGCCGAAATCAAGAGTCGGATGCTTAACAGACTGAGCCACCCAGGTGCCCCAGTGATAATCACATTTCTATGTCTGGATATGTTTTTTCTCCAATAAATTCATTTTTTTTAAATTTACATCCAAGTTAGATAGCATACAGTGCAACAATGATTTCAGGAGTAGATTCCTTAATGCCCCTTACCCATTTAGCCCATGCCCGTTCCCACAACCCTCTATGTCCTGGATATCTTTAACTAAAGTTACCATGTGCCAGTTGGTCTAGCACAATCTTGGTTTATGCCTCTCATCTAAAATTAATGATTAACAGTGTCCCACTTTCATTTCCAAATCTCCCAATGTCTATAGTAAGTTTATAAAATATGTTGTCACCCAATCTTCAATCTAATACAAAGAAGTTTCTTAAGATGCTCCAATTTTGAGGTGGTGGTGAGAGAGAGGGAGAAGGGAATATGTATATGAGGAAATTAATTTAAAATTGAGTAAATCAGTAATGAAACAGTACTTTACTGTAGTTACTGAGTCAGAAATAATATTGAATCACTAAATTATAAATTAAAATACTGAGAGGATCTTCATTAGTGTAGAATCAAGATAATGCTGCATAGTGATTGAGTTCGATCAACAAATCAGATGTATGATGGTGAATCCAATAGTCTGTACACTGTCTCATGAAGGAATCTAAGTTCCATTGCAATTTAGATAATTGAAGATTTGATATATTTTTATTCTATGTTTCTGTATTTATAAATGAGTTCCTGAGCCACATGATTCCCGGTACCCTGTGCACCTTTTAATCGGAAAACACACGCATACATACATACACAGAAATTGTAGTATATGCAGTTCATTTTCGTTCGTTATTGCATAAGCTGTTTCTTTAATTCTTTTTCTCTGCCTTATTTGTTGATCTTATTTATTACATTTGGTTTAACAAAGAATAAGTAATTACTGTTAATTGCTATTTCATGTTCCACTGGATATTTCTTTAGAAATGTATGATATGCCTTGTGTATTATACATGCTTTCATGTCCCCAGCTAGGTTATGACTTTCTGGAATTTGAGGTAATGTGTGTTATTCAGATTTCTATCCTCTGATGCCTATAAAAACATACATTCTTTAATAGGAATGCAAAAAATATCTATTATCTTAGAATCCATAATCATAGAAATACAATTATTTGATAAAGTCAGCTACGTGGACTTTTTTGTTTAAAAATTCTCTTTGTTCTTTGAGAATTAATTACTTAGGATTTTTACAGCCTTCATGTCTAATTTGCTTACAGGTGGTTCTAATACCTGTAATCCTTTATTTTTATTTTCCTGTAAAAACAGGGTCAGTTTTTATGAAGAGTTCTATAATTTTGTGTTTAAGGAGAAGGGTGTCTTATTTTGGATATATTAAAATTCAATCACACACAAATATTTTAGCACATCATGTTTTCACATGAGGTGTGAATATTTTAAAACCTGCCACAAAGTAGCATGTAACATTTGTAAGTAAGCTGGTATAGATTTAAGCTCTTTCATCTGTCAGATTTTTTATTCTTGTTAATTCTGGCAGAGCTAAAGCAAAATTAATAGGTTTATAATTCAGCCAAATAGAATCTAATGAACCAGATTTTATAATCAATAGCTTTATAAAAGTAATTCAATCAAATTCGTATGTAATAAAAAATAAATGGTTTAGAGTTAATCAACTGAGTTCAAATGAATTATTTCTACATTTATATTCTTGTTACCTATTTAGACTTAGTGTTGCTTCTTGATTACTTCTGATCCTAATGTATCATGTTATTAGCTATGCTGAAGGTCATTTATATTTTCCCACTGAGAGGAAGAAGTTGGAAAGGAAGGGAAGAAAAGAAAAATTAAATAGGAGAAAAAAAAAAGGAGTCTTGAAATTGGTAGTTCTAGTCATCAGTGAGCTGGAAAGAGGAAACAACAAAAGCCTTTGTTGTAATGACTGAAGAGGAGTAAAAGTAACTTAATAAAACCAGTGTGCTTCAAATGCCAGAACTGAGGTATAAATATTAAATGTATACTCTGTACCGCTCAAAGTCAGAGGAAAATCAGTCCTTATTTCTCCTCCTCCTCTTCCTCCACCTCCTTTTTGTAGTTCCTGACACTCAGAAACTATTTGTTACTGAAGTGATCATTTTCATTTCCTTTAATTCCAAAAATAATCTTATAAATTTTCAGTTGCCATCTCTCTATCAAAAATGAAGAAAATGGGGCTTAAAGAAAAAAATAATAAAACAACTAACATGTGTGATGTCCACAAACTGAAGAGATAAAGAGCCAGACTATTTGTCTCTAAAACATTGCACTTTTGTTTGGTTTTCCTTTTCAAAGGCTATGCTCCTTTTTTGAGGCAGAAAATTTGGAGTGGTATAGAATCAAAACCCTCCATAGGTCTTCTAGCATTTCCTGTACAACTGATTTGGCCCATATGAAAGGATGAGAGTTTGTGTAAGAGGATATTTCTCAAGGAACACTCATCAGAAAACGTGGATGTTCAGGCCAGCTCTTATTAAACTAGCCCAAAGAGATGCTAACCATGGAAAATCTGTTCTCTCTAACTATGATATATCTTAGTTACTATTCAAAGATTTTTCTATTTGCCTCATGGATCAGAGGGATTTGAGGTTACCTTTAAAAATTTAGATTATTCTAGAGCTATGCTGGAGAAGCAGTTTTTCCAGGGATATTTCAGCAACACCATACGCCACATCCTCATACTAGATAGTTGCGCAAAACAACCCATGGCTTGCCTCCCCCTGAAAAGATCCATGAAGTTATCACAGCCTGTGCACTTATTTTTAAGCCATTTTGCATTTAAAATGTGCTTATGCTTGGATTGGTACAATCCCTTTGCCATTTAGGCTAGTTTTAAATCAATTACGTTGCAATTTGCTTTTAGACTCTATTGCTCTGACAATAATTTGTATTATTTTACCTAACTCTTAAGAGTTTTAGCAGTGTCAGGGAACCTGGGTGGCTCAGTCGGTTGAACGTCCGACTTCGGCTCAGGTCATGATCTCACAGCTCTTGAGTTTGAGCCCCGCGTCAGGCTCTGTGCTGACAGCTAGGAGCCTGTAGCCTGCTTCAGATTCTGTGCCTCCCTCTCTCTCTGCCCCAACTTACTCGCATTCTGTCTCTGCCTCTCTCAAAAATAAATAAACATCAAAAAAATTTTTAAAAAAGTTTTAGCAGTGTCATTCTCTAATTAACCTTCAGTTTTTCCTGACATCACCGGTTTCAAAATATAAATTTCACATTTTTTTTCTGTTTCTCATTAGGGCTTATATAACCAAGCCACAATATATAATGCCCATTTATTACTATAAATATTATTTTTTAAATTGTCAACGTTAATATAATACTCAAGAAGGGTAAAAGGCTATTTCAAAGAGTTGGAAAATATCAGCAGCATATTTAACAAATAATTACTTCAAATATATAAAAAATGTGGGGCGCCTGCGTGGCTCAGTCGGTTAAGCGTCCGACTTCAGCTCAGGTCATGATCTCGCAGTCCATGAGTTTGAGCCCCGCGTTGGGCTCTGTGCTGACAGCTCGGAGCCTGGTGTCTGCTTCAGATTCTGTGTCTCCCTCTCTCTGACCCTCCTCCTTCATGTTCGGTCTCTCTCTGCCTCAAAAATTAAAAAAAATATATATCAAAAAAATTAAGAAAAACCAAATATATAAAAAATGTGAAAAACCAAAAAAGAAAAACAAATGAATGGCACTATGTATTGAAATGCAAATATACATATAATTTGATCAAGCAAATTTATTTCTAGATTGATATTCTCTAGAAATAATTGGAAGTATACATAGTCATATGCAGATAAGGGATTAGAGTCTTGTTTGTAACAGCTAAATGTTTAAAAATGACCTAAGAGATTTACAAGCAGTAGGAAATTGCATTTGTGTCTTATAGTATATCTATGCCATAGAATAACATGCAATTTCAAAAAGAATGAAGCTGAGAAAAAGGTAGTGGTAAGGGAAAATTCCCAAGATATTGCTAATTGAAAAATATATTCATATGTGTGTGGATATATGTGTGTGAATGATAGATGATAGATAGATGGATAGTGTGTATGTGAGTGTGTGTGTGTTTATCATGTAATTAGTGATCGCTAACAGTTTTATACATGGTTATTCAGGGTATTAGAATAAATTTTAATATATTTTTTCCTAATTTGAAACTTTTATAATAAAACATCATGTGTAACCTAAGTATTACAATATTTAAATAATAATGAACAGTAATCTTTAAAATTAGGAAATACAGATGCATATAAAGGCAAAATAATAATCATTCATAATCCCATCATCCAGAGATAAGGCCTTGGAACATTTTGGCATAATTCTTTATAGTATTCACTCGATAGATAGATGATAGATACATATTTGCATTCTGCATATGAATTTTACTATACTGACAGTCCCTGACTTAGGATGGGTCGACCATACAGTGGTGCAAAAAGTGGCAAACATTCAGTAGAAAGCATACTTTGAGTTTTGAATTTTGATCTCTTCCCAGGCTAGCAATATGTAGCAGGATACTCTTGTGATTCTGAACAGCAGTGAGCCAGAACTCCCAGCAGTCATTTGATCACCTAGCCAACCGCCAACATACTTGCAACTACTCTGTAGCCATATTGCCATTCTGTTTTTCACTTTCAGTACAGTATTCACTAAACTACATGATGTACTCAACACTGTGTTATAAAATAGGTTTTGTATCAGATAATTTTGCCCAGCTGTAGGCTAATATAAGTGTTCTGGGCAAGTTTAAGGTAGGCATAGTTAAACTACGATGTTTGGCATGCTGGATTTTTTTTTTCAATATATGAAGTTTATTGTCAAATTGGTTTCCATACAACACCCAGTGCTCATCCCAAAAGGTGCCCTCCTCAATACCCATCACCCACCCTCCCCTCCCTCCCACCTCCCATCAACCCTCAGTTTGTTCTCAGTTTTTAAGAGTCTCTTATGTTTTGGCTCCCTCTCTCTCTAACCTTTTTTTTTTTTAGTTCCCCTCCCCCATGGCCTTCTGTTAAGTTTCTCAGGATCCACATAAGAGTGAAACCATATGGTATCTGTCTTTCTCTGTATGGCTTATTTCACTTAGCATAGCCAAAGTAATTTTGAAGAAGACCAAAGCTGGAGGCATCACAATCCCAGACTTTAGCCTCTACTACAAAGCTGTCATCATCAAGACAGCATGGCATTGGCACAAAAACAGACACATAGACCAATGGAATAGAATAGAAACCCCAGAACTAGACCCACAAACGTATGGCCAACTCATCTTTGACAAAGCAGGAAAGAACATCCAATGGAAAAAAGACAGTCTCTTTAACAAATGGTGCTGGGAGAACTGGACAGCAACATGCAGAAGATTGAAACTAGACCACTTTCTCACACCATTCACAGAAATAAACCCCAAATGGATAAAGGACCTGAATGTGAGACAGGAAACCATCAAAACCCTAGAGGAGAAAGCAGGAAAAGACCTCTCTGACCTCAGCCGTAGCAATCTCTTACTCGACACATCCCCAAAGGCAAGGGAATTAAAAACAAAAATGAACTACTGGGACCTTATGAAGATAAAAAGCTTCTGCACAGCAAAGGAAACAACCAACAATACTAAAAGTCAACCAACGGATGGGAAAAGATATTTGCAAATGACATATCTGTCAAAGGCCTAGTATCCAAAATCTATAAAGAGCTCACCAAACTCCACACCCGAAAAACAAATAACCCAGTGAAGAAATGGGCAGAAAACATGAATAGACACTTCTCTAAAGAAGACATCCAGATGGCCAACAGGCACATGAAAACATGCTCAACGTCACTCCTCATCAGGGAAATACAAATCAAAACCACACTCAGATGTTGGATGTTTTAAATGAATATTTTTACATATAATATTTTCAGCTTACAACAGGTTTATCAGATGTAACCTCAGCGTAAGTCAAGGAAGATCTGTATTCAGAGTTTGTGTTGTTGTTAGTTTGAATGCTACGTTTTTGTATATTTCTGTATTCACATTTTTTTCCTTAAGAGTGATGCCAGGACGATAATCTTTTAATATTTGTTTTGCAAGTTTGAATTCTAAAAGTGTGACCTGATTTCAGACCTGATCTACTGCAGGGTATGGGTGCTCAGTTCAAAGCCTATTTACTAACATTATATGCATTTTAATTTGTTTCAATTTGGTAATTTGGTGAAATTTAGCATGTCATTTTAACTCTGAGTCATGTCTCTGAATAATTGCTTTTCAGGACATAATTTCTCCATCATACTTTCCTCCTAATAACTGGCTTCTTTATTATTGAAATTATTTCTACTCTTATTTGGTTAGTTTTCAACTATTTTTCAACTGATATTGTTACTCCATGATTTATTTTTATTCTGACAGAAAGGAGGAGAATCAAACTACTCTTAGGAAACATAGTTGTAACTTATAAAGCAAAACCTTGAGTTTGGGTTTTATAAAGTAGTGAAATTCAGAGATAAATAGACATCAGGATTCCTACACTCAAATCTTCAGGATAGAAAGGAGTCCTATGCAAAACTGATGGTTCATGAATAATATTTTTGATAGAAAAAAACATTAGGAAATTTTGGTTAAAAATATACTGAAATTGTGCAGAAATACAGGAGATAGAAATGGGAATAAAGAAAGATAAAAATGGTGTCCTTGGTATATTTTAATTCAATGAAAAACCTTTTTATTTTTCATTTTACTTTTTTTCCTCAGGGAAAACTAGAGAATCAGAAGACATGTAGATGGAAGAAATTATTTAGAATACTCTTGAAGTTAAGTGAAACATGCCGAGATCTATCTGTTCATGTTTTTGATCTGCTTAAATTTCATCAGTTGGTAAAATATTGAAACAACTTTTTGTTGTTTCATTGAATGGATTCTTAAAGGGTGCCATGTAAAGAGAAAAAAATGAAAATAAAATGACACCATTATTTTATTAAAGTGTGTTCTTTACCTCACATTACCTTTCTGAAATTAGCACCTTCTTTAAAAGAATGTCATGCTTGGGGCGCCTGGGTGGCGCAGTCGGTTAAGCGTCCGGCTTCAGCCTGGTCACGATCTCGCGGTCCGTGAGTTCGAGCCCCAGGTCGGGCTCTGGGCTGATGGCTCAGAGCCTGGAGCCTGTTTCCGATTCTGTGTCTCCCTCTCTCTCTGCCCCTCCCCCGTTCATGCTCTGTCTCTCTCTGTCCCAAAAATAAATAAACGTTGAAAAAAAAAAATTAAAAAAAAAAAAAAGAACGTCATGCTTTATTCAGTGATAAAGGGACAATGACTTAATTACTCAAGAATACCAGGTCACTCAGGGTGCTTGGGTGGCTCAGTCAGTTAAGCATCTGACTTCGGCTTAGGTCATGATCTCGCAGTTTGTGAGTTCGAGCCCCACATTGGGCTCTGTGCTGGCAGCTTGGAACCTGGAGCCTGCTTCGGATTCTGTGTCTCCTTCTCTCTCTGCCCCTCCCCCACTTGTGTTCTGTCTCTCTGTGTCTATGAAAAATAAATAAACTAAAAAAAAAAAAAAAAAAAAAAAGAATACCAGGTCACTCTCTATGGCTCCTGTTAAGCACTAAGCACCTATTTAACAGGGATTTCATTATGGTCCTTATTAGAATATCAGTGCAATTTTACATAGCAAATTTGTTCCCTTTTAAATTACTTGTTAACTGCTGAAACTTGGTTTCCTCTTTGTAGGTTTTATCTTTTTTTCCACTTATTACCCCTGAACGTGAATTTGAAAAATGCCTTTATACCTATAACCCAACATGTCAATATGTAACAAGGCAATAATTAACAGTACCGAATTTCTAAATTACACATACTCTACGTTGTATCAAGCCACTCATTTTCAAGGAATAGGTCAGATTCAACAATGTTTCAAAAATACGGAGTTCTTAGCTAAGAAACTTACATCATTAGTCTTAAACAATCTGAAGATTTAAGTCTAAATAAAACAAGAAAATATGTTTCTTCCATTGTCTATTAATATGTGAATTATAATTTTTGTTGTGTGAACCATTATCATAAATTATACATATACATTCATTATTATACATATGGGCAACTATGGCAAAAAAGTTGTGTTCTATTTTAAATAATCCAAATATATATAATATTTATATTAATGTTATGTTTTCTATAATATAGATTATATTTTCTTTGGATTATTTAAAATAGGACACAACACTTTCTTTCCGTAGTTGCCCAAGTAACTCTTTAAATCTTTATTTGAGGGGCGCCTGGGTGGCGCAGTCAGTTAAGCGTCCGACTTCAGCCAGGTCACGATCTCGCGGTCCGGGAGTTCGAGCCCCACGCCAGGCTCTGGGCTGATGGCTCGGAGCCTGGAGCCTGTTTCCGATTCTGTGTCTCCCTCTCTCTCTGCCCCTCTCCCGTTCATGCTCTCTCTCTGTCCCAAAAATAAATAAACGTTGAAAAAAAAATTTAAATCTTTATTTGAGAAGCTATAACCTGGCTAGACAAGGGTGACTCACTGTATAGGCAGTGAGAAAACATTAGCTCAGCTGTACCCTGCAATAACATGGGAAATAGAAAGTGCACTTAAAAGATCTTTGGATTTGGTTAAAACAGTTTCAAAACACAATGCTGATTATTGACATTTGTTACTACTAGAAAAAAGAGGAGCTTACAAAAAATACATATACATTTACATATACATATACACATACATACACATACACACACACAACCAAGAATTTCTAGGTTAGGTAGATTTGGAAAATGAATTTTTTTTTCAAAAATCCAGAGATATGGTCATTAACCCCCCACTTTTAGGCTACAGATAAATCAAGGGTTTATTAAGAGTTAAGAAAGAATTGGGTGACTATCATTAATTCCCTTCATCTAGAGGAAATGCATCTAGAAAAAGACACCAACGTTGTGGTCGTATGACCACACGATGAGTTCAGAATGGCTGTAATGAAGTCTAGCTATAGGAACATGGGTCGTAAAGCATTATTTCATTATAAATTGGAGATAAAAGGGGACTACTATATCTTGCATACTGAAGATATGTATTATCTGAATAGTAGATGGGCATCATTATAATTCTTCCTTGTACTTGATTTGTCTTATTTTCTAACGCATGATAGTCATTTCTTTCTTAGATAAACTAAAGGTTCACAAACAGATTCAGGTGTGTAAATTATGCTATTGGATATTAACATCCCCACTTTTAAATCATGGTCTGCATTTCTCATCTCTTTTTATCTGAGATTTTTTAGTTGAACATATTTAGCCTTTTTTCCCAAACATTTTTGTTCATCTTTTCCTCTCTAGGTCCTCCTTGATGCTCTATTTACAATGGATTTGGAAAATTCTAGATCTTTTTTTTCTTTCTTTCTTCCGTTCCTCTTCTTTGTTTATTCTATATTCTTTGAGAATTACTCAGCTGGACTTTCCATTTCACTAATATTGCTTCAGCTTTGGGCAGATTATTATTAGAGACTGCTGTAAGCATTTTATTTTAATAATTTCATCACATTTTCCAAGCCTGTATTTTGTAATATAAATGTGTGTAAATATTGCTTCATAACAAATCACATGTGAACAATAAAATTGAGGATTTAAAACCTGGGAAAAATCATTTAACATATTAATACTTTATTTTATTTTGCACATATAAATTCAAGAATCATTGACACATTTAGTTCTAAGCTAATTATTTGATATTAATAACATTTGCTTCTGATAATTTTAATGACTAACACATTTAACTAGATCATTCATCTTATTAGTGCTTCATTCAAAAAAGGGACAATTAAGTTTTCCATTTTTGTCAGCCTTCAGCAATTTAAATATCAGATTCATGTTAACTGTTAAACCTCACTAGATTTTTATATAATTTCTTTCTATGATATTGATTATTATTTATAATAGAATTAAAACAACAATGACAACAATACACAAATACACACAACTTAATGTATTCAAGAAGTTATTGGTCAAGATTTGGTAGAGCCCCTGGTTCTCAGTTTCTATAAAGCTAAAATGGGAAAGTAGGTATCCTAGAATTTCGTTATAGACAGCCTCTGGGAGTATGTTAGAAAAGTGTATTTTTAGGCCTCAACTCATATTTAGTGTATCAGAATCAAAAAAGTTTGAGAGGCTTTGTTAGAGAACTTCTAAAAGATTTTTCACCTTTGATCAAAGTGGTCCTGAGATGGACTTGGTGTATGGGCATTATTTCTTCTTCAGAAATATATCAGTTTTCTAATGTCACATAGCAAACCACTCCAAAATTCAATGGCTTGAAACATTTATCACCTATAAATTTATATAACTTATACATTTATATTTTATCATTTATAGATAAAGCCTTTATGGTAATTTTATTTAATCCTTATCATTTAATTATCATATAAATTTAAATTTAAGTAATTTGTTTAATCATCATCTCACAATGATGGGCAGTTCTGATCTGGCTGGACCCACTCATGCTTTCCAGTTAGCTGGTGGGTTGACTGGACTTGGCTGCTTTGCATAGGCCTTGTCTGATATAGCCGAGATGACTAGGGATTTCTTCATATAGTCTATCATCCACTAGCACACTACCAAGGCTTCTGCACATGTTGATAGTTACAGTGTTCCCAAGTGCAGCAGGAGAGGGAAAGCCTCAATACGCAAAAGTTATCCAAGTCTCCACTTGTACCCCATGTACTATTATTCCATTGGCCCAGCTTAGATTCACTGTGGGAGGGGATATAGACAGGTATGAATGGGTACAGGGAGGCAGAAAAAAACTAGGGCTAGATTCTATAATAATCTACTTCAATAGTATTATTGAAGATAATAAACAGATAAAAATAGAATTCAAATAAGGTAATAATGGGAAGAAAACAGAATTTAGATAAAAACAGAATTCAAATAAGGTAACAGTGGGAAGAAAATGTCTCATAACCAATCCTCCCTTATAATGTCTGTTATTTCCCTTGTAGTCTTTTTGTTTAGAAAATTAAGGGAAAGCTAAGTTACCTCATTATATTTACAAGACCTAAAGCTGCTGTTTATCTCACCTTTATGCTGCAGAATTCATGGGATGCTATGACTCTACGAGTAGAATCCAATACAAGTGTGTGTAATACTTTCCCATTAACTTCACACCTATTTACAGTCTGTTAGCAGCAGCCTGTGTTGCTCTCTGAATACAGATTCCATTGTACACACTGGGTCCTATCATAGACTCCGAAGAACTGCTTGTTATCAACCTTAATATGTGAAGAAAATATGAAAATGATACATATCACAGTTTTCTGTTTTGTAAGTTAACCGCATAGCTGGTGGTCAACAAACACAAATGCAGCCCATGTCTTAATGGGAAGAAGTATCAGACACAGCAAGTTCAAAATCTATAGGCACAAAGTGAACCATTGCTACTTATAAATGGCCAAATTCTATTTTTTTACTCTGGTTTTTATGTAATCCTTTAGGTTTCTCTCTCTTTCTCTCTCTCTCTCTCTCTCTCTCTCTCTCTCTCTCACACACACACACACACACACACACACACACCACTGTTCTCTTATGACCATATCAGCAACCACATCAAAAGCAAAGAAAAGAATAATAGAGAAAAATATAGATCCATTTAGTTCCAGCTTTAAGGTACACACAAGTGGTCCCCTAGGCCTACCGGGTCATAATTACGTGCTGGCGCAATGCCTGCCCTTGCCATCTGCTGTTTTCCAAAGTCAGTGCCTTTATTTACTGCAGAGCATCCCATAAGCAGACTAGACTCAGCATTGTCTCCTTTGCATACAAAAGTCTTCTCAGTCTAGGAACAGGTCAAAGAGACACCCACTAGTAGTCAGCTAAAAGTCACCTGCTATAGAGACAGCTGAGGCACATGATCAAAAAAAGAAAGAGAGAGAGAGAGAGTAAGAAGATAATGACTACTCTCACATTATTAGTGTTTTTCAAGGTCTTTTATGACATCTGATATCATAGCAGTCATTTTGTCATGCTGCTGGTCTGTCTCTCATTTTAAATGAAGTCATTAAACTTTGGAGCATCAGTTGTAACACTCACTGTGGAAAAGGAAAAACTACATTTGATAAGATTTTATGATGTTATTAAATTAACACAACAAAACTAACTTATCTAATTGGGATTGTAAAGAAAAACATTGTAATTTTATCAAAGCCTCCATGATTTTTTTTCTTTCTTTAATCTTTCTGTACTGCGTTAATTGATTTCTGAAATAAAAAATTTTCCCTCAATCAATATTTGATTATTTGTATATGTCGTTGCGTGTGTTTGTTTTTACTTCCCTTTAACTGTAGGGATTTGGAAAGTAATCTTGTGGAAACAGGCTAAAGTAAATCAGAAGTAGCCTATTAAGCTTTGTTTAGTCTTAGTCCAAATGTCCTCTCTCCAAATGCTTAAATATGAAGATGCAAAGTAAATTAGTTAGGACATAATAAAATATCAGCATGTAGACTATATTGTTATTAGTATTTAATTTTATATTCCATTCTTTGAATGTTTAGGTAAGTAGTTCTCAGCTATGAGCGATATAAAATGGCATGCACTATTGTAGATGTTTGGGATGTCCCAGAGACAAAGTTTTTCCTGTCATGAAGGCTTATGCTAATGAGCCACACAACCATATTCTTAACCAAAGAGGTAAAATATCTGTATTCTGAAACTATAAAACATTGATGAAAATAAATGAAGGTGACGCAAAGAATTGAAAAATATCCCATGTTGATGGATTGGAAAAACAAATATTGTTAATTGTTATGTCTGTATTACCCAAACTATTTACACATTTAATGCAATCCCTATCAAAATAACACCAGCATTTTTCACAGACCTAGAACAAGCAATCCTAAAATTTGTATGGAACCACAAAAGATCCTGAATAGTCAAAACAATCTTGAAAAAGAAAAGCTAAGCTGGAGGCATCACAATTCCGGACTTCAGGCTATATTACAAAACTGTAGTCATCAAGATAGTAGAGTAGTGGCACAAAAATAGACACAGAGATCAATGGAACAGGATACAAAACCTAGAAATGAACCCACAACTATATGGTCAGTTAATCTTTGACAAAGCAGGAAAGAATATCCAATTGGAAAAAGACAGGCTCTTCAACAAATGGTGTTTGGGAAAACTGGACAGCAACATGCAAAAGAATGAAATTAGACCACCCCTTCCTTACACCAAACACAAAATAAGTTCAAAGTGGATTAAAGACTAAATGTGAAATAGGAACCATTAAAATCCTAGAGCAGAACATGGGCAGTAACCTCCATGATATTGGTCATGACTTAACTAGATATGTTCCCTGAGGCAAGAGAAACAAAAGCCAAAATAAACTAAAAGAATTCATCGAAATAAAAAGTTTCTGCACAGCAAACAATCAATAAAACTTAAAAGGTAACCTATGGAATGGGAGAAGAATTTGTAAATGACGTATCTGATAAAGGGTTAGTACCCAAAAATCTATAAATACTTACCAAACTCAACACTGTAAAAAAAATTAATACAGTTTAAAAATGGGCAGAAGACATAGACATCTTTTCCAAAGAAGACATCAACATGGCCAACAGACACATGAAAAGATGTTCAATACCACTCATCATTAAGGAAATACAAATAAAAACCACAATGAGAAACCACGTCACACCTATTAGAATGGCTAAAATTAACAACACAGGAACCAACAGTTGGTGGTGAGGTTGCAGAGAAAGGGGGACCCTCTTATACCTTTGGTGGGAATGAAAACTGGTGCGGTCACTCTGGAAAGCAGTATGGAAGTTCCTCAAAAAGTTAGAACTACCCAGTGGCGCCTGGGTGGCTCAATTGGTTAAGCGTCTGACTTCGTCTCAGGTCATGATCTCATTTGTGGGTTCGAGACCATTGTTAGGCTCTGGGCTGATAGGTTGGAGCCTGGAGCGTGCTTTGGATTCTGTGTCTCCTTCTCTCTCTGCCCCTTCCCCTGCTTGTACTCTGTCTCTGTCTCTCTCAGAAATAAAAATAAACACTTAAACATTTTTAAAAATGTATAGAACTACTCTATGACCCAGCAATTGCATACTAGGTATTTACTCAAAGGACACAAAAGTACTGATTCGAAGGGGCACATACACCCTGATGTTTATAGCAGCATTATCAACAATAGCCAAATATGGAAGCAGCCCAAATGTCCATGGACTGATGAATGGATAAAGAAGTGGTATATTTATAGACTGGAATATTACTAAGTCATAAAAAAGAATGGAATCTTGCCATTTGCAATGATGTGGATGGAGCTAGAATGCATTATGTTAAGAAAAATAAGTCAGAGAAAGAAAAATACTCATATGTAGAATTTAAGAAACAAAACAAATGCGGGGCGCCTGGGTGGCGCAGTCGGTTAAGCGTCCGACTTCAGCCAGGTTACGATCTCGCGGTCCGTGAGTTCGAGCCCCGCGTCAGGCTCTGGGCTGATGGCTCGGAGCCTGGAGCCTGTTTCTGGTTCTGTGTCTCCCTCTCTCTCTGCCTCTCCCCCGTTCATGCTCTGTCTCTCTCTGTCCCAAAAATAAATAAACGTTGAAAAAAAAATTTTTAAAGAAACAAAACAAATGAACATAGAAGAAGTGGGAAAAAAGGGAGGGAAGTAAACCATAAGAGACTCTTTAACTGTAGAGAAAAAACTGAGGCTTGATAGAGGTCCATCGATGGGGAGAGGGGTCAAAAAAGTGATGTGGATTAAGGAGTGCACTTGTTTTTTTGAGCATCAGGCATTGTATGTAAGTATTGAGTCACTAAATTGTACACCTGGAACTAATATTACACTGTATGTTAACTAACTGGAATTTAAATAAAAACTAAAGGGGCGCCTGGGTGGTGCAGTCAGTTAAGCGTCCGACTTCAGCCAGGTCACGATCTCGCGGTCCATGAGTTCGAGCCCCGCGTCGGGCTCTGGGCTGATGGCTTAGAGCCTGGAGCCTGTTTCCGATTCTGTGTCTCCCTCTCTCTCTGCCCCTCCCCCGTTCATGCTCTGTCTCTCTCTGTCCCAAAAATAAATAAACGTTGAAAAAAAATTAAAAAAAAATAAATAAAAACTAAAAAAAAACTTTAAATTTTGGTTAAAAAACATATTTCTAATTCAGTGGCTTAAGAAAGGCACTATGAGAAATTCACTTTATATAATATTGTTCGTTCAATATCATTAAAGGAAATGGTTTTGTTGAAATTCAGACTACATATAATTACTTAGAATAGAATATTGAGCATAAATTTAATGATAGAAAATGTAGATAGCAAAAAATAGACAAACCACTAAAATCCAAAGATTTTGAAAGAACCGAATAGTACTGGATAAAGAACAGTGTTTCAAAATTAACTAGAAAAATATTATATTATATTATAGTTTCATCAATCCGTTGCCAGTAAGAGCTTTCTTATGGGGATTTTCCTTCTCTGAATCAATTTTTTATTAATATTAATAAAATATAAATTCATCTCTTTTAAATTCAGTATATATCTTTTACTTTTAATCCTATTTAAAGAAAGTTTTGACTGCCATAATCCCACATCATCTAGAGTTATTTTTAGTTAGATGTTGCTTGAAAATTAAAAATAAAAAATGGCAAAGGATAATAAAAATTATTTCCTGGGTTTGCTTCTTCCCTTATTCCTTATTGGCATACGACTTTTTAGAAGAACAAAATACCAGTGCTAAATTTAGTTCCTATGACTTCTGAGTTACTGAATAAAGAATGAAGTAGAAAAAATATTAGCATAAAAGAAAATGTATACAACAACATGGTTCAGGTAATTTAATTCTTGTAATTCTTGTAATTTAATTTTTATTAGATTTGGTTATTTATAACTAATGAAAACTAAATCCTAAATCTGTAACTATTTATACAGGAAAATCTCTTATTAAAGTAATTTGCTTATTAGGAAACTAGTTTTTAAAACATTGCTTATGTTCATAAGGTCAAGGGAATAATTCTTGTTGAGTTGCATAAACCTCAAGGGAATAATTCTTGTCTAGTTGAATACAACAAAGATTGTTACTTTTCTTGCAAAAATAAGCATGTCTTAAAAAAAACTAAGGATGATAGGGGGAAAAAAAGAAAGAGGAAAACCAAGAAGCCGACCCTTAACTACAGAGAACAAAGTAATGGCTACCAGAATTGGGGGGCGGGAGGGTTGGTGATGGAGATAGGTGGGAGGGGATTTAGATTAAGGAGGGCACTTGTTATGATGAGTATCAGGTGTTGTATGTAAGTGTTAAGCCGTTAAATTGTACACCGGAAACTAACACTACACTGTATGTTAACGAACTAAAATTTAAATAAAAACTAAGAAAAAAAAGGCATAGTGAAAGAAACAAAGAAAAAATGGAAATATAAATAAAAAGTTAATAAAATAAAAAAAAAATGAGTCTGACTTGGCACCAGAGACATTAAGAATGCTTTTATTAACCAAGTTTTCCCTTTTTATTTTATGACCTCATTGTAAGTGTTCCAATGTTAGGTGGAACACTCGATGTAAGCTTAAGAAGGCAAATTTCAATAAAATGTTAAACTCTTAATTTTGAAGCTGACTTATAGGAATTATAGAATCTAATGCCAATCACAAAGATCGCAAGAATACATATTTTTAATTAATTAATTTTTTTGTTTATTAAAAAAAATTTCATGTTTATTTTTGAGAGAGACAGAGAGAGAGAGAGAGAGAAAGAGAGAGAGAGCAGAGGAGGGGCAGAGAAAGAGGGAGACAAAATCTGAAGCAGGTGCAGACTCTGAACTGTCAGCACAGAGCCCTACACCTGTTCGAATTCACGAACTGTGAGATCATGACCTGAGCAGAAGTTGGGCACTTAACCGACTGAGCCACTCGGGTGCCCCATTTTTAATGTTTTAAAAGAATATTCCTGGATATATTTTTCCTGACATTTTATCTTTATTTTTCCTTCTAAATTTAAAGTATACATTTATACATTCTAGTAACTGACTTTAACCTCTTTTTGTCATTGTTTAGCATGTTATTTAATTAGATAAGATGACAATGTAAACATAATAACAACCAAAAAACAAAAAAACAAAAACAAAATAGCAGTTTTTTGAGAAGATAGTGGTTTATATTTCTCTTATACAAACATTCAGGTGGGTTCTCCAGACTGGTTATGTGTCTCCAAGGTTTTAGGAGCCCCAACCTCCTCTGTTTAGTTACTGTACCAATTTGCAAAAGTCCTGAGAAATTTTATTTCATTTTAGGAAGGAAACAGCCCAACTAACTGTGGAGTGTTCAAATACTGAGGAAACAGGGTGAGAACTGATAATGTGCAAATCATACTATCTATCCAATTGCCACTTGGTCACTCAGATACCCACATGTACCCTCTTCTCATACTTTTCTTATTTTCAGAGTCTTCTCTAGAAATTAACACTGGGTCACATTCCAGGATATCGGAGTGCTGCTTATTCCTCTCCATCAAACCTAAATATAGACCTTTATATTCCAGTGTCCCATAAAAATAACAGGACAATTCATATTCTCCCAACACAGTATAGAATGCTGCAATAGGAAATATAATCGGAATAGGACTCATTTGAAAAGAAGATAGGATAACAAAATAGTCTTCTGGGAAACACTTGTAATGATTTTCTTTACTAGAAAATGCCTCGGTTAACACATTTCATTGTCCTCACAAGGAGGTGCACACTGGTCAATTGTCCACTGTGAACATGAGCGCTGTTTTCCTTGTTCTGTATCCTCCTTGGCCACATGTGGAAACTCAATAGGGGAAACTTCTCATCAAGTTGGTACGGCTTTGGTAGCCCACATGTTGCTTGATAAAGGTTTGTAGTCTTAGGAAGTTGCTACAAGGATAGAAAGAATTACAGATATTTGTAGGCCAACACTGTGTTTCTTTGCCAACATCATTCTTTCAAAAACACTTAATAAATTCGTGGTCAATTTCCTTCTTGTCAGTCCATGTGCAAGTAAACCACAAGATTTCATTTCATATTTTGATCTTTTACTTTTTTGGCCACTGTGCCCCACCTATATCTCCTCCTCCAAATTGATAATGAGTTCTTGGGTACTGTGAAAGATAGAACGCTTGAATTGAACAGGGGAGAAAATATCTTAATTCTCAACTTTACCACTGAGTTACTCTAATTACTTCAGGAGAAAGCCACTGCTTCAGTGCTACCCTCATGCCAGTCTCAGGGGGGGATACTGAAGCTGTTGATATTTCAATCCAACAATGCACCAAGTCTCGTACCGTTCATCAAATTAGGTCCAACCACAGGCAAACCACGTCTCTGATCAGATATTCTTTCCTTTTCATATCTTCTAAGTCACTGACAAATTATAGCATGAGTTCATTTCTTTTATACGATTTTTGTCAAAAGTGGCTAGAAGCAGTCTACAGAAAACAAAACTCTGAATTATGTATAATTTCACCTAATCTATAGCGTTGGATGAACGGTCTTCAAAAGAAAGAAGGGGAGTTTAACCAACTATTATATCACCATATAATAAGGGTCATCAGTTTCCAGCATATAATTTCTATGTGCTCAACAATTACTGTCAATAAGCCAATGCTTCATGTTTAATCTTTTTTCTATATCTCAATTCCAGATATCAAACCCCATATAAATTGTTAGTCTTAAAAGTGAGTGACCAGGAGCCATGTTTGCTATTTCCAGAAGTACTTTTATCATTATTTCTTTAGCAATAATCAGATGATTCTCTAAACATTCAATTTAGACCAGGGGTGATAACTGGTGATCATTTTGTTTTCCCAACCCCAGGACTTATTTACCAATGTCTTGAGACATTTTTGATTGTCATAATATTTGGGAAGTGCTCCGGGCATCTAGTGGGTAGAGGTCAAGGGGGATGTTAACTATCCTATAGTGAAAGGAGAGCCCCATCTTTTACCTAACAAATAATTATCTGGCCCCAAATATCAATAGTGCTGAAGTTTAAAAATGCTGATATGGAGCAATTTTCACATTTTACTCTTTCTAGTAACATCATTTCTTCTTCTCCTTCTTTGTCTTCTTCTTCTTCTTCTTCTTCTTCTTCTTCTTCTTCTTCTTCTTCTCATGTGACCCCAATTTCCCTCTCTCTTTCCTTTCTCCTTTAACCTTTCTTTATTAATTAATATTAATATAGACATCCTGGAAATTACAGCATTTTAAGATGGAACAAAGGTAAATACATTCAATTAGAAATTCAGAGGTAAATGGAGAATAAGAAAAATAAGCAAAAAAAGAGATTACTAATTGAAAAATTGTATTTTGGGTCTTTTCTAAGTTAGCATATATAAATAGCTTGGAAGCCAGTATGACTGGAACATAGAGGAAAAATAGCAGGACATGAGGTTAGAGATGGCCAGACAAAAGGTTTTATGAGTCTTTGTAGAATATGAGTTCAGTTGTGACATAAATCAGGACCATAATTTACTTATTGATTACAGTTGAGCTGACAATTTTCATAGTCAACTTTATATTTTAAAGTCATTACTCTGGTTATGTAATGATAGCAGACTTAAGAGAAACACAGG
The DNA here is from genome assembly GCF_018350175.1 of Felis catus. Lineage (NCBI taxonomy): Eukaryota > Metazoa > Chordata > Mammalia > Carnivora > Felidae > Felis > Felis catus. The sequence continues at coordinate 153,522,402 of NC_058371.1, read as the reverse complement.
TGGGAGCAGGCACAAGGGAAGTGATGACCTATGAAATGACTGAAGAGATAATACAAGTTTTATCTTGCCATTTCAACGTATGCTGGGAAACACATCAATCCAGATTCCTGTACAGATCACTCACTTAACTTGTTTTCATATTCCCTTCAGTGATACATAACTAATTTATTTCCCCAGAATTTAGAAGTGTTTTGAGCTTTTAAGAAAACATATGTGTTTTTTTCTAAAGGCCATTTATTTGAGGACTTTCAGTGAGTTTAAATCCATTTAAGGCTTAGTCAAATCTTCCTTAAAATCAACAACCCTGGCTATATCATTTCAAATCTTAGACAAAGTAATGTATTTTTATTTTTTATTTTTACAATTTAATAACCATTTCAGTATGAGTCTTACTTCATTTATTCAAGAATATGTAATTCACTAAAAATAATGTTTGTAAGGATCGCTTAATTTTAATTATCATAGATAATATTTACTTACTGAATAATTATTATTATCAAATGCCTAAAATCATCAATGACCACATTTTTGGAAAGCAATTGAAATTAAGTTCCAACTTGTATTCACATGTGCCTTTTAGGAAATTTCACTCCTATGACCTAAGGAATTAGCGTTGTTTACAGTTAGCACACATAGAATTACTAAATGTGAATCACTAACATTACAAAAAGGCCAATTATTTAGAATATAAGAAAATACTTTTATCATTGAGGATGACTCTCAGAGTTGTTGTTCACATACATGTGCAAATTACATGTCATATTTACATTTATAAAATCCAGTCTGTTCAGGCAGTTGAGCGTCTGACTTCAGCTCAGGTCATGATCTTGCGTTTAGAGCCCCGCATGGGACTCTGTGCTAACAGTTCAGAGCCTGGAGCCTGCTCTGGATTCTGTGTCTCCCTCTCTCTCTCTGCCTCTCTCCTGCTTGCTTTCTGTCTTTCTCTCTCAAAAAAAAATAAACATTAAAAAACAATCTTTAAAATCCAGTCTCTTTACAGAGAAAATAGTGATTATTTTTTAAAAATTTGAGTACAGATTTCAATATGGTACAAGTGAGCTAATGGATCTTTAGAAATCACTCATTCAACCTCTTCATTTTACATAAGGGAAAATAAAGCTTCACCCTTGAATATAAATTAAACATGAAAATTTTATTGACTTTACTGACAGCCATTTTACAGAGACCATTTGTGTGGGCCTTAGTTCTTTTTCCTTTATACTAAGATATGGTGTTATATGATAGATTCTTTGTCTGCCACCTAGTTATTCAACCCTGTTATACAATTAATTTGGGGGGGATGTTACATTTTTTGTTAATACATGCTCAAAGCAACATGCTTTTTAATATGGGTAATGTCATTAAACTTCAAAATGATAAAGTATATGGCAATTAAACATAAAATGAGAAGAAAGGAGTTAATAAAATGAGGGGTAAGGAAGCTAGAGGGGTCAACTTAGTTAAGGAGTGGTTTTTCATTTAAATGTTTAACACACACATATAAAAGAACCAGTTGTGAATATCTCTAACATCTCTAAGAGTTTGGGTAGGGGTGTGTGTGTGTGTGCGTGTTGAGTGTGTGTGTGTGTGTGTGTGTGTGTGTGCATGTCTCAGTATAAGTGTGCAATGACACTGTCTTGGTTGAGCTAGGAAGCAGATCTTAACATGAAAAGGAGGATGAATTAATAAAAACCTGATGCATTTCCCTCAGGGAAGAAATTAATTGGGGCAAGAAAATCTATCTCTCAGTTGAACAGAACAGAATCGAAGGGGAAAAATAGATATTAATAAATAAAACAATCTTAAAGATAAAAATAGTAACTTCAAGATAATCAAAGATTTATTTTTTATTTTTATTTTATTTCTTTGTTTATATAAATTTAAATCCAAGTAAGTTAACATGTAGTCTAGTAATAATATCAGGAATAGAATCCAGTGAAACATCATGTGCATATAGCACCCAGTGCTCATCCCAACAAGTGTCCTCCTTAATGCTCCTCACCCATTTAGCCCATACTCCCATTTAACACAATGCCAGCAACCCTTAGTTTGCTCTCTGTATTTGAGTCTCTTACGGTTTCTCTCCCTGTTTTTATATTATTTTTGCTTCCCTTCCCTTATGTTCATCTGTGTTATATCTTAAATTCCACATATGAGTGAAATCATATGATATTTATCTTTCTCTGACTTTTGCTTAGCATAATGTATTCTAGTTCCATCCATGTTGTTGCATATGGCACGATTTCATTATTTTTGATCACTTAGAAATATTCCATTATATATATATGCCGTGTCTTCTTCATCCATTCATCAGTTGATGGATATCTGGGCTTTTTCCATACTTTGACTATTGTTGATAGTGCTGCTATAAACATTGCGATGCAGTTGCCCCTTCGAATCAGCACACCTGTATCTTGGATAAATACCTAGTAGTGCAATTGCTGGGTCATAGGATGGTTCTATTTTTATTTGTTTGAGGAACTTCCATACTGCTTTCCAGATTGGCTGAACTAGTTTGCATTCCTGCCAGCAGTGCAAAAGTGTTCCTCTTTCTCCTCATCCTTGCCAACATCTGTTGTTTTCTGAGTTATTAATTTAACCATTCTGTCAGGTGTGAGGTGGTATCTCAGTGTGTTTTTTTAATTAAAAAATTTAATGTTTATTTATTTTTGAGAGAGAGAGAGAGGGAGAGAGATAGATAGCAGGGGAGGGTCAGAGAGAGAGGGAGACACAGAATCTAAAGCAGGCTCCAGGCTCTGACTTGTCAGCACAGAACCCAACACAAGGCTCAAACCCACAAGCAGTGAGATCACGACCTAAACTGAAGTTGGACTCTTAATTGACTGAACCACCTAGGCACCCCTCAGTGTGATTTTGATTTGTGTTTCCCTGATTATGAGTGATGTTGAGCATTTTTCATGTGTCTGTTAGCCATCTGGATGTCTTCTTTGGAAGACATTTTAGATATTAACCCTTTATCTGATGTCATTTGCAAATATATTCTCCCATTCAGTGGTTGACTATTAGTTTTGCTGATTGTTTCCTTTGCTGTGCAGAAGCCTTTTATCTTAATGAGGTCCCATTATTTCATTTTTGCTTTTGTTTCCCTTGCCTCTGAAGACATGTCAAGTGAAGTTGCTATGGCTGAGGTCAACGAGCTTGTTGCCTGTTTTCTCCTCTAGGATTCTGATGGCTTCCTGTCTTATGTTTAGGTAATTCATCCATTTTGCATTTATTTTTGTGTACAGTGTAAGAAAGTGGTCCAGGTTCATTCTTCTGCATGTCACTGTCCGGTTTTCCCAACATCATTTCCTGAAGAGACTGTCTTTTTTCCATTAGATATTCTTTCCTTTTTTGTCAAAGATTAGTTGGTCAATACTGGGTTCTCTATTCTGTTCCATTGATCTATGTGTCTGTTCTTGTGCCAGTACCATATTGTCTTGATGATTACAGCTTTGTAATACAGCTTGAGGTCCGGAATTTTGATGCCTCCTGCTTTGCTTTTCTTTTTCAGGATTTCTTTGCTATTCAGGGTCTTTTCTGGTTCCATACAAATTTTAGGATTATTTTTTCTCACTCTGTGAAGAATGCTAGTGTTATTTTGATAGGGATTGCTCAAAGATTTAATTCAAAGGGAATTTTATAGCAAATATTTCCAAGCAAATATTTCCATGGACTAAGATATACAATTTGTTTTGCCTATGTAATGTTTATATAGTGTGTAACACAAATATGTGTTATATACTTGTACATGTAATTTGTATAAAGCATATAAACATACACATATGCATATGTATATAGAATACATCTTCTGTTTAGTAAAATTAAAGGGGTAATTTGATAAATTCACAGGAAGTGTATGAAATTTCATCAATTCTTCCTTAAAGGGCTAATAAGACAAACATAAAAATGAGTGAGTTTTGGAAGAGTTGAAGAACACAATGGACAATTTTGAATTTATGGGCATAAAGAAACATAGGAGTTTGTGGGATTTGGGGACTGATCAAGGAAAAAGATATGACCACTAGAAGCAGTAACATGCATAAGTTTTGGTAGGTGGCATTTTGAGGGGTTTCATGAGAGGGGAAATTACTCACAGCATGAGACTGTCCAGAGACTTATAGCATGGGGCCACCATCTGGAAAGGAAGAAGAGTAAGGGAACTGTCAGGAAAGAAGAATGTTTAAGATCAAGATGACATGTCTAGGCAGCATGGTGGGGAGTTTCTGGGTTAGAGAATTTTAGGGGACATATAATTTGGGGGCTTGTAATGACAAGTCTATCTTATCAATGGCTAACAGCTTTGGATATAGTTTTATAGGGTATGCAAAGCAGGTAGGTTCTAATTGGCTAAAACTCTTCGAGCTATTTTTAAAATAATTGATTTGTAAAAATTTGAACTTGGTTTCTGTGGCCTTTTGAACTAATGAAATTCAGCTTGTAGTGAAGAGATAGGGGTCAATGTACAGAGATAATCTTTGGGACATTTATTTAACAACAACAATAAAAATTGAATCCAACATTAAAGAAAAGATATTCTTCTCTAGCATATACAGAGTATTTTCACCAATCAATCTCACTTTCTTTTTTTTTTAATTTTTCTTAATGTTTATTTATTTTTGAGACAGAGAGAGACACAGCATGAACAGGGGAGGGCAGAGAGAGAGGGAGACACAGAATCTGAAACAGCCTCCAGGCTCTGAGCTGTCAGCACAGAGCCCGACGCGGGGCTCGAACTCACGGACCGTGAGATCATGACCTGAGCAGAAGTCAGACGCTTAACCAACCAAGCCACCTAGGCGCCCCTCACTCTCATTTTCAAATTGCAAAAGATCAGTAGTAGCAAGTAGAACATATTTCTCAGCAAAATAATACAATTTGAAATCAGCAATAAAAGTATCACTATCCCCACACATTTCACAATTTGGAAACATCTTTTAAAATAAATTTAGGGCCAGGGGGCCTGGGTGACTCAGATGGTTAAGCATCCGACTTCAGCTCAGATCATGATTTCACGGTCTGTGGGTTCAAGCCCCTCATCGGGCTCTGTGCTGACAGTTCTGAGCCTGTTTCAGATTCTGTGTCTCCTTCTTTCTCTGCCCCTCCCCCCACTTGCTCTCTCTCTCTCTCTCTCTCTCTCTCAAAAATAAAAATAAACATTTAAAAAATTGAAAAAAAATAAATTTAAGGTAAAAAAGAAAACTATAAAATAATTGGAATTGAATGATATAATTCTATATTTTAAAACACATAGCGGGGAGGCACCTGGTTGGTTCAGTTGGTTGAGCATCCTACTCTTGATTTTGGCTCAGGTCATGATCCCAGGGTTGGGCTCAGCCCTGAGTGTGCAGCCTGCTTGGAATTCTCTCCCTCTCCCTCTGACCTCTTCCCAACGCTCTCTCTTTCTTTCTTTCTTAAAACTAAATAAAAATAAATAAAAACACATGGAACATTTCACTTGGTGGCAAATTTCTAGGCTCAAAAACAGAAAATATGGCTAATTGGAAACAGATTATGAAAGTGAAGAATGTTACATCACCAGAATTGGCACATATAAAGATGAGACATCATGAGGGTAAAAGCAGAAATTAATGAAATTTTTAAAAAGAGATAAAAGGGAAATAATATGTGGATCCTAAGAAACTTAACAGAAGACCATGGGGGAGGGGAAGGGGGACAAAAGTTACAGAGAGGGGGCACCTGGGTAGCTCAGTCAGTTGAGCCTCCGACTTCAGCTCAGGTCATGATCTCACGGTTCATGGGTTTGAGCCCCGTGTCGGGCTCTGTGCTGACAGCTCAGAGCCGGGAGCCTGCTTCAGATTCTGTGTCTCCCTCTCTCTCTGCCCCTCCCCCATTCATGATCTGTCTGTCTCTGTCTCAAAAATAAATAAACATTAAAAAAATTTTAAAAAAGTTACAGAGAGGGAGGCAAACCATAAGAGAGTCTTAAATACTGAGAACAAAAACTGAGGGTTGATGGGGGGCGGGGAGAGGAGAAAGTGAGTGATGCGCATTGAGGAGGGCACCTGTTGGGATGAGCAGTGGGTGTTGTATGGAAACCAATTTGGCAATTAATTATATTTAATATAAAAAAGTAACAAATTAACTACAGCAAAAAAAAAAGCTGAAAGATATTATGGTAAAAAAAAAGAAAACAATATAAAAAAGTAGATGACCTCTCTGGGCAACTGCACATGAATATCTGTGCCTCTCTCAGAGATGGTATAGAATATGCCTTAGAATTGAGTTTCAATAAGTAAGAAAGCTGGAATATTTATCTTGCAATTCCCATCAATTGTTTTAGGGCTGTTTCCAGGGCCATTAACTCTCTGACATTTCTGGACTACACTTTGTGGGCTGGGAGAATACATTCATGGAAATAAATCATAGAGAATAGCACTTAGATAGCATAGGCAAGTATTGAAAAGGTGTGTGCTGAGATGTGGATTTGACTCTTCAAGGATCTTTTATTGAAGCAAAGACCAAGAAGGTAGAGAGACACAGAGATACCCAGAGTACTCCAACTGGGCTAAAAAGTTTTTTGTTTTTGTTTTTTAATGAATTTATCTATAATCTGATATTACATGTTGACTAATATTCTCTCTCTAAACTGAGTGTTCTTCCTAATGGCGTATTTACCCCCGGCTTTGTTCTCTCTCTCTTGTGGTCTAAAAAAGAGATCCCTCATTGCTTAGTACCATGCAAGTTCAAACAAGGACATTAAGCACCTACTAAGTAACACTGATTGAGAATATGTTACTGTTTAACTGTATAGTCTTATATAAAATATGACTTGAAGTAAATATTCAGAGATATTTTCACTCTCATCCACCACCCTAACGTTCTCAAGTCCTAGCTTTTAACTTAGCATTTTAGCATTGCCTCTTTTACTTACCTATTGCCCCTGCGAAAGAGTAAACTCATTGTTTTTAACCTAGGAAATTAATCCCATTGATTTGATTTTTTTTCGCCTTAGTAATCCATTATTTAATTATAGCCTGCAAGACCTACATAAAAAAATAGGTGGCAAAAAATTCATAATTTTACACGCAAGAAATATTAATCCAAATTCCTTAATAACTATTCAAACATTTCAGGAACTTTTGGGAACTATATTCACCTCACATCTATATATAATTTATTAGACTACTTTATATTATTATGTGCCAGTCTTGTCTGGTACACTACCACAATTTCCTCATATATATATGTATATATATAAATGATAAATATGGTACCTGTTTCCTGGAGTTATAGTGAGGTTTAAATATGATAATCTGTAAGTACTGACACATACCAATTACTCAATATTTTTGATATCATCAATATTATAGCTTTTTAAAAGTATAGAATTATTCTTTTTTATATTAAATACTTTGCATAATGCTCAATACATAGTTCAGTTGATATACTGAATCAAGTAATTTTACATTAAAGATTGAACAACTTTCAAGTTATCCAAGAGGGGAAAATATACAATATAAAATACATTAGCGGCACCAAATCGGAGGGGAAAAATTACTTTCATTTGAAATATCCATCCTGTGTTTTCATCATTTTAAAGATTATGGCACCATTTTAGTAATGATAATATTGAATCTGCAACTGAAATCTGGCAAACTGATTTCTGCCAGCACCAAATTTGCTACTATTTTTATCATGTTGTCATATAAACCTTTCTTCACACTACTCTGCCTACATTGAATGACATGTGTTCAGCATCAATGACAGGAGCATGGAAGCACTTTTCTTGATTCTTGCAATGCCCAACCATAAATCACATCCTGTTGAGCTATCTTACTGTTGTCCATATGTTCTAGCTCATTATATACCATCCTCATATTTATATTAAGGAACTCCAGTTTATTTTGAAACTAATGGTTCATGCTTATGTATAGCCAGTTACATCACTTCATCATTGAGAAGTCACATTACAATATATGTACAACATATACACGTGTGAAGAGGTAAATATATATAATTACAAAAGGAAATAACTCGTTATTAAATAACTCATGATAAAATACAAAGACAAATACATATAGGCAATCAATAGAGGTGGTTTTTTTGGATAAAATGAATACATTCTATGAGTGTTATGTTTTGTTCAATATTATTATTTACATATATATTGATTATTTATAATGCTGTGTAGTATTAATTTTAAAAGTATAATTTTGCTTTTATTGTATGATAATCTACTGTGATGTACATATGTGTGTGTGTTGCAATTAACTTGCATTATCCTTTCTTTTGATCCGCTCAGTTTGGTTTTGTTTTTTACTGCCTCTCCTAAACTCTAAGGTCTGCAATCCTAAAATACTCGAAGCCTGTTATATAGGAACTTCACTTCCCACAGTCTCTTGCTAAAAGGGTTCTGATTTAATGAGTATTCCTTTAAAGATTGGGAATTCTGGGGGACGGAAGCGGCAAGATGGCGGCTTAGGAGGACGCTGGGCTCACCGCGCGTCCTGCTGATCACTTAGATTCCACCTACACCTGCCTAAATAACCCAGAAAACCGCCAGAGGATTAGCAGAACGGAGTCGCCGGAGCCAAACGCAGACGAGAGGCCCACGGAAGAGGGTAGGAAGGGCGGCGAGGCGGTGCGCGCTCCACGGACTGGCGGGAGGGAGCCGGGGCGGAGGGGCGGCTCGCCGGCCAAGCAGAGCCCCCGAGTCTGGCTGGCAAAAGCAGAGGGGCCTGACGGACTGTGTTCCCACAACAAGCGCGACTTAGCGTCTGGGAGGTCATAAGTTAACAGCTCTGCTCGGAAAGCGGGAAGGCTGGAGGACAAAGGGAGGGAGAGCTGCTGAGCCCCCTGACGACAGAGCTCAGCTTGGTGGGGAACAAAGGCGCTCGCCAGCGCCATCTCCCCCGCCCATCCCCCAGCCAAAATCCCAAAGAGAACCAGTTCCTGCCAGGGAACTTGCTCACTCCGCGCAAACACCCAACTCTGTGCTTCTGCGGAGCCAAACCTCCGGCAGCGGATCTGACTCGCTCCTGCTGCCACAGGGCCCCTCCTGAAGAGGATCACCTAAGGAGAAGCGATCTAAGCCTGCCCCTCCTGCCCCCGTGCACCTTGCCTACCCACCCCAGCTAATACGCCAGATCCCCAGCATCACAAGCCTGGCAGTGTGCAAGTAGCCCAGACGGGCCACACCACCCCACAGTGAATCCCGCCCCTAGGAGAGGGGAAGAGAAGGCACACACCAGTCTGACTGTGGCCCCAGCGGTGGGCTGGGGGCAGACATCAGGTCTGACTGAGGCCCCGCCCACCAACTCCAGTTATACACCACAACACAGGGGAAGGGCCCTGCAGGTCCTCACCACGCCAGGGACTATCCAAAATGACCAAGCGGAAGAATTCCCCTCAGAAGAATCTCCAGGAAATAACAACAGCTAATGAGCTGATCAAAAAGGATTTAAATAATATAACAGAAAGTGAATTTAGAATAATAGTCATAAAATTAATCGCTGGGCTTGAAAACAGTATACAGGACAGCAGAGAATCTCTTGCTACAGAGATCAAGGGACTAAGGAACAGTCACGAGGAGCTGAAAAACGCTTTAAACTAAATGCATAACAAAATGGAAACCACCACAGCTCGGCTTGAAGAGGCAGAGGAGAGAATAGGTGAACTAGAGGATAAAGTTATGGAAAAAGAGGAAGCTGAGAAAAAGAGAGATAAAAAAATCCAGGAGTATGAGGGGAAAATTAGAGAACTAAGTGATACACTAAAAAGAAATAATATACGCATAATTGGTATCCCAGAGGAGGAAGAGAGAGGGAAAGGTGCTGAAGGGGTACTTGAAGAAATAATAGCTGAGAACTTCCCTGAACTGGGGAAGGAAAAAGGCATTGAAATCCAAGAGGCACAGAGAACTCCCTTCAGACGTAACTTGAATCGATCTTCTGCACAACATATCATAGTGAAACTGGCAAAATACAAGGATAAAGAGAAAATTCTGAAAGCAGCAAGGGGTAAACGTGCCCTCACATATAAAGGGAGACCTATAAGACTCGTGACTGATCTCTCTTTTGAAACTTGGCAGGCCAGAAAGAATTGGCACGAGATTTTCAGGGTGCTAGACAGAAAAAATATGCAGCCGAGAATCCTTTACCCAGCAAGTCTGTCATTTAGAATAGAAGGAGAGATAAAGGTTTTCCCAAACAAACAAAAACTGAAGGAATTTGTCACCACTAAACCAGCCCTACAAGAGATCCTAAGGGGGACCCTGTGAGACAAAGTCCCAGACATATCACTACAAGCATAAAACATACAGACATCACAATGACTCTCAACCCGTATCTTTCTATAATAACACTGAATGTAAATGGATTAAATGCACCAACCAAAAGACATAGGGTATCAGAATGGATAAAAAAACAAGACCCAACTATTTGCTGTCTACAAGAGACTCATTTTAGACCTGAGGACACCTTTAGATTGAGAGTGAGGGGATGGAGAACTATTTATCATGCGACTGGAAGCCAAAAGAAAGCTGGAGTAGCCATACTTATATCAGACAAACTAGACTTTAAATTAAAGGCTGTAACAAGAGATGAAGAAGGACATTATATAATAGTTACAGGGTCTATCCATCAGGAAGAGCTAATAATTATAAATGTCTATGCGCCGAATACCGGAGCCCCCAAATATATAAAACAATTACTCATAAACATAAGCAACCTTATTGATAAGAATGTGGTAATTGCAGGGGACTTTAACACCCCACTTACAGAAATGGACAGATCATCTAGACACACGGTCAATAAAGAAACAAGGGCCCTGAATGAGACATTGGATCAGATGGACTTGACAGATATATTTAGAACGCTGCATCCCAAAGCAACAGAATATACTTTCTTCTCGAGTGCACATGGAACATTCTCCAAGATAGATCATATACTGGGTCACAAAACAGCCCTTCATAAGTTTACAAGAATTGAAATTATACCATGCATACTTTCAGACCACAATGCTATGAAGCTTGAAATCAACCACAGAAAAAAGTCTGGAAAACCTCCAAAGGCATGGAGGTTAAAGAACACCCTACTAACGAATGAGTGGGTCAACCAGGCAATTAGAGAAGAAATTAAAAAATATATGGAAACAAACGAAAATGAAAATGCAACAATCCAAACGCTTTGGGACGCAGCGAAGGCAGTCCTGAGAGGAAAATACATTGCAATCCAGGCCTATCTCAAGAAACAAGAAAAATCCCAAATACAAAATCTAACAGCACACCTAAAGGAACTAGAAGCAGAACAGCAAAGGCAGCCTAAACCCAGCAGAAGAAGAGAAATAATAAAGATCAGAGCAGAAATAAACAATATAGAATCTAAAAAAACTGTAGAGCAGATCAACGAAACCAAGAGTTGGTTTTTTGAAAAAATAAACAAAATTGACAAACCTCTAGCCAGGCTTCTCAAAAAGAAAAGGGAGATGACCCAAATAGATAAAATCATGAATGAAAATGGAATGATTACAACCAATCCCTCAGAGATACAAACAATTATCAGGGAATACTATGAAAAATTATATGCCAACAAATTGGACAACCTGGAAGAAATGGACAAATTCCTGAACACCCACACGCTTCCAAAACTCAATCAGGAGGAAATAGAAAGCTTGAACAGACCCATAACCAGCGAAGAAATTGAATCGGTTATCAAAAATCTCCCAACAAATAAGAGTCCAGGACCAGATGGCTTCCCAGGGGAGTTCTACCAGACGTTTAAAGCAGAGATCATACCTATCCTTCTCAAGCTATTCCAAGAAATAGAAAGGGAAGGAAAACTTCCAGACTCATTCTATGAAGCCAGTATTACTTTGATTCCTAAACCAGACAGAGACCCAGTAAAAAAAGAGAACTACAGGCCAATATCCCTGATGAATATGGATGCAAAAATTCTCAATAAGATACTAGCAAATCGAATTCAACGGCATATAAAAAGAATTATTCACCATGATCAAGTGGGATTCATTCCTGGGATGCAGGGCTGGTTCAACATTCACAAATCAATCAACGTGATACATCACATTAACAAAAAAAAAAGAGAAGAACCATATGATCCTGTCAATCGATGCAGAAAAGGCCTTTGACAAAATCCAGCACCCTTTCTTAATAAAAACCCTTGAGAAAGTCGGGATAGAAGGAACATACTTAAAGATCATAAAAGCCATTTATGAAAAGCCCACAGCTAACATCATCCTCAACGGGGAAAAACTGAGAGCTTTTTCCCTGAGATCAGGAACACGACAAGGATGCCCACTCTCACCGCTGCTGTTTAACATAGTGCTGGAAGTTCTAGCATCAGCAATCAGACAACAAAAGGAAATCAAAGGCATCAAAATTGGCAAAGACGAAGTCAAGCTTTCGCTTTTTGCAGATGACATGATATTATACATGGAAAATCCGATAGACTCCACCAAAAGTCTACTAGAACTGATACATGAATTCAGCAAAGTTGCAGGATACAAAATCAATGTACAGAAATCAGTTGCATTCTTATACACTAACAATGAAGCAACAGAAAGACAAATAAAGAAACTGATCCCATTCACAATTGCACCAAGAAGCATAAAATACCTAGGAATAAATCTAACCAAAGATGTAAAGGATCTGTATGCTGAAAACTATAGAAAGCTTATGAAGGAAATTGAAGAAGATTTAAAGAAATGGAAAGACATTCCCTGCTCATGGATTGGAAAAATAAATATTGTCAAAATGTCAATACTACCCAAAGCTATCTACACATTCAATGCAATCCCAATCAAAATTGCACCAGCATTCTTCTCGAAACTAGAACAAGCAATCCTAAAATTCATATGGAACCACAAAAGGCCCCGAATAGCCAAAGGAATTTTGAAGAAGAAGACCAAAGCAGGAGGCATCACAATCCCAGACTTTAGCCTCTACTACAAAGCTGTCATCATCAAGACAGCATGGTATTGGCACAGAAACAGACACATAGACCAATGGAATAGAAACCCCAGAACTAGACCCACAAACGTATGGCCAACTCATCTTTGACAAAGCAGGAAAGAACATCCAATGGAAAAAAGACAGCCTCTTTAACAAATGGTGCTGGGAGAACTGGACAGCAACATGCAGAAGGTTGAAACTAGACCACTTTCTCACACCATTCACAAAAATAAACTCAAAATGGATAAAGGACCTAAATGTGAGACAGGAAACCATCAAAACCTTAGAGGAGAAAGCAGGAAAAGACCTCTCTGACCTCAGCCGTAGCAATCTCTTACTCAACACATCCCCAAAGGCAAGGGAATTAAAAGCAAAAGTGAATTACTGGGACCTTATGAAGATAAAAAGCTTCTGCACAGCAAAGGAAACAACCAACAAAACTAAAAGGCAACCAACGGAATGGGAAAAGATATTTGCAAATGACATATCGGACAAAGGGCTAGTATCCAAAATCTATAAAGAGCTCACCAAACTCCACACCCGGAAAACAAATAACCCAGTGAAGAAATGGGCAGAAAACATGAATAGACACTTCTCTAAAGAAGACATCCGGATGGCCAACAGGCACATGAAAAGATGTTCAGCGTCGCTCCTTATCAGGGAAATACAAATCAAAACCACACTCAGGTATCACCTCACGCCAGTCAGAGTGGCCAAAATGAACGAATCAGGAGACTCTAGATGCTGGAGAGGATGTGGAGAAATGGCAACCCTCTTGCACTGTTGGTGGGAATGCAAATTGGTGCAGCAGCTCTGGAAAGCAGTGTGGAGGTTCCTCAGAAAATTAAAAATAGACCTACCCTATGACCCAGCAATAGCACTGCTAGGAATTTATCCAAGGGATACAGGAGTACTGATGCATAGGGCCACTTGTACCCCAATGTTCATAGCAGCACTCTCAACAATAGCCAAATTATGGAAAGAGCCTAAATGTTCATCAACTGATGAATGGATAAAGAAATTGTGGTTTATATACACAATGGAGTACTACGTGGCAATGAGAAAAAATGAAATATGGCCTTTTGTAGCAACGTGGATGGAACTGGAGAGTGTGATGCTAAGTGAAATAAGCCATACAGAGAAAGACAGATACCATATGGTTTCACTCTTATGTGGACCCTGAGAAATTAACAGGAACCCATGGGGGAGGGGAAGGAAAAAAAAAAAAAACAGGTTAGAGTGGGAGAGAGCCAAAGCATAAGAGACTGTTAAAAACTGAGAACAAACTGAGGGTTGATGGGGGGTGGGAGGGAGGAGAGGGTGGGTGATGGGTATTGAGGAGGGCACCTTTTGGGATGAGCACTGGGTGTTGTATGGAAACTAATTTGTCAATAAATTTCATAAAAAAAAAAAAAAGATTGGGAATTCTGATTTTATTCTCATTTCATTTTATTCTCAGTGAAATGAGAACCCATTGTATAGTTTTAATAAAAGATGATATATTTAATTTAAATTTAAAAGATATTTCTGGCTATGAAAAAGAGAAAACATTTTGAATTAAGTGTAGAAGTGGGGGGTGGTTACCAGGAAGCTTGTGGTATTACAGGTAAGATATAATGTTGGCTTGGACTACAGCAAAGAAAGTGAATATAGAAAGAAAAGAGGGGCTTTTGTATACATGTCAGGCTAATTCAACTAGTGTGCACCCCATGATATCATTGCCTTTAATACAAGAAACATCTGTTTTTCAAATCACAGTCCAATAAATATAAGTGTAAGCTAACATAGTCACTAAGGGACTGATGTCTGTTTTGAATGGGACTCTAGTCTTTCAAGATCTTGTCTTCTATTTAATTAAACAGAACATGAGAAAGAAAACATGAAGAATCTCATTGTAAGTTGTCTTTTCTTTTTTTTTTAATGGATCTTTCAGTGAAGTAGTTTATTTTCATTTATGCTTGCTTTCCATTGCTTAGAACTTAGTCACTTTGTCTCATATACTTGCAAAGAAAAATGGAAGATATAATTAATCTGAATTCCCAGGAGTAAATGGAAATTGTTTCATAAACATTACATAATATCTGCCCCAAAAAGAGAATAAATATATTCAGCTTTGAAAATATTACATTATTGGTGTCAAGAAAGCCAGTAGTCTGCAGATACATGGCTAGAGAGTCATTTTTAAACCACAGAGAAACTTGAATTAGAATTAGAGTTTGGGAGGTTTAGAAAAGAGTTCATGAGGGAGATAAAAATCAGAGTGGATTTATTTAAAGCTAGGAAGACATTAAAGACACATTTTTGAAGGTCAAGATATTCCACATTATATGAACATTATAAAAAACAAATATAAGATGGCAGGAGAATGTAAGATGTATTTAAGGAATAATGACATTTTATAATTTGGTTAAACAATAAAATATGAGCTGAGTTTGGAAGGTCAGACTTTAAAAATATGTACATCATATTATAGAGTTCCTTGAATGCCAAATTGAGGTGTATGCACTTTATCTCATCAATAATTGGGATATATCAAAAGCTTTATTAAAGTAGTATGACAAGATGACAGTGATGTTTGGGGTAGGTTGCTATGGAAATATATGGTAAAATCATTGAAAAGTCTACTTTCAGGGAGTCATTCAAATATCATGGAAGTAAATAACAATGTATATCTTAAGATAGTTAGGAACACTTAACAAGTAACATGAAGGAAATATTAAGGGAAAAAATGGTGGAAAGAAATGACCCAAAGTAGAACTAGGATTTTGAAAAAAGGAAAAATGCATAAAATAAAATCATATTAATAATAATAATAATTTAATTACCTAAGTAATTGATACCAGTGTCAGATAATGGAAAGTTATAAGGTAAAATAATAGGCACATATCAAAGTTAAAATAATAGTAGATACACAAAATAATTTATTTTCAAAAATTGTAGTAGGCAGAATACACGTGTACAAATATAATTTCCAAATTTACCAGAAATTAGACTGAAAAGTATATATTTTTTGGTTATTATAAATAGTATATAAATGTTATGGCACCTTATTATGCAAAAATTACCCTCAAGTCTTTTCAAAATATCTCCTTAGCTTTTTTTCTTTTTAATTTAAAATTTTTTCATATTTCATTTATTTTTGAGAGAACGTGAGAGAGACGGAGACACAGAATCCGAAGACAGGCTCCAGGCTCTGAACTGTCAACACACAGCCCTACGCAGGACTCAAACTCTACTTAAGCAGCGCTCAAACTCACTAACCGCGAGATCATGAACTGAGTGGAAGTTGGACGCTTAACCAACCGAGCCACCCAGGCACCCCTCCCTAGTTTCTTAATGCAGTGTCTGTGTAGGATGTGGTGCACACTTTTTCTCATCATCAGACCTTGCCATTACCACCTCCCAGGTGATGGAGATTTTCCACATTCCATAAAATAACGATTGGGCTTATTTGGCTGAAAAAAAGAGAACAATGGGTAATTTTTTAAAATAATATATTTTTTTTAGTTTATTTATTTATTTTGAGAGAGAAAGAGAGTGAATGGGAGAGGAGCAGAGAGAGAGGGAGAGAAAGAATCCTAAGCAGGCCCCACACTGTCAACGCAGAGCCTGACATGGGGCTTGATCTCACTAACCATGAGATCATGACCTGAGCCAAGGTCGAGAGTCAAATGCTTAACTGACTGAGCTACCCAGGTGCCCCACTACTATTTTTTTAAGCTAATCCAACTCTGAATCCAATATCAGAAAAGTAGAAAAAAAGAAATTATTTTCTTTTTGCCAAATATGATAAATGTTAGTTGAAACATTAGTATATTGGTTTCATTTTTCATTAGTATATTGGTTTCCCCCCCGATCCAGTAGCATTTAAGGTAGGTAAACTGGTAATTGTATTTTATCACATTAATAAATTAAGGCAGAAATTCAGTATGATCACTTCAATAGCTACTCTAAAGTAGCTACTCTAAAGTCATTTGAATAAATTCAACAAATTTTCATAAGTGAATAGAAAGGATTTACTTACCCAATTATTAATAAAACAATATTTTCTTAACAATCTGTATATAACCAAAACGTTGAAACACGATTAAACATAGACATTGAAATTACATTTAGAAATATGACTCCACAAATTTGTCTTCCACAGAGCCTTTTCTATATGTGGAGGCAATCAGGTAAAATGAGTGAGAAGTACAAGAAGATAAAATAATATTTATTGAAACAATGGATCTAAGTGGATCTAACCAAGAAATGCAATAAAAGAAAGTTCATAGAAGATATAGCTATAAAACAGGACAAAGTGAAGTTCAGAAGAGAAGGTATATTTGAAGACTCCCATCATAATGCCCAAGGTATTTTTAAGAGTCTTATCTATTTAAGTGATGGTGTGACTGCCAAGATTGAGTATATCTGATTTGTGTATCTGGTCTGTATTCTTCTTTTATTATTAAAATTAACAAAATTTCAAAATCTGGAAGAAAAAACAAAAAAAGTACACAAAGTTATTTAAGAAAAACATAAGGTCTCAATACAAAACCCAATGAAATGGTGAGTTTTGTATTCAATGCAGCATAGGAAGAAATAAGCGAGCTTACCTGAATGGGAACTAATCCATCAAGGGAACTTTGCATTTTATCATTGGGGATTTTAGTGAAGACACATTATTCAAAGCACTTTCCTTAGTACTTCAGTGAAAAATAATTATGTGGTTTTAATATTATAAATATAACTACTTTCCAAATTTTTTAATCAAATTATAGATAAAATATGAACTATCTAATTAAAATTAGAAGACAGGTAAATGTATATTTATATTTCATAGATGGTGGAAATGGTAGATTCAGAAAGGGAAAGAGATAAATATTAGTATCTTCTTCTTAGAGGGATTTATCTCTTAAGAAAGATTGATAAAAATAGGTTTATAAACATTTAAAATACATTGAAAAGTCCAATAATAAAATTAAGATTCATACTAAAATTACCAAATATTTTCAGAAGGGGAAGGGTAATTAAAACTGGTGGGGTTGGCTAAATTCTCATTTTTCATAGAAAAGACCCTTAAATATAGTGAGGAGCTGATAAATCAATAAATGGAGACAAGTATATATTATTTAGCATAATACGATGAACTATTAGAACCCCAAAAGGAAAAGGTTAAAAGAGTCTGTTTTGGAAATGTAATTAAGGGTATACTACACCGGGATTTTTAAATCTTGTACTTGTATTTTATTTACTATACCATGGAATAAATATAAAGTGAACTAAAAGAAAATATTGAAGTATACAATAAGTCAGATTGTGTGTGTGTGTGTGCATTCTAATCCATCCCATAATGCCTCCCATAAAGACATTCTAATCCATCCCATAAACGTAGTTAATGCATGGGAATTGTTGTTTTTTTCCCACTGGAGCTCAATAAGTTAAACCAACGTAGAATATTATGTTTACTTATTAGTAATACTTTGAAATAGTTATATAGGGGAAGAAAAATTATTTTCCCGTCACTAGTATGTAAACATGGTCTGAACATGGATTTTTTCTGTGGGTCTCACACACACACACACACACACACACACACACACACACACACACACCAGTTATTTCCACAGGATAAAATTGCTTATCCAGTTATCCAAGATTATCTCTTATATGGCTTAAAAATCCACTATTTTTCTTTTTATTTGAGACAATATATGCCTGAAGTTTTCCTACCACAATGCATTAGTTGTGATTTCCCCCTTTGACAGCATTGCCTTTACTGTACTTTCCATATATCAAAATTTTACAAATACTTTAACATATCCTACACAGATACCACCTCACTCATGAAAACTCTCATATCACTTAACTATAAGAAATATTTTTCCACTGACCTTCTTTAATTTCAGTGATTTTGTGAAGTCCGCTTCCTTCTATTTGTACATGTAATGGAGAATGTAATGTGTGCTCATGAACTCTTAATAAAACAGTGACTTCTTTGCCTTGCACACAGTGCTATTCTTCCTGCAGTAGTAATTGTTGATTGACATTTGTTCAAAATTTGATTGATTGTTTTCTGTATAAATATTTAAAAACCCATAAAATGATAATGGAAAAGTACCTACTGACATATTTCAATAATTGGAATACACTGAATTTTGATTTAGAATAAAAATATTTATTTCTTTTACAAAAAAATCTTTAAGTCATTGGACCAAGTAATTGCAAAATAGTTTTTTAAAATATTTTTTGTTTTACTATTTGAGGGAGTATGCAGTGTCTCTAGATAGTCAGCAATATAAGAACATAGCTGCACAAAACAGGCTTATCCTCTATTAAAAGTTTATATTAGAATAACATATTTTAGTTAGATTAGTTCTATAATGAACTAAAATATATTAAAATTTTATATTTTTTATCAGAGTTGCATTATAAGATACTCTTCAGATCAAATATCTTGATATAAACATCTAGTATTTGACTTTCATAATTTTACTCAGAAAATATTTCTGTAGCATGTTTTATATTTGATTGTCATAGGTGTTTCTCTCAGAAAGAATTTGTAATTTGACTTCACCTTTTTTGGATAAAAGTGGAAAAATTATCCCTGTTATGAACTTAATATTTGTGTTCTTTCAAAATTCATATGTTGAAGCTATAACCCTCAATATAATGATATTCTTAGGGGGTCCTTTGGGAGGTGATTAGGATTAGATGAGGTCATGAGGGTGAAGTTCCCACGATGGGCTTAGTGACGTTATAAGAAAGAGAAGAGACACCAGAACTTAATCTCTACACCATATGAGCAAACATGGACAAGACAATCCTCTGCAAGCTAGGGAAAGGGTTCTTTTTTTTTTAATATAATGTATTGTCAAATTCGTTTTCATACAACACCCAGTGCTCATCTCAACAAGTTCCCTCCTCAATGCCCATCACCCACTTTCCCTTCTCCTCCATCCCCCATCAACCCTCACTTTATTCTTTGTATTTAAGAATCTCTTATGGTTTGCCTCCTTCCTATCTGTAACTTTTTTCCCCCTTCTGTTTCCCCCTCGTCTTCTGTTAAGTTTATCAGGATCCACATATGAATGAAAACATATGTTATCTGTCTTTCTTTGCCGGACTTATTTAACTTAGCATAACACTCTCCAGTTCCATCTACATTGCTACAAAAAGCCAGATATCATTCTTTCTCATTGTCAAGTAGTAGGAAAAGGGTTCTAACCAGGAACGGAATCAGCTGGCACTCTGATCTTGGACTTCCCAGCCTCCAAAACTCTTAGAAATAACAGGAGACTGAGAAAATGGCATAATTCTGGAGCTTGATTTGCCAAAATTGTCAAAGAATATTTTAAAAATTATGTTTACTTATGTTGGTTCCTTCTTTAAAAAATTCTTCATTGAAGGTTGTCTTTTAGTTTCCTTCTGATTGTTTCCTTCACTGTGCAGAAGTTTTTTTATCTTGATGAAGTCCCAATAGTTCATTTTTGCTTTTGTTTCCCTTGCCTCCTGTATTTGTGTCTAGTAAGAAGTTGCTATGGCCTAGGTCAAAGACATTGCTGCCCATGTTCTCCTCTAGGATTTTGATGGTTTCCTGTCTCTTTCACTTTAGGTCTTTCACTCATTGTGAATTTATTTTTGTGTATGGTGTAAAAAAGTGGTCTAGTTTCATTCTTCTGCATGATGCCGTCCCGTTTTCCTAACACCATTTGTTGAAGAGATGGCCTTTTTATTCCAATTGGATATTCTTTCCTGATTTGTTGCAGATTAGTTGACCATATAGTTGTGGGTCCATTTCTGGCATTTCTATTCTATTCCATTTATCTTTGTGTCTGCTTTTGAGCCAGTTCCGTACTGTCTTGATGACTACAGCTTTGTAATATAACCTGAAGTCCAGAATCATAGACTTTGCTTTCCTTTTCCTTTTCAAGGTGGCTTTGGCTATTCAGGGACATTTGTGTTCCATACAAATTTTAAGATTATTTGTTTTGGCCCTGTGAAAAATGCTGGTGGTGTTTTGATAAGGATTACATTAAATATATAGATTGTTTTGGATAGTATAGACATTTTAACAATATTTTTTTCCAATCAATGTACACAGTTTTCAGTGTACAGATCTTTTATAATTTTTGGTTAGGTTTATTCCTAGGTATCTTTTGGCTTTTAGTGCAGTTGTAAATGGGATCAAATCCTTAATTTCTATTTCTGCTGCTTCATTACTGGTGTATAGAAATGCCACAGATTTCTGTACATTGATTTTGTATCCTGCAACTTTACTGAACCTATGTATCAGTTGTAACAATCTTTTGGTATAGTCTTTTGGGTTTTCTATACAGAATATCATGTTGTGTGCGAGTGTGAAACTTTGACAGCAAATGACATATCTGATAAAGTGTTAGTATCCAAAATATATAAAGAACTTTTCAAACTCAACAGCCCTAAAACAAATAATCCAGTTAAGAAATGGGCAGAAGATATGAATAGACAGTTTTCCAAAGAAGACATACAGATGGCTAACAGATGCATGGAAAGATGCTCAACATCACTCATAATCAGGGAAATACAAATCAAAACTACAATGAGATATCACCTCACATCTCTCAAAATGGCTAAAATTAACAAGGCAGGGAACAACATGTGCTGCTGAGGATGTGGAGAAAGGGGAATTCTCTTACACTGTTGATGGGAATGCAAAGTGGGGCAGCCACTCTGGAAAATAGTATGGAGATTCCTCAAAAGTTAAAAATAGATCCAACAATTGCACTACTAGATATTTACCCAAAAGATACAAAAATACTGATTCAAATAGATATATGCACTCCAATGTTTATAGCAGTGTTATCAATGGTAGCCAAATTAAAGGGGCCAAATTTCCATAGGCTGATGAATGGATAAAGAAGTGGTATGTATATATATATATATATATATATATATATATATACATATATGTATATATGTACATATATGTACATACGTATATATATATATACGTATATATACATATACATATATATACGTATATATATACATATATGTATATATATACCTATACATGCATATACATATATATACATATATATATGTATATATCTACATCTATCTATATTTATACATATGTATACTATTACTCAGCCATAAAAATAATGAAATCTTGCCATTTGCAATGACGTGAATGGAGCTCAAGTGTATTATGCTAAGCAAAATAAGTCGGTCAGAGAAATACAAATACAAAAGATGCCACTGATATGTGGAATTTAAGGACCAAACAGATGTGTATAGATAAAAAATACACAGGCAAACCAAAAAACAGACTCTTAACTATGGAGAATGAACTGAGGGTTACTGGAGCGGGGGTGGGCAGGGGGATGGGTTAAATGGGTGATGGGTATTAAGCATTTGTTATGAGCACTGGGTTGTATGTAAGTGATGAATCACAAAATTCTACTACTTAAACTAATATTATATTATATGGTAATAACTGTAATTTAAATAAAAACCTTTAAAAAAAGAAAGAGCAACATAATTTCTTCATTGAGAACTTCTTTCACTCCCCAAATCTTCAGTGAGGTATAACTAAAGAAAATATTGTTTTTATGCTTTTGTTTGCATTTGTTTAGTGTATGAATGTGTGTGCATGTGTAATATTGATGAGGTTTTTTTTTAGTTGTTGAGTGTTTAGTTGCTTCAATGTGAGGAGTGTAAGTGATGTTATGTTACGAACATCAAGACATTCCATAGACCAAACTATCAAAGAGAAGCAGAAATCATCAAATGGAGGAGACTTAAGAAAATTTCAAGTCATCACTTGCCATCCTTTTTCTTAGAATCTTCAGAAAGATTGGTGTTCACATGCAATTTCCAACACACATGCCAGGAGTAGAAATAAATCCTTAGCAATCTCAAAGGACAGAGTGAATCTAGGTTTCATATTCTATCATACTATCTTATTTAAAATAATAATAAATTATTAAAATTAATAAATAATAATAATTAAATACATATGATAATTTTCTAGTTTCCTTGGTAAGCAATGTAAATTAACAAGTAGGAGTGTCACAAAGTAATGCTAGCTGGGTTGACTTGCTGGTTCCAACTCCATGTTCTGGTACATATATTTTACAAAAATGAAAGTGAGTGATATTGATAGTTATTCTCAGACAATAGGGTTTGCTGGAATTTTCACAAGCAACTCAGGACATATTTTGATCCTACCATTATAGGGTGAGTATAATTACCCATTCTTGTTTCTGTCTTGCATTTGATGCAAGGCTAGCTCTATAACCTGAGTTAGCCTTCACATCACTTTAAAAAAAGTTATCAAGACAATTTCCAAACAAAAAATTTCCCATTATTATAGATAAGTGGGAGAAATGTGGACTACTAGAATCATTTTTATCATTTCTAATAGAAAAATGCTAGGATGCTTATTGTGCAATCTAAATTTGTATGAAATTGTGTCAATCACATTATGGTTTCTTAAGTGATTACCAATTGATTTTATCTGTCTTAAATATTTCAAATGTTTCCTGTAATCTATTCATATTTAAGTACATGATGATGTAAGACTTAAGTTTAGTTTTGCTTGACATTTACAGATCCATTTTAATATCCAAACTCTTAGATAACTAAACCATTTGTCACTTATCAAAGAGACAAAATTTTTGCCACCAACACCCGTGATTCCTAAGAATTGTTTGTCACCCTTTAAACTCTTTAAGCTGTATTCGTGTTAGGAACATATGGGTTTTATAAAAGTAATTTCTAAATTTTTGTAAAAAATTGCCAATTACTTTGTGATTACAGAATGTTAAAAAGGAATTGCCACAAAGGAATATCCAGATGGCTATAAGAAGTAACTAGTGATACATAAGTTTAAAAATTA
Organism: Felis catus; assembly: GCF_018350175.1. Lineage (NCBI taxonomy): Eukaryota > Metazoa > Chordata > Mammalia > Carnivora > Felidae > Felis > Felis catus. The sequence goes on along the minus strand of NC_058371.1, from coordinate 153,498,607 downwards.
TGGTTCTTCATCTGTTCTTAATGGAGGTGTGACTCCAAATTATTTTCATGATGTAATTTTCCAATTTTCATGCAGAAATACGTTGTGGTACAAATGGGTTACAAATTTTGTTATGCATAAAATGGGACTTTATTTTTCTATAACACAATTTTTACATTTAAATCACAAATTCTCTGCGTGACTGAAAATAAATCTCAATCACTAAGGATTC